>NC_065448.1:218721212-219348904 GCF_917563875.1 Diabrotica virgifera virgifera | reverse complement strand
CATACATGCTGAATATGATTGAGATCTGGGCTGCATGCGGGCATTCTAATATTATCAATCCAACCTCAATTGTATGAGTCAATCAGTGTTTTTATTTACAAAAAATGGTACAGCTCTTACAAGAAAAAAGATATTGGGATAATTCAAAAAACAAAATGTTGATGATGCCTCCGGGAAAATATGACAGGACTATGAAACAAAATCAGCTATTCCATTTTTCCACAGATTTTTTAAAATTAGGAGAAAATACAACGCTTCCTTTCACCTCTGTACAATGACATGCAAGCAAAAAATTTTTTTACCGGAATAATACCAAACAATATGAATACATGTACCTACAAATTGGTGTAAGAATCTTGAAAATCGGAGCACAAATAATAAAGTTATAAATTGTCAAACTTAATCAAAAATTTTGGGTGGCGGAATTTTTTGCCGGTGAGTGTAGCTTCAATAATATCATTTTGTATATGACTTGAAACTCTCGAAAAAACTGATGTTTCTAGATGTTGACAAAATTTTTGATCTTTTTTGGAAATTAATGTTAACAATTCCCCGTAATTGCCTCGATTGTCAGAGTCGTCGCAGTTAAAATGATCACGAAACGCTAGTTCTTGTTTGGCCCAAAAACATACAGTATCTCTTATAAGTGTGCTAAGGATATACCATATACCTATCTATTTTTGAACAAACTCATTATGTTTAGCAATATTTGCTTTAAAAGCTTGGTTAAGAGAACTTTTGATTTTTGTTTTGCCAAACTGAATCAAATTGGGTATACATCTTACATGTAGGTAACGGAGAAATTTCATGTCTCCTTTTTAAAAATCTAACACCATTTAAATCGTGAACCGGGTCCACCCATTTTTCTGTAGAAACCAGAAGACATGCCCAAAAATACAATATATTTTTCTTGCAACGATAAATATAACCAAGGATTTTCACTGTACCAGTTAAATTTAAAATATAGAACTACTTTTTTTTATTCCTTTTTTAAATTGTTTAAAATAGGTCTTTCATTTTTAATAATCTCCTTTTTTTCTTCAAAATTATACAAGGAGAATTACTTTTCAAGTAGTTGATCGATTAAGAAGCGACACTCTATGGTTAACTGCACGCACACTTTTTATAGGTACTGTCACCAATTTTAAATTTGGTAACAGCCCTACTGATACACAGCGCGCTTATGCTGTCGCTTCTTCAAAATTTTCAGTCACTACCCGGTCCCGAGCGCCAGCGTGCGTATATAGGGTGAGGCAGATAACTGGCCTATTAGAAATATCTCGAGAACTAAAGGCAACAGAATCATGAAAATTGGGATACAGGGGTTTTGAAGGATGATCTATTAAATGAAAATATTCTCATCTCTTTGCAACTTCCGGTTATACCGGAAGTTGCTTATAACTTCGTTTTTTTAAATGGGACACCCTGTATATTTTTACATTTTTGGATTCTCTTCGATGTCTTCTTTCTTAAAATATGAGGTTTTGTAATATTATCCAGGGTATTTTAAAAGGTAATTACATTTTTTTATTAATTTCGTAGCAACATTCACACCCTGTAGAATTGTAGTAGTTTGACATCTAAAACTATACTTACGTTCACATGATTTTTAATATACTCTACTATTGTTAAAAATAATTAGTATAGCTAAATTTTTAATTTTAGTATACAAGGTTGGTCGAAACTCGGAATGAGTATTTTCTGAGTTTTCTTAAATGGAACACCCACTTTTTTACTTTACTTTTTTATTTCTTAAGCATTCCCTATACCTAACTGCTTTAATTTGTGAGATATTGGTGATTCAAGCTAAACAGTAATTGCAACAAAAAATACGTAAAATTTTATTAGGTTGGCCGTGAAAATACTCAATGCCAAATAATTTTTCAGAAATAAATACATATTAATCCAGACTGGTCCTTAAAATTACCAATAATGGTTTAGCTATCAAAATACCTACGTAGTTAAGATTGTTGAAGCGATTAACAATTAAGCACAAATTAAAGCAGTTAGGTATAGGGAATGCTTAAGAAATAGAAAAGTATCATAAAATATCATTTCATTACAATACTAAAATACAGGGTGTTCCATTTAAGAAAACTCAGAAAATACTCATTCCGAGTTTCGATCAACCCAATTTAGCTATACTAATGATTCTTAACAATAGTAGAGTATATTAAAAATTATTTGAACGTAAGTAGAATTTTAGATGTCAAACTAGTACAATTCTACAGGGTGTTAATTTTGCTACGAAATTAATAAGAAAAACTTAATTATCTTTTAAAATACCCTGTATAATATTACAAAACCTCATATTTTAAGAAAGAAGACATTGAAGAGAATCCAAGAATGTAAAAATATACAGGGTGTCCCATTTAAAAAAACGAAGTTATAAGCAACTTCCGGTATAACCGGAAGTTGCAAAGAGATGAAAATATTTTCGTTTAATAGATCATCCTCCAAAACCCCTTTATTCCAATTTTCATGATTCTGTTGCCTTTAGTTCTCGAGATATTTCTAATAGGCCCTTTATTTGCCTCACCCTGTATAACCATTGTCACCAGAAAGTCTGGTAACAGAGTATAATAAAGTGCAACGGAGTCACATAAACTCGCCAATATTTTCGTGTCTACGAGTAGTTGGCTATTTAGTGAGATATTTACCGAGTTAGGTACTATTAGCACATAATATAATAATATATTTCTATTGGTAAAAATATTGGTAAATAGAATTATTCACCGTCATAAAATATTTATTTGCAAGATTTTTAACTGTTACCAATGGTAACAGTGGTTACATGGACGCTCCGCCAGTGAAACATTTTCAATTTCTTTACAACACGAAAATGCAGCAGCTGCATAATACTCTGGTTAAATCGGAGAGTGCAGGAAGAGTCTATACCGGTTTCGGAGGTTTTTCTCCTCATCAGTATTCCCATATCCTCTTCTCACATCCTCTTCTCACCGATTTCCCCAGGTATCATACTTTGGGCCCTTCCGAATTGCAAAGAACGAAATGCCAGGGATGAACTAGAGCCATCTACCGAAAAACAAAGTAAGTTATCAATCTAAGTAGCACAGAAAACGACAATAATAAAAACGATTGATAACTTACTTTGTTTTTCGGTGGATGGCTCTAGTTCATCCGTGGCATTTCGTTCTTTGCAATTCGGAAGGGCCCAAAGTATGATACCTGGGGAAATCGGATAGAAGAGGATATGGGACTACTGATGAGGAGGAAAAAACCTCCGAAACCGGTATAGACTCTTCCTGCACTCTCCGATTTAACCAGAGTATTATGCAGCTGCTGCATTTTCGTGTTGCAAAGAAATTGAAAATGTTTGTACATCGGAAGAATAATGTTGGATTGGCGGTTGTTCTTCTTTAATGCCATCTCCAAATCGCAGGTTGGATATCATCATCAACATCTTTGCTCTATCTACCGCTGCTCTGAAGAGTTCTATCGAATTTCATTAAAACCAGTCCCATAAATTCTTCGACCATACACTTCTCCTTCTTCCTATACGCCTTCCTACTCTTATCTTTCCCTGTATTACTAAGCTTAGAATTTCACTAACATCGCACACATCTTATGGAAAATATAATGTCACTCAAATTCAATAAAATTTTAAACCAATAGATTCGTTTTAAATTAACGATCAAATCTTATCATTGCGCCAACTCTCTATTTTCAAAAATAAGAGCAGAAATTGATATAAATAAATCTGAAATCAAATGGGTAGGTACATAAGTTAGAGAGAGAAAAAATATTTTAAAATACCCAGATTTTCGGTACTCCATAAATCAGCGGATTAGTTTCACTAATCCGCTTAGGCCCAGCTGGATTTAAGCTGTTATGAATAGCACTCAGAGCAATAATGATTGTAAACTAACATTTTATGGACTCCAAAAATGTAATTTTGATAAACTTTAATTGCAATTTGCGCCGTAATTAATCATAATTAAGAGTTGGCGCAATGATAAGAATTGATCGTTATATTAAAACGAATCTAATCGTATAAATTTTATTGAATTTGAGTTACATTATATTTTCCATAAGATGTGTGCGATGTCCTTTTCAGCTTGTTATTAATATACTTTTTTTGGTACGCGGGATCCATGCCTAAAGGTTTTGGTTGCCGAGAATTGTGTTTCATGATAATTTTCTGAAATCATGTTCCCATGTATTTGTATTTCTCAACACTTTCTATCAGTACACTTCCCGAATGAATGTTTGTTGGTATATTTGTTTTCTTTGTTATTATTATATTAAATTTAATTTTAACTATTTATAATGGGAAATAAGCCAAAATATTAAAAAATGATTTTTATTAACGTTTCGACGCCCAAATCGGGTGCCGTTGGCAAAATACAAAATACTACTAACATAAACAAAACTGTTGTTGCTTAGTAAAAAAATTCTTTTAATAATTTATTTAATTTGACTCATTTATATCGGCAATTCAGATACATATGATACATTTTAAAGTAGAAGACTTTAAAATGATATTGCCAATATTTATGAGTTGCGTTCCTGGGACGACTTTACTGAAAGATAGTTCATTCGATTACATGAAATCAACCCCAACTCAAGAATATCCGTCACAAAAAAAAATAAAAAGAAAATCATAGCATGTGATCTGATAGAAAATCACGAGGGAAAACCAGGAAAAACCTCGTGATACTATCCCGACATCGTAAGTATTTGGTCTTACATTTAATTTACTCTCAAAATTAATACCAAATTCTGACTTTACTATAATTTTGTTTAAATTATAAATAATATCAATAATACATGGATATATAAGTAATACTAAAATATAAAATATGTACTAACTCGACTATTGACTTACTAATTGTGGTATTTTCTTTCTATTGACTTCCTCTTTCAGTATGGGTATCCACATCCTACTGCATTCCACCGAGGAATTTGCGACACAATTGGTTTCGTTTAGCATAATTAGAGCCGCTTCTTTGATTTTTCTCTTTTTACTACCTGTTTCTTTCAAGACTATACTTGAATCTCTGTACTGAACTCTATGTTCATTATCCCATGCGTGCTGACATATTTGAGATCTATCAAATTCTCTATTTTTAATATAAGATTGATGTTCACTTATTCTAACGTTTAATGGTCTTGATGTTTCACCTACATAAAACTGTTCGCATTCACAAGGTATTTTATAAATTCTTTGTCCTTTCTTGTTCATTGTTAGGTTTAGTTTTAGATAGAATAGATCTCAATGTGTTGGTTGTTTTGAATGTTGTTGAAATGTTGAATTTATTTCCTATTGTTTTAAGTTTCTCGGATAGTCCTTTAATGTATGGTATTGATATTTTCCTCGTATTATTTCTTGTGAATGTTGTAGGATCCCGTTCTATGTTGTTCTGTTCCATTCGATCCAATCTTGACAATTCCTTATTTATAAACGATAAAGGATAATCATTTTTTAATAAAACAGATGTTAAGAATTGTTTTTCTTCTAAAAATGAATTTTCGTTAGAACAAGTAATTTTGGCTCTATCATATAAGGATTTTATGATTCCCTTTTTAACGTTGATGTGATTTGATTTGTAATTGAGATATCTGTTGGTATGTGTTGGTTTTCTATACACTTGAGTCTCATATCCAGTATCCTTCTTTGATTGTCATATATATAGTCATAAATATGGGCAATATCATTTTAAAGTCTTCTACTTTAAAATGTATCATATGTATCTGAATTGCCGATATAAATAAGTCAAATTAAATAAATTATTAGAAGAATTTTTTTACTAAGCAACAACATTTTTGTTTATGTTAGTAGTATTTTGTATTTTGACAACGGCACCCGATTTGGGCGTCGAAACGTTAATAAAAATCATTTTTTAATAATATTGTGGCTTATTTCCCATTATAAATAGTTAAAATTGTAAAAATGCCACAAGAAAATAGCTTCAGAACAACATTAAATTTAATATTTTTATATTCATTTTTAGTTCAGATTTTTCATAGAAACTGCTTGTCTCGTTTAGTAGTAGTTGTTTCGTATATGCTCATATTGATCCGTCAGTTGCTTGTAGAATTGGTCTTTTGTTTCATCATCTTTTTTGGGTGTATGTTAATTATACTTATATTCCATTTTTCTCCATTCATTCTTATTACGCACAATCCCATCTCAAGGACATAACTTTCCCTTTAAAATTTTTTACAACTGCGAAACCTCTTCACAGCATCCTGTTTTCCCGTCACTTTTCACTCTTAAATGGTGCTTCTTATTCCATTTCCCATTTGATTAGATTTTTGTAAAGTCGTAACATCTATTTTGTATTTCATTACCTTATTAGTTAGATCTTTAAACTCCCCCTTAAAAAAGGACTTTGTAATGTCCCTAGTATCATCTACTTTGTGAATTTTCTCTTTTTATGCCCCCTAACAGCCGTCTTTTTTCCTCCTTCTATTATTTTTCTTGTTTTAACTTTCTCACTCATTATAATCAGTAATTAGTGCATTGCTCCTTGTTTGGGTCGTTTCCTTCGTATCAGTCCTATCAGCTCTTATCAGTTTGTTGCTTTTTCTAATTTTTCATTCCCTGTAGTCCAATTACATACCACTCCTTTTTTTGTTATGTTACTAAAGCCCATTCTTACTTGTTTTCCATTTTTCTTTCTTCGGTTGCTCTTTGTCTTATTATGCTTTGTATTTTCCTTTCTTTTTCAGTCAAATCGTGGTCTATATAAACTCATAAGTCATTCAAGCTTTATATTTTGTATTTATTCTGCATTATTTTTTATTTTTCAACAATGTCTCCTAATTCTATCCGGCATGTATACTCTGTCAATTTCCTTACTACCTTAAGTTTTATCTCACAATAAAACACTGAAAAACGTTTGTTTTTCTATACTTCCACAAAATTTATTACAACTATGTTATTACTACAGCTGTTTCGGCAAAGTGCCTTTCTCAAGTGATATATTTTACAATGTGTTTGCCTTTTTAAGTCTTTAACTGAAGAGGTTGAGGAGTGGGGAGCTGTTTGTCTCGAGTTGGTTATTCAGAATTATATCTGTATTTTTCAATTTATTAATTTCCATTGATTCTAAAAGTGATAGCTTAAGGCCTTTATTTTGAATATGTAGAATTTGAAACTCTTCATTGAAAGAATGATTATGATCTAGAAGGTGAAGTGCGTATGTAGAAGTGTCTGTTTTATGTCTGTCTAGATCATAATCATTCTTTCAATGAAGAGTTTCAAATTCTACATATTCAAAATAAAGGCCTTAAGCTATCACTTTTAGAATCAATGGAAATTAATAAATTGAAAAATACAGATATAATTCTGAATGACCAACTCGAGACAAACAGCTCCCCACTCCTCAACCTCTTCAGTTAAAGACTTAAAAAGGCAAACACATTGTAAAATATATCACTTGAGAAAGGCACTTTGCCGAAACAGCTGTAGTAATAACATAGTTGTAATAAATTTTGTGGAAGTATAGAAAAACAAACGTTTTTCAGTGTTTTATTGTGAGATAAAATGAACTTCCATCAAGTAACGGTCGAATCCATCAATTACCTTAAGTTTTGTTTCTCTCATCTTAAGATAGTGTTAAGGTCTTCTCTGGTGTATTTTTGGTCGCTGAATCGTATGCGACTAGTCGCCATTACTCAAAATATGTTCTTATTTTGTTAATAACAAAATAATTGTTTATTCGCCGAAAAACTCGAAATAACGCGCTATCTACAGCAAGCTTGTAGTCTTTTTCATAGTATTTTTATACGCTAAATGGATTGCCACTAGTCGTGATAGCAAAAATAACGGTTTATAGTACGTTTACTCACGGTTTTTGCTCTAAATAAAAAAAACTACTTGGATTGAAATGAAATTTGGCGTACACGTAGCTAACATGTGATATTGTGCCGATGTGTGCTTTTACCCTGGGGGAGAGTTTCACCCCTTTTCGGGGGTAAAAAAAGAAACCTTTAAAATAAGTCCGGAAGTAGATAAACTGATTAATTCTAAGCAACTTTTGTTCTATACAGTTTTTTTACTAAGTCAATTCTTTTCGAGTTATTTGCGAGTGAATATGTTAATTTTGCAACAAAAAAACCACGTTTTTGGATTTTTTATAAGCACTTTCGAAATGATGAAACTTACAGATCATATAAATACAACATCAATAAAGCAACTTGTGAAGCGGTAACGATTAATTACATTTGAGATGCTAATTAGGGGGTGAATAAAGGGAACAACTTAATTTTGAGCGTAACTGGCTTATTATTGATACTAGATACTTTTTCAAAAAACAATAATAAAGTTTTTTTAAAAGATTTAAATAGTTGTAATAAGTTTTCCTCAAAAAGGCTTAATTTTTTGGTTATTTTATGTTGAAATATTCGATTTGGAATTTGACGAATATGAACCTGTTGTTCATTAGCTACAACTCCGCCTCTACTGGGTCTACAGACCTCATATATATACCGTTTTTTTCACTTTTTTATGGTCTATATTTTTGCTAGGAAAATTTGTTTTTTTTTTAATATTTACTTTTTGAGTTATTTGCTAAAAACCGTCTAAAAACGTGGGTTTTTTGTTGAAAAATTAACATATTCACTCGCAAATAATTTGAGAAGTATTGACTGAGTAAAAAAACTGTAAAGAACAAAAGTTGCTTAGAATTAATAAGTCACCCCCGAAAAGGGGTGAAAGTCACCCCCAGGTTAAAAGCACACATCAGCACAATATCTTTCTAAAACAACTTGTTTTGTTTGACATGTTAGCTACGTGTACTCCAAATTTCATGTCAATCCAAGTGGTTTTTTAAAATTTACAGCAAAAATCGTGAGTAAACTTACTATAAAGCGTTATTTTTGCAATAATTTACTAATACCAAAGTCGGAATGTGGTTTAAGCTATCACGACTGGTGGCAATCGATTAAGTGTATAAAAATAATATGAAAAAGACTGCAAACTTGCTGTAGATAGCGCATTATTGGAGCTTTTCGGCGAATAATAATTTGGTTATTAACAAAATAAGAACATATTTTGAAGAATCGCGACTAGTCGCATTCGATTCAACGACCAAAAATACATCAAAGAAGACCTTAACACTCTCAATTTATTTAATTACTCAATTTAATTACCAGATAAAAGATTCAAGAAAAGTGAAATAAAGGCCACAATAAGATTCAATACCAACCCTAAAAAGCTCCAGGGTACGACCTAATCACAGGACAAATATTACAAGAACTACCGGAAATAGAATATACATATCTAACACAATTATTCAATTCAATCATGAAAATCAGCTATTTCCCGCCACAATGGAAAGTAGCAAAAATAACACCCATTTTAAAACAAGGCAAACCACCTGAAAGGGTAGAATCATACCGGCCCATCAGTCTACTACCAGTGCTATCCAAAGTGTTTGAAAAAGTTTTATTAACAAGACTAACGCCTCTCCTAGAAGACAAGGGAATAATTCCAACTCACCAATTTGGATTCAGGCAGAAACATTCTACCATTCAACAAGCACATCGAATAGTAAACAGAATCTATTATTACACACTACTAAAGTCATACCTTACAAATAGACGCTTTAGAGTCAAATACGACAATGAAATATCAGAACTCCAACCCATAACAGCGGGTTTCCCCCAGGGAAGTGTACTGGGTCCTGTCCTGTACCTACTCTACACTGCCGACCTTCCAACATCACCTGCCACAACAACAGCTGCATTTGCAGATGATACTGCGATCTTATGCTCCAACAAGAATCCAAACATCGCATCAGAACTACTACAAAATAACATAACTGAAGTCGAAAAATGGTTAAAAAATGGAGAATTAAACCAAATGAGCAAGAGTCGATACATGTAACATTTACAAACCGTAGAGGAACCTGTCCACCTGTATGTGTTAACCGCAAACAAATACCACAGAAAGATGATGTAAAGTACCTTGGGATTCACCTGGATGGAAAACTGACCTGTAAAAGACACATATTTTCCAAACCAAAACAACCGGGCCATAAAGTAAGAGTATATACTGGCTAATAGGAAAACAATCATCCCAGTTATTAACCTAAAATAAATTACTCCTATACAAAGCGGTGTTGAAGCCAATTTGGACCTATGGTATAGAACTGTGGGGAACAGACGCAAATTCTAATATAGAAGTTATACTTAGTTAAGTTCCAATCCAAAATACTACGGATGATTTTAAATATACCGTGGTATATCACCAACAACGCCGTATATCGAGATGCAGAGGTAACTTATGTAAAGGAAGAAATTACATATCGAATAAAAAAATACAAGGACCGATTGCGGGAACACCCAAACCACCTAGCAAGGAACTTGATGCAGATGTGTACAGTGCGCAGGTTAAAACGTAAAGTGACTAGTGATCTAGTGTGAGCTAAAAACAAGTGTAGTGCTTATTTATGTTTTCCTAGAACATCAAGAGCGGCTTATTAATGGGTATGCTCGCCACATGTCAATAGTTTAGCCGCCATAAATATTACTTAATGCTTATTACTTTGTAAAAAAACGGCAGATTTTAATAAATTGGGATGTCAATAAAAAAAATATTTACAGGGCTTCTAACAATTCCTGAAAAAATACCTAATTTTACCATAATTTGTTAACAACAATTAAACACACCATATTTGGGCTTCCATACCACTTCCATTGAATTCAGCGACCCAAAAAAACCTATAATACCACCATCAAATCACGGCGAGCTAGAATTTCCCACGGGACCCCCTATGTTGCGGCTAAACTATCAACGTTTTACATATAATTTTTCAAGTTAACAAATTTTAACATACTGAATAATCCAAGAAAGAAAAATGCAAAACTTGGGCCATGTATTAGGAGGGGAAAGATATGATCTACTTTAAATCATATTAGAAGATAAAGTACAGGGCAACAGATCAGTAGGAAGACGCCAGAACTGGTGGCTGAAGGACCTGAGAAGATGGTTTGACCGCTCATCTGCAGAAATTTTTCGTGCAGCAGTTTCCAAAGCCAAAGCTACAGTTGCATTTGGATAGCCAATCTTCGAAAGGAGACTGCGCAATAAGAAGAAAAACATACCTGCATCTTCTTGGCTTCTAGTACTGCAATCTTGTAGTTTATATCAGTTTTCACAGTCCATAAATCAAAGGAATTATTTTCTGTTATAAAAGTTAATTCCTCGTTCGATTCTGTGCTCTCTTCCTCATTACACTGGCTAAAATGTTAGAGTTAATAGTTAATACAACAAGAAAAAAACTAACTGAATCAGTCGTTTTGAGAAGAGGTCACCTCCCCTTTCTTAAATTTTACAGGAGAGGCAAAAAACTTTTTAAAAATGTATAAACATTTTCAATTTCTTTGCCATCAAAAAATACAGTAGCATTATACTCTAGTTAAATCGGAGAGTGCAGGGATATTCAATACCGGTTTCGGGGACTTTTTCCTCTCATCAGTAGTCCCATATCCTGTTCTCTCCAATTTAAAGTACTTCGCTTTGGGCCGTTCCAAATTGCAAAGAAAGAAATGCCGCGGATATCCTAGAGACATCTACCGGGAAACAAAATAAGTTATCAATCAAGTAGTACAGAAAACGACAATAAATATCGTTCCCATACCACCAGATTGACAACAGGTGGAACTTTCTCTGGTACTTTTATCTTTAAGACTATTAGGAAAATAACTGTTTTGTGGAAAATAATGTTGCAGAATGTTATCTCTAGTAGATGGCTCCTTTTCAAACTGAACTGGTTTGCAGGGTATGCTGTGCTTACGCTAATAATATTGAAAGTTGACCCGTTTTCATATGGAATAGACGTGTCCATGTGTAAATACAAATTCCACAGAAAGTGTAAATGCCAAAAAAAAAAAAAAATGGAGATGACTCCCTTACCATAATAACCGATTCAATTATTTTTGTACTTACTTGTCTTCATTTAACTCTGTAATAGGTATCTGCCAACAATTGGGTATTAACACACTGTTTTGTAAAGGAGGAGAGGGTAATATAGACGTTTCGTTTAATCTTTCAATATTATTGTCTTCAAAATTTGTCCGTATGCTGGCAATATGATTACAACACGTCAGCAAAATGTTCGATCTTTCCCATTTGTTGGTGTGTGTTCTAAAAAACAATAGTATACATTTTTGAAGAACAAATAAATAATATTCTCCTAAATTGTGGTAAAAATTTGGTTCCATGACATCTCGTAACACGACAGTTCGTAACCGGACAATAATGGTAACGGACAATTCGTAACAGCGACAGTTCGTAACGGCGACAATTCGTAATGGCGACAGTTCGTAACTATACAAATTCGTAACGTTCAATTCGTAACGGCCAAATTGAATTATTCTGTTTATTGTTGTTAACGTGGAAAGTAACTCTTATTACAGTTATAAATGAAATTAGGTTTATCAATAATTTAACCAATCAGTATCAGCATAAACAATTTTAAGGCATTTCATATTTCGTGTTTCAGAATATAATAAAAGCATTTAAACCAAGTATTAAAGTACTAAAAGCGATTGATTGAAGTAGGAAACGGATGCGGTTTGAGACATCGTTACGCGCTTACAACTGCACGAGACTAAACGCATAGTGTGACAGGTCGGTCCGGTAGCGTTGGAAACGGATGCGTCTCCACCGCATCCGATCAAAACGCATAATGTGGCATCGCCCTAAGTAAACATTTTGTAAAGGAAAGATTATAATTACCTGTTATTATATAAAAAGTTGGGAATGTCTAAAGACGGTTGTCGACTTAAAAGATTTTACGAATTACTTCATTATTCCTTTGTCTAGGTATATGCAAATTTAAGGAACAATAAGTGGGATAAACTTTTAAAAATATTGTTAAAAGTTTGTATGTATTTAAATATTTGTTTGTGTAAAGACTTTTAATATATTCTGAAACACGAAATATAAAATGGGTTAAACATGTTTATTCCGGTACTGATTCATTAAATTGATAACCATAATTTCAATTATAACTTTAATAGCAGTTAATTTCCACTTTAACAAAAATAAACAGAATAATTCAATTTTGACGTTACGAATTGTCCGTTACGATTTTGTATAGTTACGAACTGTCGCTGTTACGAAGTGTCGCTGTTACGAACTGTCGCCGTTACGAGTTGTCCGTTACCACTTTTCCGGTTACGGATTGTCGCGTTACGAGATGTCTAGTCACGAAAAATTTACGGAGTAAGTCTGGAAACAAATTATATCAGCCGAAGGAGAAGCTAGCGAGAAAATAGTTAAGACAACTTCAAGAGAAGTATAAACAAAGATTGGTTTGACGAAGAGTGTCAGGCGATAGCAAAGGAAAAAAGACGATCGTACAACAATTATTACCAGATAATAGAGAATATAAAAAATAAGAATAGAGAATAATTCCAGTAAAACTTAAAGCTCTGTGTAGAAAGAAAAGACATACAAAATAAGTTGAAATTAAAAGAGATAGAAGAAAAGTTCAAAAACAAAGCGATGTGGTCGTTCTATCAAGAAGTTAATAAGATGGGAAAAGGTTACCAAAATCAATTTACATATGAAAGGCTTCTTCTTCCTTCTTGTATGTAGGCTTTAAAGCCTGTTTCTTCTTCAATATTAGCCTCCTAAATTGTTTAAGGTATCGCACTATCTTTTTCTTGTCTGCCAATACTTCTTCGTCCATTTCGTGACTTATCTCGTACTATTCGTACTATTCTATCCTCTGCCATTCTACTAATGTGTTCGTTCCACTCCTGTTTCCGTTTTGTCACCCATCCATTTATATCTTCTACATTGCATGATCTTCTTATGTTTTCGCTTCTCTCCCTATCCAACAGAATTTTCCATGATATTCGTCGGAGTATTTTCATCTCTGTTGTTTCTAGTAGTCGTCTCGTTTAAGATGTGTCAGGTCTTTTCTCCGCCGTGTATGTCAATAATATAGGTCTAATTACTGCTTTATAGATTCTTGCTTTTTTGTCTTGTGTTAGGTGTTTGTTCTTTCAGATTGTGTCATTAAGAGATCCCGCCGCTTTACTTGCTTTTAAGCTTTGTTGTCGTACTTCCTCTTCAACATCTCCGTAACTGGTTATATCTATTCCCAAATATCTAAACCTTGCTTCCTGCTTTATTATTTTCCCATCAATTTCGATTTTACATCGGAGTGGGTATTTAGATTTTGTCATATATTCGGTTTTTTCTGCTGCTATTATCATATTGTATTTCTTTGCTGTTGTATTATGTGTGTGTTAATCTTTGGAGATCGTCTTCTGTCTCGGCGATTAATGCGCATATGAAAGGCAAAGACGGAAGTTTAATTAATGATCCGGTAGAAAAAATAAGGGGAAAACACTTGGAAGAGTTATTGAATAGTGATGTGGAGCTCAAAGCAGTAGTCAGTTGGGCTGTTGGAGATGAGATAGTAGAAAGGCAGCCTATAGAAGAGCAGGTGACGACAGCAATTAATGAAATGAACAATAACAGAAGTCCTGGTAAAAATTACAAAGAAATGATCATGTTTGGTAGAGATAAAATTCAAAGAAAGACACTAATAGTGCAAGTATGGGAAAATGAAATAATGCCTACTGCTTGGTAAGAGACCCGCATATGCCCGCTGCATAAAAAAGGGCACACACTGAAGCGTAAAAACTATAAAGAAATAGTGTATATTCTAGAAACTGTATACAAAATCTTTGCAAGAATATTAGGAAATGGACTAAGTTGCAATACATATGCATTGAGCATTGCTAAACATTGCTATACATATACTATGTTACCCTCGAATTTCTTCATCTAGTTGTGGTCTTTCCTCAACTTCTGAAATACCAAAATATTTTTTATGCAAACTAATGTCATCTTTATATCGCAAATGCTTCGAGCTACGTTTGGCACCTGGATAAATATTTCTTCTACCAAATTCTATACGTTTTCCTAGTATATTAAAAGCTGGAAATTCAATATTGATTGTTTGAAGACATTTATTTTCATTTATTTCCCAAAGTTTTAGTATCTACAACAAAATTGAAATAGAAAAATAATATTAATCCAGCACTAGTAATGTATCGACTAATTAAAAGGGAAACAAGGGGATATACTTAATAGACAAAAAGAAGTAGCAGAAAGATGGTAGCAGAAATATGGTAGCAGAATTGTAGCAGAATTGTATGATGAGGGCATAAAACTTCATATACAGGGTGTTTCATTAATAATTGTCCATATAGTAACTGGAGAAACCTTAGCACAAAATACGAAGATTTAACCTAAAACACTTAAATAAAATGTGGTTCCTTACTGAGTTACAGGGTGTTTTATCTAAAAATTAAAAAACTATTTTTGCTCAGCATTTTAAAACTGTTCTACGTATCCTTTTCACACTTGGCAGAAAGTGCGACTACTATACACCCTACTAAATTATGATAAACAAACGTTTCTAGCTACTACCATAGGCGTACGACAGGGGATAGTGAATGGTTGACCCTTCTCAAATTCTACGCCACTGGAGGAATTACTATTTTAGTGCCATTTTTAGATTCTCCAATACTTTCTACGTAAATAATATACTCTTCATTGGTAACTTCATTTTGATTAATTTATGATATGATTCATAAGATTAAAATTTAAAAATGATTTGTACTCAGTACTTTAAAACTATTTGGCGTATCCTTATCATACTTGGCAGAAAGTGTAGGCACTGTACACCCTACTAAATTAAGATAAATAAACATTTCTAGCTACTACCAGAGGCGTACGATAGGGGATAGTGACTGGTTGTTCCTTCCCAAATTCTACGAAACTGACGAAATTGCTATTTTAGTGTAATTTTTTGATTTTCCAATACTTTTTATGCAAATAATATACTCTTCATTCGTAACGATAAAATGATTAGTTTTGAGATATTTGAAATTAAAAATGAAGCGACACAATACATTAATCAAAATAACCGTGTCGTTTCATTTTTAACTTCAAATATCTCGAAAACTAATGACTTTATCGTTACGAATGAAAAGTATATTATTTTCATAGAAAGTATTGGAGAATCCAAAAATTGAACTAAAATAGCAATTCCGCCAGTAGCGTAGAATTTGGAAAGGGTCAACCATTCACTTTCCCCCGTCGTACGCCTCAGGTAATAGCCAGAAACGTTTGTTTAACGTAATTTAGTAGTTTGCATAGGACCTATACTTTCTGCTAAGTATGAAAAGGATACGTCGAATAGTTTTAAAATGCTAAGCAAAAATAGTTTTTAAATTTTTAGATAAAACACCCTGTAACTCAGTAAGGAACCACATTTTATTTAAGTGTTTTAGGTTAAATCTTCGTATTTTGTGCTAAGGTTTCTCCAGTTACTATATGGACAATTATTAATGAAACACCCTGTATTTGTAGAAGAAACAGGAAGAAACGACAAAGCATCGGGAGTAGATGGAACAGCAACAGAATTAATAAAGGCGCACTTAACCCTGTCAGTGGATATTTTTTTTTGGCTATAATGTACTGAAAAAAAAAATGGACCGATAAAAAGATACCTATGGAATGGAACGAAGGAATGACAATAAAATTAACAAAGAAAGCAAACCTTGATTTATGTGAAAATTGAAGAGCAATTGCCCTATTAAATGTTGCTAGTAAAATAATTGCCAGGATCATCCTGGAACGAATAAGAGACCCCACAAATGAAAAACTTAAAATAAACCAAGCAGGATTTCTGCCGAACAACTCTTGAATAGTTCATGTAAAAAATTTAGTCATTTTGGAAGAGGTAACGGGAAAAAATTAATACCTTTTTATTAATTTTATAGACTTTGAAAAAGCCTTTAATTCAATTAACCGCAACATGATGTGGAATATACTGAAACACTACGGAATATCAGACAAATATATTAGGAAAATAAGGCTCATTTACGACCAATGGACTGCAATAGTTGAGCACGGAGGTGAACTATCCGAACAAATAATAAATATTAAAAAAGGAGTTCGACAAGGATGTGTTCTGTCACCTACGCTATTCATAGTAATAATATATTGGATAATGATCTAGAATTTGGTGACGACATTATGCCTCATAACATCAAATGAACAACATATGCAAAATAAAATGACCAAATTTAAAGACATAACAAAAACTGTTGGATTAAAAATAACCGCAAAGAAAACGAAAATACTCTCAAGCAAAAAAAAAGCAACGACGAATAAATATGTGAAGAACATACAAATAAAATAAGTCTGTGGTACTAAGGCAAAACCCGATATGTCAAAAATTATATGATGACAAAACCTTATATGGCTAAACGCATCCATGTAACAAGTAGATAATAAAATTAGTTTGTCCGATATGTCCACTATTACAACAACACCACGAACTTTTAAACTCATCTGCTGCAAAATCACGTTTTTTGACATATCGGGTTTTGCCTTAGCATCACAGAAGTATGAGTTTTGCTATCTGGGTGGTCTAGTAAATGCAACAGGTGGCACGGAAAAAGACATACCAAGGAGAATGGGCTTAGCACAAAACGCCTTCAACACATTACGCAAGGTATGGGCGTGGACAAGTATTAGCAAAAAAAAAGGAAATTGCGCCTTTTCCACACAAATGTGAAATCAGTCTTAGTATATGGAGCTGAAACATGGAAATATAACAAAAAACTTTTTTAAAAAATGCAATCCTTTGTGAACAGATGTCTATGAATAATATTGAAAGCATTTTGTCCAAATAAAATTACAAACGAAGAACTGTGGCAAATAACGAACGAGGAACAATAGAAATTACAATAAAAAAGCGGAAATGGAGGTGAATAGGTCACACATTACGGAAACCTCTGTCAAGTATAGCGAGACGAGCTTTATACACTACATTCTACCAGGTAAAAGAAAACAAGGAAGATCACTAGCCACATAGAAGAGAACGATAGAAAAAGAACTTAGATAAGTTAATTTAACATGGAACGAAGCAAATATTGCAAGGAAGAGAAGAGAGTGGAGAAAATTACTCAATAGGTCGTAACATTGGAAGAGACTCAAGCAATGATGCGTGATGCTAGGCTAGCAACCTTACTATCAAACCTTTTGCTTTTACTATTTTGCTATTGGAAACTCATGTGCCCGTTGCTCCACTATGGAGCTGTATGATTTATATATAAATAATTACTAACTTTATCTAAATAAAATAAAATAGCTAGACTCTATGCATCTAGGCAAACAGCAGAGATAACTATAAGAATCCGAATGACAAAAATATACCAATAAATCTAAAAAGAAAAGGGTATTCAACAGTTGTATTCTACCAGTTATGACTTATGGAATGGGGACCGTGACACTTAGGTACAGAGGTATCAGCATCAGCCAATAGATTGAAAACGACATATAGAGGGCAATCGAACGAGCTATGTTAGGAGTATCTCTGAGGGAATATATACGAAATGAGGAAGTGCGAAGAAGGACAATGGTGGAAGATGTAATTGGAAGAATTTCGCAAATAAAATGGAACTGGGTTGGACACGTGACACGGCAAAACAACGACAGGTGGACGAGAAACATTGTACATTGGGGACCACGAACACAGTCGTTGTAGAGGAAGACCACAAAAATAATGGCTAGACGACATCAAAGCCACAGTAAGGAGAAACTGGCACCAAATAGCACAAAATAGAGAACAGTGGAGAGCTCATGGGAAAGCCTTTGTCCAGGAGTGGATGCAAAGAGGCGGAAGAAGAAGACTCTATGGGTACAACACTACAACGTACAACATAAATAATTTCATATTAACGTTTTTCTTTGTACAGTATTCAAACATTATTTGTGGTTCTCGATAATATAGAATTTCAGTCATCATCATCATCATCATCCAGCCTCAAAAGTCCACTGCTGAACATAGGCCTCCTCCCCTCGTTTCCAACCCCATCTATCCTGCGCCGCCCTCATCCAGTTTTTATTTACCTTTCTTAAATCGTCAGTCCATCTTGTAGGCGGTCGACCGACGCTTCTCTTGTCTTCTCTTGGCCTCCATTCCAATAACCTCTTCGTCCATCGCCCATCTGTCATTCTGGCTACGTGTCCTGCCCATCTCCACTTCAACCTGGCTATCCTCTCGATGACGTCAGTCACCTTTGTTCTTCTCCTGATTTCTTCGTTTCTGATTTTGTCTCGCAGAGTTATTCCTAACATTGACCGCTCCATTCTTCTCTGCGTGACTCTTAGTTTGGTAGCCGAGGCTTTAGTTAAGGTAAGTGTTTCTGATCCGTACGTCAAGACTGGGAGGACGCACTGATCGAATACCTTTCTCTTAAGACATGTGGGTAGAAGACATGTAGAAGACATGTCTTAAGAATTTCAGTCGCCGTTATAAAAATAAAAGAAAATTGTTCCACAATATCCGAAATTTGGCTTTTCTCTGAATTACTATTGCGTATAAATATTAATGTTATACAGGGCTGGCGATAACGGGCCTGCAAGGGATGCACCGCAGGCGGGCGCCCCTGTCTGGGGGCGCCAAAATGAGATTTTTTTCCGCTGCTGCGATATAAAATATTAATTTAAAATAAACCGAAGGGCGCCTATGCTAGTTTTGCAGACGGGCGCCTCATACCCTAGCGCCGGTACTGATGTTATAAATTAAATTGTTGAATGTTAAGGAAGCAAGCACGGTTGTATTTTAAAAATTATAAACTGGAAACAAGAAACTGCCATCTACCAATGTTTTGAGATAAAACTTTAGGGCCTTCTGTAAAGCACAGTAGTGCTCAAACAAGTAGGTTTGTAAATTTTCTGATAGATGGCGCGACTGATAAGTTAGGGTAATTTCTTTTTCAAGACATATTTGAAAATCGAATAAATTCACTTGCTCAAAAGAAATGTAATAAATTCCACTATTTAAGCAGGTTAAAAATGACGGAAAAAAATTATTAACACTAACAAAATATAGATGTTTAGTTTTTAAGAGGTGTATCTATCATTTTAATACATTTATACTTAATCACAAGAACAGAGTAAATTTTCCCTAATTCTTCAGTAAAATATCTGTCCAATGATTTGCGATGGCTCATTCCTTATTTAAAATTTTGAGTTTTGGTACTGAAAGGGAGGTGGCTTTGAAAAATATCCCCTGATTGTTCTCCCCTCCCGGACCTTGTATTCCGAGCTGCATAATTATTAAGTAAATTATCGATAAGTTCTGTCCACGATAATTTTAACTAATGCTGGGGCCACAGTAACGTTAACGTCTAACGTCCATTATCGTATTAATTAACACACCAAAAATGATGGAATAAACTGCGCGTTAAAGTGACTGGCCACACTTATTTTAGCGCGTATAGTCAGCAGAAAACGCTTTTCTTAATCCAATAATTTCAAGATGGAAGTCGAAGCTGCTACACTGTCATATTTTATGAGTACTAATTATTATTTTATGAATTTATTATTTTATAAATGGATCAAGCAAAAACCAAGACTCAAAAGAATATGGTGGATGATAAAAATGCACAGAAAACGAACACGGTAATGACATCAAATGCAAACCAACTTGTTTTATATACCTCATTCGTTCCCATGCCAGATTTTAACGATTTTTTATATTTATTTAAATGGGTCCTATAGTATCCCATAAGTGTGTCTTTTTTATTTTTCAAATTTTCTACGGTCGCTGAAAAAGATAATGATTGCACAATTCGACGCCAAGCGTCAGGGACGCGCCAAGTAACTTCGGCGCCGTCGTGCAAAATATTGATAAGCGCCTATATCAAAATTACCAGGGTAGAAATATCAATCACTCCTTCACATTTCAACGTGGAAAACTATGAAATTTTTTCTACGTCAACCCAGATTTTTTTTTAAGGAAATAGTAAGTACAGATTACTGTTATAAAAAATAATATATTCTTCTTCCTTCTTGTATGGAAACTTTAAAGCATGTTTATTCTTCAGTATTTGCCTCCTAAATTGTTTAGATAATCGCACCATCTTTTTCTTGGTCTGCCAATACTTCTTCGTCCATTTGGTGGCTTATCTCGTGCTATTCGTACTATCATATTCTCTTCCATTCTACTACTGTGTTCGTTCCACTCCTGTTTCCGTTTTGTCAACCATCCATTTTATGTCTTCTACATTGCATGATCTTCTTATGTTTTCGCTTCTCTCACTATCCATCAGACTTTTGCCTGATATTCGTCGAAGTATTTTCATCTCTGTTGTTTCTAGTAGTGTAGTAGTTGTTAAAAATAATTTTTTAAAACTATATTGCATAATAAAACAGAACAGAATAAAAACTATGTTAAAGTTATACAGCATTACTTAAAATTATTAAAAAATATTGAAGATCAAAAAATGAAACATATTTATATTGCGATTTTTTAAACAAATGTACTTATTATGATGAAAACCAACGGATATTTCTTATAGAAATTAAACTTTTCTTGCTTTACCTTTGACAAATTCATTAATTAGATTTTCATCATTCAGGTCCTTTAAAAACTCAGATTCTGTAGAAATAATAGTAAGATTTTCAAGCCGTTCCTGACCTATTCTAGATCTTAAGTAATTGAAGCGTTTATTTGAAACACAACACTTGTCCAAAAATGAAAATTTTGGAAAATCAAGTAAAACTGCCCAGCTTTAATTTATTTCAAATCTTACTTTTATTAAGACATTTATTGGAAGTTAATGTTGTTCTGAAGCTATTTCCTTGTGGAATTTTTATGATTAATTATTTATATGGGAAATAAGCCACAATTAAAATGAAAAAAATAATTTTATTAACGTTTCGACGCCCAAATCGGGTGCCGTTGTCAAAATACAAAATATTACTAAAATAAACAAAAGTGTTGTTGCTAAGCAAAAAAATTCTTCTAATAATTTATTTAATCTCACTCATTTATATTGGCAATTCAGACATATATTATACATTTTAAAGTAGAAGACTTTAAAATGATATTGCCAATATTTATGAGTTGCGTTCCTGGGACGACTTACTGAAAGATAGTTCATTCGATTACATGAAATTAACCCCAACTCAAGAATATCCGTCATAAAAAATTATAGCATGTGATATGTCTTTAAAAAGACAACCAAATGCAACGACAGTAAAATTCTCGAGTTAGAGATTTCATAGTAAATCACAAGGGAAAACCAGGAAAAACCCTGTGATACTATCCCGACATCGTAAGTATTTGGTCTTACATTAATTTACTCTCAAAAAATAATACCAAATTCTGACTTGTAGCATGTTTAAATTATAAATAATATTAATAATACTAGATATATAAGTAATACTAAAATATAAAATATGTACTAGCTCGATATTATTGACTTACTAATCTTGGTATTTTCTTTCTATTGACTTCCTCTTTCAGTATGGGTAACCACATCCTACTGCATTCTACCGAGGAATTTGCGACACAATTGGTTTCATTTAGCATAATTAGAGCCGCTTCTTTGATTTTTCTCTTTTTACTATCTGATTCTTTCAGGACTATACTTGAATCTCTCCACTGAACTCTATGTTCATTATCCCATGCGTGTTGACATATTTGAGATCTCTCAAATTCTCTATTTTTAATATAAGATTGATGTTCACTTATTCTAACGTCTAATGGTCTTGATGTCTCACCTAAATAAAATTGTTCGCATTCACAAGGTATTTTATAAATGCAATTCTTTGTTCTTTCTTGATCATTGTTAGGTTTAGTTTTAGATAGAATAGATCTCAATGTGTTTGTTGTTTTGAATGTTGTTGAAATGTTGAATTTATTTCCTATTGTTTTAAGTTTCTCGGATAGTCCTTTTATATATGGTATTGATATTTTCCTCGTATTATTTCTGGTGAATGTTGTAGGATCCCGTTCTAAGTTGTTCTGTTCCATTCGATTATCCTTTATCGTTTATAAATAAGGAATTGTCAAGATTGGATCGAATGGAACAGAACAACTTAGAACGGGATCCTACAACATTCACCAGAAATAATACGAGGAAAATATCAATACCATATATAAAAGGACTATCCGAGAAACTTAAAACAATAGGAAATAAATTCAACATTTCAACAACATTCAAAACAACAAACACATTGAGATCTATTCTATCTAAAACTAAACCTAACAATGCTCAAGAAAGAACAAAGAATTGCATTTATAAAATACCTTGTGAATGCGAACAATTTTATTTAGGTGAGACATCAAGACCATTAGACGTTAGAATAAGTGAACATCAATCTTATATTAAAAATAGAGAATTTGAGAGATCTCAAATATGTCAACACGCATGGGATAATGAACATAGAGTTCAGTGGAGAGATTCAAGTATAGTCCTGAAAGAATCAGATAGTAAAAAGAGAAAAATCAAAGAAGCGGCTCTAATTATGCTAAATGAAACCAATTGTGTCGCAAATTCCTCGGTAGAATGCAGTAGGATGTGGTTACCCATACTGAAAGAGGAAGTCAATAGAAAGAAAATACCAAGATTAGTAAGTCAATAATATCGAGCTAGTACATATTTTATATTTTAGTATTACTTATATATCTAGTATTATTAATATTATTTATAATTTAAACATGTTACAAGTCAGAATTTGGTATTATTTTTTGAGAGTAAATTAATGTAAGACCAAATACTTACGATGTCGGGATAGTATCACAGGGTTTTTCCTGGTTTTCCCTTGTGATTTACTATGAAATCTCTAACTCGAGAATTTTACTGTCGTTGCATTTGGTTGTCTTTTTAAAGACATATCACATGCTATAATTTTTTATGACGGATATTCTTGAGTTGGGGTTAATTTCATGTAATCGAATGAACTATCTTTCAGTAAGTCGTCCCAGGAACGCAACTCATAAATATTGGCAATATCATTTTAAAGTCTTCTACTTTAAAATGTATAATATATGTCTGAATTGCCAATATAAATGAGTGAGATTAAATAAATTATTAGAAGAATTTTTTTGCTTAGCAACAACACTTTTGTTTATTTTAGTAATATTTTGTATTTTGACAACGGCACCCGATTTGGGCGTCGAAACGTTAATAAAATTATTTTTTTCATTTTAATTGTGGCTTATTTCCCATATAAATAATTAATCATTTATTGGAAGGAATGTGGATATAAAAATAATTGTACAAACTTACCAAAATATATTCGAAAATAGAGAGGTATTGTGTTGTACATATAGTTTCTGTTATGCTGAACTATTTCTAATTCAAAAGAAACAAACATCACATTGTTACTATCAAAGAATGCACACAACTGATAAATTTGAGGATAAGATCATTCACACTTACAACTACCGTTGACTAGGATGGGACAAGTGTTGTTTTTACAAAAAAAAAAAACGGATGGACATCAAATCTGTTGTTTTTCTAAAACTATCAAAATTTTCTATGCAATGTGAACCAAATGTGTGAACTGGAGAAATAAACTACTATTCTATAAGAACATTACGTAAAGTCGAATTTTCGAAAAATGGACATGTGTTGTTTTTCAAATAAACGCTTAGCTAGAACGGCTGAAGCTACAGAAATCGGTACCTATAGTTAATAATATACGTAACGATATATAGTAATGTTTGGGAATGAGTGGACTAAGTTATTTTTTGCCATGTTTTTTTTTGCTTCAAAAAATATTTAGTTTTGAATTGGATATTTATTTAACTTTGCCGAGTCAAAGGGCGCCTTTAACGCCTTGGCGCCGTCGTGCGCCGCACGACCTTGCCCAAATGGACGGCGCGTCCCTGCCAAGCGTCACCATGAATACCACGATTTTTATGTGATTTTTGTCGGGGATCCTATAAGCAAGTTTCTGTTTCGAACACTGTTAAAAATTCAAGTATTTTCTCGTTACTCTACTTAATTTTCGTAGAATAGTATTATATATTTATGTAACCTATTTCACAAAACAAATTACTCTGCTGCGCTGCAAGCTAGAACTTGTTGAAACATTGCAAGTGTAGCCACAACAACGCGATAAGTAACGGAGTAACTCCTTTGTAGTGTCGAAAGAAACCGACACCAGATATATCGCCTAACGTTTAACGGCATTAATAGTACCATTAACAAATTAGCGCGCTAAGTCATGGCTACACCTATCGCGTTAGTCAAATAACGCGTTAATTAACGACATTAGACGTTACTGTGGCCCCAGCAAGGATATCCATGTGGATCTTTATTAATTGCGGTAGTCATCCTGTGCCTTTATACATGTCAAGGCCGTTGAATAATTTAGCTCTTCTACCTTTGGAGTTTAATTCTCAGCTCCAGGGCAATCTAGTGCCACACCACATGTAGGTTCATCCAGCCCTAGCTGTTAAACTACGAGTGGAGGATTACCTACTTATAGCGGTAATCGTTTGATTAATTAAAAACCTCTAGTATCCAATAGTAGACCGATCCAGGACGTGTTGATGTTGCTGCTGTCAGATGTGAGGATATGCCAGAAGGATACGGGAAGAGAAATTTTCGTAATTTGTTGGAAGAATAAGTTGGGAGATTTCTCTCAGGTACCAGGAGATTGGGACATGATTATTACTCACGTGGGTAGGGCCGCATCATTCAGGTAGATATATCTTCTACAGGGACTATAAAAGACTATTTAGTCGCTATCCGCATATTCCAGTAAGTTAGTGCCTTCAGCTGGATTATTAGCGAGATATACCTAATGATGCAGCCACTCTTGAATGGAAATTTGCAGGACACAACAGCAGACGAAGAAACGGAAGATGGAATGAAGCGATAACCCACTGGAGACCTTGGGACCATAAGAGAGACCACAGTTTAGATTGTCGGATGACCTAAAAAGATACGCAGGGACCAGATGGAAAAAATTAGCGCTGAACCGAGAAGAGTGGAAAAATAAGGGGGGGGGGGCTACGTTCAACTTTGAACAAATGAAGGGTAATAGATAGATAGATACCTAATAATAATCCTAAGAGTGGCATCATTTCTCAGAAAATTCAAAAACTTTGTGCAACTGTTTAATTGCAGATGTAAAATTACGTTGCACAAATAAAAAGAGAACTTATAAATATGCTATATCTATCTACGACCATTGCATAATAAATTACTTACTCCATCTTCAGAAAAGGACAAAATTGTTTTTTGGTTGTCCATTATAGACACATCAATAATTCTTTGCAGGTGTCCAGTAAAAACTGCGATTGTATTGGAAGCTAATACCGAATTCCATACTCTTATTGTTTTATCATCACTTCCAGTAACCAAAATATTTAGAGTTGTACTAAAAGAGAAACAGTTGCATCCCTACAACAAAATATTTCTAATAATTTCTATTTTATTATATTTAAAGAATTATTATTGATTCAATAAAATTGTGTTTTGACTAGGAAAGTTTTGGGGTAGTTCTGATTTCTTTCATTATATATGGATTTTGGGCTGCTGAATCCGAATATGAGGTTTGCGGACAAAATTTCTTGCCGGAACATTGAAAAAATCGCAAAAAAAGCAAAAAATTTTAGCTTTTTTCCGCTTTTTTGCTCAAATCTCGAAAACTATTAACTTTTAGTAAATGGTCTGTTAACAGAAGTTAAAGTACTTAAAATTATCTACAAATATCACTGTTTACTTTTTTTTTCAGACGAACCGTTCGGGCTAAAGTACAAGTTGAAAATTGCCAATTTTTAACGGTCTCGGCAAA
Source organism: Diabrotica virgifera virgifera (assembly GCF_917563875.1). Lineage (NCBI taxonomy): Eukaryota > Metazoa > Arthropoda > Insecta > Coleoptera > Chrysomelidae > Diabrotica > Diabrotica virgifera. The sequence continues at coordinate 219,322,287 of NC_065448.1, read as the reverse complement.
ACCCACTTTTTACATTCCAAAACTTTATTTTTTATTAGAATGCTGTCATTTGATAAATTTCTCCTAGTTTTCTGTACAAATAATAAATGTTAGTTCATAGGTATGGTATGTCTCTTGTGACAGCTTTCATGAGTCCATTCCGTCCTAAGAGACCGGGAATGTCTCTGCTTTTCCCTTAGAGCCACAAAGGATCAGGCACAGATGGAGTCACAGTTTCAGTTGATGTGAACATTTCCTTCGGATCTGTTATCTTGATTTCTGATAAACCTTGAGGTTTCGTCCTTTTAAAATGAATTAGTTGAACAGCTCCCTGACTTCCATAAACCTCAGGCGCGGGTTTCTTTTTTATCTGAGGAATGGATTGCTTAGAAGCTACTGCATGTTTTGGCATGTACGTTAAAATCAGCGTTATCGTACACCTGCTGTGTAAAGCACGGCAAGTCATCTTTCTGCGGATCGCCTGCGAATGATGACACTTCCAGGCGAACAGCTTCTGTATAGGATGAACAAAACCCCAAAGAGGAAACTCCATCAACCTATTTTCTTGAGCCGTACTTTTTCTAGAGAAAACGACCAACCCTGCAAGGAATGGTGAGACCAACTATCTGGGCCAAACTGCCGCTACAAGACTTTGAGCAAGCGTGTTGCTTATCTGGAAGTATCAGCAATCGCAGACGATCGGGAGAAAATTGACCAGCCGCGCTTTACACAACAGGTGTACGAAAACGCTGATTTTAACCCTTTCTATGCCAGGCCTTAATTTACATGTTGGTCTCTCAATCCCAAAGGTTTTTTCATGCTTAGAGTCCCATTGCCTTATATACAGGGTGTAACGAAAATACAGGTCATAAATTTAATCGCATATTCTGGGACCAAAAATAGTTTGATTGAACCTAACTTACCTTAGTACAAATGTGCATATAAAAAAAGTTACAACCCTTTGAAGTTACAAAATGAAAATCGATTTTTTCCAATATATCGAAAACTATTAAGGATTTTTTATTGAAAATGGACATATGGCATTCTTATGACAGTAGCATCTTAACAAAAAATTATAGTGAAATTTGGACACCCTATAAAAATTTTATGGGGGTTTAGTTCCTTTAAACCCCCCAAACTTTTGTGTACGTTCCAATTAAATTATTATTGTAGTACCATTACTTAAACACAATATTTTTAAAACTTTTTTGGCTCCTAGTGCTTTTTCGAAAATTCAGGTTTTATCGAGATATTTTGAATATTTGTCAAATCCACCACACATTTGTATATGGTTAAGTACGATTATGGAGACTTGGTAATAATATGAAAATTTATGTATGATTTACATTTTTAGGTATATTTTGAACCGTATTAAAAAAGAAGCCATATCTCGATAAAAGTTGCCTTCTCGAAAAAATACAAAGAGGCAAAAAAGTTTTAAAAACATTTTGTTTAACTAATGGTATCGCAGTCATAGTTTAATTGAAGCGTACACAAACATTTGTAGGGTTTAAAGGAACAAAACCCCCATAAGATTTTTATGTAAACATATTAAAAAAGAAGCCACAACTGGATAAAAAATGCCTTATCGAAAAAATACTAAGAGCCAAAAAAGTTTTAAAAATATTGAATTTAACTAATGGTACCACAATAATAATTTAATTTGAACGTACAGAAAAGTTTGGGGGGGTTTAAGGGAACAAAACCCCTATAAAATTTTTATGGAAAGCACAAATTTCACTATAATTTTTCTTTAAGATGCTCCTGTCATAAGAATGCCACATATCCATTTTCAATAAAAAATCTCTAACAGTTTTCGATATATACAAAAAAATCGATTTTTATTTTGTAAGTTCAAAGGGCTATAACTTTTTTTATGTGCATATTTGTACTAAGGTAAGTTAGGTTCATTCGAACTATTTTTGGTCCCAGAATATGTGATTTAATTTATGACCTGTATTTTTGTTAATGACCAAAACATGTTTTTTAATGAGTTTTTTTAACCAACTTAAACGTTTTCTTCTCAAAAGTATACTCATCAGAGAGCAAACCAACTTGAGAAAATGTAACTAACTTAAAAAAGATAATGTAATGTAAATTAACATTAAAAGCTTTCTTTTGTGTGGTACTCCTCAAAACGTGACACTACGCAAAAGCCGACTCCGCATCTTGCACACATGTATCTTGATTCGCTTCTTTTTTCTGGTCTTTGCTGTGGCTACAAACGCTTCACCTTCTAGCAGCTACCTATAAGCGTTGCCACCAGTGCTACAATATAGAATATATCTAAAATATGTGAACAAATATATACGGCAATGGGTGCGCATGACCTGTCTTAGGTGCCAACATTTTGAGGCTTTGGGAACAATAATCTAACATTTTCGGACATATTTCTACGGCATTGGGACACCAATGAGTCTAAAATTTTATAAGCAACGCATATTTTCGGCTTTGGTAAATTGATACCATAACACCTTGAACTTATATATATATATATACGGCGGCTGGGAATACAGACCCACTTTTTCAAAAACATATATTATGCAGCGTTGGGACAGAAAGGGTTAACGTACATACAATCGACGGATACCACACTTTTTACGTCATGGATGGCATTTATTGTATTGCACCAAAACATGCAATAGCTCCTAACCAATCCATTCCTCGGCTAAAAACTAAACCCGCACCTGAGATTTATGGAAGTCAGAGAGCTGTTCAACTAATACATTTTGAAAGGACAAAACCTCAATGTTTATCAGAAATCAAGATCCGAAGGGAATGTTCACACCAACTGAAACTGTGACTCCATATTTGTGCCTGATCTTCTGTGGCTCTAAGGGAAAAGCAGAGTCATTCTCGGTATTTTAGGATGGAATGGATTCATGGAAGCTGTGAGAAGAGACATACCATATTCATATTATGAACTAAAATTTATTATTTGTACAGAAAACTAGGAGAAATTTATCAACTGACAGCATTCTAATAAAAAATAAAGTTTTGGAATTAAAAAGTGGGTTTTGCCAAGACCGTTAAAAATTGGCAATTTTCAACTTGCACTTTAGACCGAACGGTTCGTCTGAAAAAAAAAAGTAAATAGTGATATTTGTAGATAATTTTAAGTACTTTAATTTCTGTTAACATGCCATTTACTATAATTTAATAGTTTTCAAGATTTGAGCAAAAAAGCGGAAAAAAGCTGAAATTTTTCGATTTTTTCGCGATTTTTTCAATGTTCCGGCAAGAAATTTTTTCCGCAAACCTCATATTCAGTTTCAGCAGCCCAAAATCCATATATAATAAAAGAAATCAGAACTACCCCAAAAGTTTCCCACTAGGGAGCTCGTAGAGTACAAATTGACTGAATCATATGAGGAGAAGATTACAAGAAGAGCGCTTGAAGGATGGGAAAAGAACATGTCAATAAATGGCCGAAAAATAAACAACCTACGTTTTGTAGACAATACAGTCCTTCTTGCAAATAGCCAAGTTTTTCTCATACTACTGGTTGAAAACGAAAGTCAAATATATGGTCTGGAGTTAAATATCAAAGACAAAGATCATGATAATGGATACGCTACATAACAGTCAGGCGCGGATCCAAGGGGGGGTCAATGGGATCAATTGCCGCCTCCTTGAGACCTCGCCTGGTGTCTACTGACACTTTTTTTCTTTCTTTGTTTCTCATAATCCATAGTACCCTTCAGGGCGCTGGATGTCGGGTTCCGTCTCTTATCCATTTCTTCCAAGCGCTTCTATTGATAGTCAGGTTCTTCATATCTCTTATACTCAGGTGTCTCCTTTCACATATATCCTGGATCTAGTCCATCCATGTCTTCCTCGGCCTTCCCTTTTTTCTTTTGTTTCTGATTTTGGCTTCATGTACCTTCTTTGTTAGTCTCTTTTGCTACATTCGTTGTATGTGGCCAAACCAGCTCATTTGTTTGTTTTCGATCTAATCATTATCGGTTCTTGTTCCAGATCTTTTCTTATAGTTTTATTCCTGAATCTATCAAACTTCGAATGACACTTTCTTTAAGAAAGAGATAATTACGATTTAATAAAACCCCCGAATAAGAGCTGCTTTTAGAAGGATGTTCAAAGTATTATGTAACCGTGGCCTAAAATTCGCATTAAGGATCCCTCTACTTCACTCCTTCGTGTTCTCGGTCTTACTGTATGGTGTCTAGTCTTGGACTGTGAATAAAATCGATCTAAATCGCCTTCAGGCTTTCGAGGTGTGGTGCTATAGTTTCTTGGGTGTAGAAGATTCGAAACTCCATAATACTAGAACGTCTCAGCAAGACTACTGATACTATAAAAAGCATCAAGAAAAGAAAATGCTGGAGTATTTCGGACATGTAATGAAAGCTCCCAAATATAAGTTGCTACAAAATATTATGTAAGTGAAAATAGCAGGCAAACGCAGTCCAGAACGAAGAAGAACTTCATGGTTGATTTAGGATGGCAGTGAATAAAATTAAGATAGCTATGATGTAACCAACGTTCTGAAAGGACATGGTTCATGAAGAAGAAGAAAATAACAGCCCACCCCGAAAAGGAATCGTACGCCAGTGACAATAACATTTTTATTTCATTGCCCCCTCCTTACAAGGTTGCTGGATCCGCCGTTGATAACAGTCATCCACACGTAACCATAATTGACCGGTTTGAAGTTTTTTTCCATTTTTCACAAACACAGGGTCATTTTGAGGAAGAAATAAAAAGTATATGTGATCAAACAACAATCGTCGTAGGAAAAATGGCCAAAATATGGAAGAATACTCAAATTTCACGAGGAATTACAAAAACGAGGTTCATTAACCGGTTAGTATTCCCACCTACTGGCATTGGGATGTGAATATTGGACCCTAAGACAACCGGAAAAAAGAAAGCCACTAAAATGTTCTGTTAGAGAAGAATGTTACGAATTTCGTGGACCGACCACAGGACAAATAATTCAATTTTCAGTAAAGACAAATAAGACAATTCAGTAAAGTTTATCCCCAACAATATGTTATGAGAGCAAACACAGAAAACATGGAAAGACTCGTTATACAATATGGAAGGTGAAAGGCCGAAGATCACGAGGAAGCCTTAACAGAAACCTTCAAATAATATTTCTACGCGTATATAATAAAATATGTCTAGTGGCTGTAATTCCAGTGTACTCGGCAAAATGATTCTAAAAAAGAACACACCTACCGCCTAAATATTTCGTGTTGGTATCATGTGACATCACGGGCTGTGACGCGGATGACGTGCAACGGTAAGTATATTAGACGAAGTATACTTATATGTATACTTATATGTTTTTTCAAATAATTTAATTAAGTAAAATACCTTTCTCATTTTTAAAATATAAGGCTGTTTATTCGGCGACATATATTTCTTCATCAACGATACATTCGGATCTTTACTGCAAGTGATTACAGCATTCTCTACGCTACAATATTCCATTTGTTCCACGTTGCTGTTGTGGACTGCTTTGTAGGACTGAATTTTCAGGTATATCTTTTCATATTTTAATTCCTATAAAAATAAATAATTTGAGGATTGCAAATATATCCCAATATCAGATTATTTGGAAACTTTGAAACTAGAGAGTATTATTTACTATACAAACACTCAAAGAACAGAGTCGAGATGTCAACTGTAACGTAGATAATTCATGCGTCATGAACTTTGGAAAATCCTTCGACACAAAACAACATAGAAGACTTGCAAACATGTTACGGAACACAGAAATAGATGATCAGAATATACGAATCATTACAAATTTATATACAGTTATCAGAAAGTCATAAAACGAGTAGACTAACAAAAGTCTAAAGAGGTACCGATAAGAAGAGGAGTACGACAAGAATATGTACTATCCCCTCTACTTGAATATGTGCTGAGAAAAGATGGAATCAGAAGGACTTTATAAGGCTCAATCTGAGAAGAAACGAACCGTCCACCTAACAATGTTTTTTATAAAACACATACATAAATTGAGTAATCCTAATTAACTTACGTCCCAATAGAACAACGTTATTCTGTCCATATGCTTTCTTCTTAACAACAATGTTGTCGGCTGAATAAATTTGAACATAACTACATCTCCATTACTGGTACCAGCAAATAAAGCACATTTTAGTTTGTTGTCTGATTGCGTATGATAAAGGTTTTTATACGATAAACACTAAAAAAATATGTTAAAAATAATATCGTCGCCATAATAGTATAATTTCATAACTCGAAATTAGTAGTTCTGAGATAAACGGGTTTAAAGATTTTAAAGATATTTGTGCTGCTACCACGATGTTGGTAAATAGGGAATTCACTCTGCGGCTCTAAAATACTGTTCCTTAATTTTTTGGCTACTGATATATTTAGGAATACATTGCAAATTTGTTTTCCAATATGGAAAATAACATGAAAAAGTAAAGTTATCAACTTTTAGCACTACCATAATGTTAACATTTGGTAATGTCGCATGTCATGCCAAGTTGCATCTAAGTGAACTTTTTAACAAAATTAATATTTTAAGCATAATTTTGGTGAAAATTAGCCCTTTGCCATGAAGGTTGCCAGATCTGCTAACAATTCTCCAATTTTTGCATCAATATGAACCGAATTAACAGATAGCAATTACGTGGTAAGCTCAATGGTTTTAGAAAAATACTTGATACAACTAGGTAATTAGAGTTGGCTGGATGTAGCATTCAGTGTATGTAACATTCAGGATTATTTCGATTAAACAATAACTTGATGACTCATCTTATCAAGTTTTAGCACTGAATATTAGGGGAATGTGAGTTTTATCAACTTTTGTCAACCATAAATAAATACTTAACCCGTTTGGAGCCGGTTATCAAGTTTTTACAGAATATGGAGGCAAATAAAATACATCTTGTGAACTAGTTAGTTCAAAAACGTCAATTTTGGAACTATCAAGTTATAGTACTAAGGCGACGATATATTAATACTACTTACATTAAAAACAAGTATTTTAAAAGATATAAAATATTAAAACTATTTTTTCTCGAAACAAAATAACTTCAGCTGAAAATTCCACCCAATGCCGTCTTCTTGGATGTATTTCTAGTAACGTGAGATCGTGTATTGTGAAAGTTTAAATTCAGCGTTTTTTAGACATGTTTCAAATATCTCATATTTGTTGCCAAAACTTAAAATTCGAAATTTGATTTTATAGATTTTAGTTATTTAACGTTTAGTTATTTAACTGCTTAACTGACTTAATTTGCGGCAAAATGGAAAAATTACATATGAAAGCTGCTCTCTACACCTTTTAAAATTTTGATTTTTGTCCATAGTCCACTATAATCAAAAGGCATCCGATTTTAACTGCCGAGTTGATGCAAATTTTATGAAAAAAAAAATGTTTTTGCGCATGTAACTGCGATTCAAAATCGCCGGTCGCTACAAGCGTTGTTTCTGAGAGAAAGGTTTTACACAAAATGGTTTATTACTTACTTACCTCAATTATATGATGTACTCCCATTATCAACCAATATGGTTCATGTTTGAGTCCGGATGCTTCATATATAGCAATGCTTCTGGTTGAATTAGCCACAAACAGCATTTGTATGTCTTCACAAAAGATGGCATCGGTTACCCACCGGTTTTTTCTTCTTCTTTCATCATCGGTTCTCTCCAAATCTTCCCTCGTCATGATCACATGATACGAAGTCAAAAAATTAAGATTGCCATCGTAAATTCCAATTATGCCGTGCTTAGATATTACGGCATAAGAGAAATATTTTTCTGTTTCGAGTAGTACTATTTTTGTTATAATTTCGCGCTAAAATATATCTTTTTTTGTTAATTATATCTATTATCTATCTAAAGTTATGCTCTAAGGTTAAAAGTGTCAATGGGTATCCCCTGTTAAGTTGGGCAAAATGCACTCACTTTCAGAATTCAATTTTTTTAAATTCTATATGATTAGGCCGATTGAGAATCGTAGTTTGTGACCATAAGCCAACTATAACAAGAAATTGAAAAAGTGTTCTGTAGCAGGGACAGAAGACTTCTGAGATGCTACATGCTCTCCGTATTATTTTATGGGTTGGAGGCTTGGACATTAATGGAAGATGTTTCGGACAAATTAGAAATCTTCAAGTTACGGGCCTACAAAGGGATATTGAATAAGTTGGGTGAATAGAGTCACGAATGTCGAGGTATTGAGAAGAATGAGAACATATAAAGAGGTTTAAAATACAAATAGAGTTAGAAAACTGCAATATCTGAGACATGTCATGAGAGGCGAGCGTTATAATTTTTGCAATTAATAATACAAGGAAGAACAGTGGCGTAACAAACTCCATCGGGGCCCCCCCGCAGAATTTGAAATGGGCCCCCTTTTAATCCGGAAGCAGTCGCTCCGTTAGAAAAAATCCAACTTTTTATCATTTTCAGTGATAACTTAATGAACAATTTTGCAACATAACTTTCCACTTGTAAGTGCCTCGAAGAAGATTGTAGTAATGCTTAGGATTTTTTTGAAATTTTTTTTAATTTCATTTTTATTTTTTTTGGTGGAATTTATGGCTTTGGTGGGAACCAATTAGTTTTAAAATTGTTAGAAATAGATATTTTTAACATAACAAGCAAACAAAAATATTATAAAATTGAAATTTGTTTTAAATTCGTATTGTTAGATTTTGTTCTACGCGCGACTGCTCCCGCGTTAAACAATTACTAAATACGACTTATTTAACAAAAACTTTTTTGTGTTAGCGTTATCATTCACTGTTCATAACAACTTACATTTCTCATCTTTATCGGTATACAGACCCATTCTAAAAAAGTGTGTTTGCGTAGCTTGGTAACTAAGGGAAACTTTTTTATTATGTTTAAATATGCAATTATATCATTCTAGTTGAAATATTGTGAACTATAAAGGTACTTAACTCTTAGAGAGAAATTCATATTTTTCGACATACCTCGTATAAAGTTGTTATGTGATTATCGTTAAATTGAATCTTCGTTTTGAGATAATGCAGAGCTTTTTATAAAGAATCTGATAAGAATTTTATAAAGAATTTTTTCGTAAAATTTAAAAAATTAATAATAAAATAGTTATTATAATTATTGCTCGAATTATTGTAATAAAATGTTGGTTATCGGTAATTTGAGAAATATTTGGAAAAATTAATTATTTATATACAAGGATGTAATTACATATTAAAATTAAAATCGTATATTGTTAAATATAAAAGTACTTTATCCTTGAGTTAAATTCCTATTTTTTGACTTACCTCGTATAAAATTGATAAGCTTTGATATCTGATGGTTTATCTGGCTTATTTTGTATCTCAGATTTAAGACCATTCAGAGCACTTCATGAAGAATAACTTTTTTCGTAAAATTGATAATAAAAATGTTTCCCATATGGTTCGAAGCCACGCAGACATACTGTATAAAAGCCCAAAAAAATTTATTTTGAATTTTCAAATTGTAATGTCTGACAGGGCCGTAACTACCATTGGGGCAACCGGGGCAGTGCATCGGGGCCCCCGGGGGGCACCGCGATTGTAATGGCGTTATACTGCCTATAGGCAATATAACGCGATTAAATACCTACATTATAGCCGAAGAATGTAAGTAACATTATATGTAGTATATTTTTTATGAAAACAGAAAAGATGTTATATTGATCGTAAATATTTAGCTTAAAATAATGTGATTTCAATTTTTTTTTTTGTGTTGGTCAACTAAAATAGCATTATGTAGGTAGGTACAGGAAACTTCAGTCATGGAATACATTAAAATGCGTTTTCAAGTGGTTAAATATCAATTTTCCCGGACTCCTTCTGCTGGGTGATTAACCCCAGACCTCCTGGTAGGGGGCCCCCAGATCACGTTTGCCCCGGGGCCCCCAACATCGTACTTATGGCCCTGATTTAATGATATGTTCGAATTCAGCATAATCAAAAAGCAAATAGAAACATTTTTGAACAAAGTAAAATGATGAATTCGCCGATATCTTTTAAAATTATTTAATATAAAACAGTTTTATTGTTTAAAGAATTAATAAACAATTAGAGGCATCTGTGAGTAGAACTTTTCACTTTAAGATAAGATATATGTATAAACTAACAAAAAATGTTTCAGAAAAATATAAGCTTGTTTGATTTTTTCCGAAACCGAAACAATTCAAGCTTTTCTACATTGACTCCCCTAAAGCGTAACTGTTATAATTTCCTTATCTTACCGTTTATCTGGTGAGAGATTGTACAGTGATTACCTACACAAGAAAAGTCGTCAATAATTGTTAAATAAATGCGTACCAAACTGATGCAACTATAACCGTAAAACAACACAAACATAAATAACATTCAATGCAAACAACCAATATGAAATTACTGGCGATAATATTGTATCGAAATACTAAAGTAGGTAAAGAACAGAGAGAAAGAAAACCCATTTTTAGATTTAAAAATATTGTTCTTAAATTCGTCAAATTGCAATTCTAATATCTTTCAATAGTCACGTACAAAACATTATATAGTTTATTGTCGCTGCCATAAAATTTCGGTAGGCCGGAAGGGATTAACTTTCTAGATATTATGAGATGATTCACTTGGCAAATACGTCTAGTTACAAATTTTTACGTTTTTAAATTTAAACAGACAACATAAAAATAATATAACAATAACAGATTTTTACATAATATCAGATGACAAGATGGGGCCCTTAAGCGATTGGGGCCCCCCCGCAAGCTTCACGCTGCGGGGCCCTCTGTTACGCCCCTGAGGAAGAATACGTTGTAGAAGGGGTTGAGTTGAGGAAGAAGACGCATCTCTTGATTAAACAATTTCAGAGCTTGATTTAACTGCACTTTTGCTTATCTCGTTAGAGTATCGAAAGTGCGAAATGTCATGATGCTTGCCAACCTTCTTGGAGGAAATGGTACATAAAGAAGAAGAAGAAGCCAACTATAAGACTGGTTAGGTACAACAGGACATATTTTTTGGGTGAATATACCCAGTCCCGGATTAAGAATCTTGAGGCCCCTAGGCAACCTAAGCTATGAGGCAGAGCCGTGCGGTACATCTTTTCAATATGATGCAATTCTTCGAAATGCCTCCCCTTAATAGTTATTTATGATATAAGTGTTCAAAGTACAATTTTAAGGCACGCATGTAAAAGTTTGCAGAATGAGCGAAGCGAATTCTGCAATTCACATGAGTGCCTTAAAAATGTACTTTTTAACACATAATTCATACAATATTTTTTCTACAAACGTCTTATATATCAACAATTATAATTTATTCATTCTCAAATACAGGACAATACCTACAAAAACTTTTACTTAAACTTGACTGACATTCAATTTTTATATTTTTCTTGACATTACATCAAAACTGCCTATAATTTCAATACCAATACTTTAGTTTTTTTCTACAAACGTGTTAAAAATGCAATAATACAGTTTATATTAAATTTTAAAAAACCTTTTAAACCACATTTTTCAAATTGCGCAAGTTGTACTATGAATATTAATGTTAATAAATGAAATATAAATATTTTGACGTTTCACAATTTGACAATTCACTTTTAACTGCAGTGCCTTAAATTTTTTTAAAGCACTAGTGCTTTAAAGTAGCATTTTTAACTTGAAATGAGTGCTATTTTTTAGTTTTGTTTGTCTTATGGAGCTTCGTAAATAGTTTTTAATAATTTTTAATTTTGAAAAACTTCTTTCCTCACTAGCTACCGAGAGAGGGAGTGTTAATAAAATTCTTAGCGATACAACTACATTTGGGCACAGTATAAAGAGGGAACCTCTATACATATACTGCGATTTGAGTATACAAAAATACTTAGTTCAAAACTTCTAAATGTTTCATGGACTATGTTATCATTTGGGATATACCACGCAATTCTTCTAGATCATTTGCCTATATATCTGATTCTTTTTCTATTAAAAGTATTGAATGATACAATATTTTTTAGTGTTTGATTATCTATTTCCCTCAATTTAAAAATATTATCAAAAATTTATTTATTTATGAATTTCTAGAAGAGGAAATATAGATGAAAAAATTCATTTTAAATTTATCTTCTTCTGACGCTTTGTTATTGACGCTTTTTTCTCCTGGCTCGAATTTCATTTTCCGCTGGAAATTCGGAGCTTATATCAAGATTTTCTGCAATTTCATTAGAAGTAATTTTAATTTTCGTTTGGTCATAGCCAGATTGTCTGTAACTTTTAATTTTTTTTATTGTTTCTGACAACCTTTTTACACAATCTGACAAACTTATAATTATATGTTGCAACATCTTCGAGGCTGAATTTATATGAAATAAAATATCATGCCAAAGAACTCCGCATATAAATTTATAATTTTTAATGTTTTTTGCTAATCCTCGTACTTTGACTTATGTTTCTGTATCTTTGTTGACTTCTTCTATTATTTTGGATAATGCATCATATATCACAAAATTGAAATCAAGGTTTTTCATGCATCTATTCGACTTGGCCATCTAGTATCGATTAACAGTTTTAGAGTTAGTTGTGAAACATGTTTTATCAGAACTTCCCAACGCTTTGTAGAACCAGAAAAAAGTGTAAAATTCTTGTATAATACAAAAAACGTTGTTGTTTCTGTAGAAGACGCTTTCACTTTTAAAAGTAAGTTTACAGAGTGGCATGCGCCACGCTTTAAACTCGAGTGATACACTCCATCGGATATTTTCAAATATTCTATTTTGCACACCCTTTCTTATTCCTATGATTATTTTGATGTATTTTCATTTTACTGATTATGCCGCCCCCTTGTGATGCCGCCTGATACGACTGCCTCACCGCATCATAGCACCGCACGGCCCTGCTATGAGGCCCCTTAGGAAACCTAGGCTTTCTTCGTTTTTAATAATTTTCACCATTTTTGACCATGTGAGTTCGCCTGTTGGGAAACAACCCAACATGACTGTAGAAGAAATAGTTTTCTCTACAAGTCTTGAAGTTGGGCTATAAAACATTTGAACTGCTCTAGTTCATCTTCAAGTTTAGTTCAGATCTTCAATGGCATCAGGATAGTTTTCATGTACTTTTACCCAGCACACTCATTTATTAGAGTATCACTCAATGTTGTAAAAACACAAAAGACCAAATACTGAGTTTACTGACCCGTACACTGTCAACCGACGACTCTGCTCAGTAATTAGCTTATCGAACATTGGTGGATACGTTTCAACCTTTAACTTTTGTCCACACTGTAGAAAAACTTCCATTGAAATTAGCATCATCAAAATGTAGTTTTCTTGCTGGTTTTCGTTTACTCGCGTCGGAATATTCAGAGTATTGTAGATCGCAGGTCTTCTGCTCGTAGTAAGCAAAACTACTATGTACTTAGGATTAAGAACTCCAAAGGTGAATTTAGAAGGTGAACTGCACTTTGAAGTTCAATCTCTTCTCTTCTTTCTGTAATGATTTACTGACAGCGTAGACGCGTTCTAAAATTGTTGCCCAAAACTCATTCATTATGAATGTTTCTTTTTTTACATTTCTTTCAACAAACACTTAGCCTCATGAACTGTTTCAGCTTTCTGATTAGCGTCTTCAGCAAAAGTATGAACAGCAGATTCAAAAGCGTTGTAACCTTTAGACAAAGGTCTTGTTGCATGTGCCCTTGCAGACCATCTTGTGCTGCTTGTTCTTTTAAGTACTAGATCGTGGCGAATGAGATCGCTTATAATCGCAGATATTTAGTGGAGTTTCATTTAAGCATTTGATCATAACTTTCCAACGGTGGCTAGAGGCTGAAAAAAGTTGTACCTACACGGTCTGAACAAACCCAAAATACTATATTCCATTTGAGGGAGAATACGTTAGCCAATCTCTTTGAATTTTTGTTCCATTGATATATTTTCGAAAAACCATATATTTTGTAAAAATCTTGTAATGCCTTTAAAATTTCGTTTTGATGCTGAAAAACTTTCATCAAGATTTTTTACATTCTGAAGACCTTTCCCGATACAAAATCTCCGTACTTCTTTAGTTATTGTATCCCATTGGCGGTTCTAGACAAAAAACTGGGGGGGGGGCAAGTCACAATAGATTTTGAGTGACCGGTTTACAAAAGAGATTATAGTACAAAAGTCCTGTAAAAACGCCCCGGGCTAGAACCGCCACTGCGTTATCCTATGTCGTTTTCCGAATTTAGGACCCAATTATTTATCTTTAACTTCAATTTCAAAGTTAGTTTCGGTTTCTGGTTCTTTAACTTCTTGAACTGGACCTGTCGTTACATGTTTTTTTATCTTCTTCAGTTACGGAAGATACTATATGTTTCACTCAGTTATTTCTATTTCATCACGTGCACTTTTATTGGTTGCAGCTTCACTGGCTATGGATTTCCGTGTGAAACTGAATTTAAGTAAGTTTTGGTTCTGTTTTCGATTTTGCTTAAGGGTCTTTTCTTTCTCCTGCTTTTTCTTGCGTGTTTCTGCTCCACTCTCGAATCGTCTTTCTTATTTCCATCTGTAGTACGTTCCTATTACCAAAGAGCATTCATTAGCGATTTATTCTCACAACATGAACTTTCTAAGTAAACAAAAGTATGCATTGTAATGTAATGTAGTTTTATACGTCCACCATTACTCTTATAGTCTAAGAGATGGGAGCGGATTTTGTGCGTGATAAGTAATATGGAAAAACTATACGGGAATATGTTGAATTAATTGTGTACATGACTTTCACCAACGGCCGGAAACCAGAGTTGGGGCCGAGGGTAGTTATAAGGGATCAAAGTCGCGGATTTTATTATTTTTTTTATGACGCTCATGATCGAGATAGTGCACCAAAATTTGGGAATAAGTAGGTCATGACGTACCTAAGCAAAATCTATACGGGCTCAACGCTGCGTGGCCGACAAAGTGGTGGGGGTAGGAGTGAATATAAAAAATATAAGGGGTTTTTTGCGACGTTCGTGACTGAGACAGTGCACCAAAATTTGGGTATAAGTAGACCATGACATAAATAATTAAAATCCCCAGAGCCGGAAACCAGAGTGGGGAAGGAAGGTCATAAGGGGTCAACATTCCGATTTTTATTATTTTTTTTGTGACGCTCATGATCGAGATAGCGCGCCAAAATTTTGGAATAAGTAGGTCATGACGTAACTAAGTAAAATCTCCAGGAGTGGAACGCTGCGTGGCCGACAAAGGGGTGGGGCAGGGGTGAATATAAAAAAATGTAAGGAGTTTTTTGCGACGTTCGTGATCGAGATAGTGCACCAAAATTTGGGAATAAGTAGACCATAACATAAGTAAGTAATATCCCCAGAGGTGGAAACCAGAGTGGTGGACGAGGGTAGTTATAAGGGGTAAAAGTCGCGGTTTTTATTATTTTTTTTGTGGCGCTCATGATGGAGATAGTGCACCAAAATTTGGGAGTAATTAAATTATGACGTAATTAAGTAAAATCTTCAGGGGCGGAACGCTGCTTCGGGTAGAAAGGGGTGGTAGGCAGGGGTGAGTATAAAAATATAAGGGGGATTTTTTGCCGTTCGTGGTCGACATAGTGCACCAAAATTTGGGAATAAGTAGATCATGACATTACTAAGTAAAATCTCCAGGGGCGGAACGCTGCGTGGGGGACAAATGTTGTGCCGGGTCACAAAAAAAAAATAATACACACTGCGACTTTGACCCCTTGAAACTACCCTCATCCCCCAACTCTGGTTTCCGGCTCTGGGGATTTTACTTAGCTAAGTCATGGTCTACTTATTCCCAAATTTTGGTGCACTATCACAATCTAGCACGTCGCAAAAAACCCCTTATATTTTTTATATTCGCACCTACCCCCACCCCTTTATCGGCCACACAGCGTTCCACTCCTGGAGACTGTATTTAGTTACCTCATGACCTACTTAATCCCAAATTTTGGTGCACTATCTCGATCATGAGCGTCACAAAAAAAATAATAAAAACGGCGATTTTGACCCTTTATAACTACCCTCATGACCAACTCTGGTTTCCGGCTCTGAGGATTTTACTTAGTCATGCCATGGTCTACTTATTCCCAAATTTTGGTACACTCTTTCAATCACGAACGTCGCAAAAAACCCCTTATATTTTTGTATTCACTCCTGCCCCACCCCTTTGTTGGCCACGCAGCATGCCACCCCTGGAGATTTTACTTAGTTACGTCATGACCTACTTATTCCCAAATTTTGGTGCACCCTCTCGATCATGAGCGTCACAAAAAAAAAATAATAAAAACGGCGACTTTGACCCCTTATAACTACCCTCATCCCCAACTCTGATTTCCGGCTCTGAGGATTTTACTTAGTAATGTCATGATCTACTTATTTTCAAATTTTGGTCCACTATCTCAATCACGAACGTCGCAAAAAACCCTTCATATTTTTGATATTCACCCCCACCCCCACCCCTTTGTCGGCCACGCAGCGTTCCGCCCCTAGAGATTTTACTTAGTTACGTCATGACCTACTTATTCCCAAATTTTGGTGCACTAACTCGATCATGAGCGTCATAAAAAAAATAATAAATTCCGCGAATTTGACCCCTTATAACTACCCTCGGCCCCAACTCTGGTTTCCGGTCGTTGGTGAAAGTCATGTACACAACTAATTCAACATATTCCCGTATAGTTTTTCCATATTACTTATCACGCACAAAATCCGCTTCTACCTCTCCGACTATTATGGTATTGCTAGATATTTGAATTTTTCAACATTTATAGTTTTTATTTAATTCTAATTATTATTTTTTCGTTTTGGGCCCTGCGAGGCCCACTTTGGGGCCGAGGCCCCTAGGCAACTGCCTATTTTGTCTATTGGTTAATCCGGCAATGAATATACCTCAGGTTCAAAGAGAGATAGGGAAACCTTAAATACAACAAATCGGTAGCGATTTGTTGTATTTAAGGTTTTGTTTAAGGTACATACGGCCCAGTAAAGCCGAAAAACTAAAAAGTCGAATTCGAATATTTTTGTCTTCAGACAGTTACTCAAAATTTCCACCTACAAATTGAACCAATAACTGTCAGTTTATATAAGGACTCCAGACGCGTCTAATGGTGTATGTCTCGTTTCTGGAAAAGTTCGAATATTTAAGCTAAGTCGTGAGTATTTATGATAAAATCCATTTCCTGGGAAAAACGGTATTTCAAGCTCATTAAATCCTATATCTTCAGATATTACATCTCAGACACTACTTGTAAGTACCTTTCAAACCCGCATTTAATGATCAAAATCGGTTGAACAGTCTCGAAGTTATCTAGCTCCAAAATTATAATCCACTTAACCATTTTCGCCAAAATGGTCTAGTGATTACGACGCTAAACTTGTGACCGGCAATCAGAGTTCATTTACCAGCCATTCTAATACATTTTTTTTTCAATCTATTCCGAATAGAAAAAATTCAAGTGTCCATTCGATGGACACTAAAAAATATTAAAAAAATATTGGGAGAGCTGGGATATGAACTCACATTGCCTGATCACAAGTTTAGAGTCACAACCACTGGACCATTTCGGCGATAATGGTTTAGTTGTTTGTAACGGTTAACCTGTAGGTAATCAACAGAATCATACAATAAAAAAATATTGACTTACGTTCATGTGCGGCATAGATTCAACTGAAGTCAAGTGTAAATTAACAGGAATTTCAGTTCTCAACGGGATATTTTCTAATAAAAAATCTAAGAAGTCATCCCAATTTATTCTAGTGTGACTTTTCGCTATATCCTCAAATAAAACATTGCATTGGAGTAAATATTTTGTCTCATCTAATAAAAAAAGCTATTATTATTAATAAAAACGAACAAAATGGCTGAAAAATTGGAAACTCCGATGTCCTATGAGTGTCATATTGTCAAAAATATAGTGTTAATACTTACCAAACATTTGACCTATACATTCCGAAAACTGTTCTTTGGTAAGTCCGATTTCTTTGCCGTCTTTAATTTTTTCTTTAAATCTTGTTCGTAGTGAGTCTAGTTGATCGTAGTTGAATTTTTTAATTAAGCCGTACCACGCAGTGTTCTGATTCGTTTCATCAAGTGAGTCCAAACTGAAACATTTTTTTCAATGATGACAATATTGTGTAAATATCCAAAGGCTATATAGATAGCGCTAACACAGACAGAAAATAATTAAGATTATATATGTTACAGTTCAAGTTGATTCTCAGTTAGAGTTGACTCCAACTAGTTGGAGTCAACTCCAACTAAAACGAGCAGTAAAAGTTGATTTTAAAAACTTAAATCAACTTTTACCAGTTGGAGTTGACTCTTCCTTGATCGATTCAGTAAATGTTGATTATACGAGAATCTCAAGTGCATTTTTGATGAGTGTGCGTTTCTTTGTTTTGACTGTTTCAACTACTTATTAGTATAGTCTGTAACGTCGCACCCGTTAGGTAAATTATTCTGATTCGATTTTTTGCATAAACTTACTCAAAGAAATACATCCGTATAACAATCCTTATAACAAATACACAGGGTGTCACGCGGTACCGCGGTCGAAAAATTGTTTAACCAATTGTTGTTAACCAAATTCACAAAAATAATTTTTATCTACTCTATCTCATATTATGTAAAGTAAAGGTTTTATTGTGTGAAAATTGTAAATATAGATAGCAGTACATGAAGGGTTTAAAGTGTGTCTGAAGTAACAAGGTATTTTAAATGGGTTTTACTTTTTCGCACTGTTTTTTAGCACACTTTCGAATAATTAAACATCCTTAACTTTCGCCTTCGGAAACTTAACTGAAATGCTCACAAAACAGCGACCACCGAAGCAAAGATGGATGACAGAGGAAATATTGGATTTAATGGATGAAAGAAGAAAATGCAAACAGCACAAAGCAATGTACAAAGCATTAAATAGAACCATTAAACAAAAAATAAAAATACTTACCTCTTCTAATAAATATGTGAAACACCAACAGCTTGAATACGTAAGCCAGTACAAATATCTTGGTTGCTGGTTCAACAATCAACTTGATTATAAACAAGAAGTCAAGAGCGAGAACAGAGGTAGCCCGACAGGGGTTTATCAAAATGAAAAGCTTATTTTGTAACAGTAGCATTAATATCAGCCTTAGATGTCGTTTTCTGTTGCTATGTGTGGTCAATACTTTTGTATGGAACGGAGGCCTGGACACAACACAACACTGATGAAGAAGTTGGACTCCTTTGAACTCCGGCTTTATAGAAGAGACTTGAAAATACCTTGGACAACCCAAACCACCAACGAATATGTTCTGAAGAGAATAGGTACAGTATCTTGTATGGGGGTCATTAAAATTTTATTTGGTGCCTTTCAGACTTTCATAATAATAATTTTTAACTGAGTTATTAAGCCTTGAAAATGGTCATTTTCGTATTTTTCAAATTTTAAATCGCGTATAACTCGACAACAATCAATTTTAGAGAAAAATCACAAAATATCTTTTTTTGCTCAGAATAACCCAAATGATCTAAAAAAAAATATTCGAAGTGAAAAAATTAATTTTGTGAATTTGTCTAAAAAAAAATTGTTTAAACAATTTATCGATCAAGGTACTGCCTGGCACCCAGTAGATTTGTTATAAGGACCTCTTTTTGAGTAAGTTTGTGCAAAAAATTCGAATCGGAGTAATTTACCCAACGGGGGCGACGATAAATCCTAGACTAATTTGAACACATTCAGTAACATTTAATTTCTAGAATCGGCTGTTTGTGTGAATCAGAATCAACTTTTACTAAACGGCATTGGGAAGAGTATACTTTTCCTAGTTGGAGTCTCTTTTACTAGTAAATGTTGAATAAAAATCTTCATTTTATATTTATAATCAACTTTTACTGAAACCAGCCGTTAGAGTTGACTCGAACTAGTAAAAGTCAACTCCAACTGGATAATCAACTTGAACTGTAACATATACATATTATTGAGGTTTCCATATTTTTCAAAAATAAAACAGAAAATATTAGGACAAAATTCAAATCACCGATCGACAGAAATCGCAACACCCTGTATATTAAGTATTAGATGTAAGAAAGTGTTTTTCGGAATTAGTGAATCGTATTCGGTTTAAAGACATTTCCTGAAAATAATAAAACAATATATTGGTTTTTCTACCGTTTAGTTAGATCGACATTTGTAAACATGTGACGTTGAACTTTCTATTGTACGACATACCACGAAACAATGAAAATATTATACAAAAGAGTAGGTTTAGTAAATGGTTGTTTGAAAATGAATAGGTAATTATCCTTTTTTCCGTAGAAATTGAAAAGGTCAATTATGTGTTTACTAAGAATGACTTACGGATTATTAGATAGTAGAAAGTTGTTTTTTTTTGAGAAGACAGTAACATTTGTTTGGATAGATAGCTTGTGATTGGGTGGAAAAACGAAGTGGGAGATGAAATGATTTGGAATGGAGTTTTGCCAAGAGAGGAGATGGCATTGTGAATTGAGTACCGGAGGAGTACACTACAGTTTCTGTTGAGACGACGTCGCTAATTAGCCAAGTTTTGTTTTAAAAAGTATATGTTGTGAAAAGTTTTCTTTGTGTTTGGTGGAAGGAGTTCCAACTGTGGTAGCAGACGGAAGAAACAACGGACATGCTGTAAGTAATAAACAGATGTATCGTTTTATACTGGACCAAGTCGATTAGTTGAGATATCCTTGTGTCTGGAGAGAAAGGGGTTTATTCGTGTAGTCAAGATTTGGAGCAGAGGAATTGGCAGGAGTATTCGGAGAGACTGAAAAGTACGAACGAAGTGGGCAAGACACAATCAAAGGAGAGTGAGAGGAAGTCATCAATTTTGGAGACAAAAGTTTAGTTTCGTTATTTTAGTAAACAGAGACTATCAATCATGACCACCTATTTAAATTAGAGTTATTTGTTTTGTTGGTTTTTTTGAGAATTAAAATAAATGATAATTTATTGTGAAGCAATAAAATTAAGAAATCTTTGTTTTGGATATAAGTTTAATTAATTTGAATTGATAATTTTGGATGTATGGTTTGATGGATGTTTTGAAATTTTGATTATTCTAATCATTGTATATGATACATGTTTATTCCATTTTTTACTTGATTTTAAAATATAACTTTTGCTTGATAATTTCATAATTTGTTGTAAATTTATTTTCCTATTGTCTATCCCTTTTCCTCAAAGGCAACTAGCAGAAAATACTTTGAAGCCACGTTTTGTTTTAATTAGTAAAAAACCCTGAAATATCATATTAATTGTTTTAAAATAAATATTATTAATATACTTTTGAGCAAACCACAACAATATATAATCAAAGGATATTTTAAAATTTACCGATTCATTTTAAATTATAATCGCTCATTTATTCAAGTATCAAAAATAATTATTAAAAAGTATACAATATTCTTACCTTAAACTATGGAGCTCATCAGAAATTCCATTTGTTTCCATTTTTGTTGAAGAATTTCAGGTTATCGATTTATTTGTGTTACCAACCAAAGGTGAAGCCATAGTAACAATAATAAGGTTTCTGCAGCTAAGATAACATGAACTGAATTCGGACAAATTTATATTGCAAACAATAACAAAAGAAATAAAAAAGAATGTGTGTGTACTTTGTACGCACGTAAGAAGTTATACTTCTATTATATGATTTCTTAAAAATAAATATAGTTTAAACAGTTTGTTTTAATTTTTTTTAAACACCAAACTAGTTTTGTGCTTACCGCTTTCAAAAAAATAAAAAAAAGTATAGGATTGCACTGGATTCGAGCTCAAGACCTCTCGATCTCTGGCCGAATTAGTCGAGGCATTGAAGCACAAAAAAGGCCTTACTGTCGATTTTTGGCGCAGTAAGACGGATTTTAATGCAGTTTGGTGCGTTGGATTCGTGAGAATGACAGGAAATTTTATGAACTAATGTAATGAATACGAAATCTGAAATTGCATTTGTGCATAAGAAAAATGCATTTTAAAAGTGCATTTTGAAATAGGCAATTATTATAAATTTGCAACTCGGTAAATAGTTGGCAACATCCCGATGAATTATTTTAATTATTTTTAATCGTAAGTCCATATAATAACAGTCTAAAGTCTAAGATGTCAATAACCATTAATAATAAACAAAAAATTTTTCCTTATGGGGAATCGAACCAAGTACTAACACGTCCGTAACTAGATGCACATACCGCTAGACCACGCAGACACTTGCTAGGCACGGGCGATATTAGGTATAAACAAAAACAAATAGGTAAGTAAAAATTGTAAAGAAAATTACTACATACTTAAATGTATTATAAAATTACTATATTCCTAAATTTTAGAAGAAACATTCGTAAATAGGTACATTTATAAAAAACATTCGAAAAATCTTCACTTCAATCCTTCAATGCCTCGACTAAATGCTATACCAAATACGCTACGAGGACTGTGTCTGTATCGGTTCGGACGTACCTAATGACAATTCACGGTAACAAACAGACAAGGTGAATAAATATACAGTAAAATGTTTTAATAATACCTATCTTGCTCCTGAGGAAGACAAATCCAAAGACACAAAAATTATAATAAAAATATATTTACTAAAAAAACTAATATATTCTTTTCACACCTTTTCTTGCACTGATATATTTATACATAACTAGAAAGATTTTAGCAACTAAACGCCATACTGTCTGTGTGCGCATGCGCGCGGATTATGAAGTTTTACTCTCAATCGCGCCTAAAGAAGTATAACTTCAAAAAAGGTAGATAGTCAAAAGATATAGATATTATATAGATGGTTAAGGCAATTTGAGACTACGATATACATCAATATTGAGAGCCTCTTCCATAAACAGATGCCAGTTTCTTCTCTGGAAAGTTCAAATACCCAAAGTAGATCTTACCTTATTCAACTATTTCAAACATTCACACAATCCTTTTAAAATAAAACAACAATTCCCGTCTGCTATCTGCAGATATTTTGAGTTCAAACTAATTTTTACTGATGCCTCCAAAAGCTGCAAAAGTGTAGCAGCTGAAGGTATTAGAGTACCTCTGTCACTCGCCTAGCAAAGGAATGTAGCAGAGGATATATTATACTGGAGAACTACAGGCAAATTCCAATGCACTGAACCAATGTACTAGCAACGATATTTATTCATTAAGCATTACAATTTTTAGGGATTGTAGCTAACGCCATGGCGTTCAAAATCCTACTGTTGTTTGAGGTGGATTACTCTTCTGTCATTTATAGCTTCTGTGTGTCTTTGCTGCTTACCCCAGGCTGTGGGTGAAAAATAGGTCGATTTCAGGATATAATTCAGGAATTTTTGAAACCTATCAGGTGTTGTAAAGGACGATGCCAGGAATAACTTCTACTAAAATGTAACCAAAAATATTGTGCGCTTTTTTTAATTGCGATTTTCATTTGTTAAATTTGCAATTTTTATTGATTTTTAATTTTGTAGATTAGGATATTGATTTTAGAGAAAAACTTTTTAATAGAAAGTTGTAGTAAATTAAAAAAACTACAATTTGAGCTATGGTAAGTTTAATTTCGTGAATTGGTTATTGCAAAACAGCCTGCGAAATATCCAAAATGGCCGTTTTTTACAATTGCATTATTTATTGTACAAATAATTTTTTTTTATTTTTTAAAGCTTTAAAATGAAGATCTTTCAATTCCAAACATAAAAAAAATTGTAAAGCCAGATTAACGACTTTGTTGCTTAGATATTATAAATTGTTTATCACAAGAGGTCAAATGTCGAAGGCTATAACTTTTTGAAAAAAAAATTGTAGAAAGTTATTGAATCATCTAATCTCTTTCAAAAGATTTATGTTTTCATATTCTGATGTAAAAATGCGTAAAACATTTTTAAACCTCTAATTTTTGGGTTTGAAAATAAGGGGGCAAATTTCGTTATAAACATTTAGAGCTGAAGCGGCCCTGTACATCCCAA
Organism: Diabrotica virgifera virgifera; assembly: GCF_917563875.1. NCBI lineage: Eukaryota > Metazoa > Arthropoda > Insecta > Coleoptera > Chrysomelidae > Diabrotica > Diabrotica virgifera. Next base: position 219,298,398 of record NC_065448.1, on the reverse strand, counting down.
GAGTTTTTAACTTACAGATTATTGTTGCTAAAGATGAAACACAGATTTATAAAAAAATAAAAAATTTCTACGACTAACTGAAGCCGAGATAATTTTTGGGTTTGCAAATAAGGGGGCAAATTTCGTTATAAACATTTAGAGCTGAAGCGGCCCTGTACATCCTATGAGTTTCTTACTTACAGATTATTATTGCTGAAGACAAAACGAAGATTTATAAAAAAATAAAAATTTTCTACAACCAACTGAAGCCAAGATAATTGTTTTCTTTTTCTTAAGTCGTAGTGCCTTTATTTATAACAATTAAGAAATTATTTTACAGTCATTGACTAAAGAAAGACTTATATTATCTTAAAATAAAAATTATTATAAAATATAATTACACTTAATTATTAAAAATTATTTTTAAAATCGGTGCTTTTGCGAGCGGCTGAATTTTGCAAATCGCCTGGCTCGCTTCAAATCCGCGCGGTCGGAAAATTTTTACGTAACTTGTTTTAAATTTTGACAAAAAACATTTTAATAATATTACCGTTATAATATACAATCTATTTACCACTGTATTTGTTTTTCTTGATAAACTTTTATATGTGAAATTTCATTTCTGAAGAAATAATATTACAAAAATGATACATATAAATGAAATATATAACTATATTTTTAATTTTTTCATTGTTTTATAAATATAATAATAATAATGTTACTTCTTACTATAATATACAATATAAAACTTTTTCTTCTTGTAGTGACTATTCTTTTTGGATTTCACATATAAAAGTTTATCAAGAAAAACAAATACAGTGGTAAATAGACTGTATATTATAATGGTAATATTATTAAATTGTTTTCTGTCATTTAATACAAGTTACGTAAAAATTTTCCGAGAGCGCGGATTTGAAGCGAGCCGGGCGATTTGCAAAATTCGACCGCTTGCAAAAACACAGATTTAAAAAATAATTTTAAATAATTAAATGTGATTATATTTTATAATAATTTTTATTTTAAGATAACATAAGTCTTTCTTTAGTCAATGACTGTAAAATAATGTCTTAATTGTTATAAATAAAGGCACTATGGTTTAAGAAAACAAAAACAATTATCTCGGCTTCAGTTGGTTGTAAAAAATTTTAATTTTTTTATAAATCTTCGCTTCGTCTTTAGGAACAATAATCTGTAAGTTAGAAACTCATAGGATATACAGGGCCGCTTCAGCTCTAAATGTTTATAACGAAATTTGCCCCCTTATTTTCAAACCCAAAAATTATCTCGGCTTCAGTTGGTCGTAGAAATTTTTTATTTTTTTATAAATCTTCATTTCATCTTCAGCAACAATAATATGTAAGTTAAAAACTCATAGGATGTACAGGGCCGCTTCAGCTCTAAATGTTTATAACGAAATTTGCCCCCTTATTTTCAAATCCAAAAATTAGAGGTTTAAAAATGTTTTACGCATTTGTTTATATCAGAATATGAAAACATAACTCTTTCGAAGGAGATTGGATGTTTCACCAACTTTGTACGATTTTTTTTCAAAAAGTTATAGCCTTCGACATTTTACCTCTTGGGATAAACAATTTATAATATCTAAGCAACAAATTCGTTAATCTGGCTCTAAATTTTTTTTTATGTTTGGAATTGAAAGATCTTTTTTTTTTAAGCTTTAAAAAATAAAAAAAAATTATTTGTACAATAAATAATGCAATTGTAAAAAACGGCCATTTTGGATATTTTGCCGGCTGTTTTGCAATAACCAATTAACGAAATTAAACTTACCATAGCTCAAATTGTAGGTTTTTTAATTTCCTACAATTTTCTATTAAAAAGTTTTTCTCTAAAATCAATATCCTAAGCTACAAAATTAAAAATCCATAAAAATTGCAAATTTAACAAATGAAAATCGAAATTAAAAAAAAAGCGCACAATATTTTTGGTTACATTTTAGTAGAAGTTATTCCTGGCATCGTCCTTTACAACACCTGATAGGTTTCAAAAATTCCTGAATTATATCACGTTTTTTCACCCACAGCCTGGGTAGCTGTCGAGTCACGACATGTCGTGACTCTGTTCTCTTTCTTCCTGTCCTTGCACTGAACTTTCCAGTCTTTCACATTCATTGCTTTTATGTCTTCTTCTACATCATCCAGCCATCTTCTTCTGGGTCTTCCTCTGCACCTGGGCCATAGTGGTGTCCAGTTTGTTATCCTTCTCAACATATCTGATTGTGGGTGTCTCTGTAGATGTCCTATCCATTCTAAACGAAGATATTTTATGTATCTGACTATATTTTCTATCTTTAATTTTTCTTCAATTTCGGCATTTGTTTTCAGTAGTAATAACCCAAGGACATTGATAATTGTTCAAAAAAATTTTATAGCAGATTTCGAAAGCTTGCTGCTTGGAAACAGACCGACGCCGTAGGCGGAGGTCTGTTGCCTGTAAGCAACAAGCTTGAGAAAGTTGTTAAAAATTTTTTGAGCATTTATCAATGTTCGAGGGTTATTCGGATAGAAAATTTTTTGCTGGTTATGAAAAAAAATACAGAGCAGAAACAATTTATTTAAATGTGCAATTAACAAAGGAACAATTAGAAAAATTTAATGAAGATCCAGACATGTTAGTTTCTATAACTGACGAAGATGTATTTCCACTACGCATGCTGTTAATAATTTTATTATGATGTTCTTCGTCAATGTTCAAGTACGGTTTTATTGAGTTGGGATTAAGATTCTTCGGTGGATAGCTGGATGCTGCGACACCCAGGTAAACCACTATCCATATATGAAGTGGCAGAATGCGTTGGCATATCTCATGAAAAGGCTCTTACGCCAATTCTTCCACCGTCCGATTTCCATCTAATTCATATTTTCTATCATTGCAAAAGTCCATAAACGCTTTCCATACAAATTTTTTACTGTAAACAGTATTCTTTGGTATATTTGATTCGATAATTTCATTAATATTCTCATCAGTATTACAACCAAATCGTGACATTTTGAAATATTGAATATTTGAAATGTCAAAATCGAAATGAAACGAAATGTAGGTATCCATAGCTACATGATTGAGTGAAAACAGCCCATGGGATCTGTTTTCAGTATAATGTTGGTTTTATTGGTTGTATTCAATCAGATGACCACAAATTAATTGATTTCATTGGATTTCTAATTGAGCAAAAAATTTTCACTAGTAATACCACTAGAGGTCAAATTATTTCCGGAAATTTTTTTGAGATCATGAATATTTTGAAAATTTCCCGAGTCGCAGACGAGGGAAATTTTCTAAAAATATTCATGATCAAAAAAAAATTTCCGGATATTAATTTGACTTCGCGTGGTATTCGGTAAGAAAATTCCACACCAAATTTGCATTTGAAAATCCAAAGCTGCATGAACAGATTAATAGCGCGCCATAGCTTTGTCAGCAATTATTTAGGCTTTCAAATTCGTAATTTCTACTCATTGTAGTTGCATGGGAATACCATTTCAAGATAGAAAATAGTATATTCTTCAATTTTACATAAGTTTTGAGTAACTACACGTGATAGAAAATTATTTTTTGGCGTTTTATTTTAAATTATGTAAACAAATAAAAACCAGTCTGTCAAAAATGTTCTGTTATTGTAAACGTCAAAAAATTTCCACTATAATTCGCTGTTGGGTACCCCACGAGCAAAAAATTTCCGATAAAATACCTCCGTTGCCATGGTGATCTGTCAAAATAACGTATTTTGATTGGTTCAAAATTACAGGTGTGGAATTTTCACTATTATTTCTCCCTCTCTTGTTAAATTGTGGCACACTATTATTCTCATTATTTTTTATTCAAATTTCAGAATGCTATCATATTCCTTTCAGAAGACTGTCAGATAGAAAAAGGAATTTCTGGGTAAGAAATATCACAAAAGTTAAGGATACTACTCGTCAAACAGCTAAACTAAAATGGAGATTCTCCGGTCATACTATTAGACAAAAAGAAGAAAGATAGAATAAAATGATTACAGAGTGGAGACCATGGACATACAAACGAAAGAAAGGGAGACCACAGATGAAATGGGTAGATGGTAGATGACCTAAAACACGAAGCCGGCTCAAAATGGATGCACGTGGCTCAGGATAGAAAAACATGGAGGAGCGAAGGGGAGGCCTATGTCCAATATTGGATGTTGCAATGCTGATAGAATAGAATATAAATCTTCCTTTATATTGTTAATCGTCGTTGTTTCTATCCCATATCTAACAACAGGTCTTCTTAAAGTTTCATATAGATTCATCTTTGTTCTCTTACTTAGAGTCTTGCTTCTCAGCAGATTTTTATTCATTCCATAATATACAGAGTGGGCTAAAGAAAGCAGTGCACCTCAATATTAAAACCAGGTCGATTTTCGATCTAAGGGGGACACGTTTCTAGGGTACATACATCTGTCAATTGTCATCCTCCTCCCTTCCACTTCTCCCACCCCTTATTTTTAAATGGGGAATAGGGATCGTGTGCTAGTTCATTTGAAAGGTTATTCAATTCTCTATTCAGTAATAGAAACATTAACATAATTATTTATACAGGGTGTCCAAGAAAAAAATATTTTAATTAAATTAATTGACACAAAAAGAAGAATGTATGTAATTTATTTAATTCAAAATACATTCTGATGCTGTCACAAAACAGAAAAAATGTTTTTTGATAAATAAACATTGTTTTTCGCTTAATTTCGGTGTTCAAGCTGTCACCCATCTGCCTCTTGGTAGGTTGAATATTAAATTTAAGCAACAAACAATGTTTATTTATCAAATAAACATTTTTTCTGTTTTCTGTTAGCAGTAGAATGTATTTTGAGTTAAATAAATTACATACATTCTTCTTTTTGTGTCAATTAATTTAATTCAAAATATTTTTTCTTCGACACCCTGTATAAATAATTATGTCAATGAAAATATTCCTGAATAGAGAATTGAATAAGCTTTTAAATGAGCTAGCACATGACCCCTATTCCCTATTTAAAAATAAGGGTTGGGGGAAGTGGAAGAGAGGGGGTTGACAAATGACAGATGTATGTACCGAAAAATGTGGCCACCTTAGATCAAGAATCGCGAGGACTGTTTTCTTTGGCCCACTCTGTAAATTTTTTGCCTTTCAAAATACTTTGTCTTGTTCTCTCTTTTCCAGTTTTACATATTTATTGTTACTCCCAAGTAGCTAAAGGTCTATACAGTTTCAAATTATGTTTATTATGGTTCTGTGTTATTAGATATTTCTGAGCTGTTGTGTCGTCCTTTCCTATCGTCATGTATTTTGTTTTGTGCTGGTTTGTCTCTAGACATTGTGCTATTGTCTTCGCTTCTTTATCTAATTTTTCAACTGCTTTTATGTGTCATCTTCGGCTTCGCTATGATGACTAGATAATCTACATATGCTACTAGTTGAAGTCGATCTGTAATAATGTTTTTCACCTTGTTTTACGCCTTTACATTGATCTCCTTAGAAGTTATTCCATTGAAACCGATATTTACTGTGGTGTTCTTTAGGCGCACTGTTAGCATATGTCTTCGTTTTTCTGGGATTAAAAGATTAGCAACGATATAAATTTTCTTATTATACCAGATCATTTAGGTACCTTAAATCGTGACTAACACATATGTACCCTACTCATGTCAATACAGCATAAATATTAAACACGCTATGCAATTAATAAACACGTGGGAAAATATGGCAACACGTGGCATTCTATTGTAAAAAACTTTTATAAACCACTCCGCTAATAACCCTAGGTGCAGTAGCGTACCGATAGATCCGCGGGCCCTGGTTCAAGTTGGGATGCGGGCCCCCTCGCGAAATAAAAACACACATTTTATATCAAAAGTTTTTAATAAACATTAAATAAAAATCATCATATATTTATAAAAACTCAAACTAATTTAAAACAGTAAATTAATATTAATCCTATCGTTTTTCATACTGACATGACTGATAACTTTACTCCAGCTGTTTTTATAAATATTGAAACTCAAAAATTTTCTACATCTAAATCTCCAGTCATAATTAAAAACCTTAGTATCGTAAAACTAAAACAGCTTTTATAGACAAGGCGAAAACGGCGGGTTCGGAGGGAAAAATATTCCCTTGAGATTTTTTTCCATAATCACATTCGTGAGACATCCTAGAATAAGGTTCAAGAAGTCGCACAAGTGAAAAGTGGGCCAATTTTTTTTTAACAATTTTTTTTAATCAAATTGCAAGAATCAATATTTTTAACCCGAACAATTTTTTCTTTAATTTTTTGGACCATTCTGGACAAAAAAGGTCTCTTATAATTTTTCTCTAAAGTTGATCGTTTTCGACTTATAAGCAATTTAAAATTGAAAAAAACGAAAAATGGCGATTTTCAAGGCTTAATAACTCAGTTAAAAGTTATTATTATGAAAGTCAATATATGACTAAATCAAAGTTTGAAGCCCCCCCTACAAGATCCTGAAGAAATTTTTGTCATTATTTTATTACTAAGCTGTTATTTTTAAGTAATAATAATAAGCGCCATGCACGTGTGCGGGGCTGTAAATGCTGAGTGCGAGAGAGAAGCTATTCCAGCAGTCCAATTGTGCATCTTACTCGCACTCACATTTACTGCAGCGTCAATACGATACAACCACTCATTGTTATTAATTAAAAATAACAGCTTAGTAGTAAATTAATGACACAGATTATTTCAGGATCATATAACGGCGACTTTAAACTTTGATTTAGTCACTTTCTGACTTTCAAAATAATAATTTTTGACCGAGTTATTAAGCCTTAAAAATGGCTTTATTTTAACTTGCTTATAACTCGAAAAAGATCAACTTTAGAGAAAAATTATAAGAGACCTTTTTTGTCCAGAATGGTCCAAAAAACCTAATAAAAATTAATCCGGGCCAAAATATTGATTTTTGCAATTTGATTAAAAAAAATTGTTAAAAAAAATTGGCCCACTTTTCTCGTGGGCGACTTCTTGAACCTTATTCTGGGATGTCTCACGAATGTGATTATGCAAAAATATCTCATGGGAATATTTTTCCCAACGAACCCGCCGTTTCCGCCTTGTCTATTAAGAAATGAACAAAATAGATTCTCAAATTGCATATATTATGTATGATACATTTATAAATAAGTTAGATAACATAATATGTACAAACCTCTAGGGAGATAAAAGTCTTAAATAAAAAAAATTGCAAAAATAAAACCTTGGATAACGGTGGGGTTGATGTATTTAATCAAAAGACGAGATTTTCTTAAAAAGAAATTAATAAAGCAATTTTCGCCATCATTTAAGGGAATAGGCGCAAATTTCGGCTTTAATGCATTTTAAATGAATTAATTTTTTTCGAATCCTGAGAAAACTAATACCAAAGTATTTTTAAAAGATTTAAACGCAGAATGAAAGATTAGGTTATTGCCGAGGACCGAAAGTCCCTGAAAACTTCTTTAACGTTTACAGGGGTGAAAAAGAAGAGAAATTTTAATGTGATTTTAAATTTCAAATGTCTTATTCAAAATAATTTTTGAATATTCTCGGTAATATTGTAGTCGTTCATTCTGCGTTAAAATTTTTCAAAAATAATAACTAGTTTTTTCACGATTTCGAAAAAAAGGGGCACACATGTTTAACAGTTGTGCGTCAAAGGGACGCACAAGATCATTTCTTCAATGTTCCTTTTCTTCTAAATATTTTTTTCCATTAATGTTGAAATTTGTCCTGCTGTACTACTTCTCTTGACTAACGTACCAATTGAGGAAATATGCTCAGCAGATCGCTCATGTTGAATAACTGTCCTATTGATATGTTTTCAGCCATTATAGAGGAAGTTAAAAGAAAAATTTTCGTATAAAACAATTTACAAACGTAACAATAAACATGGCTACATTTAGAGACTTTACACTAACCCCTCGCGAAGAATTTTTCCCCATTAGCTTTCATTTTATAAAAAATCGCATTTTGCAAATGTCTGGTTTTATTATTATCTAATTGTGTAACACACTCATCAATTTTATCAATATTTTGATTTGGTTGTTTATTTATAAAATATTGTTGAAATTAAAATTTAAATATTTTGACCAATCCCCTATATCGCTAGGAAAAGAGTTACTTACATTGTTGTTTTCTATAGCAGATCATCAGCAGAAAAACAACAGTGGATTCATAAATTCCTTTGATTGCAACTCGCCCTTCATCACATAATTTATTTGCACTATCACTTCCAATAGTCACCATAAATTGATCAGCAACAGGATGGGAGGACGAACTTCTTTCTTGCGCACTGTTGTGGGATGTAAAATATGATAATATTGCATCTTTTTGTGCATGCCGTTCTTGTTCTCTTAATTTTTGCTTTTTTTGTTTTTCACTTTAGGAAATTTAATAGAACGACTAAATGATTAATGGATATATTAATTGAACTAACTTAAAAATCACAGGACTGAAAAATACGAGAAACACGAGCAAGCAATAACTTCTTTGCAGAGCTTCTCTCTCTAATCTTTGCAGAAAACGGCATCAAAATCTAACTAACTATTAAATTTAAAAGTTTATTTTGAATCAATATTATGACAATATTGTGACAATACCTATTATTAATCTTACCCCTTGTTAATCCTTCGGAGTAGTGTCTAACAAATTTGCTTATTGATATTGATGCTGACATTGCCGACAAGGCAATCTACCTACTGTAACAAAAACGAGGTTGTGTTGTGGCAGAATAGATATAGCTTTAAAGGGTAATTACTTATTTATGGAAGTTTCCTCAAAATAGGCTAGCTGGAAATTGAAGAGACTAAACAGTAGGGCTCAGGGAAGGATCAGGCCGTATTTGCACGCCCTAGTAAGACGGTACCTACTGAAATACTTGAATGATAAAGAAAATAAATTAATATAAGGAGTAATGACAAGAAAAGAACTATTGACCAAGAAGATATTCAGAAGTAGTGTTGAGCGCCAGGAAAGAATAGAATATATTGCTCTCCACGTGACCTATATTGCTGTACCTAACTAATACTATTAAAAAGGTAGGATAATAAAACATATAAGTATGTACAACCAACAAATTTAATGAAAAAAAATACCTATAACCCCTATATACAATTTTATACAAACTAGCTAACCACCTGACGTACTAGGCTAGTACGCTGCTGTCTATTACACAGATATTACAGTAGAGAATAGCAAATATATTGAATTTATTATACCAAGACAGTTAATGGATCTAAATATGTGTGTACAAAAACTTATTATTAATGAGGATTACAATATTGGTTGACAATCCCACATCTGATCGGAATGATACACCGGACAATACTGATATATTGTGATAATAACCGAGATAGTGTGCACAATATCTTACCAGATAGGTTATGATCTCCGGACTATTTTAAATAAAATAAAATACAAATACAATAATGAAAATGACATATAAAAGTTGTGGAAAAGAAAAATATTGATTATGATTACCTTAATTGATTTTAGAAAAATGAATTTATATGATTATTAAGATTATATATGTTATTAAAAATGTTAAAGTTGAAATATGCTATGTAAAAGAAATGAAAATGTAAATTTAAATAATAAAACCTGTCGTTTCTACAAACAGTAGGCCTGTGGCTTCTCCAAACTCCGGTTAGGTTGATGCGGGAGAGCCAAGTGAGGTATCTTCCGAGTTTCCTCTACCTTAGGGGGAGTACTTCTCACCAACCAGAAGGTACGACGATGTAGTGCGACAAGGAGGTACTTCCTAGCACCGGGAAAACTGTATATCTCCAAAAAACAAAAAAAAATAAAATCCATCCAATGCCAAATAACCCAAAATGATCCTCTATTTATTCCATATCCAAAAAAAAGGATTGACTTAATCTTGATCTCCACCAGTGGCTAAAAAAACAAACCTTGATCAGCTGATTGCCTTGACCACACAAGAAACAGGGCCTCTGCAAAAAGGTGTACCACCTTATCAGAACTTGACAGAGAAAAAATCTAAGAACAAATGAAGTTTGATGTACTTGCTTGAAATGTCAGTGACCTTGATTATCCTTGACTGGAAAGAGCCTTTTTAAAAGAATATAAGGAAGTATTTGAACAAGTAAATATGAATCTGGTAATCAAGATTACTTTAAGGAGTTATATAAATGAGAGAATAAGAATGGTCATTGATTCCAAACTGATTTTGAACTGGAAGTATATAGTTAGAAAGACTTCTTTTCTCTGTAGAAAAAATAAGTGCGATGGTATTGAAGTATTGCAAATCTGATGATTGAAGAATAACACTTCATTTAAAGATAATATATGTAAGATATTTGAAATGAATAACAGGGTTATTTTTTATTTAAGTAAAAAACATCATTTTTTTAATACATACCCATTACTCTTCAAAAAGGTGTTGGAAAACAAAAAAAAACCTCTTCTTTTCAAAACACTTAACAACCGTGAACAAAACAGCTTCTTCCCACGTAAACTTATATTCTATTCAAACATTTCAACTAAAATTTTATATTCTCTGTAATGGCCACTGGTGTGATGGCTGATGGGTCTGCTTTCAACAGCCGAGATTGAAGTGACGAATAGCCCCTTCTTCAATGACAATCACGTCAGCCGGAAGCCGTATCGACACACAAACCAACTTCTAGGTTCTGAATTCCCCAAAAGTTACCAATTTTGTCGTCGATCAATTGCAACTTTCAATACAATTGTCTGTAAAGTTGGTTGCATACCTAGTTCCTATTGGAATAAATATTTTAGTAACGATGGTAATAACTAATCGTTACACTACCCTTATTGCAGTTTTATGATAAGAACGTTTTATGGTTTATGAATATAACTCTTATTGTTCATTTCATGCATATCATTTCCTGTTCGTAAAATAAAATAGGTAATTTTAAAAATTTATTTTGTGTTTGCAATAAAAATTTTCTTTTGATGATCTTTTCGGGCCCCATTAAAATGCGGGCCCGAGGAAGGGGTCTCAATGGTCTGGTGGTAAAATAGGCCCTGATTCTTCGTTTTTATTTATAGGTATTGTGTAAGTATTGTACACCTACACAAAAATAAAAATTTATTAAGCAGTTAAATTTTCTAGTATGTACTTGTGTAGTTCAAAATGTCCCCATCAAATTAGAAAAAATAAGGAGCAAAAATCGGGTTAGAGCCCTGGTTCCGCGGAACCTGCTGAACTATGCTCAGTACGCCACTGCCTAGGTGATGTGGGTTGATGCAGTTAAAAAAATGTCTATCAATCATGATATCATCATAGACAAGGCGAAAACGGCGGGTTCGAAGGGAAAAATATTCCCATGAGATTTTTTTGCATAATCATATTCGTGAGACATCCCAGAATAAGGTTCAAGAAGTCGCCCACGTGAAAAGTGGGCCAATTTTTTTTAACAATTTTTTTTAATCAAATTGCAAGAATCAATATTTTTGACCCGAACAATTTTTTCTTTAATTTTTTGGACCATTCTGGACAAAAAAGATCTATAATTTTTCTCTAAAGTTGATCGTTTTCGACTTATAAGCAATTTAAAATTGAAAAAAAAAACGAAAAATTTCAAATTTTAATAATTCGGTTAAAAGTTATTATTATGAAAGTCAATATATGACTTAATTAAAGTTTAAAGCCCCGCCTACAAGATCCTGAAGAAATTTTTGTCATTATTTTATTACTAAGCTGTTATTTTTAAGTAATAATAATAAGCGCCATGCACGTGTGCGGGGCTGTAAATGCTGAGTGCGAGAGAGAAGCCATTCCAGCAGTCCAATTATGAATCTTACTCGCACTCACATTTACAGCAGCGTCAATACGATCTAACCACTCATTGTTATTAATTAAAAATAACAGCTTAGTAGTAAATTAATGACACAGATTTCTTCAAGATCATGTAACGGCGACTTTAAACTTTGATTTAGTCACTTTCTGACTATCAAAATAATAATTTTTGACCGAGTTATTAAGTCTTAAAAATGGCCATTTTCGCGTTTTTCAAATTTGAAATTGCTTATAACTCGAAAAAGATCAACTTTAGAGAAAAATTATAAGAGACCTTTTTTGTCCAGAATGGTCCAAAAAATTAAAGAAAAAATTGTTCGGGCCAAAAATATTGATTTTTGCAATTTGATTAAAAAAAATTGTTAAAAAAAAATTGGCCCACTTTTCTCGTGGGCGACTTCTTGAACCTTATTCTGGGATGTCTCACGAATGTGATTATGCAAAAATATCTCATGGGAATATTTTTCCCAACGAACCCGCCGTTTCCGCCTTGTCTATCAGTGAATGCATGATTGCTAAAAACTCAGGGAAACACTAATTATACAATCCACCTAAACTATGTATGTGTATATAAAGCATAATGCAATGTCAATTTAGCCACTTGTTTCTCACGCAATCCATTACAAACCAAAGCGAGGTAAAGCTATTTCAGCGATGAAGAAGCATACACGCAAAGAATTACACAAATTGTTCAAAAAAGCATTTATTATTATCAAACAATCAGATTTCGAACACCTAATAAAAATTTTCGACAGGGGTCGATACATCGGAATAACTCCTTACGATTTTGCTAGTATGACGCAAGGTTTTTTCCGAGTGAGTTTGCCTGTGATGGTGGTATTTTCAATCGTAGCTTATTTGTTTGTAACCGGTATACCTATAGCGCGGGAAATTTTGAAGTATGCTAATAATGCGTATATGGTTTGTTCTATGGCATGTGTATACTACATACTAATATCAGTGAACTCTACTCTTATAGAAGAATGGTTTAAATTTGTCTGTAGCTTAGAAAAACTTGAACAATGTTTGAACAAGCTTCGATTCTCGAATAAAGTAAGTTTTGAACGCAACTTAAAGGTTTTTGTACTGTATGCTATATGTGGCATATACATAGTACCTGGCATAATGATTATTTATGAATATAGACAAAGATATTTCGTGTATTTTTATGTAGCCTTCTGGCATATTGCTCATTTCTTCCAAAATGTGGCAGCTCTCTATATATACTACATAGCACACTACCTTACAGATAGATATAAGTATATAAGTAACTTATTGAAGATCTCTGGAAATGATCCAAAAGCTTTAAGATATATTTTGAAGTATCTGAAGGAGGCCAACAGTACGGTTGGATACTTTAATACAATTTTTAACAAGACGATATTTATGATGATGGTTATAATTGCGACTAATTTATGTATGGGAGTGACCTTGGTACTATATACCAAAACTTTATATCTTTATAAAATCCTAATGTCAGTAGCTTCAACAAAACTCATAGTAAGTATCAAAGTGACAATTAATTTGATGAAGTTCAATTAACCCAAAGGTGTCCAAAGATATTCTAGAACTATTTAATATTTATTTTGTTGACATTTGAATAAAAACAACAATATAAAACACAAACAAATTTATTGCAAAAAAAATAAATTGTGTGAAACATGAATTTGAAGCCGTACTATACAGTGTTGCGAGAAAGTCTGGCAACACGGTAATTTCTCGGAAGCCGCTTGAACGATTTTTATGAATTTTGGTGTGTGAGGGTCTTTTAATACGACCGATATTATAGTGGTAATTATATTGTTGTCAAATCTTCCGTTTTTCTGGAAATCTAACGAACTTTTTATTTCAAATGGAACACCCTGTATATTTTCTGCGTTTTGGAATTCTTAAGGGATACTGATAATTTTTTCATATGCTATTCCCTATACCTAAATGCCATAATTTCGGAGTTATTGCTACATTTATTAAAAAAATTTTTTTTAAACAATTTAGAAAAATCAATTTTTTCGCCCCGGGTAGACATTTTAGGTTCAATGGATCATTGTGAAAAGAAAAGGTCTTTTGTAATTTTCCTCTAAAGTTAATTGTTTCCCAGTTATAAATAATTTAAAACTGAAAAAAAAATCGAAAAATGACGATTTCCTAGGTTTAAAAACACAAGTAAAAAATATGATTTTTGAAACTACGCAGTGCCTAAATTCAAGTTCAAGCCTTATTTTATCAGTTACCGATAGGCAATTGGTCTTGTTTTATTTTAAAATATTATTTTTTAGTTGTTAATGCAGCCAGATCGCCCGTTCTCTCATATGCGCTTCATTAAAAATTAAAAAAACAATATTTTAGAATAAAAAGAGTCAAAAATTCTTATAGGTAAGTATCTGATAGAAGAAAGTTCGATCTTGAATTTAGGTAGCTTGTAATTTCAAAAATTATGTTTTTACGGCCGTGCTAAAAGAGTCACTTTCCCGCACGTATTTCGTTTCCGAAAATTGCACTTTCCCGCACGGCGTGCGTGAAAGTAAATTTTCCCGCACGGCGTGCGGGAAAGTAAAATACCTTGTAATATGGCAATATAATATATTATAATACATGCAATAAACTAATATTTAGGTATTATTTACTAATTTATTTAAAATTTATCTTATTGTGTTCATGTTTTAATGAAATTAGCGCGATTATTTCATTCATAGGAGATTCTGACCAATAGAAAGCTACAGAAATCTGAATTAAATTGATAATTTTTGATAATTGCCCGTCGTTAACTATATTACGTCAGATGTCCTTCGTTGCTACGAAAAAATACATTCAGTGACATTAATGACAATTAAAAAATAATAAAAGTGATGACTTTCAATCGTCAAATATTTATAAAAACTTTGTGTTTAATTGTACTAATTTGTACTTACATAAATAAATTACAATAAAATTTTGGTTTTGAACAGTTTTATTCATGAAATAATCGCAACAAATTGCACTCGAACTAGGGATGGCGGTTTTTGACAAAACACCGGTTTTCGGTTATACCGGTTTTTTCTGCTTACGGTTTAACCTGGCGGTTATAACCGGCCAAAAAACCGGTTTTTGAAAAAACCGGTTTTCGGTTTTTTTAATCCAATAGGTTACAAAGTTACATTTACAATACACTTTAGTTTGCGATACTCCATTCGACTCGATATCAATATGATCAAAATTAGTAATACTATCGAAAGAACATGTATTACTTTTAACACGTTTGTATATTTGTAGAATAGGTACATTTTAACTCATTTAATACTTCCTGTAAGTATAAGTGTATCGTTTTGAAAACGTAGCGAAATTCTTGGAGATTCGTATTCGTAATCAGTAATTCGATATTCATAGTCAGAGCATTATTTTTGGTAAATAATCAGAAAAAGTCATTCACCCACTTTCAATGTCAAGAGTTAAGTGTGAAAAACATATGATGTTTGCGTCTAGTTCAACCAGATCACTTCTTATATAAATATTATGATTACAAATACCTTTTCAAGGAAATATTATAATAAAATTTAATAATTGTTTCTGGCTGATGTGAGATTGCACTTTAAGTTTGCTTCTGTATTTTATAAAATAAAATTAAATTTGAATTATGGTTTTGTTTGGAATAATTACTTGAGAATAATAATTATGATTGGGATCCAAAATAATACCTAACCTAATTCTAATCACCGTAAAAACCTAATAACCGGTTTTTACTTTAAAAAAAGAAACCGGTTATAACCGGGAAAAAACAACCGGTAAAACCGGTTATTGCGAAGTAAAAAAACCGGTTTTAGGTTTAAACCTGTAGGTTTTTCCCATCCCTAACTCGAACTCTAAAATTAATATAGAATTTTAGAGCTCTTGTGCAATTACTACTGATTATTTCATTCATAGGAGATTCTGACCAATAGAAAGCTACAGAAATCTGAATTACATCGATAATTTTTGATAATTGCCCGTCGTTAAGTACATTACGTCAGATGGCCTTCGTTGCTACGAAAAAATACATTCAGTGACATTAATGACAATTAATGTTTTAAAAATTATAAAAGTGATGACTTTCAATCGTCAAATATTTATAAAAACTTTGTGTTTAATTGTACTAATTTGTACTTACATAAATAAATTACAATAAAATTTTGGTTTTGAACAGTTTTATTCATGAAATAATGCAACAAATTGCACTCGAACTCTAAAATTAATATAGAATTTTTGCCCTCGTGACACTTTGACATAATTTCACTCGCCTTTGGCTCGTGAAATTAAAACTGTCAAAGTGTCACTCGGGAAAAATTCAATAATTTTAGAGCTCTTGTGCAATTACTACTGATTATTTCATTCATAGGAGATTCTGACCAATAGAAAGCTACAAAAATCTGAATTAAATCGATACTTTTTGATAATTGCCCGTCGTTAAGTATATTACGTCAGATGCCCTTCGTTGCTACGAAAAAATACATTCAGTGACATTAATGACAATTAATGTTCTAAAAATTATAAAAGTGATGTCTTTCAACCGTCAATATTTATTATGTGTTTAATTGAACTAATTTGTACTTACATAAATAAATTACAATAAAATTTTGGTTTTGAACAGTTTTATTCACGAAATAATCGCAACAAATTGCACTCGATCTCTAAAATTAATATATAATTTTTGCCCTCGTGACACTATGACATAATTTCTCTAAAACTGTCAAAGTGACACTCGGGAAAAATTCAATAATTTTAGCTCTTGTGCAATTACTACTGATAATTCGATGAAATAAAATTAGTTTGACATAATATTTAAAAGTCAGATCAATAGACAATTACAATGGGTGACAATGGTTTTGAATCGGCTTCATGGAAACCAATATCGTCGTCGTGGTAACCCATTATATTGAAAGTTTATTTTGACAACCTTGTCAAAGAATTAATTTGTGTAGTTTCACTCCTAAATAAAAATTGATATAACTCTATTTTTTATGGCTTTTTTCCAAACGTACGGCCCTAGAAAAAATATTGTTCCTAACTCATGCGGAAAGTGTCTTCCCCGCACTCGACCGCTTGCCCGAACTCCGCTATCGCGTCGTTCAGTTCAACGGCAGTCTCGTGCGTGAAAGTATCACTTTCCGCACTAGTTAGGAAAATAACTATTTTTACTTGTGTTTTTGAATCTTGAAGATCGTCATTTTTCGTTTTTTTTTTTCAGTTTTCAATTGTTTATAACTCGAAAACGATTAACTTTAGAGAAAAATTACAAAAGACCTTTTTTGTTCCCAATGATCTAAGAAACCTAAAATAATGTCTACCCGGGCCGAAAAAATTGATTTTTATCAATTGTTTAAATTTTTTTTTAATAAATGTAGCAATAACTCGAAATTATGGCATTTAGGTATAGGGAATATAGGGAATATCATATGAAAAATAATCAGTATCCCTTAAGGATTCCAAAACTTAAAAAATATGCAGGGTGTTCCATTTGAAATAAGAAAGTTCAGTAGATTTCCAGAAAAACGGACGATTTGACAACAATGTAATTACCACTATAATATCGGCCGCATTAAAAGACCCTTATCCACCAAAACCTATAAAAATCGTTCTAGCGGTTTCCGAGAAAATAACGTGTTGCCAGACTTTTTCGCAACCCTGTATAGAGAACATCTGGTAATTCCACGATTACAATTCTCCTTAGCATGACACTATTAATCATGGAAACCTATTTCCATGTAAGGTAAACTGCTCCATAAACCGATTTGACATGGAACGTACCAATTAGTTATGACTGGTTATGACAGTTTTCGTTGGGAGGGTGGCACTAATAAAACACGAATGAAAGTTTCATGAAATTAATCATAGGTTACTTTGAGCTTACTACTACTACTATCGATTTAGAGCGTTCTCCGACGTCCTCCGACTCCTTCTTCTATGTTTAACGATAGGCCTGAAGAAATTTCTCTTTCCTCTAGTTCTTTTTCAATTCCCCTCTCCAGCTTCGTCTCGGCCTTCCTTTTTTCCTTCTCCCTTGTGGTGTCCACGTCAAAATCTGTTTAGGAATCCTGTCATCTGACATTCTCTGTACATGGCTGTACGATATTAGTTGTTTGATTTAACGCCATCAATTATTGCATGCGTGACTCCCATCATTTCTCGTATTTTCTCGTTTGATATTCGATCTCTTCTTGATTTGCCTGCTGCTCCAGAAGTGCATTTATGTTTCTAGTAACATTTCTCCGTTCTTTGTTTCATTTGCCAAACTTCACCGCAAATATGATTACCTGCACTTTTAGGTACGGTATTGTACCGGGTGTCCACTTATATTTTCCCCATTTTAACTTCCTATAACTTCTAAACGGCTCAAGATAGAAATGTGCGGTTTTCGCTGAAATGTTTTATTTTAGTAAAAGTTTTGTCTGAATGGATTGAATTTTTTATATCGCTTTCAAATGCGAAAAAAAATGGCGGATTTTTGAAAAAAACGTTGTTGACTTTTTTTTAATGGAACACCCAGTATATTTTTCTGTAAATTGAAAGAAATGTCATTCACCTATCCAGTGATATAAAGTTTTTCAAAATCGGTTGTCAAATCACTGAGTAATTAATTTTTAAAATGAGGGGTGCAACGTGGATATCACATACCTAAATAACATAACTGAGCAAAATGATATTATGTTATGTGATTTCCACATTGCATCTCTCATTTTAAAAATTAATTGCTCAGTCATTTGGCAACCGATTTTAAAAATTTTTATATCGCTGGATAGGTAGATGACCGTTGTTTCAAGATATAAAAAAATATACTGGATGTTTTAATAAAAAAAGTCAACAACGTTTTTTTTTCAAAAATCCGCCGTTTTTTATTTAAAAGCGATATAAAAAATGGTTACTTACCTAAAAACTTGAAAAAACAGTCATTTATCTATCCAGGGATATAAAATTTTTTAAAATCGGTTGTCAAATGACTGAGCAATTAATTTTTAAAAGGGGAGATGCAATGTGGAAATCACGTAACTTGGTTAGTTATGTGATTTAGGTATGTGATATCCACGTTGCACCTCTCATTTTAAAAATTAATTACTCAGTGATTTGATAACCGATTTTGAAAAACTTTATATCACTAGATAGGTGAATGACATTTCTTTCAATTTACAAAAGAATATACTGGGTGTTCCATTAATAAAAAGTCAACAACGTTTTTTTCAAAAATTCGCCATATTTTATTTCGTATTTGAAAGCGATATAAAAAATTCAATCCATTCAGACAAAACTTTTACTAAAATAAAATATTTCAGTGAAAACCGTATATTTTTATCTTGAGCCGTTTAGAAGTTATAGGCAGTTAAAATGGGGGAAAATATAAGTGAACACCCGGTATAATATGAGCTGTTTGTTTGCTTTAGATATTGTTTGGTTCCACAGAATGACGTTAATCATGGATATGGATTTTATACACTGTATGTTTCTGTCTTTTATAGTAGTATCGGGTGTCCCATCTTGAGTTTCTTCATGGCCAGATACTTGTATTCATAGCAATGTTTAATTTCTACCCCACCGTCTAATGTAATGGACTGCTTTGTCCCTCTTATACACGTGGCTTCAGATTTCTTAATGTTGACTTCTAGACCCCATTTTCTATATTCTTCTATTGTCTTCCGCATCATGTAACTCAAGTCGTCATGGTCCTGAGCAATCAGAATTTGATCATCAGCGAAACATAAAGTGTACAGTCTTGTCTCGTCTTTGAGATGGATTTCCATGCCATTACATTTTCTTTTCCACAGCTTGACTGCTTGTTACAGATCAATTTTGAAAAGGTTAGGCGAAATACAGCAACCCTGCTTCAGTCCTTTCGTGACCCTAAATCCCTCAGATATCCTTGACCTAGTTTCAGTTTTTGCAGATGTTCCATTATACAGACTTTGGACTACTTTGGCAAGACCATATTTAATGTTGGTTTGTTGTTGTGTTGATTTTATAGTTTGCTGAGGGTTACACTGTCATATGTTTTCTGTAAGTCTACGAACTTCTTTATTGGCGGCTGTTTTTTCTCAATAATTTGCGTAATAGAGTACAAGTGGTCTACTGCAGACCGCCCAGCTCTAAAGTCAACTTTCTCTTCTGCTTCGTAAACCCATTTTCTATTTTGTTCTTAATAAGTTTCCCATACATTCTACTTATTGTGCTGTTTACCGCAATTCTTCTGTCATTTTAACATTGATCCTTGTTCCGTTTTTGTGGATAGTTGACATGATAGATAATTTTCACTCTTTTGGCAATTCGGCACCATTTAAGTGGTCTTAACCCTTATCCGGGCAACACATTTTACTTACGTAACCGAGCAACTCGGGTCCGTTGGGCCCACCACTGTTCTTGAATGTACTATTCATATATTCCCATATATTTCTATTAATATTCTTTTAGATATTTTATTAAAGTTAAGTTTAAATTGTCTAGATTAAAAAAGGTGCTACTATAGTATGCGGTCTACTTTGATGGTGCGATACACCTAAAGGATTTGCACAAAATAATGAAATGCAAGAAAACTTTTGTAGAAAAAATATTTATTTACAAGTAATATACATTTGGAGCCAAATAAAAACTTAATTATTAAATAAATAAAAACTTTTGTAAATGTACCAGGTCATTTTATTTGAAAAGAGGGGTTGATGTTTACCAAAAAGATTACGGTGTTGCTGCCTTTCATTATTGTATGAAAAGCCTTCTGAGAAAAGATTATGAATTATGATAATTAGCAAATAAAATTCTTTAAAAAATGAATAAAACGCATAAGTTAGAAGAATATTATTATTTTACTTTTACAAATTAATACTTTGTCATATCAATTTACTATTTTAGTTGGGACTAAGCCACAAGATTAGCTTATTCCCAACTAGAATAGCAAATTGATATGACAAATTAAATTATTATTAAGTATTAGGTTAAAAAAAAACAATAAATAAAAAAACCATAGATTAGTCATTTATTTTCGGAGCAATTCAACATAATTTTAGGAGCTTAGTTGTCGACACTAATATCGATATCAAACGACTGATAGCAGATGCATTATTTATTTCAAAATATGTGTAGCTACCTACCTAACATGCATTGCAACATGATTATCAGCTTTAAAATTAATTCAGAATAGATAAAACACCTATTGTAAGCATCTCTTTGATGTTCATATCAAAGAGATGTTTACATTGTTTGTTACACGTTTAAACTTGGATTTTGGTTTCCGGAATCATAAAAGTCGTTTAGATAATCCACAAAAACATTACCTGACTGCCAGATTATATTCTGTAACAAAGATTTATACTTTAGGTATAAATACAAATAGGGTGCGACGGGCCAGTGTTGCCCCTTTACGTGACAAAATTCTTTCGACGCAATAATTTCAAAAATGATAATAAATATATTGAATAGCTTATGACTATGTTGAAAAAAACATACTTCTAAACAAATTCAGTGGTGCATAAAATTCAAGAATTTTTTTTTATCAGTTTATGACAAAAGAATTGGCGTGTCGGGACCGTTGGATCCACCTTGCCCGGATAAGGGTTAAAAAAGTTTTCTTAGTTGTTCCTGAAGTTTGTATATACGAACTAATTCTGCAGGGATGCCACCAGAACCAGGAGATTTTCCATTTTCCAGGAATTTGTTTATTTCTTTCACCTCTAATTTACTTATTTGTAATGCTGATGAATTGATAATATGTATACCTATCGTGTTGTCTTCCATGTTAGTAAATTTTGTTCTTTGTTCTGTTAGTAATTTATTGAAATATTCTTCCCGTTTTTCCGTTATTGTTGGTGACTTAGCGTATTTTTTCTTATTATTTCTCATATTTTTAATTAATCTCCAATTGCCTGTGGTTCTTCTACCTCATATTATATAGGTGTTGATTATTTGGCAGTTCTTTACCCATGATTCGTTCTTTTTTGAGTTATCTTTTTTCTTATTTTAGCTTGTGCTTTTTTGTAAATTGTTTTTGCTAGTCATAGGGAAAATTAGGAAAAAATCATAACTAAGTTATTTAATTTAATATTTAATATAGTCTTCTGTTATTTTGCACCCTTTCACACTTCCACCTTTTAATCTCATATTCTATTTTATGAAAAATGATAAATATTTAAATAAATAATAAATGCTTCTATCAAATACGCAAACACGCGTGTCCATAATTAAGCGGTAACAAAAAATAAGCGTAAGCTCCATTAAAAAATAATTGATCTAGGTAAATGACTAATTTACACACAATGCGCCATCGCTACCGAGAAATTAATTCGTTTATTTTACCCGCAACATTTTATATCAAAAACCAATGAAAAACTTAAAGCTCTTTCAGCTATGAATGTGAATACACGTCAGGCAATATACCAATTATACCAAAAAGCCTTTATTCTTACCACACAACCAGATTTTAAAAATCTCATAACAATTTTTAACAGAGGCCGATACGTTGGAGTAGTTCCCTATGATTTTACCAAAAGCACCATTGCCTGTGTTTTACGAGTAACTTTGCCCTTAGTAGTACTATTTTCAGCCATCGCTCTTACCTATGTAATTTATGTGCCTCTAGCGCGTAAGCTAATGAAGCTTTCTAATGCTGCGTACATGATGACTTCTACATCACTTGTTTACTACACGATAATATCTGTGAATACAACTCTTCTAAAAGACTGGTTTAAGTTTCTTTGTAGTTTGGAAAAACTTGAACAATGTTTGAATCATCTACAATTCTCAAATAAAAGGAGTGTACGTAGTTCGAAAATATTTGTAATGCACGTCCTATTTCTTCTATACACAATTCCTTCAATAATGGTTATATATAAAACTAGAGAAGAGCTCTACATATATTTCTATGTAGCATTCTGGCATACTGTTCAAGGATTTCAAAGTATAGTAACTATTTATACATATTACATAACGCAGTACCTTACAGATAGAAACAAATATATAATTTACTTATTAAAACAAGATAAAGGCAATGCAATCATTTTAAAGCTATTATTAAACTATATTAAACAGGCTGATAGTACTGTCAAATATTTTAATATCATCTTCAACAAGATAATATTTTTGGCTGTGGCTGTCCTGGCGACAAATATGTGTTTGTTTGTAACTTTTGTAATCTACACTTCGCATTTCTTGATGTTTAAAGCAATAGCGTTAATTGGTACTTCAAGACTTATGGTAAGTATGCGCTAAGAAACCCCACATCACTACTACTATTACTATTGGTTATCAGCGTTCTCCGACGCCTTCCGACTCATAACCGCCATTCTTCTCTGCAGATTCCTGGATTCCTAGATTCCTCTCTCCATAGAACTGGAGGGATTTTTCTTTCCTCTAGTTCTTTTTCGATTCCCTCCCTCCAGCTTCTTCTCGGCCTTCCTCTTGTTCTTCTTCCTTGTGGTGTGCATGCCAAAATCTGTTTAGGGATCCTGTCATTTGGCATTCTCTGTACATGGTCATACCATACTATTGTTTTGTTTTTATGTCATCAATTATTGTATGTGTGACCCCCATCATTTCTCGTATTCTCTCATTTGGTATCCGATCTCTTCTTGATTTGCCTGCTGGTCTTCTCCAGAATGCCATTTCCGTTACTAGTAACCTTCTCTCCGTTTTTTGGTTCAGTGGCCAAATTTCACTGCAACAATTTTTGGTCATTTTGCGATTTTTGTACAATCTGTTAGCTTAGAAAGAGTACCAGTAACCTGTGAATGGGCAAGGGGAAATAAAGATGATAATCGTCTTATAATCACGTCACAAGATTGGACGCAACAGGCAAAAACAATGAATATATTACTTTGTATCTCATTTTACCGAAAATGCTTGCAGATAGACATTCATCGTTCTTCCCCCTGACTAGGGATGGGAAAAACCTACTGGTTTAAACCTAAAACCGGTTTTTTTACTTCGCAATAACCGGTTTTACCGGTTGTTTTTTTGTCCCCGTTATAACCGGTTTTTCTTTTTAAAGTAAAAACCGGTTATTAGATTTTTACGGTGATTAGGATTAGGTTAGGTATTATTTCGGATCCCAATCATAATTATAATTCTCAAGTAATTATTCCAGACAAAACCATAATTCAAATTTTATTTTATTTTATAAAATACAGAAGCAAACTAAAAGTGCAATCTCATATCAGCCAGAAACAATTAAGTTTTATTATAATATTTCCTTGAAAAGGTATTTGTAATCATAATATTTACATAAGAAGTGATCTGGTTGAATTAGACGCAAACATCATCTATTTTTCACACTTATCTCTTGACATTGAAAGTGGGTGAATGACTTTTTCTGATTACCAAAAATAATGCTCTGACTATGAATATCGAATTACTGATTACGAATACGAATCTCCAAGAATTTCGCTACGTTTTCGAAACGGTACACTCATACAGGAAGTATTAAATGAGTTAAAATGTACCTATTCTACAAATATACAAACGTGTTAAAAGTAATACATGTTCTTTCGATAGTACTATTTTGATCATATTTATATCGAGTCGAATGGGGTATCGCAAACTAAAGTGTATTGTAACTGTAACTTTGTAACCTATTGGATTAAAAAAACCAAAAACCGGTTTTTCCGGTTATAACCGCCAGGTTAAACCGTAAGCAAAAAAAAACCGGTATAACCGAAAACCGGTGTTTTGTCAAAAACCGCCATCCCTACCCCTGACCCTTCGTTTTTAAGTATGGTATTGTATATGAGCTGTTTGTTCGCTTTAGATGTTGTTTCGTCCAAAATAATGTCGTTCATCTTGGATATGGCTTTTCTACCCTGTATGCTTCTGTCTTTTATAGCAGCATCAAGTGTTCCATCTTGAGTTATCTTCATGCCCAGGTACTTGTATTCATCACAGTGTTTAATTTCTACTTCATGGTCTAATGTAATGGACTGCGTTGTGCCTACAATATACATGGCTTCAGTTTTTTTAATGTTGACTTCGAGACCGCATTTTTTATATTCTTCTATTAGCTTTCGTGTGATGTAACTCAAGTCGTCGTTATCCTGAGCAATCAGAATTTGTTCATCAGCAAAAAATAAAGTGTATAGTGTTATCTCGTCATTGAGAGGGATTCCTATGCCATTACATTCTCTTTTCCACAGCCTGAGTGCTTGTTCCAGGTAAATTTTAAAAAGGGTAGGCTAAATACAACAACTCTGCTTCAATCCTTTCGTGACCTTAGATCCCACAGACATTCTTGATCCAGTTTTAATTTTTGCAGTTGTTCCATTATACAGACTTTGGACTGCTTTGACCATGTTTAATGTTGGTTTAATGTAGGGTTGACTATAGTTTGCTGAGGGGCACACTGTCATATTAGTCCAGGGCGGATCTGTTTTGAGATGGACGTTGAGAGGTGACTCTAACTTTTGCAGAAATTGCTTGAAATTAACCCATATAATAATAATTGAGTTATCCTCTCACTCAAAAAGGTCCGGAACATTGTTTAAATAATCAAAATGTTAAAAAATGGAGGAAAAATTCGATTTTTTTTCTTCGTTTTTTGATTATAACTTTAAAAGTATTCACTTCCGAGAAAAGTTGCACAAAAATAAAAGTTGCGTAATATTAAATTTTCTACAACATAAGATGGTTTAAAATTTTTTAAAATTGCTACTCTTGTTACAAAATAGCAATAATTACCAAAAAAAAAACATAAAAAAACAAGTATTCACATTTTACGTTTTTCAACCATTTCTGTTACAGTTAGGACCTTCATATTTCACCCATAAAAACTTTATGATATGTTAAAACAAGACTATAAATTAAGTTAAGATTGGTACAATAGATTTTGCAAAATAAATTTTGCAATCCAGCTTTCGCAAAAAAATTCGTTTTTTTTTTAAATGTTGCAGGACTGAAAATAAAGCATATAGTAAGTTAATTTTTTTTTGCAAATAAAAGGATACTGTACCTTTCATTTGCAATTTGCAAAATTAAAATTGGTTAACTACCACGTCGTCAGGAATTTTTTTAAATAAACATTAAATTTTGGTGCTACGCGCAGGAAAATATAAAAAATATTGTAAATAATAAAATTAAATGCAAAGCATACAAAGTTAACAAAAGTTTATAGTATTTTTAATAGTTCAAAATTCAAAAACCACCCCGCACTCGGTTTTATAAAAAATAGCCAATCGCACAGATTTTAATTAAATAGTTATAGGCCAGGGTAATAAGACAAAAATATACCCTGTTCGTGACACTCGAGCAGCCAGGGTACTAAAGCGTTTTTTCGACAAGTAATACCTATAGGAACAAATTGTAACTATTTCCTGCGTAGGATCTGGCGGCCATTTTTATTTATAAACAATTAACTGTCAAAAAATGGCATTTTCCCCTTTTTTTTCAAATCAATGGAAAACAGTGAAACTTATGATTTTTTTAGCACAAATATCTTTGAGACTATGAAAAAAGCTTTAAAATGACATATAACAAATTATGATATACTCATTTATTGTTAATATAATTGCGAAAAAAGGTCGGAATTGCAAAAAAAAAAAATTTTCGCAATAACTGCTGTAAAAATTAGTGTACAGGTTTGAAATTTTTGTCAAATGAGGGTTCTTTGGTGCTTAATATGTGATAACAATTTCAAAGCGATTCATTCAATTGTTTAAATTTTATTCGAATTGTTTATCTTAGTGAGCATTTTTTTTGCACTAACATAAGTCAGAAAAAAATGACGTTAGAACCATTCCACTGGTGTCAAATGGAAGAGCATTAACTATATTTTCAACTTGGTTTAAAAAAAGCGAACAAAAAATGCATTTATTAGTAATAAATAATTGTGAAAAGTATCGTAAATCTTTCCTTATAAACTTTTTGAATAACTTTTTCTAAAAAAATTAACTTTTTTACCCTGTTTTAAGTGCACAACTACCAAGTAATGTTATTTATATCATAATTGATAAAAAATTGTAATAAATATATATAATTTCTTATACCGGGTGGTGAATTGGAAAACGGGCCATAGGAAACTCAATGTAAAATTCTAAATTGTTGAATTCCTGCTTCCCTAATTATTTTACATCAAAAGTCATGAGAAACTATTTGTAGAGGATTAAAATCTGTAATAAAAACAAAAGTTAAAATTGTTCTACGATTTAAACAGAGTCCAAAATTTTGAAAAATAGAATACATTTGCCATACCTAAGTAAGTGCGTAAAAGTAAGGCCACACGTTACTATTTCTGACAGTACGCAAACTATTGACTGAATAAAACATCTTTATTATTACTACTTTCTCCTCAACTGAGGACATCTTCTCGACTATTGTTTTTTAAACAATAAAAACGATAAAATAAAAATACTGACAGTTCAAAATATTGTTAATATAATAATTTCATTGTGACCGAAGGCAACCTTATACACATTTTTGCACTGTGTGTGGCCTAAATTTGGCAAATACTTTGATAAAATTTATTAGATTTTACAAAATTTTTGAATGTGTCTAATTCGTTGAACAATTTTAATAATTGTTTTCAATAAAGATTTTAATCCTCTACAAATAGTTTCTCATGTCTTTTGATGTAGAATAATTAGGGAAGCAGGAATTCAACAGTTTAAAATTTTACATTGAGTTTCCTATGGCCCGTTTTCCAATTCACCACCCTGTATAACAAAATAAAAAGTTTATAAGGAAAGATTTACGATACTTTTGCATAATTATTTATTACTAATTATTGCATTTTTATTCGCTTTTTTTAAACCAAGTTGAAAATATAGCTCATGCTCTTTTACTTGACACCTGTGGAATGGTTCTAACGTCATTTATTTCTGACTTATGTTATTGTAAAAAAATGCTCTCTGGGATAAACAATTTGAATAAAATTTAAACAATTAAATGAATCGCTTTGAAATTTCTATCACATATTAAGCACCAAAGAACCATTAAATGAAAAAAATTTCAAAGCTGGACACTAATTTTTACAATAAATATTGCGAAATTAATTTTTTTTGCAATTCCGACCTTTTTTTGCAATTATATTAACAATAAATGAGTATATCAAACTTTGTAATACGTCATTTTAAAGCTTTTTCCATAATCTCAAAGATATTTGTACTAAAAAAACCATAAGTTTCACTGTTTTCCATTGATTTGAAAAAAAAGGGAGAAATGCCATTTTTTGACACTTAATTGTTTATAAATAAAAATGGCCGCCAGATCCTACGCAGGAAATAGTTACAATTTGCTCTTATAGGTATTACCTGTCGAAAAAACGCTTCAGTACCCTGGCTG
Source organism: Diabrotica virgifera virgifera (assembly GCF_917563875.1). Taxonomy (NCBI): domain Eukaryota; kingdom Metazoa; phylum Arthropoda; class Insecta; order Coleoptera; family Chrysomelidae; genus Diabrotica; species Diabrotica virgifera. The sequence goes on along the minus strand of NC_065448.1, from coordinate 219,270,376 downwards.
CTCGAGTGTCATGGAAAAAACCTTATTACCCTGGACTATTAATGTTTGTAATTAATGTTTGATAATGAAAAGTTCTTATTTAATGAATAAAAAGTTCTATTAATGAAATCGCTGTCCATTAGTGAACTAGATTACATCGGTGGTTAGCCTTAACCACAGATGAAGAAAGGGTTGAGGTAGATAGCCCGTAGATTAGCTCTACTTTTGGAGATAATTGGATGTATGTTTAATTAAGACACTAACAGTAACTCTGCTGATGTTCCTTCTTAAATTGCACTGAATCTAACTTTACTTTAACTAATAATCAAGCACTGAAGTTACTTATATGGTGATTTGGATCTAATCATATGTTAGATCTCAATCAGGAAGATGATAGTGAATTCACACTCAGATAAGATATTAAATTGTAGATAAGATATTCGATACTAGAGACACACGTCTGTACTCCCAGATACTCAGCCACTCTCTCCATTCCTATTCGCAATCTTTGCGATGATTTTTCTTTAAAAGAAAGTGGGGATATATCCCCTCGCAAAAAAAATGGCAACTCTTAGAAAAGACCCGACCTATTTTGGTTTTTAGGTAAAGTAACGGTACATCATACAGATATCGAAAAATGAAGTCAAGGGATCTAACGGTTGTGAAAAACGTTTCCTTTGTTATATAACTTAAACGGAAAGTAGCAATAAAACATTGCAATACAAATTCTCGCTTTGAATAGAGTGGAGTACCTAACAGGATCTTAGTAGTAAACTTCTTGGGAGGTTCTTTAACGGTACCTTTTATACTAAACATAAATATTACAATAACTGGGGCTATATAAAATAAGAGACTTTCGGTCTATTTCCAAAACATGGTGTTTCGGCCAAGCTGCAATAAAAAAATGATCCCGTTTATAATAATAAACTCAGTTATTTGCAGATACGGCCATAGGCGCACCCGTAATGAGTGCTAGTGGGCTTAAAAATTACTCCAAGAGGTATATTAATTATTTACTAATCCTATTATATAAAAAAAAAAGTTACAAGCTGTAGTTGAAAGGGTCACAAGTTGAAAGGAAACAAGTCACTATTCACGAGTGTATGCAAATTTTGAACAGCCATATCGTAACCAATTTTTGTGTTACAGATAAACAAAAGATCAAAAATATTCAGGAAAGCAAAACTTACATTTTTTTAATCTTTGAGATTTTTGTAATCATTAATATAAAAAGTTATATTAAAAAAAGCATTTTTTCAAAATAAAAAATTAAAAAAAGTTTAGTTAAAACCAATTTTTTTCAAGTACAAGCACTTTAAACCGATAATACTTCCAGATCATATATAAATAAAACTTAAGTAGAGCCAATTGTGATGCAGTAACGATTAATTTCATTTGAGATGCTAATTAGGGGGTGATTTCCCGATTTTTTTCCCAAAAAAAGGGACCAACTTTATTTTGAGTGTAATTTGTTTTCTTTTGGCGCTAGAAACTTTTTATTTCTAACAAACAAAAATAAAGCTTGGAATGACTTTCCCCCAAAAGTGCTTCATTTTTTGGTTATTTTACGTTGAGATATTCAATTTGGAATTTTACGAATATGAACCTTATTATTAGCTACAATTCTGCTCCTACAGCGTCTAGTGACGTCGTACATACACAATTTTTTTCACCTTTTTATATGCTATATTTTTACCAGGAATGTTTTTTTTCGATAAAATACTTCCTTTCTGAGTTATTTGCGAAAAACCGTTTAAAAACGTGTTTTTAAACGGTTTCAAAGCAACGTGTTTTCTTTTTTTGAAAAATGAACTCATTCACTCGCAAATTACTCGAAGAGTATTGACTTGAAAAAAGACTGAAAAACCTTTTAAAAGATATAGAAAATAAGTTGCTTAGAATTAGTCAATTTATTACAATTAGTAATTTAAGAACTTATTTTAAATGTATATTTTTTCACCCCCGAGTAGGGGTTAAACTCACCCCCTGGGCAAAATCACACATTGGCACAATATCACTTTTTTTATTTGACATGTTAGCTATGTGTATACCAAAATTAATGCCAATCTAAACGGTTCTTTAAAATTTGGAATCAAAACAGTGATTCAATGGACTATACATAAAGGGTGATTGATTAGTGTGATAAAGCTCCGTAGGTCCGCTAGAGTAATAGATAGCAATAAAAGTTAATAACAAACATTATAGCTAACTTAGAGCTTCACGTTACAAAATTAGATACAATATTACAGGGTGTTCGATAACATAGTGGCAGACTAAATTTATGTTTTTTTTTTTAAATAGAACACCCAGCATTTCATTTTATATTCGAAAGCCTGATAACTTCTCCATTACAAAAATATAACGGTTTGTTATGTTATACAGGGTATTTATAACGTTATAACCAATTTCATATAAAAATCGGAACAAGTTCTACTCACTGTATAAATAAAAATAAGCTCCAGACGAATGGTTTATTGATGCCATATTTTTTTATTTATTGTCAAAATTTTCAAAACTGATCGATATTGATAATTTTCTTTAAATCAAATACAGGGTGAGTCAAAACGCAAGTACATTGTTTTCTCAGTAATTTTAAATAGGACACCCTGTAATTTTAATTTTTATATAACATTTCCTATGTCTTAATTTATTAGTTTTTAAGATATTTTTATTTTTCAGTGTAAATTATTAATTAGGTGTCTAAATTTTAAATAAGCCATGACTTAAGTGTCGAAAACTGACAGTTATAGTCCAGGGCCCATCTGTTTTGAGATGGACGTTGACAGGTGACTCAAATTTTTTTACAGAAATTGCTTGAAAACAACTTAAATAATAATATTTGAGTTATCCTCCCTCTCAAAAAGGTCCGGAACATTGTTTAAATAATTAAAATGTCAAAAAATGAAGGAAAAATTAGATTTTTTTCTTCGTTTTTTGATTATAACTTTAAAAGTATTCATTTCCCATAAAAGATGTACTGACATAAAAGTTGCGTAATTAAATTTCCTACAATATGGAATTAGCTAAAAGTTGAAAAAATAGTCACCCTCGTTGCAAAATAGCAATAATTGTGAAAAAAACCATACAAAAACAGGTATTTGCATTTTACGTTTTTCAACCATTTATGCTACACTTATGACTTTCATATTTCACCCAGAAAAATTTTATGATACAGTAAAACAAAACTGCAAATTTCATTAAGATCGGTTTAATAGATTTAGCAAACTAAATTTTGCAATCCAGCTTTCGCAAAAACAATTCATTTTTTCAAAATGTTTCAGGACTGAAAATAAAGCACATAGCAAGTTGAAATTTTTTTTTTCGTATAGAATTGTACTGTACCTTTCATTGGCAATTTACAAAATTAAAATCGATTAACTACCACGGCGTCAAGAATTTTTTTAAATAGACATTAATTATTGGTGCTACGCGCAGGACAGCGGTGTTCGATTCACATGAAGTTGATTTCCACCAAAATTTCTTCCAATCTTCATCTAATATATTATTTTCTTACTCTAAATTTTGTTGTATTTTAATATTTTAATTCCACAAAAAAAACTAATTTTATTATTGTTTGTGAAATATTGTTTAAACAATTGTATATGTTTAAAAATAATAAACTTTTATTGTCAAGTTAAAATATATGAACAAAGAAAGTTTTTGCTAAAAAAAGTGTTATTTCAAAGGATAGAGTATGTGTTTTTATTTTGCAATAAACAACTTTATTTATTTATATCGAAATGTAATAAAAATTAAAATGTATCAATAATTATCAAAGGTCATTGGAATGCCCAATCAGAGCAAACTATCCGGTGTCCTGCGCGCAACACCAATAATTAATGTTTATTTAAAAAAATTCCTGACGCCGTGGTGGTTAATCGATTTTAATTTTGCAAATTGCAAATGAAAGGTACAGTACACTTCTATAAGCAAAAAAAAAATTCAACTTGCTATCTGCTTTATTTTCAGTCCTGTAACCGTTTGAAAAAATGATTTTTTTTGCGAAAGCTGGATTGCAAAATTTATTTTGCAAAATTTATTGAACCGATCTTAATGAAATTTACAGTTTTATTTAACTGTATCATATAGTTTTTCTGGGTGAAATTTGAAGGTCCTAAGTTTAGCATAAATGGTTGAAAAACGTAAAATGCGAATACTTCTTTTTGTATAGTTTTTTTCCCAATTATTGCTATTTTGCAACGAGGGTGACTATTTTTTAAATTTTCGACCAGCTCTATATTGTAGGAAATTTAGTTATACAACTTTTATGTCAATACAGCTTTTCTCGGAAATGAATACTCTTAAAGTTATAATCAAAGAACGAAAAAAAAAATCGAATTTTTCCTTCATTTTTTAAAATTTTGATTATTTAAACAATGTTCCGGACCTTTTTGAGAGGGAGGATAACTCAAATATTATTATTTGAGTTATTTTCAAGCAATTTCTGCAAAAAAATTTGAGTCACCTCTCAACGTCCAAATGTACTAATATTTTTACAGATGCGCCCTGGTCTATTAAGTATATTGTATTTTGTGGTTGTATTACCTACTAATAAATTATTTTTGTTTCTCTATTTGCTACATTGTTACATTGATTACCGGATAGTAATCGTCAATTTCAGTTTTAGACAATTCAGTCATGGCTTACTTAAAATTGAAAAAATTTAGACACCTATAATAATAATTAACAATTTTCTCTGAAAAATTAAAATATCTCGAATACTAATAAATTTAGACACAGGGAATGTTTTATAAAAATTAAAGTACGGTAATGATACTTTTCGATAGTGATATAAAATTTAGGGTGTTCCATTTAAAATTACTGAGAAAATAATGTACTTGCGTTTTGACTCACCCTGTATTCGACATAAAGAAAATTAGCAATATCGATCATTTTTAAAAATTTTGGCAATAAATAAAAAGTACTGCATCAAATAATCATTTGCTCTTGTGCTTATTTTAATTTATACAGTGAGTTGAACGTGTTACGATTTTCATATAAAATTGGTTATAACTTTGTAAATACCCTGTATAACATAACAAACCTTTTTATTTTTTTGATGGAGAAGTTAAGAAGATTTGGAATATAAAATAAAATATTCAGGGTGTTCCATTTATAAAAAAAAATGTTTGGACTGCCACTATGTTATCGAACACCCTGTAATATTCTAACTTATTTTGTGATGTGAAGCTCAAAGTTGGTTACAATGTTTGTTAACTTTTATTGCTATCTCTTACTATACCGCATCTACTGACTCTTATAACACTAATCAATTACCCTGTATAGGGAAAATTAGGAAACATTTATAATTAGCAGACATTTTAATTTAATATTTAGTTTAGTCTTTCGTTATTTTGCGTCCTTCATACTTCCACATTTGAAACTCAGATTTATATTAAAAAATATTTCTCACAAACATGCACACACTTCTACGTCTACGGCACTACAGCCCAAAGTGAGCTTTCATCATCATCATCATCAACCCGTACGCGTCCACTGCCGGACATAGGTCTCCCTCAGCTCTTTCCATCTTTCTCTGTTTTGTGCGGCTTGCATCCAGTTGCCGACAATACGTTTCAGATCGTCAGCCCATCTGGTTGGTGGTCGTCCTCTGCTCCGTAGTGCTTCTTCTCGTGGCCTCCACTCGACAATACGTTTTGTCCATCGGTTGTCTGACAATCTGGCGACGTGTCCTGCCCAATTCCACTTGAGCGACGCGATTCTTTCGACGGCGTCCGCTGTTTTTGTTCTACGACGTATTTCTTCGTTTGGGATTCGGTCCCTCAGGGAGACACCCAACATCTGGCGCTCCATAGCCCTTTGAGTTATGCGAATCTTGTTCACTACCTTTTTTGTGAGTGTTAATGTTTCCGCTCCATAAGTGAGTACAGGCAATACACACTGGTCAAAGATTTTCCTTTTCAGGCATATGGGTAAGTCCGATTTAAATACATAGCTCAGTTTACCAAACGCTGCCCAGGCTAATCCTATGCGACGTGGGAGCTCGCACGTCTGGTTATCTCTTCCCAATCGAATTTCATGTCCCAAGTACTTATAAGATGCAGTCTGCTCAATATTCATTCCATCAAGAACAATATTACGATTTAGCACCAGATTAGTCATTATTTGCGTCTTGTTGATGTTAATCTTTAGTCCGACCTCTAAGGAAGCGTGATATAATTAGTTCAACATTATTATTGCATCATCCATACGATCGGCTATAAGGACGATATCATCTGCGAATCTCAAATGACTGAGCTTCTCTCCATTTATGTTGATACCATATTCGTTCAGATCTGCCTTCTTAAAACTGTGTTCTAAAAGGGTTGTGAACAGCTTTGGTGAGATGGTGTCTCCTTGCCGTACTCCTCGCTGTATACAGAATTTATTTGTTTGTTGATCAGATAGTCTTACGCTAGCCGTTGCGTTGTGGTAGATATATTTTATCGTGTTAGTATAGCGATAATCTATTCGGCATTCTGTCAATGCTTTTAACATTTTCTGCTGGTTTATGGTATCGAACGCTTTCTCGTAGTCCACGAATATCAGTGCCAATGGTTTGTTGTATTCCGCAGACTCTCGATCAAGTTTTTTATTACCAGTAAGTGGTCGTTAGTGCTGTATCCGGATCTGAAGCCAGCTTGTTCTCTAGGCTGATAGAAGTCTAACTTAGCCTCCAGTCTCTTTTTGATAATTTTTGTGAAAAGTTTATATATGTGTGATAGCAGACTGATAGGACGGTAGTTTTTTAGATCTGTTATGTCACCTTTCTTGTGCAATAAAACAATGACTGCATTGTTTCATTGAGAAGGCGTTTTTCCTTGGTAAATGCATTCGGTGAAAAGTTTGGCCAAAACCTGGATAATTTTATTTCCACCTTGTTTGATTGCCTCGATCACTACTCCGTCATCGCCAGGGGATTTATTATTTTTCATTTCTGAAAGTGTCTTTTTAACTTCGTATGGTGTTACTTCCGGCATTAATTCTGATCCCTGGTTTGTGATTTTGGACAGGAGCTGATCTTGCCTTGCGTTGGTGCTCTCATACATTTCGCGATAAATCTATTCGACAACCTTAAGGATTTCGGCTCTATCCGTAGCAATGCTGTTGTCTTTATTTCTTATTCTGTACATATTTTTGTTGCCAATGTTATTCGTATTTCGCCGCCAAACTTTTAAACTTTTGTTTTCTTGAATTATTTGAGTTATTTCTCTTGTATTGTTTTCTCTTATGTCTTTTCGGATTGACCGGTGGATATCTTTATTTAATTTCTTCGGTGTTGTGTAGTTGGAGTCGTATTTTTCCGTCAGTTGTCTTCTTTTACTTATTAACTCTTTGGTATTTTGGCTTAATTTTTCTTTATGGGTCACGACCGTCGGGCAGCACTCCCTTTCGGTTTCTTTAAGTGCCTCCGTTATGAGATTATTTGCTAGTTCGATGTCTTCTATTTCGTTTTCTAAGTCTTGTATACGTCTGGTTAGTATATCTTCATAGAGGTCGTTGATTTCTGGGGTAATCCATTTCTTCTTTCGTGTTTTGAAGATCATCTTTGTTCTTTCCAAGTTGACATTTAATTGTATCCTTGCTCGGATTAATCTGTGGTCGCTTCCTATCGAAAATTTGTTAAGTACTTCAATATCTTTAATTATTTCTTTTCTGTTCGTTATGATAAAATCTATCTCATTTTTAACACTGCCATCTGGGCTTATCCATGTCCATTTACGCTAAGGCTTTTTATCGAAAAAAGAGTTCATCACGGATAAATTTTCCTGGTGTAAGAAGTTAAGCAGTCTTTGCCCCCGTTCATTTCTTTCGCCGTACCCATACTTGCCCATTGCTACTTCTGCATCATCTTGTTTAAAGCCCATTTTCGCATTAAAGTCGCCCATGAGCCTTAGCCTCTTTTATTTTTTGGCTCCACCTTTGTTTGTCTGTGGCTGCTCTTCTCCATACATAGTCCTGTCGCCAGGGGGTACAACGGCCTCCTTAATTCAGATGGACTTACCCAAGTTTTTTTTATGTATTTTGACCCGTAGAACACGAATTTTTTTGGTAACAGTTGATCCGGATGTCGATAAGTTTGTTATAAACAAAGAACTTGAGGAATTACATAACAGCGATTTTTCGCAAAACAAAATATTTTTTTGTATTTTTTGGGTGATTCTCAGCAAAAAATGGTTTTACAAGTTTTTTCGTAGGATGCATAGTTTTCGAGATAAACGCGGTTGAACTTTCAAAAAATCGAAAAAGTGCAATTTTTGAACCCGAATAACTTTTGATTAAAAAATAAAAGAGCAATTATGCTTACAGCATTTGAAAGCTCAAGTCAAATTATATCGGTTTTGATTATTTGCATTGCTAAAAATTAAGCTTTTATTTGTTAAACAAAGCCATAAGCACATAGTGTTTCCCGTGCCCAATGCATGCGTTTTAATGTACGTAATCTACGTAGAAATTATCTGTATGCGCGCCTACTCGTTCGATTTCAAATGGGAAATGCATTGAAAATATCATTCAATCACTATGTGTTTATAGCTTTGTTTAACAATAAAAAAATTAATTTTTAGCAATGAAAGTACTCAAAACCGATAGAATTTGACTTGAACTTTCAAATGCGATAAGCAGAATTGCTATTTTATTTTTCAATCAAAAGTTATTTGGGTTCAAAAATTGCAATTTTTCGATTTTTTGAAAGTTCAACCGCGTTTATGTCGAAAACTATGCATTCTACGAAAAAAACTTGTAAAAACATTTTTTGTTTAGAATAACCCAAAAAATACAAAACAATGTTTTGTTTTGCGAAAAATCGCTGTTATGTGATTCCACAAGTTCTTTGTTTATAACAATCTTATCGACATCCGGATCGACTGTTACCCAAAAAATTCGTGTTCTACGGGTCAAAATACATAAAAAAACTTGGGTAAGTCCATCTGAATTAAGGAGGCTGTTGTACCCCCACTGGCGACAGCACTGGCGACAGGACTAACATGAACTCCTAAAAGTGCTTGTGCGCCGGTGCTTACTGTGACTTCCCAGCGCTTTCTTGGCTTTCCAACTGGTCTCTTTCCCTGCATTCCAGCGTTCAGTGCTCTTTTTTTAGCCTATCCTCGCCCGTTTTTATCACATGTCCAGCCCATAGCAAACTTTGTATTCTAATGAAGTCTGACAAGGGTGTCTCCTTATAAAGTTCATAAAGCTCGTTGTTGTATCGAATTCTAAAAATTCTGTTTTCGTACACAGTTCCTAGTAATCTCCTCAGTACTTTCCTTTCGAATGTGTCGAGTTTGTTTTTGGATGTCTCCTTCAGGACCCATGCTTCACTGCCATAGCATGCTATTGGTCGAATTAAGGTTTTATAAGTCTTATCTTTGTATTTAGGTAGACAATTTTAACCCGAAAAAAAAATGTGAGAGAACAAAATAAGCTCTGTTTTCCTGCGTTAATCTCTTCCGTATTTCTTCATCTTCTTATCCATCGGCATATATTATTTCTACTCCCAGGTATGTAAACTTTAAAACCGTTTGAATGTCATCTTCTTGTATAATGTTTTGTCGAACTATATTTCTTTTCGTCTGTATCATTATTTTTAATTTTTCTATGTTAATTCCAACACCAGGCCTTTTAGTTTGGTTTTTAACTTTGCGTATCTTTCCTGTGCTCCTATTCATGTTCAACTCATAATATTAAACATGCACACACGTGTGTACATAATTAGGACATACAAACAAATCATATAAAGTTCCATTAGATAATTGGCCTAAATAATTAATTTAAACAGGATGCGCTACATTAAAATTAATTCGCTCATTTTACACGCAACTCCTTGTAACCAAAAACCACTTAAAGCTCTTTCAGCTATGAAGTCGAATACACGTCAAGGAATATACCAATTATATCAAAAAGCGTTTATTCTTACCACACAACCAGATTTTAAAAACTTATTAACAATTTTTAAGAGAGGCCGATACCTTGGAATAGCTCCTTATGATTTTACTAAAAGTGTCATTGCCTGTGTTCTACGAGTAACATTGCCCTTAATAGTACTATTTTCCTTCATCGCCTTCACCTATGTAATCAGTATACCTATAGTGGGTAAGCTATTGAGGATTGGCAATACTGCATACACGATCAGTGCTACATCACTTGTATACTACATTATAATATCTGCGAATTCGATTCTTCTAAAAGACTGGTTTAAGTTTCTTTGTAGTTTGGAAAAACTTGAACAATGTTTGAATGATCTACATTTCTCAAATAGAAGGAGTGTACGTAGTTCGAAAATTTTCTTAATGCACGTGCTATATTTTCTATATACAATACCTTCAATAATGGTTATGTATGAAACTAGACAAGAGCTGTATATATACTTCTATGTAGCATTCTGGCATACTGTTCAAGGTTTTCAAAGTATAATAGCCATTTATACATACTACATAACCCAATACCTTACAGATAGATACAAATATATAGTGTACTTATTAAAGCAGCACAAGAGCAATGCAAACATGTTGAAACAAATACTAAACTATATGAAACAGGCTGATAGTACTGTTAAATATTTTAATATCATTTTCAACAAGATGATATTTTTGGCTATGGCTGTCCTGGCGACCAATTATTGTGTTTTTGTAACTTTAGTGCTGTACACATCGTCTTTTATGTTGTTTAAAGTAATTTTGACACTTGGTTCCACAAGAATTACGGTAAGTATAGGTTAAAAAAATCTTCATCCTTATTGCTGTGCGTATTTGTTGAATCTTACCCCACCGTGGCAAAAGGGTTTAATTATTACCTTTTGCTTAATTGGACATAATATGTATGAGAATAATAATTATGATTGGGATCCAAAATTATACCTAACCTAATCCTAATCACCGTAAAAACCTAATAACCGGTTTTTACTTAAAAAAGAAAAAACCGGTTATAACCGGGACAAAAAACAACCGGTAAAACCGGTTATTTCGAAGTAAAAAAACCGGTTTTAGGTTAAAACCGGTAGGTTTTACCCATCCCTATTATAAAGCTATTTTATTGTTGCAGTGGTGCACCTAGAATTTTGCTCTGGGGGGGGGGTTGGCTTGGGCACATAAATATTTTTGTATTGTTTGTGAAAGACAAGTTACATTTTCTTACTATTCTTTATATATTTTCATATGCCCTGGGAGGGGTTTTAACCCCCAACCCCCCCTGGGTGCGCTACTGCATCTTAATACAATTAACTATTTATATTTTATTGGGAATTTGCGACAATTTTACTTTAAAAAGTTTTTTTGACGTTTTGTTGCACCTTATATTTATTATAGTCTACAGTCTTTGAAAACCAAACATAAACAGTTGAAATTATAATAATTTATTATACAGTGCGCTGGAATAAGTGTTATCCCCCCTTAATAACTTATTTATTGCTAGCACATAAGCAAAAAGCTGGAGACGTCGATTTTTAAAATAATCAAAGTATATTATAACATCAACGTTTCGAACTTTACGCGATACTTCTTCAGGTGACAGTCATAACTTTGATTTTTTTAAGTAGGAAAGTACATCATGTGATAGCTCATTTAAAAGCGTTTGAAATACTGATTACAAAAATTTATAATACTTTAATCCTTTATAAGGGCGTAGGCTCAAAATTTCGATCGAATTGTTTTTAAACGCATTCATTTTTTCGAATCCTGAGAAATCTAAAAAGTATTTTTGAAAAATTTAACAGAATAAAAGATTACGTTATTACCGAGGGCTGAAAGTCCCTTAGAATAAATAAAAATTCCTTTTGAATGATATATTTGAAATTAAAAATCCGACTAAATTTTCTTTTTTTTTCACCCCTGTGCCTTATTAAAATAATCATTATAGAAGTTCTCAGGGACTTTTGACCATCGATAATACTGTACTTTCCCAATATATACGGGTAAAGCAGATAAAATTCCTATTAGAAATATCTCGAGAACTAAAGGCAACAGGATTATGAAAATCGGAATAAAGGGGTTTTGAAGAGTGATCTATTCAATGAAAATATTTTCATCTATTTGCTACTTCCGGTTATACCGGAAGTTGCTTATAACTTCTTTTTTTTTAAATAGAACAGCCTGTATATTTTTAAATTTTTGGATCCTACTCGATGTCTTCTTTCTTAAAATATTAGGTTTTGTAATATTATAGAGGGTAGTTTAAAAGATAATTACGTTTTTTTTTTCTTAATTTCGTAGCAATATTCACACCCTGTAGAATTGTATTAGTTTGACATCGAAAACTCTATTTATGTTCAAATGGTTTTTAATATAGTCTATTATTGTTATTAATTGTTAGTATAGCTAATTTTTTAATTTTAGTATACAGGGTTGGTCGAAACTCGGAATGAGTATTTTCTGAGTTTTCTTAAATGGAACACCCTGTATTTCAGTATTGAAGGGAATGATATTTTATGGTACTTTTTTATTTCTTAAGCATTCCCTATACCTAACTGCTTTAATTTGTGAGTTATGGGTGATTCAAGGCAAATAATAATTGTAACAAAAAATACGTGAAATTTTATTAGGTTGGCCGTGAAAATATTCAATCAAAAATAATTTTTCGGAAATCAATACATATTAAGCTAGACTGATCCTTAAAATTAGCAATAATGGTTGAGCTATCAAAATAACTACGTAATTAAGATTGTTGGTTCAATTAACAATTAAACACAAATAAAAGAAGTTAGGTATAGGGAATGATTATGAAATAAAAAAGTATCATAAAATGTCATTTCATTACAATACTAAAATATAGGGTGTTCCATTTAAGAAAACTCAGAGAATACTCTTTCCGAGTTTTGACCAACCCTGTTTACTGAAATTAAAAAATTGGCTATACTAAGAATTCTTAATAATGGTAGACTATATTAAAAACCATTTAAACATAAACAGAGTTTTTCTTGTCAAACTGCTACAATTCTACAGGGTGTGAATGTTGCTACGAAATTTAGAAAAAAACGTAATTATCTTTTAAACTACCCTGTATAATATTACAAAACCTCATATTTTAAGAAAGAAGACATCGAGGAGAATCCAAAAATTTAAAAATATACAGGGTGTCCCATTTAAAAAAACGAAGTTATAAGCAACTTCCGGTATGACCGGAAGTAGCAAATAGGTGAAAATGATTTCATTAACTAGATCACTCTTCAAAACCCCTTCACTCCAATTTTAATAACTCTGTTGCCTTTAGTTCTCGATATATTTCTAATAGGCCAGTTATCTGCTTCACCCTATATAATAATGTACTTTCCCATTAAAAAAAAATCAAAGTTATCACTGTCACTGAAGAGAGACCGCGTAAAGTTCGAAACATTGATGCTGTAATATACTATGATTATTTTAAAAATCGACCTGTCTGAGCGTTTTGCTTATTTGCTAAAAATAAATTTGCTAAGTTAATAAGGGGGGGGGGGGAACACTTATTCCAGCGCACTGTATAAGTTCTGGAACATAATTGATTCGTCGGTGTGTTAAACTTGCTTTGAATCGCTGCATGATTTATTTGAAACGGCAAATATTATTATCTGATAAAAACAATCTAAATCTAGATAATGGAATTGAATGTTCATTTTTCACGTAATATGTTACTAGCCATATAAACTGCTGGACAAAATAATATGCCGGTTTTGCCCTTTATTGTTTCTTCAGAAAATATCACAAATCATGTAGGTATACATTATGGGTGTTATCTTGTCATATTTCCGTTATCCTTCGTTAATCATCTCTATTCAAAGCCTCTCCTTCTTTTTGACCATTTTAGTGGCCAATTCTGGCCATTTATCACTCTTCTGATGTTATCATTCAACGATATATGTGCTCTATCGTGCTTTATTCTTCCCGATGTCCCACTAGCTTCGCAAAGGCGTAGGAACGGGAGTGACTTTTAGAAGAGAGAAAAATGTACTAATACAAAGGTACCTGGCACCTGGACGTCAATCAAGATGCAGTTGAGTGCGCGAGTCTTTACCCGTACGTTATTAATACCTAGCGGGATAAAACACATACTTTTTATCTAGCATCATTCTCTTCCCCACATGAAACTAATGACAAACCAGCTGCCGCCTGTTATTAAGTAAAAACAAATGATATTTTTATGAACGATCTAGACTCAGTGCATAGGGCTTTTCATCGATTGTCATTTGTTTCGAGCTTCCGTCATGTGTCACATAATATTAATATCTCTACGTCATACGTCTTTGGTTTGTATCATTGGTTATGTCAATAACGTATGACGTAGATATATTGATATTTTGTGACACATGACAAAAGCTCGAAACAAATGACTGTGAATGAAAAGCCCTATTGAAAAGAGATAGGTACAAAGAAAGACGATTTGGGATGTTTTCACATATTTTGAGTACAATTTCTGACGTTTTGGTTTGTTTACTTTTGTGGCTGTCAGTTTGTTGAATTTTTTGCTGTTATTTTGTCGATTTTTTTTGCTTTTGGAAGTTTTTTATAGTACATATACAAACAGTTGTTTTCACAACTAATTTTTTATTGGAAATTTTATGATAAGTTTATGTTATTTTAGGATAAATTATGACAACGTACAAATAGACTCATTGTTGACAAAGTTAAGGAATGCTTGTGTTTAATGTTCCACCAAAGTGAATAAAATAACAAAAAGAAAATATGTTATCGACTTTTTTTATAAATTGTTTATTTATTTATTAATCAATGATAATAAAATAATTTATTAAGCTACTTGAAATGTAGCTGTAATTATGCACCAAAATTATAAAGCAAAACTTAAATTTGACATTATATTTATGTGATAACGTCAAATTTTATAGTATAATCCGTGATCGGAATAATACCCACCTTATGTTGCGTTTAGTAAATTTCCGACTTATTTCGTATGCTTTAAATGATGACGCACGGGTAAAGACTCGGGGACTCAACTGTATATATTATATATATGCGTGTTTTATTGATTGTAATATAGTTTTGGATAAAGCTAGATATGAAAAATTAATAAATGTCCTTAAACCAAAGCAGATAGTCCACAATGACGTCAGGATCATATCGAATTTATACTATAAGCAGCGAGCAAAAGTACGTGTAAACGAACAGCTGTCAGACAAAATTGAAATAAGGAGGTGAGACAGGGATGCGTACTGTCGCCAATGATTTTTAATGCCTACTCGGACGAGATCCTGAAAAAAGCTCTCGAGAAACAGCTGGAATAAAGGTAAATAGAGTTCCCAGTAACAACATTAGATATGCGGATGACCCGATCTCAGCCAAAAATATTGAAAATCTTCACAGACTAGTGACCAGAATACCAGACTATGGAAAAGAATACGGTGTATACTAATTTTTCTCTACTTTCTCCTTTCTACACTAGAATACTACGTTTTCTCGACTTTCTTTTATAGAATGGATGCTGGGGCCTTCAATGCGACACCAATGAAAATACTGGAAATATCGTGGACAGAACACATGTCATAAATAAAGAGGTTTTGAGAAGGATAAATAAAGAAGTATAAAACTGAAAAACTTTGGAAATATATTGGACAGAACACATGTCACAAACAAAGAGGTTCTGAGAAAGATAAATAAAAAAATATAAATCTTGAAAACAATCAAAATGACAATCCGCCAATGAGCAAGCAGATTTGCTTATAAAGAGGAAGAAGGCGAAAGAAGAGGGAAGAAGAATATTTTTTCCAATAGTAAAGAAGTTTTCTGCCCTAATTTTATAGCTCTTTCTACATTTTTTTATTCCATTTATTAAAATACATAATAAATAGTTATTTTCCTAACTAGTGCGGAAAGTGATACTTTCACGCACGAGACTGCCGTTGACCCGAACGACGCGATAGCGGAGTTCGGGCAAGCAGTCGAGTGCGGGGAAGACACTTTCCGCATGAGTTAGGAACAATTTTTTTTCTAGGGGCGTACGTTTGGAAAAGAGCGAGGGAAAATGCCACAAAAAATAGAGTTATATCAATTTTTAGTTAGAAGTGGAAATACACAAATTAATTCTTTGACAAGGTTGTCAAAACCAAACTTTCAATATAATGGGTTACCACGACGACGATATTGGTTTCCATGACGACGATTCAAAACCATTGTAATTTTCTACTGATCTGACTTTTAAATATTGTGTCAAAATATTTTTGTTTCATCGAATTATCGCGCTAATTTTATTAAAACATGAACACAATAAGATCAATTTGAAATAAATTAGTAAATAATATCTAAATATTAGTTTATTGCATGTATTATAATATATAATAATGCCATATTACAAGGTACTTTACTTTCCCGCACGCCGTGCGGAAAAATTTACTTTCACGCACGCCGTGCGGGAAAGTGCAACTTTCGGAAACGAAATGCGTGCGTGAAAGTGGCTCTTTTAGCACGGCCGTAGAAAAAACATTTACTTCCTCGTTTAGATGCATTCTTATAAAATTTGACAAATCTTCCTTTATTTTGCAATCATATGTATCAATCTATAATTCAGTTATTACAATATTGTTTTTTTTTTATTCTTTTTCGAGCCTTTTCTATCTATTTTCACCTAATTTTAAAACGTTTTTATATACTTGACTTGGTTGGTGTCCACGGACTCCGCAAATTTTGTAATCCATTTTAAAAATAGTTCTAGGCTACGTAGGTACCTGAAATTTTCAGAATAGCTGTGATCTAGCTAACAATGCAATATTTAACTGCTATTATACAGGGTGATTGATTAGTAGGGTAAAGCTCCGTAGGATCCATTATAGTAATGGATAGCGATAAAAGTTAATAACAAAAATTGTAGCCAACTTTGAGCTTCACATTATAAAATTAGTTAGAATTTTACAGGGTGTTCGATAACATAGTAGCAGATCAAATTTAGGTTTTTTTTTAAATGGAGCACCCTATATTTTATTTTATATTCGAAATATTCTTAACTTCTCCATTTCAAAAATATAAAGGTTTGGTATGTTATACAGGGTATTTACAAAGTTATAACAAATTTTATATGCAAATCGTAACAAGTTCAACTCCCTGTATAAATAAAAATAAGCACAACGGCAATGGTTTATTGACGCCATATTTTTTTAATTATTTTCAAAATTTTCATAAATTATTGATATAACTGATTTTCTTTATATTGAATACAGGGTGAGTCAAAACGCAAGTACATTATTTTCTCAGTAATTTTAAATGAAACACCCTGTATTTTATATCACTATGGAAATGTACTATTACCTTACTTTAATTTATATATAACATTCCCTATGTCTAAATTTATTAGTTTTTTAGATATTTTCATTTTTCAGAGCAAATTATTAATTACAGGTCTAAATCTTTCCAAATTTTAGGTAAGCCATGACTGAATTGTGTAAAACTGACAAATTACGATTACTGATTATCAATCTGTAATCAAAGTTAGCTACAATTTTTGTTATTAGCTTTTATTGCTATATATTACTATGACGGATCTACGGAGCTTTTCCCCACTAATCAATCACCCTGAATGGATAAATCGATTTTTTTATTTTAAACTATTATAAAAATGTGGCTAATGCAATGATATTTTAAAGTACGTTAATAAATCGATATCTACAAATTGATGGTGGGTCAGTGGCATTAGACTGCACACCGAGAGTTCCCTAGTTCGAACACGGCTGTTGCGTATCTTTCTTTATTTTTTTTAATAAATAATTAAAAGTTGATATACTTAAAATTCGTATTTTATAATTTGATTACTATATATAAATATTATATATACCATTTTTAACACCCGTGGTATTATAAAAAGTACTTTTTTATACTAATGTAATTTTTGGAAGTATAATGTTAACAGTTAAGGTGATACAGTAGCAATCAACAGGTAGCCAAAACGCGTTCCAAGATTGCGGCTGTAATTTTGAATATTTTTTCGAGATATTTGGCACACCTATTCATAATATAATAAAGAATGGCGGTACAGAGCCCAATTTGAAAAATATATTAATATGTGGAAATTACTCTGTAATTAAATACAATATTAAAAAAACGAACCTGTACCGCCAATATGAAGAACAAAAAATACACTTTCTTCAAATAAACTTTTTTATCCCATGCCTAGATTTTGTGTCATCTTGGAACTACTAATTAAATAAAAAATTTTAGTAATTCCAAAATGACACAAAATCTAGGCATCGGATAAAAAAGTTTATTTGAAGTAAGTGTATTTTTTGTTCTTCTTAATGGCGGTACAGGCTCGTTTTTGTAATATTGTATTTAATTACAGAGTAATTTTCACATATTAATATATTTTTTAAATTGGGCTCTGTACCGCCATTCTTTATTATATTACGAATACGTGTGCCAAATATCTCGAAAAAATATTCAAAATTACAGGCACAATCTTGGAACGCGTTTTGACTACCTGTTGATCGCTACTGTTTCCTCTTAATACACCAATTAAAAATTAATATTTTATTCTTTCGAAACATGTTTTGTCCTATATACAGTACGTAAATCGTTCGGCTGGACATAGGGATTATACATTGCGAGAATTGTGGCAACTGCGGTAATCTGTGTTAGTTGAAGCTTCTGTTCGAGTACGAGTTTTTGGTGCAATAGAGCTGTTAGAATGAATAGAATGAGTGAATTTTGAAGCAAGGCTGTCCATAAATAAATCGAAAACAAAGTTTATTATTAATGAGTTAATAACTTTACTTTAATTTTTAAAATATTTATTTTTAAAAACTAATTTCAAAACTAAACAGTTTTCCCATTCCCTTAGGCCAAAAATATTTAGCTACTACATTGTAATATTTTGACGTTTATTTGTGTCAGAGTTGTCAATTTTGAGGTTAATGCCCCTTAATGCTAACAACCATATTGTCATCGAGAGAGCTTAGTTGCCACAATTGTCTCAATATAATACAATGTATGTATTTTTGAATCTAAATATGTACAATGTATGTTCCCTATGTCCAGCTGAACGATTTCCGTACTGTATAACAAAACCGTGTTATTATAAAAAGTACTTTTTTTATTATAGTGTAATTTTTGGAATTTTAAGCATCTTATATCGTCAAATTATTTTATATTCTCTCCTATAAATAATAAAAACGTTTTATTATAAAAAAGTTCTTTTTTATAAAAGTGTAATTATTTCACCTCATTTTGCCCTCCTATCAAATAATATTTAATTTAAATATACCATAAAACAGTTTTAGAATCTCTTTAAACTTATTTTTTATCATAAAACCATCCTATACGCTCTGAGCTTCGCTGGTGTCGCTCCTAGCGGTTATTAATTCAACTTTTACCGGTAATTTTTAAATTTATTAATTACTTGTTATCGCTTAATATTCACAACGCAAAAAAGTAATTAAATTGTAATCGATTTTTTTAAGATTTTGCTAATCATTTTGACGTTCTATTGATAAAATATGAATTTCTTACTTCGGATACTTTCACAATTATCGTGTAGATGGCGCTAAGATTAATTTATAATTACATCTTACGGAACATTAAAAAAACTTAAATTCAGTATTTAAGACGTAAGTATATTTAAGGTAAAAATATATAGCACAGCTTTTAGCAACTAATATGTTTTATAATTGATGTTTTTAATTTTAATTTAAAATTAATCACTTTGACATTTATGTCAAATTTCCGGTAAACGTTTACAGACTTGCCACTACTGGCGCTCGCGAATTTGTAAATAATCCCTCTACGTACGCCCTCACAGCGTATAATGTCTTGCTTTTGAAATATTTTTATAAAATAGTTGTAGAAATTGACAAACATTCAGCTTAGTTTGTTTTTATTGAGCAGTTTATTACAAAATAATCCTATTAGAAAATAATATATTCCAAAAATAAATATCAAAATAAATGTTTATTATCATGCTACAATGAAATATACCCGCTGTGTTAATTTATTTACTATGAAGCAGGCCAGCTTTACAAGTCGTTATAATATTTTCAAAAAGGCTTTTGTTTTAAAAACGCCACAACAAGACTATAAAAAGTTACAAAAAGTCTTTCGTATAGCTCGATACATAGCAGTGACTCCATTGAACTACTCCGAGAAGAAACTGATCAGTTTTTTGAAGGTATCGCTACCATGGGTATTGATTTACGCAGTAATAACATTGACTTACATGACGTACGTGCCAAAAGGGCATTTGATGATGATTATTTCTAATGCTACTTACATAATATCTTGTATAAGCTTTTCTCTGTATGTATATTTTTCAGCGAATTCATTTTTGGTCAAAGATTGGTATTATCTGCTTTGCAATTTGAAGAAAGTTGAACTCCATTTTGCTGATTTAAATTTTAAATATAAAGCAAGCAGTTCTCCAAGAATTGTGATTATGTGTGTCATATTCGTTGTATATCTCGTACAAAGCTTGATCACTATGTATATCTATCTTGACAAGAGATTTGTCATTTATTTTGCGATATACTGGAATTTTCTCCATATTTATCAATGCATAATAGTTGCATTTGTTCACTACATCACAAAATATCTTAAAATCAGATACATCTTTTTACCTGCAGTTTTACAAAATAAAAGGACCGATCAAACATTTATAAACGATTTTATAAAACTTCAAAAGCAACTGAATTATGCTATGAAATATTTTAATAAAGTGTTAGGCGATGTAATTTTTATATATACTTGCATTTATGTCACTAGTTTGTTAAATTTCGTCTCTTTTGAACTTTACACCACAAGCACATGGCCCTTTCAACTTACTGCCCTTTTTGGTAGCCTTCACCTTGCTGTAAGTTAAAAATACATTTTTTTATCATTTTTCAGTCAAGTAGAAATAGTCGTAACTTTCTACTTTAAACAAAGTATAAAAATAATAGTCCTGTCGCCAGGGGGGCTACAACGGCCTCCTTAATTCAGATGGACTTACCCAAGTTTTTTTTATGTGTTTTGGCCCGTAGAACACGAATTTTTTGGGTAACAGTCGATCCGGATGTCGATAAGGTTGTTATAAACAAAGAACTTGAGGAATCACATAGCAGCGATTTTTCGCAAAACAAAATATTTTTTTTGTATTTTTTGGGTGATTCTCAGCAAAAAATGGTTTTACAATTTCTTTTGTAGGATCCATATTTTTCGAGATAAACACGGTTGAACTTTCAAAAAATCGAAAAAGTGCAATTTTTGAACCCGAATAACGTTTGATTAAAAAATAAAATAGCAATTCTGCTTACTGAATTTGAAAGTTCAAGTCAAATTCTATCGGTTTTGATTATTTTCGGAACTAAAAATTAAGTTTCTATTTGTTAAACAAAGCCATAAACACATAGTATTTCCCGTGCCCAATGCATGCGTTTTAATGTAAGTAATCTACATAGATATTGTATGTATCCGCGCCTACTCGTTCGATCTCAAATGAGAAATGCATTGAAAACATCATACAATCACTATGTGTTTATAACTTTGTTTAACAATAAAAAAATTAATTTTTAGCAATGAAACTAATCAAAACCGATAGAATTTGACTTGAACTTTCAAATGCGGTAAGCAGAATTGCTATTTTATTTTTCAATCAAAAGTTATTCGGGTTCAAAAATTGCAATTTTTCGATTTTTTTAAAGTTCAACTGCGTTTATGACGAAAACTATGCATCCTATGAAAAAACTTGTAAAAACATTTTTTGGTTAGCCTGACCCAAAAAATACAAAAAAATGTTTTGTTTTGCGATAAATTGCTGTTATGTGATTCCTCAAGTTCTTTGTTTATAACAATCTTATCGACATCCGGATCGACTGTTACCCAAAAAAGTCGTGTCCTACGGGTCAAAATACATAAAAAAAACTTGGGTAAGTCCATCTGAATTAAGGAGGCCGTTGTACCCCCACTGGCGACAGGACTATAATGTGTAAATACCATTCGAAAATAAATATTCACATCTTGTCTAAGTCACCATTCTGTGATACGTTTTTCGCGCTATTTTTGGCTCTTCAGATGGATCTTGCTTAAAAGACGAGGCAGAAAATATCCTTCTCGTATCCTCCTCTATCTGTTCTCCTTCGTAAGGATGTAGTGGCCTCATGTAAGTCGTTTGACTATTTCTATCCAATCCTCTCTCTCCTGTGCGTGTTGTTTTGCTTCGGAGAACGAGTAACCAGTCATGTCCCTTATTTGGTCCGACCATCGTAATGGAGACCTTCCTCTGGATCTTCTGCCCTCTACGTGCCTTCAACTATCATTCGTTCCATGCCTTCCCTTCTTCTAGTTATATGTTCAAAATATCTTAGTATATTTTGGTTGATAGTTGTGCTGAGTCTAGATTTTATGTTAAGTTCGGCTAATATTGAATTATTTGTGCGATGTACGGTCCATGGTATGCGCAACATTCTCCGGTAGACCCACATTTCAAATGCCATTATACGTTTTGAATCTGCTTTTTTGATGGTCCAAGTCTCTGAAGCGTAGGTGGCGATAAGAAATATTAACTCTCGAACAGGGCGCAATTTTGTGTTTTTTGTAATGTCAGTATTCTTCCATATTTTTGTGAGTTTGGCTGTTGCCGATCTGGCCATTATGATGCGCTTACGGATCTCGTCTTCGCATCCTCCACTCAGTGGCGTGCTGGAACTTTTCAAGCGGCCCGGTGATTTTATAGAAAAGCGGCCTCCCTTCCTCATGTTACCTTCTATAATCAGGATGTTTTATTTTGTTATTTATAAAATCAAAAAAACAAAAATATAAATTATTTTTAAATCAAACATAAAACTTTGGATTCATTGATTTTTTATAATTTGCTATATTTTTTTATTTAACAATAAGTATTTAACAATAAGCAATCTTACAAATAATAAATGATATCGGAGGTGAAGTTTTCACGATATCAACAAAATTGTCTTTTGTTAGTTCATGTTCATTATCACTTAGATTAATAATATCATCCTTCATATTTTCTGTGACTGAATATATTCATTATTAAATCGATGTTCTATAATTTCAGTATTTTGCCAAATCCTATTTTTTAATAAAATTTATTATCAGAATTTATTTATTATTTAATAATAATAAATATTAAATATTATAATATTATTAATATCGTTTATCAGCAGAATCCACAAGTTTTTATCTAATTGCAGTCGCAGATATGGTAGGATAAAAATTTCTTTATTTTTCAGTAAATGGTTTAAATGTCGTTAAAGGTACTTTATGTATAGACCTAGACCTGAGTCTGTCGGCATTGCTTGTTTTCGAAGTATTTTTAATAAAGTTGTTTCACATTTAGTTTTATAACCATGGGTTCGAAGAACGTGAAATCATTGAAAAACATGGGCAAGGTATACGAGTAACTATTGAGGTGTTTTTTTGGGACTGAAACGGAACAATGACATTTCAGTTAATTTCGGTGGGGAAAATTGCTTTGACCGGAACGAATTACCCTCGTATGTCGAGGTACCACTGTATACCATTTTTCATTGTATCAAAGTTTCTAGGATTAGAGTGCTTATATCATTATAAAACGATTTGTCTTGATCAAATTGTTTTTCGATACTTCCAATAATTCGGTCAAAAATGTGCAAGACGTTTTTCCGTTTTTTATTCTGCAGAATTCATACATGTTTGAAGGAAATTGGAAAACCATAAATATACATACTTGTATGTATGAAAATAAAGATTATCTGTAGCAATCTATTTATGTATAGAGTCTTATTCATTTATTTACATTAACTACATACTACTTGACACCGTTCACGTGCCAACGCGCGTTTTAATGATTTAAAACGCGGGTTAGCATGTGAACACCATCCGTATTAGTAATCGTGTGTTATTAAAACGCGCGTTAAGCGCCTATATTATTAACAAAATTAACATTCGATTATAAATTAAAAAAAATATTTCTTTTGTTACGTCTAAATTTTTTTGTGAAAAATCCTATTTGACCGGCCTCAAGAGGCCGCGGCCTCTCGGTGATTGCACCGATTCATTTATATGGCCAGCACGCCACTGCCTCCACTATTAGTAATAACGGAGCCTAAGTAATTAAATTGTCTGACCACTTCGTAACCTGCCAAGTCTCTTATCTCCGGTTGGTTATTTCTGATTCTATCGATAATCATTACTTTGGTTTTCTGTATATTTATTTTCAAACCATATTCTGTACTCACCGTTCCTAGCCTATTCATAATTTCTTCCAGTTCTTCTGGTGAAGACGCCAATATAACAGTGTCATCAGCATAACGTAGGTTTTTTATTTTACTTCCTCCTATCGTTGCTCCATCTTGCCATTCCTCAAAAACTTGGAGCATAATGTGTTCACTATATAATTTGAATATAATGGGGGATATTATACATCCCTGTCGCACTCCAGATTTTAATTTGAAGTTTTTCGAAACCACATTATTAACTTTTACATTAGCGGTGTTATTTCCATAAAGTGCTTGTAATAGATAGATTAGATGTTCTGGCGTACCCATTTCTCTAAGTATATGCCACATTTTATCCCATTTTACGTTATCGAAGGCCTTGGAGTAGTTAACAAAGCACACATATGTTTCTATGTTAAACTCTCGAGATTTTTCGATAATTTGACGAATATTAAGAATGTGTTCTCTTGTTCCCCTACCTGGGATGAATCCGCATTGTTCTTGTGGAATTTGCGGTAAGAGAATGGATTTTAATCTTTCATTGATTATTGTTAGAAGTACTTTGCTCGCGTGAGATATCAACGCTACTGTACGGTAATTACTGAAATCTGTCGGAGAACCTTTTTTGTATATGGGAATAAACGTGAGTTTACCCTAGTCATTTGGCCACTTTCCGGTATGCCAGATCTCACTGCAAATTCTAAGCATTACTTTCGTCCCTAATTCTCCCATTTCTTTGAGTATTTCAGCTGTTATTCCATCCTCTCCTTGTGCTTTTCTACATTGTAGCTTTTTTATTGCCGACTCAATTTCAGATTTCAATATTTGAGGTTCTTTTTCATGTATCAACTTCTTTTCTCTGTATTATGGCCTGGGTCGTTGTTAGAGAATAGTATTTCACAATATTGTTTCCAAACCTCTGCGATACCGTCTGGGTCTGTTATGGTATTTCCGCTATTATCTTTGATGATCTGTGTCTGTGGTTTCTTCCTTCTCGTATAACGGTGGTTAATACACAACCACGCAGTCTTCTACAGACTATAGTAATCTGGATTGTATGGAAGCAACCCATTGACATTAAACTCTCCCATTTTTTAAGGGCACTAGATAGCCCCTGTTATTTAGTAAAAAATATCTAAGAACACCAGTCAAGTAGAAATAGTTGCAACTTTCTACTTTAAACAATGTATACAAATAATGTGTAAATAATATAGGTACCAAAAAAATATTAAAGCTAGGTTGCTATTACTGGTGTATGGTCACTATTGGTATCTTCTTCTTTTTCTTGTGCAGTAGTAATTGGACAAGAGCTCTAACATTCTATATTAATTTTAGAGATCGAGTGCAATTTGTTGCGATTATTTCATGAATAAAACTGTTCAAAACCAAAATTTTATTGTAATTTATTTATGTACGTACAAATTAGTACAATTAAACACACAGTTGTTATAAATATTTCACGGTTGAAAGTCATCACTTTTATAATTTTTAAAACATTAATTGTCATTAATGTCACTGAATGTATTTTTTCGTAGCAACGAAGGGCATCTGACGTAATATACTTGACGATGGGAAATTATCAAAAATTATCGATTTAATTTAGATTTCTGTAGCTTTCTATTGGTCAGAATCTCCTATGAATGAAATAATCTGCGAAGTCTTATACTAACCCTATTTTTATCTTTTTTAGTACAACTTATTCCTAATCATTACTTCCTGTGATAAATTAGAAAATAGCGGAAAAGAAATTATAGATACCTGCTATCGGTTGTCCATACGAAGTACCACTGCCTCCGAAAGGGAAGCTTTGTTGACTTGTGCCATGTATGCAGAACAATGGGCGCCTGTTGTCTCCGCAGGAGGATTCTTCGATGTCAATCAGTGCAGTGTCAACAAAATATTTCACAAGGTGGTCGATTATGTGGTGATAATGATCCAGTTTAATATTATGTTGAACAGTGATTATGTATTTGAGAATGATTATGAAAAACATTAAAGGTTTATTATTAATAAATATGTGTAATACTTTCATATCTTTGTATATAATATGTTCTTTTGTTGGAGTCGACTTAAGTTTCAACAGCATTCAAACTCACTCTATAAAAATTTAGTCAAATTTAATATGTATGCACCTTTCAATATCCAGTCCCTGCTGGTTACAGGTTCACAAGAAATATACAATATTATAGATTTCTTGTCAGACACATGCACGGTTCTACAAGATTTGTACGGGAGAATATGATAATTTTTCATGATAGTGTAGAAGTTTAGGTTTGCATCCTTTGTTTATTCCAAATGTATACATACTCTGAATCTATTGCAACTGGCTGAATGACTAATGTCTATGTCATTAAAAAAAAGACTTAACCTTTTTATCACTGTATACATTTTTACGACTTATTTCGGACGCCCCTGATGATGCTCTAGGAGCGAAAGTATACTTGGGCAAGATCTAATAAATTCAGTGCTCGATATCTGCCTTTTATTTTCGTAAACAGAAGAAATAGGAATAGAAGTGAACATAGTTTCTCTGCCTCTTTTATAGATAGTAAAACATTGTTTTTTCAAATGTAAAGACTGAAATAGTTTTGTACACACTTATGACTACAAGTAAACAGGGAGAAGTGTACTTTTTGAAGTGTGTAAAATAAATAATTCCTAGCTGAGCGCTTTCGGCTTATAAAGCCATCTTCAGAGATATGGTCAAAAAGTTCAAAATATCACTATTAAGAGAGATGGATCCCATGTACGATATAAAAATACTTCTATTTCTTATGCAGTTTTTTTAATGATGGAAAAAACCTTGTCTGCCTGTTGAAAAAATTGCTCAATTTTGCTGTTGGTTTTTTGTAGCCGGAAAAGTTAAAAACATCAAATAAGAGCACAAAGTACTTTCACACAAAAAAATACATTACATATAACGAATATTTGATCATGGTAACGTCAAGAAACCCTACCATCTGAAGTGTACGGTGTCAGCATGCAGAATTGGTTTTTCACTTATATTATAACTGAAAAACAAGTGCCCAGTATATTATTATAGTTATAAAACCATGCACATTAGGCAGTAGCGAAGGAAATTATCCGACAGTGCAGATTGGAAGGAAATTATCCGACAGTGCAGATTGGAAGAATATTGTTAAGCAGGCCAAGACTCACAAAGGGTTGTAGCGTCATTATAAGAAGAAGAAGATATATAAGGTATATAACGTTCTTTTAATAAAAAAACGACTAAGATCCTTTATAAAAGGTATATTTTTAAAAATCCCTAAAAAGGTCTACATCACATGACCAATCATCATCAAAGTTTTTAAAATTTTGACTACGGTTTTAAGAAAAGTTGTAGGTTATACTCACGTGATCTAACATGCTAACCACCAAAATACAATATTATAAAAATATATAAAAACCCTTTAAAATAGATCCGTCATGGAAACATAGATGAAATATGTGAACTTAAATATGGATTTTCAAAATATTCCATGTAATATGCTCTAGGTACCATTTGAGCTCTAAATTGATTTGTTCACATGTTGACTATCTGGTGGCAAGTGACGATGATAGCGGGATTCTTTGAACGATGACATGACAGAAGTGACAGTTCCACAGGAATTTGAAAAATGAACCTGTCAGTTTTGAAGTCTCTGGTGTAAAGCTTGCTAAATTAAGAACAGTAACGACAATCACTCCACTGTGAAATAATAATAAAATAAACTTGATGTTGTAGTTATGAAAATGTATTCACGTATGTTGTCAATGGAGGTGGTAGGCAAACTACATTACACAAGAGTGGATCGAAAACTAAAATAGATAATAATAATCCCTATTGTGATTAGGCCCAGGAGTTAGAAAAGCAATGTTGTGTTGATTTAAGGCCATGGGTACATAATTCTCAAATATTTTACGGCTCTCCCTACTTTTTCTGTCTACACGGCAAATTACGTGTAGTAAAATTCACACTGGTATGGATATGTAAACATTACTAGAATGTCATTCTACTTGAAAATGTCTTGATTAACTTAAAGAGATGGTTTTTGAATGTTCTTGGATAACTGTTATTTGTATAATTGCAAATTATTAAGTCAGTTTATAAATGTGATAATTTTTTCACTAACTATATATTCAGTAATAATTGTAATAATTTATTTGTACAACAAAAACTAATACTCAATCGAGAAAAGAGTAAAAGTGTTTAAGTGATTTTTTAATAATATATTGTTACTATGGAACGCTTACAATTTTGAACATCTTTAACAACAAAGTACTTGGATCACAGAATATATTATCCTGATGTATTCTCTGCTTGGATCTTCCAAAAATAATACACAATAAATAACTTTTTATTAAGTTCACGTCTTAAATCAATTATTTATCAAATACACTATATTATATCAACATTATTTAATCAACAACTCAAAATATTCCCGATGTCATGTCAAATATTTAAAATTGTCACTGATTGTCAGTGTCTGACTGACAATATGCTGACAGTATTCTATTCGGCTGAGTGCGTTGTAAGACAAATGTAGATTTGGAAAATATTACCACGGATATCGTGTTTATTTTTTTCGAATCCTGAAAAAACCAATAAATATTTTTGAAAAATTTAAACGCAGAATGAAAGACTAAATTATTACCGAGGGCCGAAAGTCCCTTAGAATAAATAAAAAGTTTATTTTGAATCAGATATTTGAAATTAAAAATCACACTAAATTTTCTCTTAGTTTTTCACCCCTGTAACTTATTAAAATAAACATTTTAGAAGGTCTCAGGGACTGCCCTCGCTAGTAACATAATCTTTCATTCTGCGTTTAAATTTTTTAAAAATACTTATTAGTTTTTTCGGGATTCGAAAAAAATTAATCCTCATTTGAATAGCATTGAAGCCGAAAATAGGTACCCATCCTCTTAAAGTTATCGAATTTATTTAATTTGTTGGTAGCTGTTGGAATTTTTGTAAGTTTAAAAAAAGGTCACAGAAGAGGTGACTGAAGTGTAAAAATGTCTTAAATAATCTAGGGGGATATATCATTAAAAATATACTTTTTTAAATGTAAATAATTAGAAAAATTCCTTTTTTTAAACAAGTAATTGGACTTCGTAAGTCCTAGGTGTTCACCCAAAGTAATCGAAAGTAGAACTGGAAGACGATATTTGAATTTTACGTGTAACTTTGCGTGGATTGATATACGAATTTACTAATGTTGAGTAATTCTTACTAAACTTTGACATTTGTCACCTCATTTGTGATTCTACCCTGTATAATGGCAGATGAGTTATATTGGCGGTCCTACGGACCGACGGAAAGATTGCCCAGGTCAAATATCTCAACTTAGTACCATCCTTGGATTATCAGCTTTTATTTGACACCTCATTTGCCATTCTACCTGGTATAATGACGGAGAAGTTACATTCGCGGTCGTACGGACCGACGGAAAGACAGCCTAGGTCAAATATCTCACCTTTAGTACCATCCTTGGATTATAAGCTTTCATTTGACACCTCATTTATCATTCAAGCTGGTATAACGATGGAGGAGTTATATTCGCGGTCGGAGGGACCGACGTACAGACAGCCTAAGTTAAATATCTCACCTTTAGTACCATCCTTGGATTATCAGCTTTCATTTGACACCTCATTTGTCATTCTACCTGGTATAATGACGGAGAAGTTATATTCGCGGGCGTACGGACCGACGCACAGACCGCCTAGGTCAAATATCTCACCTTTAGTACCATCCTTGGATTATAAGCTTTCATTTGACACCTCATTTGTCATTCTACCTGGTATAATGATGGAGGAGTTATATTCGCGGTCGTACAGACCGACGGACAGACCGCCAAGGTCAAATATCTCACCTTTAGTGCCATCCTTGGATTATCAGCTTTCATTTGACACCTCATTTGTCATTCTAGCTGCTATATTGCCGGAGGAGTTGTGGTTACGGACAGACGGACAGACGGACGTGGATAATACAAAGATTTCACATTTTTTCAAAATGGGTGAAAACAAAATATACCTTTTATAAAGGATCTTAGTCGTTTTTTTAATATATGGTATACAGCCAACTACAGGAAAACTTTTTCCTTGTGGGTTCTTTTAATAATGTTAAAAATAGATATATATGCATATCCGTTATTTGAAAAACATGCAGACACGTACAAGGAAGGAAACATTTTTTTCTCCATAGTAACTCGCTACACGTGGCATGCGTTCTTTTTCACATGTTACATGTCACAATCGTTAGCAGGTGGTGGTAATTGATATAAAAAAATATATATTAGTAAATGAGTAAGTTTATTAAATTTTGCCAAATATATTGTTATACAAAGTTTATATTTTCTCTTTAAAAAAGAAAAAAAATGTTGATTACGGAAATTTATTGATAAT
Source organism: Diabrotica virgifera virgifera (assembly GCF_917563875.1). Taxonomy (NCBI): domain Eukaryota; kingdom Metazoa; phylum Arthropoda; class Insecta; order Coleoptera; family Chrysomelidae; genus Diabrotica; species Diabrotica virgifera. The sequence goes on along the minus strand of NC_065448.1, from coordinate 219,239,919 downwards.
AACGGAGTGGTCCACTGTATTAATGGCTTTAGTCTTTGATTGCCTTGCCATAGGTCTTCTTTGTGGTACTACAAAAAGTTAAACAAAAAAGAATCAAATTAGTAACTGCAACGCCTGGATCCCGCGTACCAAAAAAAGTTTATTAATAGCAAGCTGAAAATTTGTTAATAGCTTAACGGTGTCTAGTCGGACAAACTTTGATGCATGAGAACACTGTAACAGGAGAAGTTTTAATTGTGGAACGTGATTTTAATTGTGGAAGGTGTCATCCTGTTAAGTTTAGGATTGTGAAAACTAGCAGGTTGTTTTTATGTTTATTCAAAACTTAATTCAAAAACAAACTTTATATAATATGTGAAAAAATGTTTGTCCGACAAAGGACCCCGCAACACTCCAATGGAAAAGTAGTCCCCGTCAAATTTGACCAAACTTTGGTCAATGCTAGTTCTCAGTGAGTAGATTAAAAAAGTCTCTGACATCTAGGTCGGAAAAACTATTATTCTCGAGCTACAGCCTTCTGAAGTTCTTAAATACAGGTACTCGGTTTACGTTAAGTGCACTGCACTAATTCACGGTCAAGTGATTGAAAATATCTATTACTGAAAGAGGACAGAATCATTTCCTTTATGCATATTTGCGTGTTGTATATGAATTCGTAGTCAAAAATAGATGCATTGTATTTTAGTCTTCAGAAAACCTCCGAAAAGTACTCAGAATACTAAAGAAGTGCGATAGAAAATGTGCTGATAGAGTGACAACAATTATCATGTTGCCATGAATGCTTCACACTTATCCAATGCCAGCATAGCTCCAGTTCCACCTTATTTTTAGAAAACTACTGAACAGTGGTGGATTTAGGGATGGAATAGGGGAATTCCCCAATGACGCGGTCCAGAATTAAAGAAAAAATTGTTGAAACATAAAAAATATATTAGCTGACATGAAACTTACTACTGACATACAAATTCAACCCACTTAACTCAACAGTTAGGAAAATTAAGGAAACTTATTGCACATGTTATTAGGGAGTTTTTGTTGCTACGTAACGTACGCATCTCCGTATACGTAAAGCAACTAACGTGTCGTAGAGGATGAATGTTAAAATAGGTAGTTTTTGTAACTGCCTTAACGTAACGTAAAGCAAATCGTAAAGTCATTTTTAAATTCCGTTGACATTTAAAAAAATAAAACAATGTTCACACAATATACAATTAATATACAAATGTAAAAAAAGATAAATGAATGATGAAATTGTATGGTTTTAATTGCTTATTTAAATATAAAAATATTATTTTTCCTTAGGTTAAAATTTTTTTATTTTTGTTTATACCTACTTTTTAGTTGTAAATTATTGTATACCTACATCAGAATTCCAGTAGGTATAATGTAAATAGTGTGGTAATATTTATTTGAAAATTTTACTGAAACTAGGTCATTTGTTTATCTAGTTATTAATTGTGGTGATCACTGTATTTCTTAAATTAATACAAGATTTGTTTGTTTTGCTTTATTAATAGACAACTTAAAAACAATAAAATTTTAAATCTATTATGAAGTTCCAATTTCCAATTACAAACACAGAATAATTTTACTCAAATAGACTAAACCAATAACCAATATAACCTTAAAATGTTTATAAACGGGTAGTACGCTGATGAAATGTTCATTTGGTAGGTAATCGGGCAAGATCCTCGTGTGCATTCGGTGACTTTCGGCTCGATAGGGATGCGTATGAACCTAACGTACCAGCCCGTAACCTTAGGTAATACGTATCGCGATACGGAAGTTCAACCATTAATGCGCAAGCGTATATGTCAAAAAGATGCGTTACGTTTACGTATTTGTGTGCACAAAAACTCCCTATTATCTATGTCTTGTAGTTTGGATTTATCTATTTTATGTATTTAGGTGTTGGTGTTTTATTGGAAGTCGCCCCCTCTCCCAAGGCAAATGCTCCGCCACTGATACTGAAGCGCCTTCAGAAAATTGAGTAACAACCACAGTAAGTGCTCCTAGAGCAGAACAAGGCATCTCACGTTTTCACGCATGCAGAATAGAGTGCCTCTAAAAATCATTAGATATACCTACGAAGCACTAGTTTTTGCAAATAGCTTAGGTGATTTGCAAATAATAATCTCCAGCATATCAGATATTATGAGTAGAGAAAATGGACTGATCTCAATAAGAAAAGAAAAAACAAAGTACATACATGGTAGTAGGTAAACACGAAATAATAATTACAATCTTCTATGGAAAAATCGGGTTTATGTCATCTTCGACTCTCTGTACGTTAAGATTTTGCTGATTTCGGTTAAATGCATCATATGTCGTGTTAACAACTAACAACCTATTAGGATACTTCAGTAGCAATGGCGGAACATTTGTCTTGGGAGAGGGGGGAGACTTCCAATGAAACACCAACCACAAAATATATAAAATATATTACCCAAACTAAATAAAAGACATAGGTAATAACACGTGCAATAAGTTCCCTTTATTTTCCCAACTGTCGGGTTAATTGGGTTGAATTTGTCTGTCTGTAGTAAGTTGCATGTAAGCTAACATATTTCAACGTGTAATAATCATATTTCAACAATTTTTTATTTAATTCTGGACCGTGTTATGGGGGGAATTCTCCTATTCCCACTAAATCTGCCACTGTGCAGTAGTTTTCTAAAGATAAGGTGAAACTGCAGCTATGCTGGTATTGGTTAAGTGTGAAGCATTCATGAAAACATAATAATTGTTGTCACTCTATCAGCACATTTTCTATCGCACTTCTTCAGTATTCTGAGGACTTTTCGGGGGTTTTCTATTAATACAAACCTATTTTTGACCACGAATTCATATGGAACATGCAAATATGCATAAAGAAAATGGGTCTGTCTTCTTTCAGTAATAGATATTTTTATTCACTTGACTGTGACTTACTGCACTTAGCGTAAACCGAGTAGGGGAAGGGGGGTATGATGGGGTAGCTAAGGAAAATAACAAAAATACAACATAATTACTACGTTTATTACTATTACTAATTGATGGCACGTTACGTCATTAATCTAACTATGATTTGGTACAATCTTTGGAAAATCAACCTATCACATTTTTCAGCAATTAGCCATTAATAAGAACATTATGAAAAACCATCTTGCCCCATACTATGGGGTATGATGGGGTGATGGAATTGGGGCATGATGGTGATGATAATTAATTCACACAAAACAAACAAAAATGTGTATTTGCTCCAGATCTTCATTGTCCACCCTAGCACAAGCATTGTGAGCTCAACATCCACAAATCTGGCAGCCTACCCAGGGTTCTGACGATGTCACTTTATCTATGGCTGTTTTCATAGCATCTCTCGACCACTCTCTTCTTTTTGTTTTTTTCTTGTAAGTACATACCATGGTATTATCTACAACAATAATCCAATGTTATTTATTAAGAAATTTAAATTAACCCAGACTTGCCACCAATGTCCCATCATACCCCGCACCCAATACCCCATCTCAAAAAAAAATCACCAATTAAATGTTTAACGTATTCACACAAACAATATGCCATTATCAAAATAAGAATACTATTAAACAACGATAAAAAAGACATTAATGAGGTGATCATAATTACCTTAAAATAACGATGGTTGTCCTTGCACAAAATTAGATCAACGAAGCGCTAAAACAGTTTTCCGTTTGTAAACGAAAAACGCGTGCACTCTCATTCACGGTTTCTCTTGCAGTGACCGTTAGTCGAATCCTATTAAGTTACTGCATGCTATTCACCAACATGTAGTTTCTTGTTTGTGTGCGGTACCCCGTCTTACCTCGCGACCCCGTCATGCCCCCCATGCCTCGAATTCAAGAACTTCAGAAGGCTGTAGCTTGAGAATAATTGTTTTTCAGACCTAGGTGCCATGGACTTTTTTAATCTACTCATTGTGGACTATCATTGACCAAAGTTTCATTAAATTTGACCGGGACCACTTTTCCATAAGAAGTGTTGCGGGGTCCTTTGTTGGGCATTTTAATAAGTCCGATACGTAGAACATGTTAAATGACAGGAACTTTGTTGGTGGATCTGATTTTTGCATGAGAGTTTAACGAAAGGGTAACAAATCAATTGAAAGTTCTATCCGACAAAATACATGGGACGTTTTCGTAGTCTGACGTTTGAAACCTGTAACCTGTTCCACAATTAAAACTTCCCCTGTTCCAGTGTTCCCGTACATCAAAGTTTGTCCAACTAGACACCGTTAAGCTATTAACAAATTTTTAGCTTGCTAATAATTAACTTTTTTGGTACGCGGGAGCCAGCCTTGGTAGCTAATAAAATATATTTAGAGCTAGACTGATTGTGAAAATAATATTAATTGTTAGGTATTTATCTATTATCTAGGTATTAGATTATATTACAAATTAGGGCTGCTTTCATTCCGACACTGCGACTTTTACAGATATATTGTATTTGAATCGGGACACGTGATTTAAACCTCGTTTAGGCCTAGGCCTCTTCAAGGTGCGGTATCTCCCTTTTTATTTGTGAGAGCGTAGGAGGATGGCATTGCAGACTAACGCAAGGTGGAGAAGCAACACTGCCTGTGGTGGCTTGTGGAGAGGCTTTTTAGAAGGTGGTTGTTTGTTTAGCGCAGAAGATATAGGAGTATAAAAAGAAGAATCGTTGCGAATTCAACCTGTCAATAAGCGAAGGCACCAAGATGTCACCAGTATACTTGGACTCTTAGATCAGCATGTGAGGGACGCAGCTTAAGTTTTATGCGATATATTAAGGGAAATTGTTCCCTAGGATGTCATAATACTCATCAGGAAGTTCTTTTCTGGCCAATTGTAGAAGATTTGATGGAGGGAATGAAACTTTATTTCTGTATCTCCTGGTGAGTTTGTTACCTAATACTCCCTAGGAGACTTAGAAATAAAATATATTAATGATGAAATCTATTTTGCTCCCCTTTGTCAGTTAAAGCTCCTCATACAACCCTGTCCTCCTAATTTTTTTTGGTCTTAGGTTCAAGACCTATTTAGCCAGCCTATTGGTCAAATAAGAGTTACATTGTTTACTTCCTTTATATTTATATCTGATAATTTCCTACTTCATTCATTCACTCAATTTCCCAACCTTTCCACTGAAAGCACTATTGGTAACGGTACGAAATGGATTGAACGTGGCCAAAGTTTCCTGCTTAGGTTCCCTAAGCAACAATAACAACAAACAATACAAGCAACGGTTAAAGGAAAATAACATCTTCTTCTTCTTCCTTCTTGTATGTAGGGTTTAAAGCCTGTTTCTTCTTCAATATTAGCCTCCTAAATTGTTTAAGTTATCGCACCATGTTTTTCTTGGTCTGCCAACACTTCTTCGTCCATTTAGTCACATTCTACTAATGTGTTCGTTCCACTCCTGTTTCCGTTTTGTCACCCATCCATTTATGTCTTCTACATTGCATGATCTTCTTATGTTTTCGCTTCTCTCCTTATCCAACAGACTTCCCTGATATTCGTCGGAGTATTTTCATCTCTGTTGTTTCTAGTAGTCATCTCGTTTTAGATGTGTTAGGTCTTGTCTCCGCAGTGTATGTCAATATAGGTCTAATTGCTGCTTTATAGATTCTTGCTTTTGTGTCTTGTCTTAGATGTTTGTTCTTTCAGATTGTGTCATTAAGAGATCCCGCCGCTTTACTTGCTTTTAAGCTTTGTTGTCGTACTTCCTCTTCAACATCTCCGTAACTGGTTATATCTATTCCCAGATATCTAAACCTTGCTTCCTGCTTTATTATTTTCCCATCAATTTCGATTTTACATCGTAGTGGGTATTTAGATGTTGTTGTACATTTGGTATTTTTCTGCTGCTATTATCATATTTGGCTGTTGACTGGCTTGGCTGTTGTATTGAAGATGCGTGTTAATCTTTGGAGATCGTCTTCTGTCTCGGCGATTAATGCGGCGTCGTCTGCATAAAATAATATTTGGACTTCTTTGTTCCTCATTCTGTAACCATGACCTTTACTTACTGCTTTTATTATTTCGTCCATTATTATATTAAAGAGCAGTGGGCTTAATGAGTCACCTTGTCTAACTCCGCTTTGTACTGGTATAAACTGCGTTAGTTTTCCATTTATCTTTGGCTGTATTCGATTCTGAAAGTAGATGTTTTCGATGGTTTGTGTAATATTTATTGGTATGTTTCTTCTATGCAGTAAATGTAAGACGTCTTCGAATTGGATGCGATCGAAAGCCGTTGTCAGGTCTATAAAACATAGATATGCTAGTTTATTGTACTCAATGGCCTTTTCTATGATTTTTCTCAGTACAAATGTCTCAGATCTTCCGGATCTGAATTCTAGTTATTCATCTGATAAAGTTGTTAGTTTATTGATTTTCTTGGTTAGGACTTTTGCGGTTAGCTTAAGTGCGGTATTAAGTAGATTTATACCACTATAATTATATAGTGGTATGATACCACATGCTTCTGGTATCTTACAGTGCAATTTTAGTTTTTGTATAAGTCATCTCTGGGGTTATACTTTCTCCTCCGTATTTTAGAAGCTCGTTGGTTATTCCATATTAGTAAAATAACATAAAGGAAAAATTCTAAACCATTTTGCATTCACAAAACCAATGTCTGGAAAAAGTATTTTAAATTTTCCGTTTGGTACGTTTGAAGAATTCCCATAAAATCCATCTAGTAATTGGGTTTCGACTACTTAAATAGAGGAAAAACAAAGTTCTGTGGTAGTATGATATTTTGTTGGAGATGGTTTGAAATAAAAATTGTGTGGCGTTTTAATCATACCGACACTGAAACATCCAGTGGTTAAGGTCGTCAAAACTGCCGTCATATTCCTATACAGCGTGTCTACTTAAGTTGGAAACATATGGGAAGCTTTTTTATTATTAATTTTACGAAAAAAAGTTATTCTTCATAAAAAGTTCTGCATGCTCTAAAACTTAAGATTCAATCATCATATATATCAAATTTTATCAATATTGTACGAGGTATGTCAAAAAATATGAATTTCGCTCAAGGGTAAAGTACTTTTATATCTCTGAATATCGAAAATTCTTATTATGAAAAGTTGTTTGGAATTAAAAACCAAGATCAAATATGTAATTACATGCTTCTAATTGAAAAAAAAATTTACGAGAAAAAGTTATTCTTCATAAAAGCTTTGCATGGTTTAAAACCCAAGATGCAACTATGATATTATATCAACTTTTATTAATTTTATACGAGGTGTGTCAAAAAATATGAATTTCGCTCATGAGTATAGTACCTTTATATTTCACAATATTTCAATTAGAAGGATGTAATTACATAATATTGAAACATAGTTTTTAATTCTAAATAACTTTTTTAATAACAATTTTCAATATTGTGAAAAATAAATTTACTTTACTCCTGAGTTAAATTCATATTTTTTGGCATACCTCGTATAAAATTAAGAAAATGTGATATCTGATGATTGCATCTTAGGTTTTAGACCATGCAGAACTTTTTATGAAGAAAAACTTCTTTTCGTAAAATTAATAATAAAAGAGTTATAATATGAGTAATAAATAAAAACGAAGTTAAGTATCCATAAATTTGAGAAAAATTTGGATTTTTTTTTCAGTTGGAAGCATATAATTGGATATTTGATCTTGATTTTAAATTCCAAACAACTTTTTATAATAAGAATTTTCGATATTCAGATAATTAAAGGTATTTTACCCTTGAACGAAATTCATATTTTCTGACAGACCTCGTATAATATTGACAAAATTTGATATATGATGATTGAATCTTAGGTTTTAGAGCATGCAGAACTTTTTATGAAGAATAACTTTTTTTCGTAAAATTAATAATAAAAAGTTTCCCATATGTTTCCAACTTAAGTAGACACGCTATATATCTGTTTCTGAAATTTTTTTAAACAGTTATGCCTTTTAAATACTTACAGCTAGACCATGCAATATGATTATTTTCCTCCGTTTCACTTATTGTGGATATATTAAGAGGATTGTACTTTTTTCCTTTTAAAATAGACGTAGAAACTGCTTTCTGAACAGCTGGTGCATAGTTATTTGGCAAACCTATAAGAAAACTATAGTGAAGAAATGCAATGCAATATTTTATCGAAGGGTGTATTACGACGAATCCTTCATTAAAAAAAATAAAAAGTTTCAGGATATCTTGCGGTTGTTCGATTTGTCTCTCTCTCTCTCTCTCTAGCACTTTGAAACTTCTTACTTTCTACTTTCCCCCACTAAAAAGAGATGCTGCTATACTATTAGTATCTTGATATGACAGAGACAACAAACAACGAACAAAAAACGGCCTTGTCGTCACTTGGTTCTACCACAGACATATATAATACTTAGACTAGACCTACTCTAGTCTAGGTATTATATGTCTATGTTTTGGATTGCAGCGCGTAGTCTAAGTATTATATGTCTATGGGTTCTACAGACTGCTCAGTCTATGTTAATATAATATATGTCTATGGATCTTATGTGTATGCTTGATACAGTATTGGAAAATTTATTTCGGAATATAGGACTTTTAATGTAATAAGTAGATTCCTTGATTTGCATTTAACCAGAATAAATTTCAATATAACGTCGCGATGTTCAAATAACTAATTTATTTGTTCCACTTTATTTATTTTATTTAGCGTGTGGACTTTCATAGTACGATAAATACACAAATATAATATATTATTCAAACCCTAAAATTTAATGAATGAACCTAAATATTAATGTCCAATTTACATAGCCATTCAACTGCTTCGGGGGAGCATTCCACAAAGTCCTGGAGGTTTCCACGGTAGGCACGATTAAGAAAATCTGAAACACAATGACTTATGGTCTGTCTAGGAGATCCGCAATCGCACTGTGGACTTTCCGCACGACCCCATTTGAACAGAGAATCAGCACATTTACCATGTCCGGTACGTATGCGATTAAGACTCGCCCAGGTGGACCGGGGCTGACCCGATCCGATGAAATCCTGGGTTGAGGTGGATATCTGAATATAATCTGCTGCTATTGTTGGCATCCATCTTGTGGACCATTGCCTTTGTATATCATAGGAATCACCAATTTTTCGGGCAGATCTGATTGGAGGATTTCTAGACCTCAGTCGCTGGTGCTCTTTTGAGATATCTGGTATGTCTTGATGGATTGGTAATTGTATGTTGGCTACAATTTTCTGGTACTCTCTCACTAATGATGCTGTACGGCGTAGATCTGGTAGAGCAATATGGCTCAAAGTAGGCAGCCATCTCACTGGGGTTGATTTTATTGTTCCAGTAATTATTCTCATGGTTTGATTAAGTTGGACATTGATTTTGTTTGTATGTGCACTATTTAGCCATACTGGTGCACAATATTCTGCCACTGAAAAAACCAAAGCTAGAGCAGAGGTCCGAAGAGTATCTGCAGAAGCACCCCAAGTTGCTCCAGCAAGTTTTGTTATTATATTGTTTCTTGTTCTCAGTTTACCGGCTGCATTTGTAAGATGGCTTTTGAAGGTGAGTATTCTATCAAGTGTGACGCCTAGATATTTGGGGTTGTTGTTATGTTTGATAGCTGCATCATTTAGAGTTACATTGAGAGTATCTACCGCAAGTTGATTCAACAGGTGAAAGAGACAGGTTTCAGTTTTGCTTGTGTAAGGACGTAAGCGCCAGTTCTTAAAGTGGTTACTGGTACTTAGTGTAGTTAGGTCCTCATTTAGAGCTCGTTCTCCAGCTTCCTTACTACTATCTTGGAAGCCAATGGCCAGGTCGTTTGCATAAGCGAATTTTCTCGATTTTGTTTCAGGTATATCTGCCGTATGAAGGTTAAATATTTTAAATAATTTGTTCCACTGGAAGGGTGTCGACGTGCGACCACGCGGACTTTGGGGACAAAAGCTTTTTATTCTCCAACGAACTGCAGAGAAGAGGCAATCCGGTGGAACAAATGAATTACTTATTGAACATCGCGACTTTATCTTGAAATTTACCCTGTCCTATATTCCGAAATAAATTTTCCAATACTGCAAGTGATTTACAAAATCAAGAGATTCTTTAAAATTTTCCTATTAATTTTGTGTTAATGTATCAATAAAATGAAATTCAAAATCGGGCAAGATCAAGTAGAACTCTGGTTTATTTTTATATATTTTAAATATTTTAAATAATTTTATTTTTCTTACAGTACAAACAAATATATATGTAAATGTACCTTCTACCACATCTGCTAAATTTGGAACAGCTGGGACAGTATGCTTTGATCGTAAACGTTTTTCCTTTTCAAATCTCTTTAGAAACGCTCTCGTTGTATCTGCTACTTCTTTTCCATCCAGGCTTTCTGCAATAAACGATAATATATGCAGCGAAATGAAATTGCATGTGGTCATAAACCAATTTTTCGGCATATAATGGATTCCGTTTATGGATTTAGTTACTGCTAAAAGTCATCCATAACCGAATATATCATAAAGAAGAAGAATTATTCTTTAGATATTATACAAGAACGTTACCTACCCAAGTAATAACAACTGACGATAATATTTTCTCTGTATCTATGGTTTTTGTCAAAGAGATTGCCTTGAAAATTCGCTCTACTTAGGTAATGCCAGTTTTTAATAGTACCACAAACTTCTTCTAAATCGTCCAATCCACAGTTTGAAGCATCGATACAGATCATTTCAGTGAATGATAATAAATTAGAGAATGATGGTATCTTGTTATGAGATATATTCAATATTTGCAAGGTCTTCTAAAAGATAATATATATAAATATACAGAGTGGACCAGAAGTGTGCAAACGCCTAATTATCTATTAAATACAATTATACAAAAACAGAAATAGACCTATTTTAAAAATTAAGATTTGAAATTTTATGTTTGTAACTTTGCCAAATCTATCGTTTTTCTGATATCATTGGTCAGGTTGAAATTCAATACTTGTATATTGTATTTTATTTATAAAAAAAACTAAATTTCTACGGAATTCGAGATATTTCTTTGAATTGGTTCCAATCTTACTTGGATGATAGGAAACAATTCGTTAGAGCAAATGATACAGACTCTAGTCTCAAAAACATTGTATGTGGGGTACCTCAAGGTTTAGTACTGGGTCCTCTACTTTTCCTTATCTTTATTAATGACATCACTAGTTTAAAAATCGATGGAAAAATATTTCTTTTTGCTGATGATACCAGTATCACTTGGAGCAACTCTAATATTACTACTCTTCATGCCACTATAACTTCTGATCTACTTATAATAAAAACATGGTCGGACTCTAATTTGCTCTCGTTTAACGTAGATAAAACAGTAGCATTATCTTATAAAGGAGCTCTTCAACCCTTACCACTTAATAACAGCCAGATTAGTACCGTTGATTCTGTAAAATTTCTCGGAATTTTTTTAGACAGCAACCTTAAATGGTTCCTTCATATCGATTTGTTAAGGAAGAAATTATCTTCAGCCTGCTATGCTATAAGATCTGTTTCGAAGGAACTCAATTTAGCATCTTCCAAAATGACATATTTTTCTTTGTTCGAGTCACATCTTCGATATGGTCTTACTTTTTGGGGTTCTGGTACAGCTGCCCAATTTTCAAATTACAAAAAAGAGCAATACGATATATGTTTGGCCTCAGAAGAATAACACATTGCAGAAGCTACTTCAAAGATCACAGAATTTTAACTCTTCCTTCTTTATATATTTTAGAAACTGTTTGCTTAATTCGTAAACATCTACATGTCTTTCCAGCAAGACCGAATCATAACTACTTCACGAGAAAGTCTACCTTTGGCGTCTATTTACCGACCCCAACCTCTGAGTTAGTAAAGAAATCCATATTATATTCCGCAAAAAAACTGTACAACCATCTCCCTCTACAACTTAAAGCTGTAACATCTTTCTCCAAATTCCGTAAAATAACAAAAGCCTACCTATCTGAAAGACCATATTATTCAGTAGAAGAATTTCTAAATCAATAACTAAGAAGTTACTGTAAGTACCCTTTGTACGAGTACTTAGTATATTTTTTTATCTATGTTTGGGTGGCATATGCAGCAGCCTAACTTTTTGCCCGATTAGTTACTAAGGTAGACTATGCAATTTGCAATTTATTTACAATTTTAAATTTTGCAATTCATTTTTTCGGTTTACTTCATTATTATTTTTTTTGTGTTATATTGACGATTTATGTAATTTTAGTAAATAATTATGTTGGTATTGTTTTGTGACTTTTCATAAGCTTTGTCGATAAAATTGTACAATTTTTCATGACAATAAAGCATATTTTTAATTCTAATTCTAAAAATCTTCACCTCAATACCGGTCAATACTTTCAAATTTTAGTATGGTATAACTAGATCCAAACCAAGACATCCAAAGTGAAAGTAATCCTCCAACACCAAATTGTTCTATATGGTCCACATAATGTTCAGAAAAACCATTTTGAGCGTCGGGTTTGGGGGGGAGAGGGGGGTGAAATCGGTAAATTCGTAGTTTTTTTAAGTTTCTCGTCAATGTTTCTAAAACTATACGGTTTGGCATGAACAACCTTCTATACAAAAATGTTTTACATTAAATTTGAAACAAAAAAGGCCCTATGCATAATCCTCCTAAAATGGACGGTTCCAAAGTTACGGAGGTACATAGTATAGTATAATTGGTCCAAAATAGGCCTAACCCAGACATTGAAAGTAAAAGATTTCCTCCAACACCAAATTGTTCTATATGGTCCAGATATTGTTCAGTAAAAAGTTACACCATTTTGAGCGTCCGGTTTGGGAGGGAGATAGGGGAGAAATCGGTAAATTAGTAGTTATTTTATGTTTTTCGTCATTATTTCTAAAAATATGCTTCAGCGTAAACAATGTTCTATACAAAAATGTTCTACATCAAATTTAAAACAAAAAAGGTCCTATTGATAATTGTTATAAAATCAACGATTCCAGAGTTACGGAGGGTGAAAATTGGAGGTTTTCGATACTTTTTATATTTTTTTGGGCAATTTATAATATTTTTACTGAAAGAACTTTTCTTTAACAGGATTTGCTATTTCAGTGGCCGATGGTATGTTAGTGATAAGCCCTTGAACAAACGTCAACCTCACCACCCAAAATCATCAATTTCCCAAGAAATATAAAAAGTATCGAAAACCTCCACATTTCACCCTCCGTAACTCTGGAACCATTGATTTTATAACAATTATGGACAGGACCATTTTTGTTTTGAATTTTATGTAGAACGTTTTTGTATAGAACATTGTTTACACTTAAACATAGTTTTAGAAATATTGACGAAAAACGTAAAGAAACTACTAATTTACCGACTTCTCCCCCATCTCCCCCCAAACTGGAGGCTCAAAATGGTGTAATTTTTTACTGAACAATATGTGGACCATATAGAACAATTTGGTGTTGGAGGAAAACTGTTACTTTGGATGTCTGGGTTAGGCCTTTTTTGGACCAATTATACTATACTACCTCCGTAACTTTGGAACCGTTCATTTCAGAAGGATTATGTATAGGGCCTTTTTATTTCAAATTTAATGTAGAACATTTTTGTATAGAAGGTTGTTCATGCCAAACCTCATAGTTTTAGAAATATTGACGAAAAACTTAAAAAACTACGAATTTACCGACTTCTCCCCCCTCTCCCCCCAAACCCGACGCTCAAAAGGTGTGACTTTTTTCTGAACATTATATAGACCATATAGAACAATTTGGTGTTGGAGGATAACTTTCACTTTGGATGTCTGGCTTATGTCATTTTTTGAATCAATTCTATCATACTATTTGTGTAGTCAGTAACATCCTAAAAAGATAAAACCAAAGACTAGAAATGCCCAATCGTCTCAATAAATTTAAAACTATCTACAACTAAACTTGAACAGAATAATTAAAAGTTTACTACGGTAGGGGAGCCCAAGCGGGGACTTTTGCAGTTACTCGAGCGCGTCAGATTCTCATACAATGAGAAACCTTGTACCCTGTAAATGTACCCCTACCATATTTTGGATCTTAATACAGGGGCGTTCGTTAAGGGGGCCAGAAAAAAATTTCTATCCTTTAAAAACCCGAAATCGTCAGATTAAGATAAGGTAAGTTAAGTATATTAAGGCCAAAGCCCTTGCAATATGGAAAAGAAAATGCAGTGGAATGGGCATCCAAATCGACGACAACACCTGCGTGTACACCCTTCAGTTTGCAGACGATCAGATAATATGTGCAAACGATAAAGAAGATTTGGAATATATGACTCGCAAGGAAGCGAGTTCTATATAAAAGGAAGAATACGAAAAATGGGGATTGCAGATGAATGTAGAAAAAACACAATATTTATGCCTAGGTGAGGATTCAACTGATATGATATTGGACAATAATCAGAAAATAACTAGCTGTGAAAAATATAAGTATTTGGGCATTAATTTCAACAAGGAAGGTACTGACGGTGCAGAAATTAAGAGCAGAATAAATAAAGCAAGAACGATAATTAAATTATTGAACGGAGTTTTATGGAGTACCGAGATAGGGAAACAAAGAAAAATGCGAATATACAACACCATGATTAAGAGCACATTGGTATACGGATCCGAAACATGGAGAATAAAGGAACACCTAAAACGAAAATTAGAAGCTACTGAGATGGACGCCCTAAGAAGAGCAAGTAGAACATCGAGATTGGACCGGGTTAGAAATGAGGAAGTAAAGCGAAGAATGAATTTACAAGAAACGGTTGTAGAATGCATTGAGAAGAAACAATTAACGTGGTACGGACATGTTCAGAGAATGGGGGAGGAAAGACTGCCAAAGAAAATTATGAAATGGATACCCACAGAAAACAGAAAAAGAGGAAGGCCAAGAACGACATGGATACAAGGAGTAAGACGATCAATGAGTGTACGAGGATTAGAAGATGAAAACTGCAATGATAGAAGATATTGGCATGGCAACAAGGCATCGGACAACGTCGGAGGACGTTTTGAACCCGAATTTATATATATATATATATATATATATATATATATATATATATATATATATATATATATATATATATATATATATATATAAGTTAAGTATATGCAGAACAGTGTATATTTGAAAAATCTGACGGTTTGAGCGGGGCGTACGGAAATGGGTGAGTCACAAAGTTTCACAAGAAAAAGCGAGTATTTCGAGAAATAAACGTCAGATCGAAAAACTAAAAAATACGTGTTCAATATTTTTAAAAAAATTATCGAATGATACTAAACACGACCCCCTCTCTCTGTGGGTGGAAGGTAAATTCAAAATTTTAAATACAAATCACGCGATATTTCGAGAAATGAACATTAGATCAAAAAACTGCAAAATACAGGTATTCACCATTTTTGAAAAATTTATCGAATGACATCAGACACTACCCCCCACGGACTTGAGGTGGGGTATAACTTTAAAATCATAAATAGGAGCCCGCATTTTTTATTGCAGATTTGAATTCCTTGCGTAAAGATAAGAAACATATATTGGAAATATTTTTTCCAATTATGGATAGATGGCGCTAAAATCGGAAAAAACCATTGTTGGAAATGGAAAATTAAATTAAAAAATGGAAGGTCCCCACTTAAATGGAAAACTTTACTTAATTTTTTTTGGTTTCAGGACTTAATCTTCACAACCCAATAGGTCTCGGTAACCCTTGAGTGACTGCACATTTAGCATACTTTCCTCCACTACTAAAATACTTACTACTACATTCACAGTGACAGTATCCTAAACGATGGTAGAATGCGTGTACAGTTTTGGCTCCAAACTCGTTTTTCAAGGTCAGGTATAATGTAATTACGCGGCAACAACCTTTAGGAACGTGAGACCATGGCTTGTTTGGAAAAGCTGAGTTATATTTCTAGAACACCCGATTCTTTAATCGGAAATAAAGAATAGGAATGCCTCCAAGATCCTTTGCCAAGCTCAAACAACCCTTTTATTTTTTATACTTACTGATAAACTATGAATGGTTCTTGGATCAAAACACAGAGCAATTCCATCTGGTAGGTTCTGTTTTTCAAGATGTAGCTCCTCCAAACTTAACAAATTTTCCAAACCTTCGACAACTGATATACAGTTGTAGCCAATATATAATTTCCTTAAATTTCTTAAATTTAAGTTTTCTAATTTGGAAATACGATTGTTTTGCAAGTAAAGGCTGGTGAGGTTGGGAAAGGCATTTCCGCCCAAATTGTCTATCTTGGTGATATCGTTGGTGAATAAATATATCACATTTACATCTTGGGAAGCAGATAGTTTTGGCTGCAAAAAAGATAAATAATATAATACATGTTGAAAGAGTAAGTATAAGTAAGTCCCAATTATTAAAGATAGCACTTTATATACATATGATATAACTTCATTATCTCAGGCACCTCCACAGGCAAGGAGTTTAAGACCATTTTAAGGATTAATTGTTTTTACCTCCACACCAAATTATCTTTTGATCAAAGACAAACAAGAATCAATAAAGTCAACTACACAAGTAGCTAGAAGAGCTGTAAGCAGAAAGCAGTTGCTTGGAATTATTCAGTAAATTCCAGATGAAGGAGGTTTTTGGATTAAGTGAGAGCAAAAATTGTATATTTGTGGTTTTTGTAGACATAAATATTTATGTAGATAAGGACACACCCTTAAACTTGATAAAAATAATAAACTTAAAGATAAAACCCATAACTAAATTAAAATTCACGGTGACGTTTCAATTATTACTTTAATCATCGTCAGAATAATAAGCTTCTTGAGCGGATGCTTTTAAATAATTTTAAAGGAACAAACATAATTAATGAAAACGTAAAAAATGACATTGACAATCATTGGGTTAAGTTAATAATTTCAAACACGCCATGTCTTGTTGCGTGTTTAAGGGTGGCTTCAAAAGAAATATGGATAATGCCTCCTTGATGCTGAGTTCTGTTGGAGAACTTGGATGACCAATGATTGAGAAGTCCTTACGACTAATAGGGTGGTCAGAATCAGTCATATGTTGGAATACTGCTGAATTTGCAACCGTTCTTGATCGTTTTCCTAAGTGAGGTGTGACACCTAAGTGTTCGCAACATCTGACATTAAAGTGACGTCGAGTCTTCCCGACGACGTAGCTGCACAGCTACTACATTTGAATTGGTATATAATGTTAGATGCGAGATCACTAGGAATCATGTATTTCACATGGAAACGAGATCCTATCCTTTCAAAAGTCGTGAAAGCAAATCTTAATTCTATAGAGGGAAATGCTTTTTTAATTATTCTACGGATGTTGCGTCGGATTTGTAAGCTGTGGTAACCAGTATATGGAAGTTTGATATAGATCTTTTCTTTGATTTCTTCTACTTTGTTGTTTGGTTGGAATTTGTTATTGAAAAAACGTCTGATGTATCTTTCTAAGAAGTTCAACGCTTTCACTATCTGTTCAACCTGGCAATTCCTACATGAAGAATTAGAAAACATAAAGATGATCTTAAGTAAAAATGGTTTTTCGTTGAACTTCTTAGAAAGATACATCAGACGTTTTTTCAATAACAAATTCCAACCAAACAACAAAGTAGAAGAAATCAAAGAAAAGATCTATATCAAACTTCCATATACTGGTTACCACAGCTTAAAAATCCGACGCAACATCCGTAGAATAATTAAAAAAGCGTTTCCCTCTATAGAATTAAGATTTGCTTTCACGACTTTTAGTCCTGTCGCCAGGGGGGTACAACGGCCTCGTTAATTCAGATGGACTTACTCAAGTTTTTTTTATGTATTTTGACCCGTAGAACACGAATTTTTTGGGTAACAGTTGATCCGGATGTCGATAAGATTGTTATAGACCAAGAACTTGAGGAATCAAATAACAGCGATTTTTGGCAAAACAAAACAATATTTTGTATTTTTTGGGCCATTTTAAGTAAAAAATATTTCTACAAGTTTTTTCGTAGGATGCACAGTTTTTGAGATAAACGCGGTTGAACTTTAAAAAAATCGAAAAATTGCAATTTTTGAACCCGAATAACTTTTGATTAAAAAATAAAATAGCAAGTCTGCTTACCGCATTTGAAAGTTTAAGTCAAATTATATCGGTTTTGATTATTTGCATTGGTAAAAATTTATTTTTTTATTGTTTAACAAAGCTATAAACACGTAGGGTTTCCCGTGCTTTTACATGCGTTTTAACGCATGTAACGTAGAAATAGTCTTGATTGCACTAGTACCTATTCTACCTACTCGTTCGATTTTAAATGAGAAATCATAGAAACATCACTCACGCACTAGTGGTTTGTAGCTTTGTTTAACAATAACACAATAAATTTTTAGCAATGCAAATAATCAAAACCGACATAATTTGACTTGAACTTTCAAAGGCGCTAAGCAGAATTGCTATTTTATTTTTTAATCAAAAGTTATTCGGGTTTAAAAATTGCAGTTTTTCGATTTTTTGAAAGTTCAACCGCGTTTATCTCGAAAACTGTGCATCCTACTAAAAAACTTGTAGAAATATTTTTTGCTTAAAATGACCCAAAAAATACAAAATATTGTTTTGTTTTGCCAAAAATCGCTGTTATTTGATTCCTCAAGTTCTTGGTCTATAACAATCTTATCGACATCCGGATCAACTGTTACCCAAAAAATTCGTGTTCTACGGGTCAAAATACATAAAAAAAACTTGGGTAAGTCCATCTGAATTAACGAGGCCGTTGTACCCCCCCTGGCGACAGGACTATTTGGAAAGGATAGGATCTCGTTTCCATGTGAAAGACATGATTCCTAGTGATCTCGCATCTAACATTATATACCAATTCAAATGTAGTAGCTGTGCAGCTACGTACGTCGGGAAGACTCGACGTCACTTTAATGTCAGATGTTGCGAACACTTAGGTGTCACTCCTCACTTAAGAAGACGATCAAGAACAGTTCCGAATTCAGCAGTATTCCAACATATGACTGATTCTGACCACCCTATTAGTCGTAAGGACTTCTCAATCATTGGTCATGCAAGTTCTCCAACAGAACTCAGCATCAAGGAGGCATTATCCATATTTCTTTTGAAGCCACCCTTAAACACGCAACAAGACATGGCGTGTTTGAAATTATTAACTTAACCCAATGATTGTCAATGTCATTTTTTACGTTTTCATTAATTATGTTTGTTCCTTTAAAATTATTTAAAAGCATCCGCTCAAGAAGCTTATTATTCTGACGATGATTAAAGTAATAATTGAAACGTCACCATGAATTTTAATTTAGTTATGGGTTTTATCTTTAAGTTTATTATTTTTAACATAAATATTTATCAAAATTTCTACAGGGGTCATTTTATCTCATGGGTTGAGTCATTTTGCCCTGTTGGCCATTTAGATAGAATTTTTTTTAAAGAAATAATATATTCTGTTATACTCAAAGTGTTTCTAAAGATTATTCATCGTAGAATATACAAAACGTTAGAACAGGACATTGGACAAACTCAGTTCGGATTTAGAAATGCTCAAGGAACCAGAGAAGCATTATTTGCAGTAAATATGCTAATACAGAGATGTTTAGATGTAAACCAGGACATTTATGTCTGCTTCGTAGATTATAACAAGGCATTCGATACTGTGAAACATAATCCGTTAATAAAACTACTGAGAACAAAGAACATCGACACACGGGATATAAGAATAATAAATAATCTGTATTATGAACAAGAAGCTGTCATAAGAATAAATAATTTAAACGCCAATAAAATAAAAATCAAAAGAGGCGTTAGACAGGGCTGTGTCTTGTCGCCATCACTGTTTAAGAAATCGCCATCAGAAGAAATGTTCAAAAAAGCATTAGAAGATGAAGTAGCAGGCATAAAAATAAATGACCTACCCATATGTGAAATTAGATACGCCGATGACACAATACTAATACCAGAAACTATTACAGATCTACAAAGAATTTTAGATAAGGTTGTTGCAACGAGTGAAGAATTTGGTCTGTCACTAAACATAAAGAAAACGAAATTCATGGTTATATCAAAGAAAAATATTTGAAACATCCATCTAGACATAAATAATAAGACGATAGAACGAGTTTAGAATTATAACTGTTTAGGGACAAACATTAGTGAAACAAACGATTATACCAAAGAAATCCGAATTAGAATAGAAAAGGCTAGAAGTGCATTCACTAATATGAAACAAATATTATGTAGTAGAGACCTCAGCCTAAATCTTAGAAAGCGAGTACTAAAATGTTATGTATTTTCTGTTCTTTTGTATGGTGTGGAGACATGGACTCTCAATAAACAATGCCTCAATAGATTGGAAGCATTTGAGATGTGGACGTATCGGAGAATGCTGAGAATCTCCTGGACACACAGAATAACCAATGAGGAAGTACTAAGGAGAATACAGAACAGCAAAGAGATACTGGATTCCATTAAAATAAGAAAACTTCAACACTTGGGTCATATAACACGTGGTGACAGATACGAACTCCTAAAATTAATTATGCAGGGAACGATTCAAGGAAGGCGCAGCATAGGTAGGTAGGAGAAAAATGTCCTGGCTGAGAAATCTCAGAGAATGGTTTGGATGCAGCTCAACTGAACTCTTTCGGGATGTAGTGTCAAAAATGAGAATAGCAATGATGATTGCCTACCTTCGTCACGGAGACGGCACGTAAAGAAGAAGAAGTTCTGTTATATCCCTCTTATTGTTTGATTAAACTGTACTTAATTTATTTCGATTTCTGTTATTTTTAGTCTAAAAACACGAACACGGAAGTAATGAGAGAAACGGGCAAAGAATACGAACTAATAAACACAATAAAAATAAGAAAGTTACAATGTCCGTTACACGTTATGAGAGAACAGCGATATGAAATGCTAAGACTGATATTAGTTAAGAGGAGGAAGGAGTATAGGAACAAGTAGAGTATCATGATTGGAAAAGGGACTGGTTTAAACGTAGTTCCATAGAACTATTCCGAGCAGCGGTCAATAGAGTAACGATAGTGATGATGATATCCAACTTTATCTCACTTTCCCCAAAACCCCGAAAAAAATATATCATGAAAATGGCATGTCTTGTTAAATATAATTATTTCAAATTTGATTGAGTAAATAAATAAACTTACCACTTCTTTTAAATTTCTTTCCTGAAAATATAAGTGACTGCACTTTTTATCTACTCGTTTTTTCGTTTTTTTCTCTGACTGTTTTGGAGGATTAGAACTTTTCTTTGCTTCTGTCATGGTTGATACTTGTCACGTAAAAATCAAAACAAATATAACCCAAACTGACATTTTTACAATCAACGTAATAGGATGTAGTAGGCAATATAGCGTAGTCAATCTAGATTCTAGATATATAGTTTGATCGATATTATGTATGTGACAAAGAAGTGACGTTTGTTTGCAATTTTCAGAGTAAGTTTTAGCACCATGGTTACGAGCTAGAAACGGTTGAGGTTTTTTGTGGATGTTTTCAATTTCTTGAAACATTTCTCTATTAGTCTAGGCGCCAGAGGTGTCACCGTGTCCTTTTCAATTCTGATAGACAAACTAAACGGTTTCTTATGGATTTATGGCTGCTGATTACGAATTTCGAGGGTGGATTTCGACCCAAGTGGTCAAAAAATTGTTATAAACAATTTAATTGTTTATAAATTGTTTATAAGGTTCTGGCTCATAAATTAAAAGAGATAAAAAAGAATGTTTCAAATAAAATTTGTTCGTTAATAAAAAACGAAGAAAAAAACGTTTACTAAACTTAAATCCAACAGTTAGAACTCAAGATATTGTAAAATTGAAGCAATTGATTGGGACAGTCTTATAAGTGATTAAGAACTTTCCGAGATGATAGGTACTTTCTATGATATTCTTTACTGTGTGCTTAATATGTATGTTCCATTGAAAAAAGTTTGTACAAAGAAATTTCCTGGTTGGTATTCTAGTGAACTTACACATTTAATACGTGACAAAAAGACTGCCCATTTAATTTACAAGAGTAACAGGTCTCCTGAGAATTATGCAGGTTTTAGTCAACTTAGAGCTCAGTGCAAAATTTTATCAAAAAATTGTTATGCTAATTATATACATTCAACGGAGATTTCGATCCAAGCTAATCCAAAAAATTTTTGGAAATTTGTAAACAGTAAGAAAGAAAATAATAGTATGCCTGTCTCAATGTCACTCAACAATACACTAGCCTCTAATGGCAACGATATTGCAAATTTATTTGCTAGCCACTTCTCTTCAGTTTTTAGTAATAAAACTCTTAAGCATAATGACAATTTAATACAGTCTAAAGTCTGTGTATCTTCCTGTATTATACCAATTTCAAAAATATACGAAAAACTTTCAACTCTTAATGTCAATAAGGGACCTGGGCCAGATGGTATTTCTTCCATTTTTCTTAAACGATTCTCTTTTATTCTGTCTCGGCCGCTTTATCATATTTTTAATAAATACCTTCAGTTGGGGGAATTTCCTGACTTTTGGAAACTATCCTATGTCACTCCAATTTACAAAGCAGGTAATAAAGCTGACATAACAAATTATCGTCCTATTTCTATTCTCGGCACAATTCCCAAGGTATTTGAGAGTATTGTTACTGATTACCTTAATTATGACTGCTCTTGGATACTAAATTCTCAACAGTTCGGATTTTCTTGTGGTAAATCAGCAGAACTTAGTTTGTTGCTTTATGTTGATACCTTGTCTGAAGCTTTGGAGAGGGGGTTGCAGGTTGATTCAGTGTATACTGACTTCTCCAAGGCTTTTGATAGGGTGAACCATGATCTTTTGTTACATAAGCTCAAATTATATGGCATAGAAGGTTCTGTGTTGAAGTGGTTGGGCAGTTACAGTTTGGGCAAAAATAAACATTATTACTCAAAGATCCATGAAAATGCTTCGCTTTGTTAAAAGGACAACTCGTGATTTCACGAACGTGTTCGCTATTAAAATGCTCTATTGTTCTTTAGTCAGGACGCACCTTGACTACTGTTCTCCAGTTTGGTCCCCACATTATTTACACCTCAAGAACAAACTTGATAGTGTTCAACATAATTTTCTTAGATATATTGGGTTCAAAAAACACATCAATTATAACTATACAGATATGGAACGATTTTTGAATATCTCTTCTCTGGATGTCCGTAGGAAGCGTAAAGATCTTACAGTATTGTTTAATATTATCAATGGCATATATTACTGCCCTGAACTCATTGCCAAAATATTGTTGTTTGTTCCACCACGATCAACAAGACAAATTCAAACCTTTCATATTTCTTTTCATAGATATAATTACTCATATTTTACTTTTGCTCCTAGAACACTAAGACTTGCTAACTCCCTAGGTGACCTTTTACTTTTTGGTAACTCTGTTGATGTTTTTAAGAACCATTTAACCAAATTAAATATTTAGCAATGTCATAACCTTGTTATTTGTTAGTAATTAATGTTTTGTAATTATTTTACTTTGTCATGTCTTTTTAAATGTTTTGTACTCTCTCATTTTATTCTTATATATTCAACACTGTAATTATCAATATCTTATTAATGTATTACCGAATTGGGCTTGCCCGTATAAATAAATAAATAAATATAAAATTAGTGCACAGTGCAAATTGCAAATTGCAAAATAAGTATTTTTCGAAGCTTTATCGATCGTAACTCAGTTTCTACGCATGCAAATGAGCCCTAGTAGATCTTATTTTAAAGTTTCGTTAATAGGCTTTCAAACAAAGTTTGCTAAATTACTTTATCTTTATTTGTTTTAAAAATATACCAGTTTGAAATTATAATTTTCTTAAAAAAATTGTACATTAATTAGTTTATAAGAATTTCAAGTAAATTTGAGCAGTAAACATTTATACTTTAATTAAAAATAATGATAGAAAAACTCAAACGGAATATTATGAGCTTTTTAAAATTTTTAAGTTTATTTTTGGTCAAGATATCGATATTATAATGGTGCGCTATGAGGCGCAAAATCGGCTCACAGACAAGTATGTAAGTATTTTTCGACGCTTTATCGATCGTAACGCGGCTTCTACGCATACAAATGAGCCAATATGTAATATCTATACAAAAATGAATCGAGTTCTTTTACAGCATCATCATTGCATATAAGAGGAGCATTTATGTTGTGGCGGCATACACACAATTGACGTGTCTTGATGATGTTGCAAAAGAACTAGATCCACTTTATATGGATATCATATAGATAATTAGACTCTGAGGCCCCAGAAAGTTTTAGTTTTACTGCCTATAAGAACAGACTTAGTACCACCATGTAACTGTAAAAATTGCTCTAAGAACTTATGCAGAAGTAAAAAAGCTGAGATTCTCTGTATATCTCGATGCAGATGCATGAAACATAATGTTTGTAAAAATAGTATTAATAAATAATATCAACTTACTTTTTAGTTATATTTCTGAAATATTAGTTTTTAATGTTTTTTTCTCATTTAGTACAAAAAATAGAAGACAAAGTAAATAGAATGAAAAGTGATACGAAGTACAGTATGATGATTTAACTATAAGAATTATATGATAAAATTTTATTAGGATCTTCAAAAAGGAAAAATGAACATAACGTATATATACATAGATATTATAATTAGCATCGAGAAGTTAGCGCGTGAACCTTTACGCGGTGAGCCAATCTCGCGCCTCAGAGCGCGCTATTAAAATATTGATATCTTGGCCAAAAATAAACATACGAACATTTTCTTAAGCTCAAAATGTTCCTTTTGCGTTCTTCTATCATTATTATTAATTAAAGTATAAATTTTTATACCCCAAATTTGATTGAAACCCTTATAAACAAATGAATGTTCAATTTTTTTAAGAAAATTTTAACTTTAATCGGATATAACTTTAAAACAAATAGAGACAAAGTAATTTAGCAAACTTTGTTTAAAAGAATATTTATTAAGCTTTAAAATGAGACTTTCTAAGGCTCATTTGCTTGCGCAGAAGCTGAGTTACGATCGATAAAGTTTCGAAAAATACTTATTTTGAAATTTGAACTTTGCATTCTGCACTAATTTTACAATATCTTGAGTTCTAATTGATGAATTTAAGTTTAGTAAACGCTTTTTTCTTCGGTTTTTATTAACAAACAAATTTTATTTAAAGCATTCTTTTTTATCTCTTTTAGTTTATGAGCCAGAGCCTTATAAACAATTTATAAACAATTAAATTGTTTATAACAATTTTTTGACCACTCAGATCGAATTCCACCATCGAAATTCGTAATCAGCAGCCAAAAATCCATAATAAACCGTTGAGTTTGTCCATCAGAATTGAAAAGAACACGGTGACCTCTATTTGGCGCCTAGACTATATCGGCCGCTGCGCGAAATAATTCTTCTACTGTGGAACCCCATCAATGTCTAATATTACGTAGCCATGAAAGTTTTCTTCTACCAATACATATTTTTCTCTGTACTTTTCCTTGTATTATAAGGCGAGGTAGATGATAATTTAGGTCCTCTAATTATATTACCGAAATATTCCGTTTTTTGGGATTTTCCCTTTAATTTGTATTCTGTTTTTCTCCTTTTTGTAATGTTTATGATCAGACGTTCTTAATTCATCATTTTGGGACCATCTTCACTAAAAGTGTGCGAAACCCACGATATCTTTATGATCCATTGATAGCACCATAATTCGAATGCTTCTAATTTGTTTAGAATTATTATGGTTTTTAATGTCCATGTCTTACAAACATACACAAAATATTTCAGGACATTCTTGCGAAGAGGCATCGACAGGTTTCTGTTATATAAAACTGGTTTCCAGGTCATAAAAGCCTTACGTGGTATTTCGATCCTGGTTATTATCTCTCATTAGAGTCACAATTTACATTTAACTAGCTGGCGAGGTATTTAAAATATTTTAAATATTCTATTTCTTCACCATTAAGAGAAAGCAGATCTTGATCTATATTAGTCTTTCCAACTGCCATCCACTTTGTCTTTGAATTTGAAAGGATGATTTTAAGGCCTCTCCGATAACTTGCTCCACTAATAGATTTACTAATGCTTAGAGATTTTGTAAATTTTCTGCAAGGTGCTTCAGCAACGTCCATCTTGCAGATACGGTTTTAAGGAAATTACTGATGGAACTTAAATGTTCGCTACGAAGTACGGAACAAGGTTCGGTTCGTTGCTTATTTCAAGACCCCGTGTGCAACAACGTAGCGAACTTCTATTGATTGCTTCGATGTTCGCGATGAGGTTCGATACGACATTCGGAGCATGTCTGGAACCCACCTTTAGCGGTTGTCTATCAACTGAGCGAATAGTTTGCTATCGCGCAGAGTATGTTCACATCTATTTCCATTCTGTTTCACCTGCACTGGCTATTCTATACTATTTCGTTTTATATGGCTCCGATAAACAAAAAAAGAACGACGGCGAATAAGGCAAAACATTACTATAAACGATAATAACTTCGAAGTGGTTAAAGAATTTAAATATCTAGGAGAAACAACCACAAATGACACCAAAATAGAGCGAGAAATTGAAACGCGAATAATGGCAGGAAACAGATCTTTCTTTGCAATGCAACATCTAATGAAGTGAAAACTTCTTTCACGAGGTGCAAAAATCCAGACATATAAGACCATAACACGACCAGCAGTCGTATATGGAAGCGAAACGTGGACTCTAACAAAAATAGAAGTAAATAAATTGCTGGTGTGAGAACGTAAAATCCTTCGAATGATATATGGCCCTTGCAGAGACAGAGTGACAAACGAATGGAGGCGCAGATACAATACCGAGTTTCTAAGAGTCTCTATTCGGAAAGGAAAATCTAGTCAGATATATAAAGGTCAATAGACTCAGATGGGCAGAGCATGTGATACGCAGTAACGACATTCGCCTTATAAACAATGTGTTCTGGGAAAGGCCAGATGGAAGAAGGTCTGTAGGACGGCCTAAGGTGCAGTCAAAGAAGATCTAGAGAAAATGGGAGTGCGACAATGGGAATTGGTGGCACAGGGCCGATGGAAGGCAATAGTAAACGCGGCAGCAAAGACTCAATTATTCTTCTTAAGGTCCCGAGACCGCTTGTAGATCGTTGGCTCTCATGTTACCCAGCATATTAATAATCACTGTCTTATTTACAGCCGCACGAAATAGTTCAATGCTACTTTTCCCAAACCATTGGCGTAGGTTTTTAAGCCAAGAAGTTGTACGGCGGCCCACACTTATTTTCCCATTATTTTACCTTGCATGGCAAGGTGAAGTATATCATATTTTTCTGGGTGACGCATTATATGACCAAAGTATTCCAATTTGCGACTTTTAACCGTGTTCAATACTTCGCAACTTTTATTCAAACGTTGCAAATCCCTTTCGTTTTTGACTCTTTCTACCCAACTGATCTTCAGAATACGGCAGTAGACCCACACCTCAAATATTTCTAGGTTTTTTAAAAGCGATTCTGTCAGGGTCCATGGTTCAACCCCGTAAAGTAGTACTGGGAATATATAACATCGAACTATTCTTATGTGAAATTTAAAATTCAGATCATGACTGCACAGGACTTTCTTAAATTTCATAAAACTTGTTCTTGCTTTGGCAATTCTACTTTTTATTTCTGTACTAGGGTACCAGCTTTCATTAATATGAGTACCCAGATATACAAGATTACTTACTCGTTCAATTGAGTCATTACCGATTGTTACGTTATAGTTATTATTATTTACGGCTGTCTGTTTACTAATAACCATAAACTTTGTTTTTATTGCGTTGAGTTTGAGTGCATATATCGCGCAGAACGCCACCATTCGGTTCAATAACGCTTGAAGATGTTCAATTGATCCTGTCACTAACAAGGTGTCATCTGCGTATCTGATATTGTTCATAAACATACCATTAATGAGTATGCCCTCTTTTGCGTTTTCCAACACTTCAGTTAAAATTGTTTGAGCGTAAAGATTAAACAACATTGGTGACAATATACAGCCTTGTCGAAATCCATGCTTGATTTTTACTTCTTCAGAGCACTGATTCCCAACCCTAACACATGCAGCCTGGCCCCAATACAAATTTGCGATTATTCTAATGTCCCTACCGTCCAGACCGGTAGTCATAAGAATATGTAGCATTTTTTTGATGGCGAACTTTATCAAAGACCTTTTCAAAATCAATCGCTCACATGAAAACGATTTACATCTCTGCATCTTTGAATTAAAACTTGGGTTGCAAATAGTGCATCACGCGTTCCAAGGCCACAGCGAAAACCGAATTGAGTACTTGAGATTCTTTCCTCAATTTTTCTATATGTTCTTTGATGAATTATTCTGAGAAAAGTTCTCAATACATGACTGATTAGGATGATGGTGCGATATTCGCTGCATTTTGTGGCTCTGTGTTTTTTTGGTAGTACAACAAATAAGGATTGAAGCCAATCTTTAGGAATTTTTCCGCTTTCGTAGATTAAGTTGAATAATTTCATAAGTATCTTAGTGTCCTCGATACCTAAAAGCTTTGGTGTTTCTACGTAAATTCCATCTGGTCCGATCGCCTTGCCATTCTTTTGCGTTCTTTATAGCGTATTGCACTTCTTCCTTAGTTATTGGAGGACCGCTTATGTCATTTAGCGTTTCTAGTTCGCTTCTCTCATCATCGAATAATTCCTTTATATATTCAGTCCATCGTATTAGTTGACCTTCGATATCGATTATAAGTTTTCCGTTTTTATCTTAGATTAGTGGAGGTTTACATTTTTTATTCAGTCCTGCAACTTCTTTCAGTTTTTTGTGCATATTGAATGCGTCATAGATACGCTCGTAGTTCTCAATTTCTTTACATTGCTGTTTGTGCCACTCTGATTTAGTTGATCTTATTTTTTTTCGAATCATACTGTTTAGCTTTTTGTATTTTGTCAGATTAGCATTCTTATATTTTCTTCTTGCACCCATTAAATTCAATACCTCTTCTGTCATCCACTGTTGTTTATTCCTACGCTGATTTTCCATTAGATGGTCTTCTTGGACTTTTTCCAATGTTTTTTTCATGACTCCCATAATAATTGTTCTTCTGAATTTTTATTTCCCAATTTCTGAAACTGATCTTCTAATTTATCGGTTACTATTTCTTTTACTTCCGCATTTGAAATTTTATCTTTGCTCATCCTAGGAGATATTTTGGGTTTTTTAATCTTTTTAAATTTAAGTAATACTTTAGCTGCTAGTAAGTTATGGTGGGAGGGTACATTTGCTCCTTGATATGTTTTGCAGGATAAAATAGCATTTCTATATCTTTTTGATATACAGATATAATAAATTTGATTTCTTACTATTCTTCCACAAGTGTCCATAAGAGATTTCCAGGTTTAAAGTCGTCTCTTAGGCAAGTCAAAGAAAGTGTTGAATATTACTAATTGTTTCTCTACGCAAAATCTAATCATTCTACATATCTCCACGGTCGTTCCTCGTTCCTAAACCAAACTTGCCAACGACATCTTCTTCACTACCTCTTCCAACCTTGGCATTGAAATCCCCCAATACAATGTTTATATCTTGGCTTCCTGTGAGTGATAATAAATAGTCTAGATCTGAATAAAAACTTTCGACAACTTCATCGTCATATGGTTGTGTAGGTGCATAGACCTGAATGATGTTTAAGTCTGTACGATTTGTTTTTATTTGTAACATTATTACATTTGTTAAGACTCACGAAGAGTTGTAACGCCATTGATGATGATGATGATAAACAAAAATATAAATAAATAAAAGTGGAAATATTAGATCAAAAGCATTTATTTAACACACAAATTAGACTACCTGTACAAATAAGAGTTCATATACATAGTTATATAACAAGGTGAGTTTTACACTGGACCAATTAGTACCTAAGTTATTGCAAAACGTGTCAATCAAACGTGAAGAAATATCCACCGGTTTTCAAAAATAAAGCTCGCAAAAGCTGCGAAGATGTATATAATACCTATCCTTATCTAAATGATATGATTTTTATTATTGTGTGCTTGTGCCAATCGAATATGTTCAAACCATATTGTCAAAAATCTTAACTATTTGCTTAAATGATTAGTAATTTCAATTAAGCAGATCATCATGTTATAAAATTTCAATCATAAAAATTATTTTTGATCTTGAAAACGTAAGTAAAATTTACTAAAGATTATAATTTTATTGTTTCTTTGTTTTCTTTATTAGTTCCCCTCGATATAGAGGCCAAGGGCTTTAAAGACGCTTACTGGCAATTTAGAAATACAGAGTGGGCCAAGGAAAACAGTTTAACTCGATATTTGGCAGTAGTTATTAGATTTTAAGGAAATGACGAAACAGGTCGATTTTTGTTCGAAGATGGAAACATTTTTACGATACATTTATCTGTCATTTGTCAACTCCCTCCATTCCACTTCCCCAACCCGCTTTTTTTAAATAGGGAATATACCATGTGCGGCACATCATTAGAAAAGTATTTAGATGGAATATTCAGACATAATGACGTCCAAGATTTTTTTCGATATTTGCACCGTATTTGCAAAAACTGTTACTTCATTTGAAGTACAACACCTCAAAATGAAACGTAACGCCTATGATTTGCTAATATGGCATTCTTTCACATCACATCAAAAATAAATATGACGTGACAGGAAAAATTACATGTTAGCAAACCATAGACGTTCCGTTGCTTTTTTAATAGTTGTTGTACTTCGAATATATTGATAGTTTTTTTGCAAAGACGGTGCAAAAATCTAAAAAAAATCGTGAACGATCATTATGTCTGAATACTCCATCTCAATGCCTTCCTGATGATGTGTCGCACATGGTATATTCCCTATTTAAAAATAAGGAGTTGGGGAAGTGGAATGGAGGGGGTTGGCAAATGACAGATGTATATATATCGTAAAAATGAAATTTTACGAATTAGAACAAAAATCGACCTGTTTCGTCATTTCCTTAAAATCTAATAACTACTGCTAAATATCGAGGTGAACTGTTTTCTTTGACCCACCCTGTATATCCAAGTGATTTAATTATTCCACTTCATGAAATGAGATGGTTGGGAAAGGAATTTTTTGAAAAAATGAATTTCTCTATATTTTGAATATGCCCATACACGAATAGTGAAAAGAAAGAAGGAGCATATAGAAAAAGAAAACCAACTGAAATGACTAGAGAACACACTAGAATATCAATGGTTAGAAACAAAACAGGGGAGGTCTTTGGGAATCAGGTACAGATACTAGAAAAATGGGTAGAATATTTTAAGGAGAGATTAAATATACGAAATGAGATGAGGTTGCAAGTAGCAGAATTTCAGCTCGAAGGCATGGATTGAGATGGATAACATTCGAACAGAGGAACAAGTCATCAAAAAAATACAAAAATTGAAAGAAAATAAATCTCCTAAAGCATTTGGCATTCCTGCTGAGCTATATACTGAAAAAAAAAACGAGAAATGACGTTTTTGTGTGTAAAGGGATGAAGGAGGGGGTGACGGATTGAAATTGCGCCTGAGTCTTATTTTTTAATGACAAAGAACGTAAAAAATGAAAAAAAGGTTGAATTATGAGGGTGAGCGTATCCTAACGGGGTAACCGTTGGTTTAATTTTCCTTTAGTTTAATCCCATTTCAGCTTTATTTTATATCATTTTATTTGATTATCTATAAGAGTCGGTTATTTTACACTAAACTTGAAAAACGAATAGTTTACTGGTTGACCTTCAATAATAAATGTTTTGATAGTTAAAATATTTTATATTAAAGGTGGGTACAGACATGTAAAAAAAACATCGTATCGTAACACCGTCGCCCAACAACTTTGTGTTACGTATCGCAGATACGTCGTATCAGAAAATATAGCGTATCAGTACATCGTCGCGTAACTTACAAGCAGAACATGCTGACGTTGTATCTGAATTGTTTTTTAGTTGTGTAGTACGAAATGGAGGTTGCTATAACAACCCGTAATTTGACCCTTTTTAAATTTGACTTTCCCTCACCTGTTCTGATAATAGAGCCTTCATATTTTCTACACCCTTTTACTGATGTTCGAAATTCTGCAGCAAGTTCTTCCCAAGCGGCTTTTTTATTTTATTATAATATTTCGGATGTTTTCTATTCCACAAAATTTATTTAATTTTGTAACTATAAAATCAAAGGTGTATTCTTCCGCCCACTCCATAACAGCGACTATTTCAACTGAATAAATGAAACTGCTAAATCGAGAGTATGTCCACAGACCGGGCCAAACTTGTAGACAAGTGGTGCAACATCAGCGCGCAACGTTTCTTTGATGCGATGGCACAATGCCGACAAACGATGTTTAGGGATACCCCGATGTTACTATTTTACGGTGTTACGGTGTTTACGCAATACGGTCCAGACTTGTTACGCGACGGTGTTACGATACGAAATTTTGTTAAATGTCTGTACGCACCTTTATTATTATTATACATATATTATTTTAAACGAAATTTAAGACAGTATGTATGATAAATATTTGAGTACATATTTACATGATACTAATGCGACTGAATATAGTCTGAACATCGATTCTGAAGCATCGTGGATATTCGTTGACGTTTCTATAAATACAAAAGAAATATGAACGTACAAAAGCCCGATCTTACCAATATTTTTTAACTATCTACAATCCTAAACACAAATCCCCGAATTGTGCCATTTTGGCGGACAATATACATCTATCTACCGGTAATAGGACTTTGAGGTTGTGATTCTGTAATTGGTTTTTACAAAAGTTTGGTTAAGAGAGTATTTTTAGCGTCAAAGGTATCACTTCATACTTGGAAAGTGTTTGTTTTTATCTATCTGTATTAGCCTAAGATCCGAATTTAGGTTGACCTTCATACATAGACAAATACTTCTTACATGGCTTGCCTGTCAAAATATGTTAACTCCAGCCTTAAGGGCGAGGCGCATTGTCTACTTGCAGTTGAGCTCTTAAAATTGCGCTCTTTCTTATTGCCATGCATTTAGTATTTCCAGCATTTATCTTCAAGCCATACGTCTTTCCTGTGGTATTTATTTTATTTAGCATTAACTGCATGATCATCGCGGTGTCATCGGCGTCACATATGTTATTTATCGGGTACCCGGTTACCTGTCTGCACCAGTCAGAGCCTTCAAGTGCCTCTGCAAAACATTCTTCACATTGAGGTTGAACAGCACAGGAGAAAAAATACACCCCGGTCGCACCTCTCTCAAAATTTCAAATTTCTCTGTGGTCATTGATTTGTTCAGCCTTACTCGTGATTTTTTATTCCAACAGGGATTCTGGATAACTCTTATATCTTTCTCATCAATATTAGCATTTTGTAGCATTTTTACGCTGCTACAAGGAGTGGCGTCCTTGCCTTACGCTAACTACTGGCTTTCTCCTATATCCCAAGTCCCAGGAGAGGTCAGGTCCCTAACCTCTCCTCCCATACACCCCAATTTCCATCACCTATATATCCTTCACCGAATGATTGCCGGTACAAGAAATCCCACACTTACCGACCAACGGCTATGGGCGGATGAGTTAGAAAGTGGTGGGTCACCTTTCTGTCCTGGGGTTGAGAAATCGGCCCCGAAAGTGGAGGAATCAAAAGCATGATCAATGGCATAAGGATGTAGAAGGCAAGGGTAAACCACTAAATTAAAGATCCCTCTGGATATCTGCTTAGCTCTTCTAGCTTTCTGAACCTTCTTGTGTAGAGAATACGAAAAAATACTTTAAGTAAATGATTCAGTCCTTTACTTAAAGTATGTGGCTCTGTGGACTTGGATGTGGTCTAATAATCAATCTGTGGTCCTTGCACCTTGCCGGACCTCATTATAAAGGTTAAACAAAGCCAATTCATTGGAATTTGGCCGGTGTTTTATATGGTATTGAA
The DNA here is from genome assembly GCF_917563875.1 of Diabrotica virgifera virgifera. Lineage (NCBI taxonomy): Eukaryota > Metazoa > Arthropoda > Insecta > Coleoptera > Chrysomelidae > Diabrotica > Diabrotica virgifera. Next base: position 219,206,036 of record NC_065448.1, on the reverse strand, counting down.
AATTCTTACCAACATGTCAGCGTTGTCCTCCTCCAACAGTTTTAGTGCTTCCGTAGTAATGCCATCCGGTTCAGGAAATTGCCTAGTTTTGCTATTTTTATAGCGTACTCCACCTCGCCACGAATAATGGATGCGTACTCCACCTCGGACGACCGGATAAAATTTCTGCGGGTAGGTTAGTAGTTGTCAAATTCGGTCTAGTGTCTGCAAAGAGCGACGAATTTCCCCCTTTTCTTGTAGTGATACTAATTCTTCACAGCGTTCTTTCATCCACGTTTCCTTTAGGGTTTTAATGCTTGCTCTTACGTACGTTGGTTTTCCTTGTATTTCTGCTGGTTCTGATGTATTTTGTACTGTCAGCGCTGCTCCATTAGCTCCAATATTTGTTCTGCCATTCTCGTTTTTGTGATTTCTTTTTATTATACTTGCGATTGCTTCGTCCGCATTGGCTATAGCCATTTTTATTTTTTCGCAGGTTTCCTCTATGCAATTTACTTGTATATTTCTCAGGTTCTCGTTGATGTGGTTACTGTGATTTCATAAAATCATGATGTTGCAGGTCTTGAGAGGCTTGGATGAGATCGTCGTTTAAAGCTGGTATTGTTATGTCTTAGGAATTTGTAGGATTGTTAGTCTCTGGTATATCGGCTGAGAAATGCAGCCGTTCGAGCGGGATTCTGGAGATTGAATACATGAAGAATTAAACAAAAAAACATATTTTCAATTCTACTTTCCAAATATTTCGTCTACCCTTTTGAAATTCGATGACATTTTTGAAATAGTGGCATTTAATGCTTCGAGAGAGTAAGAAGTTGCAGAAAAGCGTGATTATATAAGCTTTTCGAAGGCGTTTGATACGGCTATAAAATATCGTTAATGTAGATATAATTCGTTAAATATTTTGGTTATTTAAATTCCGGCTTTAACGATGTATAAATAACAAGTGTTTTAAATTACAGAATCACACCCTGGCTCTTTTAAAAGATACGGTAACAAACGTTTCGGCCTTAAAAGAATTTCTGAATTGGATACAAGTGTAAGGCACGGTATAGTAGAGTAGCAAACTGTGCTTTTGTAAGTGAAAAACTATATTTTACTAATAGGCTAGGGAAATAATCATTAAAAAGCAACAAACTTAACCAGTTTTCCACAGCAAGATTAATCACAATGCAACTTTTCGGTAAAGTGTCAGGAAAGTTTATAAACAAAATTCTTCTTCTTTTTTTATATACAGTACTGCCTGTTATTCGTCAATGTCGCCTTTTATTTTGCTCTTAAGTTGTCGTTCCATCTTTTCCTTGGGCGTCCTATACTTCTTTTGCTTGGTGACTTGTCCCTGGCTATTCTTACTATCCTTGATTAAGACATTCTGCTTATGTGTTGATTTCACTCTTCTTTTCTGTTCTTTACCCAAGTATTTATATTGTCTACCCCACCTATGCGTCTGATTTCCTTACTTCCTACCCTGTCTTGTGCTCTTTTTCAGCAATATTTCTTAAGATCTTCATTTCGTTAGTCTCCAGATGTTGTTGTGCTTTGCATGTGACTGGTCTTGTTTCGGCCATGTAAGGCATAACTGGCCTAATAACTGACTTAATAATTATTTTGACCTTTCTTTCCACTCTTAGGTGTTTGTTTTTCCAAAGTGTGTCGTTTAGACATAGGGCCGTTCTACTTGGCTTTATTTATTTGGTCCTTAACCTCTTCTTCGATATTATTGTCGGCTGATAGATTAATTTCCAGATATTTGAAAGTCATCAATTGTTGTATAATTTAATTGTTTAACTCTCTTTGGCTATTACTAAGCTGTTTATTTTTTGGGCTGATATTTTCATATTCATTTCTTTAATAATAATGTTGAATTTGTGTAGTAATATTTGTAGGTTGTGATCGCACTTTGCTAGTAACACGGTGTGATCAGCGTAACAGATTATTTTTTTCTCTCTATCGCCAATTCTATACCCACTTTTTTTCTTCACTTATTTTATTATTGCATCCAATATTATGTTGAACATTATGTTGGTGAGTCTACTTGCCTGATTCCTGTTTTTGATTCTATGGGTTCTGTTATTATCCCATTGACTTTCATTTCTATTTTATTTGTTACAAATATTTTCAATCAGTTTTATAATATTCAGTGGTAAATTTTTGTCATAATAGTAGGTGTACCACATTCTTTAATTATTGTATTCTATCAAATGCTTTCTCTAGATATTTGAAACAGAAAAAGGCTGGCTTATTATATTCTATTGATTTATTCGCTATTTGCATTATCACAAAAACTACATCGGTACATGATCTTCTACTTCTAAATCCTTGTTGGTTATCCGATATATTTATGCACGCCATTATTTTCTCCATTAGTATTTTTGTTGCGAGTTTCAATATGATTGTCAGTAAATTTATTCCTCTATGTATAGTTACTGCAGTCTGCCTATCACCTTTCTTAAATAACGCTATCATTTGAGTGATTCTCCATTCTTCTGGAATTCTTCCTAATTTTACTTATTAGGACATTCAGTTTGTGACTTGTGGTTCAGTTTTCAGTGACCTTGTGAAGTCTCTCTCCTCTATATTCAACAAAATCATATAGTCTAGTAAAATAAAATTAAACTACATGTAAATCAAAATGTAAATTCGTACAGGTTGAAACAAATTTTATATCAAAGTTTAGGTGGGTACAAAAGAAATTTTCAAGAAAGTGTCCAAATCATACAAGGGAATCATTGTTTAAATAATTAAAAAGCGGTCATTTTTGCAAAAAAATAACTTTTTTAACTGCTGAGGTAATTCAATTACCAATGAAGGTCTATGGGATTTTTTTCTGCAAAGTTGAAGGGTAAATCTTTCACATAAGACTTACTAAATTAAATTTCACCCCCTATTTATTTAAATAATTGTATACAAAACTTTAAAAACAAATTTGCAAAAAATTATTTTTAGCGTTTTAAATAAGCACTATAAAATATCTTATTTTACACACTAAGTTGCGCAATGTTATCAGTATTAAGCAAAAAAAAATTGGTCCAAAAATATTAATATTTTTTGAGATATTGAATTTGTTTTTTAAATGTTACTCTATTTTCTATTGCAAAAACGCGGTTGTTGCCAAAGAAATATTTACCTGTATTAAATCTTATTATTTTTATTTTTATGTATATTTTTGACAAATGTATTGATAAATTCAAATTTCAATTAAACTTCCCGCTAAAATGGCATTTGAAAATTATTCAAATTTGTTTATAATTTGTTTTTTTAATAACGTCGCGGGGATTAAATATTTTGAAATGCCGTTTCGATAATTGGGTCCCTGGGAATTTTTCACTAATTAACAAATTTTTTTGTCTTTTTTTCCTCTTCTTTTTTTTTCTTGGAGTTATATTATTACGTGCCCTTTTAGGGTTAAGTTTCATTAAGAATGTCGAATCTCTAAGTCGTAGATTCTAGACATAAAAATATTAAGATTGATCTAAAATCACTTAAATAAAATGTGGCTACTTACTGAGTTACAGGGTGTTTTATTTAAAAATTTAAAAATTATTTTTACCAATTACTTTCAAACTATTTGACGTATCCTTATCATACTTGGCAGAAAGTGTATGTACTATACAGTCTACTAAATTGTGATAAATAAAAGTTTCTAGCTACTACCAGAGGCGTACGACAGGGGATAGTTAATGGTTGACCCTTCCCAAATTCTACGCCACTGAGGAAATTACTATTTTAGCGAAATATTTAGATTCTCCAATACTTTCTATGTAAATAATATACTCTCTACTGGCAACTATTAAGTCATTAGTTTTCTAGATATTGGACGTTAAAAATGAAACGGCATAGTTATTTTGATTCATTCATTCATTCATTTTGAACTTCCAATATCTCTCAAACTGATGGCTTTATCAATACCAATAAAGTTAGTTACATACAAAGTATTGGAAAATCGAAAAATTTCGCTAAAATAGTAATTCACTCAGTGGCGTAGAATTTGGGAAGGGTCAATCATTCACTATCCCCTGTCTTACGCCTCTGGCACTAGCTAGAAACGTTTATTAATCACAATTTAGTAGGGTGTATAATAGCCACACTTTCTGCCAAGTATGATAAAGATACGTTAAATAGTTTTAAAGTACTTAGTAACAATAATTTTTAAATTTTTAAATAAAACACCCTGTAACTCAGTAAGTAGCCACATTTTATTTAAGAGACTTTAGTTAAATCTTAATATTTTTAGGTCTAGAATCTACAACTCAGAGATTCGATATTCTTAATAAAATTTAACCCTAAAAGGGCCCGTAGTAATGTAACTCCAAGAAAAAAAAGAAGAAGAAAAAACGACGAAAAAATTTTGTTAATTAGTAAAAAATTCCCAGGAACCCAATTATCGAAACGACATTTCAAAATACTTAATCCCCGCGACGTTATTAAAAAAACAAATTATAAACAAATTTGAATAATTTTCAAATGCCATTTTAGGGGGGAGTTTAATTGAAATTTGAATTAATCAATACATTTATCGAAAACATACATAAAAATAAAAATAATGACATCTTAAACAAGTGAATATTTCTTTGGCAACAACCGCGTTTTTGCAATTTAAAATATAGTAACATTTAAAAAACAAATTCAATATCTCAAAAAATATTAAATATTTTTGGACTAATTTTTTTTGCTTAATACTGATAGCATAGTGCAACTTAGTCTGTAAAATAAGATATTTTATAGTGCTTATTTAAGACGCTAAAAATAATTTTTTGCAAATTTGTTTTTAAAGTTTTATATACAAATATTTAAATAAATAGGGGGTCAAATTTAATTTAGTAGGTCTTATGTGAAAGATTTACCTTTCAAATTTGCAGAAAAAATCCCATAGACCTTCATTAATAAGTGAATTACCTCAGCAGTTAAAAAAGTATATTTTTTGCAAAAATGACCCCTTTTTAATTTATTAAACAATGATCCCCTTGTATGATTTGGATACTTTCTTGAAAATACCTTTTGTACTCACCTAAACTTTGATATAAAATTTGTTTTAACCTGTACGAATTTACATTTTGACTTTTTTTTATTTTATTAGGCTAATAGTAGTAAAACGAAAATTGCATTTTGTGCATAAGGAAAAGCATCTCCAAAGTGCACAGAAAATTGGCAGTTCCGGAAATATCGACAGAAATGAGTTCAATTTTGTTACTCGGGAGTTTTCGAAGTCGCTGAACAAGAATATGATAACAACAATATTGTTCTCGAGCTATCTGATGCCCAGGGTATGAATTTTATTTACAAACTTTCCTGACACTTTCCTATTCATCTTGCCGAAAATTGGTAAGTTTAGTGCTTTATTTCGTCGCCTATAATAAATATTATAAATATTATTAAAATATTGGAAAATCTTTCTTTTTTTAAATTTATTGACGCTGCTTCTCTACGGCGATTGATGGTATATCATAATAATATCATTCTACTAAAAAAACTTTCTTTTTTTGTTATCAGCTTCAAATTATATTTACAATACGAATTATGTAGAATTTTACGAATAATTTTAAGTTAAAATTGGTAATGTTACACCATTAAGATCTATGTTTTGTGCTAATTTTTCTTTTTAGGGATTTTAAAATTGTTTTGATCATTCCGTCATAAGCCCCTATTTATATCAGTTAAATGTAATTTTTAAATCTTGTCTTGTTTGTTTACCTATATAGACCAGGGCGGATTTCTGAAAAAATGACTACATTTGTATTTGAAAGATGGCATTCTGATTTTTGCAGAAAAAGTTGTGTATAATAGGTCAGGCCCGGCCCTAGGAATTTTGCCGCCCTGGGCACGATCGGCGACATAGTTGATCTAAAGTATTTTTTTATTAATTGATGGACTCGACTGTTACTTGATGGAAGTTCATTTTATCTAACAATAAAACACTGAAAACGTTTGTTTTCTATACTTCCACAAAATTTATTACAACTAAGTGACTACAGCTGTTTCGGCAGAGTGCCTTTCTGTAAACTATAACACTTATATTGTAAATTATATTGTAAACTATATCACTTAAGAAAAGCACTCTGCCAAAACAGCTGTAGTCACTTAGTTGTAATAAATTTTGTGGAAGTATAGAAAACAAACGTTTTCAGTGTTTATTTTTTTAATTAGTTTTAGCTTTGAAAAGCTTCTCTCTGCAGAGGCCACTGTCACTGGTAGTGTTAATAAAATCGTCAAAGCAACACTAACGTTGGGTGCGAAATAAAAATCATACTCTCTAATTATTTTGAGGGTCTGTAGAAGTGTATTTTGAGTTAATCTTTTAGATCAACATAATTTAGATCTTTTGACTCATCAAAAGTTAAAGCATTACATAGCTTAAAACATTTACCTGATAAATCCGTAGCAGTCATATCCTTAATCTGGTTTCTGTCTTACAAAAACTCAAAAATGTCACTATGGCTCTTGATTTTTGCTGAAATCTATCACTTAATGCATTAAAGGTTGGGTCTATAATTTTTAAATGAAAGTCAACTTTATATCGTGTCTTTAGATCTAGGTCCATACTTTCATCTTCAGCCTCATAGCCAAATTTTCTTCCAATTTTTTCTCTTTCTTGCTATTACCACTTTCCTTCTTTCTTCTAATAAACCGACAGTTTGACACACTCCCATATCAATACTCTACACTCTACAGTGATTTGCTGACTACGTTGATGTTAAGTATAATGTAATGCCATATTACCACAGAGCAAAAAAAAGTAAAATCACGTATATGATTTGCTAAACAGCTTGCCTTATGAGCAACCATTTTATCGTTGTTTTTATTGACAGTGATTTCTACAAGAGCATCGTAGATTTCTTCAATTTGGTATCTGATAAGAGTAATTGCATCAATTCTACTTTCCCATCTAGTTTCGGAAAAAGGTTAGGGTAGAAATATGATTTTTCAGTACAGCTCAACGATAAATAGATGCTAAGAAAAAGTTGTAAATTTTTGTCACTAAGGAGAAGTAAGAAACTGCAAACTGTGAGGTTTTAGCAGCATCGTTCACGACTAAGTTGAGTGAATGGCTAGAAAATGGGACAAAAAGTGCTCTAGGATTCATTTTCAAAATTTTCTTTTGAACTCCCAAGTTCTTCCCTTTCATGTTCGCCCCATAATCATATTACATTGTTCTCTCATATCTTCCAAAGGTATTCCCAGTTCATTCAGTTGTTGCAAAATAACTTCTGTATGTCCCAAGCCTGTGGTTTCCAGTACAGGCACAAATCCAAGAAAATGTTCTGCAATTTTAACACTTTTTGTGAACAGGAACCTAAATGGACAAAACGTACAATGCGTAATAGTCATCTGTTCCACTCCAGAAATATCAGGTGTACAATCTAAAATTATTATGCTATAATATTTTGCTGATTTCAAAAAGTTTAAAAATTTATTTTTGATTTGGTCATGGAGGATAATTTCATTTTGAATACGTTTTCCCAAGTAGTGATGCTGCTTGTTACTACCATTCGTTGTTCCCCTAATGTGCTCTTGTTAAACAGAATCAAATTTTTCAAAGAGCTCAACAAGCTTAAAGAAATACCATTGTTGTGATGAAAAAGTTTATCAGGATTACCCCTCAACGGAAGATACTGTTGTGCTAATAACTGTATTATTGATGTAAGTGGTTCTATTACATTTTTTCAATGACGAGTTTCTGACCCCACTATTCTTGTGCGATGAAGAAGAAGGCGGTCTTGTTGATTTCCCGTCGAATGAACCTTGCAATTGTTATTATTTCACTTAGTTTAATTTTTGCCGCTCTTATTCATAATATTGGTTTTTTATAATATTAAAAACATAATTAATTATTTCTTAAATTTCAAAAATTGGATGTTCTCCAAAGTTTGCCGCCCCTAAATTTTCCGCCCTGGGCAGCCGCCCAGTTCGCCCACCTCTGGGGCCGGGCCTGTAATAGGTAATAAAAGTCTTTGTTTTTGAATAGTTTTTGAATTATTTATATTAAGTTTTTTGTGAATATTTCCGACCTATTTTAGGGGGAGATTAGGCAAATTTTACTACTGAACTTGTACAGTGATGAGCGCGCTAATAACCGGCAAAATAGCACAAAAGACGGAAAGCGTACTAAGTTGTGAGATAAAAAGAAATGAAACTAGTCGAGCTGGGAAATTTAGCGATATGAACCTATAAATTTACATTATATGGATTGTTTCCCACCTTAAGACGTATCGCACGAGTTTGGCAACTACCACTATCACAGTGACAGTTTTAGTTGACATACGCCTCTGATATGTGTAAAGGTGGAAAACAATCAATATACATAATGTAAATTTGTAGGTTAATATAGCTAATTTTCCCAGTTCGACTAGTTTCATTCCTTTTTATCTCACAACTTAATACGTTTTCCATCTTTTGTGCTATTTTGCCGGTTATTAGCGCGATCATTACTATCTATCATACAACTTGTTCTGCAAAAATCATAATACCAATCCTCACATCCATCTCAAAGGAGGTCAGCCCTGGTCTGCTGGTAATTAATCCAATTAATATAGAAATAAATCGAAGTACAAAAAACTCGAAGAAGTACCACAAAATTTTTATATTAAAAGGTCATACAAGGACGCGGTTCGGCTCATCACGGGCCATCATCAGCTTAAAATACAGGAACAAAAACAAAGAACTGACCAGACCAGGAAGGAGGAAGAATCCACTAGTTTATATTATACCTATAGTTCTACAAACTTCATTATTATGTTTTTAAGCTATTTTAACATTTTAGTTGTAAATATCCACCATTAATCGTTTGGAGGCCTTTGAAATGTGGCTGCACAGACGTACACTAAAAATACCATGGACGGCTATGGTGACAAATGTGGCAGTCCTTACGAGAGCAAATGCTGCCCGCGAGCTGCTTAATAACATCAAATATATAAAGATGGCCTATTTTGGACACGTAGTAAGGGGAGACCGGTATAATATTCTTCAACTTATTATGATGGGTAAAATCGAAGGACGCAGAGGAATTGGTAGAAAGCAACCCTCTTGGTTAAAGAATATCCGGGAATGGACAGGAATAAAGAAAGCAGAACAACTATTTAGAATAGCTCGAGACAGAGACAGTTTCGCCATGTTAATCGCCAACGTCAAGGGGACTTAATAGGCCACGTTAAGAAGAAGATGACTCGTGATGAGCCGAAACGCGTCCTTGTATGACCTTTTAATATAAAAATTTTGTGGGACTTCTTCGAGTTTTTTGTACTTCGTTACCTCGAGACCACATTCGAGAAATATGGATACTTCTCTTCATGTAGAAATAAATCAATATTTTCTGATATGTAAGCGAAACAAGCCTCCATTTTTTGCCTCCATCCCCATTGGTGTTAACCACATCTTGACCATTCAACCATATCTTGACCATTTCTCCTCTACCATCTAAATTATATTTTTTAAGTCTTATCTTATTTTTTTAGTATCAGAAAATTAATATTTGGTTATATGTATTATTGGCAGTTTGGTATTGCTCTATTAATTGCTTGCTTTTTGATATGCGTATTGTATTATGGTCTTCTGGATATTATTGCTAGGTTTTGATAATTTGTACGGCGATTAAAAGCCTATTTTACAGATGTTTTTTAATCAATTGATTTGTATTTGTAGGAGAAATTTTTTTGTAAATGTCTTTTTCTGTACTCCAGGTTTTCCGCATATTATGTTGCTTATTCCTACATCCCACTTGATTGCACCTCTTCAAGAGACGTTTTACACTTGTTGCAACCTTGTACCATATGATAACAATATATTTCTTTGTTGATTTGTTGTTTCGAGATTCCAAATTGCAAACCAACAAAAAATCTCGTTAAATTAGTCGGTTCTCATTCTCACGTCCCAAGTTGGGACGGTCACATAACGCGTTCTCTACGTATATTAAATTTGGTGATTCACCATTAACATTCACAAAACGGAATATCTTAGAAAAAAGGACGAAGAAAGGACGAAGAAAGAGACCCACAACTCTCGATACTATACTCATTGCTGTCGTCTCCTAAAATTAGTTAATTTGCATACGAAAACAAAATGATAATTTACAAGTCGATCATTATAATTTCCTTAAAGAAAGTATACGTGTTTTACCCTCAGAGCAGAGGGAATTTGACAGTTTTCAGTGCCACAATTTGACCTAATCTAAAAATATACAAGTTCTAAATATTTTGTTTAAATCATCTTTGTAAACATTTAAATTGAACATATTATACTGTAAGTGCGTTTTTCATCACTCCATAAAATTGTTAACTTAATTTTTCGCTGTTTTACTAAAGTTATAAATAATTTCAGGTTATGTGCTTAACATAGCTAAATTATCTAATTTTTCTTATAAATTCACTATTTCCTAACAGATAATAATTACAAATATATATTATATAATATAAATATTTATATTATCGATATAAAATATTTATTTTTGACGGTTCCATGACATGTCGTAACGCGACAATTCGTAACCCGACAAATGGTAACGGACAATTCGCAACGGCGACACTTCGTAACGGCCATATTTCGTAACTATACATATTCGTTAGGTATAATTCGTACCGCCAACATTTAAGTTTTTTTAGCAAATTTAGTATTACTGAATTTATACAAAAATGAATTTTGCATACATTCCTACACTAAAAGTGATGGTACTTTTTTAAGACCTCTTCTTTTTAAATTAATTTTACACATATGTTTGCGTAATATATTCTTGTTAATGTGATAACTAAAAAATTCTTTTAAATTTTTTTCTTGAATTATCACTTTAAAGTAGTAAAATTCAGTCTGAAAAATAATGAAACAAATAAAAACAGTTTAATAATAATGTACTTATTATAATAAATAATACAATTTGCATAACTAGATTATATTTATTTTAAGACAACATTTTCAAAATACAGTGATGATAATGCAAAAGGTGGACAACATAATGCGCTGTGAAATAAAAACAGATGAAAATAGTAGAGGTGGGAAATTATCGGTATTAACAAATAAAACATTACCACTTACGATAGTTTTCCACAGTTGACTTTAGTCATAAGTATGATTTTTATGATATTTTTATTTAAAGATTAATTTAAAAATTAAACAGACACGGTTTTCCCATTCCTTTGGGCAAAAAATATTCAGCTACTACCTTGTCATACTTTGACGTTTATTTGTGTTTATACCGATAATTTTCCACCTCTACTAGTTCCTCTACTAGTTATTATGTTGTCCATATTTTGCGTTATTGTGCCGGTTATTAGCGCGCTCATCACTGTATATTTCTCCACGAAATATGTAATAAAAATCCATGAGGAAAATAAAATTCCTGTAGCTGGCTCTTTACCATAAATCACAAAAAATAGTAATTCCTTTGTAAAAGGTATATTTAAAAGTCGCTAAATAAGGGGTAACATCAACAGAACGTTTTCGGATTAAAAAATTCTTCATCAGTGTTAAAAAAGCCCTAAAATAAGTATCTTTTTCTTCTTCTTCTTCCTCTTTATAATCAATTCTGCTTGTTCATTATCGGATTGATACCTCTATGGAAGGTTGTCACTCCATCTTTTGCGCGGTCGGCCGATACTTCCTCTACCGATTGGTGATTTATCTCGTGCTATTTGGACCACACGTGTCTCCCCCATTCTGGTTATGTGGTTATTCCATTCTTTTTTTCTATTTAGTGTCCATTCGTTTATACACTGTACGTTATATTGTCTTCTAATATCTTCGCTCCCCTTTCGATCTCTCAGTGTATTTCCTGTAATTCTTCTCAGTACTCTCATCTCTGCCGTTTCCAGTAGTCTTTGTGTTGTGGCTGTATCGGGTCTTGTTTCTGATGCATATGTCATTATTGGTCGTACACTGGCTTTATAAATTCTTGACTTCATCTCAGTGTTAATACGTCGGTTTCGCCATATAGTGTTATTAAGGCATCCTGCCAATCTATTTGCTTTTTGTACTTGATTTCCCACTTCTTTGTCTAGGTCTCCGTAACTTGACAATGTAATTCCAATATATTTTACTTCCATTACTTGTTCAATACTGATACCATCAATTTCTATTTTGCATCTGATTGGTTCTTTACTGATTACTATTGTTTTGGTTTTCTGAGATGAAATTGTCATATTGAATTCTTTTGCTCTTATGTTAAATCTGTGGATTAATCTTTGCAAACTATCTTCATCTTGGGCTATCAATATTGCGTCGTCTGCGTAGCAGAGTATTTTTACTTCTTTGTCTCCCATTATATATCCTCTTCTTTTGTTGACGTTTTTGATGATTTCATCCATGATTAAATTGAAAAGCATAAGACTAAATGAATCTCCCTGTCTTATTCCGCTGCCTATATCTATAGGTTTTGTAAGTTGTCCATCTATTCTGACTTCCATTTTGTTGTTTTGGTAGATGTTCTCAATAGTTTTTATGATATCTACAGGGACTTCTCTATTATACAGAAGATGGATTACATCTTTGAGTCTTACTCTGTCAAATGCTTTCTTTAAGTCAATCAGACATAGAAATGCTGGTCTATTATACTCTAGTGATTTCTCAGTAATTTGCTTTATGACGAATATTGCATCTGTACACGATCTTCCAGTACGAAAACCCTGTTGTTCATCTGCTAAACTTATCCTCTGATTCATTACGTCTTGTAAGATTTTATTTAGTATTTAACAAGTTGATACCTCTGTAGTTTTCTGTCTGCTTTTTATCTCCTTTTTTGAATAGTAGAATTAGTTCGCTCGTTCTCCATTCTTCCGGTATTTTATTGTGTTTTATGATTTTGTTAATTAATGTTGTTAATTGTTCTGTCATTGCTGCTCCACAATATTTCAGTAATTCGTTTGGTATTCCATCTTTACCTGCAGCTTTTCTGTTCTTCAGCTTTTCGAGTGCTTTTCGTACTTCCTGTGCACTTATATTAACATCTTCATTTGTGGTAATTTTTGGTGTTTCCGGTTCTAGCATCATTTGTTCTTCCTCTGCATAGACCTTTTTTAGATAGTCAATCTATGTATTCTTTTCTATGTGTTTTGGTTCTATTAGTTCCTTTACCTCCGTTCTTTGACCTCTTATAAAGCGCCATATTTCCTTTTGGAGACCATAAAAATCATGTTCCATTTCTTTCGAAAAATGTTCCCAGTGATCATTTTTTTATTCTTCTTACTACTGAATGTGTTTTGTTTCTTATAGTCTTATAATTATCGTATGCCTCTTGTGTTTTACTTGACATGTATTTTAGATAAGCTTTTTTCTTCTCTTTACATTTTTCCTTCACTTCTGTACAAAACCATGGAGTTCTTCGTCTTGGAAGCGATTTATTTTTATTAATGTTCTTTCACCAAGAACTTCCTTGGCTGAGGCTAATATATTAGACTTAATTTTTGCCCAGCTTTCTTCGACTCCGTCATTTTCTGTGATATACATGTTGCTGTTTTTTTCCGTTAGTATTTTTTGGAATAGATATCTTGTGGAGTCGTCCTGTAAGCTTTCGACTTTAATCTTGGTGGTGTATTCTGCTGTTTTGTTATCACATATATGTTTTCATTCTGATTTTGCACAATACCAATTTATGATCGCTTCCTATTTCTGCTGACGTTAGTGTTCTTACATCCAAGATTAGTGACGGGTGTAACTCTTTATTCGACAGAACATAGTCTATCATAGATCTTAGATCTAAAATAAGTATAACCTAGTTAATTAAGAAAAACGTGATATGAAATGTTGACTAAGGTTAAAAATGCAAAAGGTCATACTTACGATAGTGTGCATGCCTGAGCCACCAAAATGTTTTGGGTAAAAACCCTTTAAATATTGAAAAGTATTAATGTAGCAAATTTAGTAAATTTTAATGTAGTATGTAAAATGTAGTAAATTTTAATACTTTTCAACATTTAAAGGGTTTTTACCTAAAACATTTTGTTGCATTTTAACCTTAGTCAACATTTCAAATGACGTTTTGCTTAATTAATTAGGTTATACTTATTTTAGGGCTTTTTTTAAACACTGATGATGGATTTTTTTAATTCTAAAACGTTCTGTTATGTGATATCACCCCTTATTTAGGGACTTTTCAATATACCTTTTACAAATGATCTAGTATTTTTGAAATATGAAATGTGTTAAAAATGTTTATCCTGATGCTGGTTCTAGTCCTGGAACCGAAGCTTTTCAGCTCGCAATTTTTACAGAATAGATCGATTTACTTGAAAATTTGAGAACAAGTAGTGGATAATCCAAGGATAAAAATCTATATCATGCCGAAAGGCCCTTTTTTACCATGAGGGTGGTTGCCACCCCATCTCGGGGGTGGAAATTTTTTATTATATTTTGATCGCAAAAGTTGATAAAAACATTCATTCTAAGCAAAAAATGTTCTATACATTTTTTAATAAAATTAATAGTTTTCGATTTATTCGCCATCGAAATTGTTAGTTTTATATCGAAAAAGTCAATGTTATTCGATAATATACTCATTTACGATTCACTCAATTTTTGCCGTAGAAAAAAGTTTTTTTAACCAAGTTCTTGGGAATTACATAGCCTACAATTTCATTTTTAAACATTTTTTCGTATCTCTGATGCTAATCTTTCTATTCTGAAGAAAATGGCATTTTTTACAAAACTACAAAAATTCGATATTCGCTTTTAACTCCTGTTTTTTAAAAACTAATCATTCTAAGCCAGTCAAACTTCTAGAATCTATTAATAATACATAAATAAAGAAGAATGAATAAGTCCATTGACTAAAAACACCGCTAACTTGCATTGTTATTCTTCAAATTGGATTTTTTCTTTTTTTTTCAAAAAAAAATATACTGATTTTTTAACCGTAACTTTTTTATTTTTTTATCTTAGAAACTTTGGTTAAAAGAATTATGTAGATTTTTACAAGGTCTATAAGGCTATTAGTATTAAATCTTTTTTAAATCCTCAGTCGCAAAAAGAGGTGACATGGAAAGAGTTGGTAAAAGTGGTTTTTGCATGCTATTACAAGTTTGTTTTGTCAATAGCTCACTCAATTTTTGCCGTAGAAAAATTTTTTGCAAACTAATTTCTTGGGAATTAAATAATCTACAATTTCATATTTAAACATTTTTCGTATCTCTGATGCTCATCTTTCTATTCTGAAGATAAAGCCATTTTTTTCCAAACTACAAAAATTCGTTATTCGCTTTTAACTCCATTTTTTTAAACTAATCATACTAAGTGTGTCAAACTTCTAGAACCTATTAATAATACATAAATTAAGAAGTCCAAATAAGGTCAATGACTAATTTTAATTAGGGTGGTGATTAGGAGGTTGCTTCCGATCACTTTTTCGGTGAAAAAATAGGGACTGACATTCTTTTCATTATTAAGTCACTTAATTTTTAAGCTAGCCTTTTTTTATTTCTGAAGATAGATATTTTTAAATACTTTAAATTAGTTTGAATCAGTTATTCTCGAAAAATGCATAGTTTTCCCGTCTTTTGACTTTGAAACTACAATATTTAGCATTTGACGAAGAAGAGCTAACATATAATAAAATATAGCTCGATTATTATCAATCTTGAAGAAAATTAAAAAACACGGTTTTGTTTATTTTTTCAAAAGGAACATTTTTGTTAAGTAAAGTTGTTTTGATAAAACGAAAACTTTTGGACTTATTAGCATAAAACTTCTTAAAAACATTGATTTTTTCGATATAAAACTAACCCTTTCGATAGCGAATAAATCAAAAAATAATAATTTTATCAAAAAAATGTATGGAATGTTTTTTGCTTAGAATGAATATTTTTACCAACTTTTGTGGTCAAAATATAATAAAAAATTTCCACTCCCGAGATGGGGTGGCAACCACCCCCATGGTAAAAGCGCCTTTCGGCATCATATAGATTTTGGTCCTTGGACTATCCACTACTTACTCTCAAATTTTCAAGCAAATCGATTCATTCTGTAAAAATTGCGAGGTTTTGTCCTCTTTTAAGCTTCATTACTTGGACTATTCGTTAAATTGATAAACGTAATTTCGATTGGAAAATTTTGACGTTACGAATTATACCGTTACGAAATGTCGCCGTTACGAATTGTTGCCGTTAAGAAGTGTCGCCGTTACGAATTGTTGGCGTTACGAACTGTCGCGTTACGAGTTGTCTCGTCACGATTTTTGACTGTACTTTCTTAAGACGTCGGTATTGCTACTCTACTATCAGTTGTTACTGCCGCATCTGAGAAAGAATATTTTTGTTTCGGTAAATCAGCCTTATGTTTTTTGTTCACACAATTAGCACACAAATGTCAGTGAAGATAGGAAAAGTTCCAGACAGTAGAATTCACACTTCATCTAAAAATCTAGGCCCCTCTTTAGAAGTCTCAACTCGGGCGCCGTCTTGGTCTCAATTGCGCTAAATATTGACTTTTTTGTTTATTAATTGACTCGTTCATGCTTCGCACTCACTTACGTTGTGGCCGATTTCCGAATGGGTGATCAGTTGAAGGTGGAGGTCGGTGTTGATGACCAGATCGGCGACGCAGCCTATGATGCTGGTGGTGTACTTCGTGAGCGTCTGGAGCGCGGTCTGGGGCATGCCTCCTATGTATAGGCCTTCTTCTTTCGGGTTGAAGATTCTTCTCTTCGATAGGTCTACTGATTGGCGCGTGATCGCTGGTCCGTTGTCCACTATCAGCAGACCTGCAGATCCACTTCTGTAAAAACAATATGTTAAAAAACTTTTTTAAGTTAAAGAAGCTTAGGTCAAACAAGATAATGCTTATTCTAGCCTCAACGAAATTAACACGGGAGTTCTTCATGATAGTATCATGGAGCCGGTTCTCTATTTACTATTCACAAGTGACATAATAGTCCACGAGGAAAAATTTCCTCGTGGAAATATATTTTAACAAATATACCTTTTATAAAGGATTTTATGACATAATAGTGTTCGATGACAAAAATGCAGTCATTTTCGATGATGACATTGCCATTCTGGCAGTTGGAAAACATATAGACTCAACTATTAGTCTACAAAATCCAGTCAATAAATTCCATAACTGGACCAGGAAGTGAAAAATCTCCCTAAATGAAGGTAAAACGGTTCATATAGAATTTACTAACAAACGTGAGGAACACAAACCTGTAAATATAAACGGACATGAAATTCCACATGATAATGTTGTATTTTGCTTAAACCTTAATCCCTTTATTTTTCTGCTGCGCCATTGCTCTCCTTTTTAACCGATTTACATGTTTTCCTAAGCCGCACGCCAAAACGCCGTGTTTGAGTTGCGTAGTGAGCATTTTTACGAAACGTAAGTGAGTTACGAAACGTAGAACAGGGATTACTGAGAGGGTATCAAAGTTGCTTTCCTACGAAGGTAATTAAATCCATTTACTAAGGCTGAAGATCCGTACACACATTCTAAATTAAATATAAATAAAAGTTATTTATTATAGTGGGTCAGCTGTATGACGGGACAGAGCCGGTCGGTCGGCCCCAATAGTCGATTGATGAAATGAAGCATTTTGTGTCGCAATTTTTTCGTCCAGTATGGATTTACTTGAAATTTTCACAGAAGGTAGGGAATAGTCCAAGGATCATTTTCTATATCATGCCGCTATCATACTCTAAAACCTTGGGGGTGGTTGCCACTCCATCTCGGGGGTGAGAATTTTTTATTACAATTTAACCATGTAATTCGATGGAAAAAGTGATTCTAAGAAAAAAATGTATTTTACATTTTCTTCGTAAAACTAATATTTTTCGAGTTAGCCGCGTTTGAAAATAACTATTTTTCGACGAAAGAATTTTATCTCCAAAAATATATAGAATATTTTTCGAGGTATTTTCAAAAAATCCTCTAAAAAAGTTTCTTCAAAAACTAGTTTGTAGGATTTTTAAAGAACTATAAGACTGTGTAAATTAAATTCCGTAAGATCCCTTAGTTTTTACTTGGGGCGGGTTTAAAGGGCTCGAATAAGGGGATGTTTGCTGGTAAATAGAGGTTTTAATCAGCTAAATCTGGCTAATTATTCACTGTAATCAAAATTTATGTACGGGGAAATTTTAGTCATTAAAAAAGCTATAATTTAGTAGTTTATAATTTTTTTCGTATCTTCAGTGTTTTCGGAGATATTTTGAAGTAAAATGTGAAAAATACCAAATTGCAAAAAATAAATTTTTCTTTAAACTCAAATTTTTACAAAATTAGGCAATTTAAATAGATCAAACTCCTTGAGTGTATTGATAATATAAATATAAAAGGAACTACAGAAAGGTGAAGACCAATTTTGAATTAGGAAGGTAGTTAGGGGTTTGTTTTCACTGATTTTTTCGTAGAGAAAAGCAGGCACCGACATTTTTTTTGAGTATAAGCCGCTTAATTTTCATGCTAGAAACTATTTATCATTTTTTTGAAAGGTCTAATTTTATACTTGAAAAAAGATTATTCAAGTTTTCCTCGAAAAATGCAAATTTTTCCCATTATTTGGCTTGGAATATTTCATATTATGCATTTCACGAAAAAAGCTAACTTTTAACATGCCGTATCTCGGTTTGTATTGTTCTTAAAGATATTTTTGCAAAACAATTTGATTTGTATTACTAAAAGATACAATTTTGATATCTACAGTTTTTTTGATTAAATGAATATTTTTCGAGGTATTCTCAAAAAACCCTCTAAAAAAGTCGATTTTTTCGTCGAAAAACTTTCAAGCGCGAATAACTCGAAAAATATTAGATTTACGAAAAAAATGTAAATAACATTTTTTTCTTAGAATTACTTTTTCCATCGAAATACATGGTTAAAATGTAATAAAAAATTCCCACCCCCGAGATGGGGTGGCAACCACCCCCAAGGTTTTAGCAAATGATAGCGGCATGATATAGAAAATGATCATTGGGCTATTCCCTACCTTCTGTGAAAATTTCAAGTAAATCCATGCTGGACGAAAAAATTGCGAGCCAAAATGTTTCATTTCATCAATCGACTATTGGGACCGACCGACCGGCTCTGTCCCGTCATACAGCTGACCGACTATAATAACTTTTATTTATATTTAATTTAGAATGTGTGTACTGATTTTCAGCCTTAGTAAATGGATTTAATTACATTCGTAGGAAAGCAACTTTGATACCCTCTCACTAACCCCTGTTCTACGTTTCGCTTGACGGACCGCAGAATGTTTCTCTACACACTCACAGTAATGAACTATGAAAAATCTAGCTTTAGTAAATTCAAAGAGATTTGTCAGCGCTGCCTCTTGGTCTACTACTAGATACTAGATACATTATAATAAAAAAAATCATGCATACAAATATTATCAACAGTATATTTACCTAACGGCTTTTACCCTGTGCCACAATTTATCGTTGACCGTCGTAGAATTGTGAACTACCTTAATTTCCTCTCCTCGTTCCTTAATACTAAACCGCAATACGAGAGCTCCATTCTCTAGTCCAAGAGAAAGAAAACTGTCAGTTCCTAAAGCGTACAAAAGCAGTCCGGACTTGGAGGAAATCTTAAATCGGACATTCACCACAAAAGGATCTGTAGAGATAGCGTCCATCGTTGTAATGTCGTTTAAATGGATGTAGCTGTTAGTGCCGTGGAAAAACGGCGGGCCTCTTGAACACAGATGGTCTCTGTAACCTGGTTTACACCTAAAAGGAAAAAAAATTAATAAATTGTAAGGTCAAACCTGCGAATCAAATTTGATCAAAATGAATCTAATTAAATTGAATCGTTTCCTTCAACTATTGCTGGATTCGAAATGAACTGTATAGAACATCCCCCGTAAATTAAATTTCTCGGCAAATACTTCTTAAGCTCCCAAATATCTAGCTCTCTGATCTCAAAAGAGAAACAAGACGGCTCTTCAATAGGGCGAAGAAATCAGGTGATTGGGAAGCACATAAGGCTAAACTGAAAACCTATAATAAGAAAATCCAATTTGCTAAGGAAAGATCCTCGAGAGAATTCTGTGAAAACATTGAAAGTGCACCTGAGAGCGCCAGGGTTAACAGAATCCTCAAAAGAGATAACATTAAAAAACCCAAGTCAATGAAATTGCCCAATGGGAAGTATACGGAAACAGAGAAGGAGGCTGTAGAGCATCTTTTAAGTGTTCACCTTCCAGGGTCGACGCAACTGACTGGTAATAACAATCATCAAGCAAACAATAGCCCAACCAAAAGGGACTGGCTGACCTCTGACGAGATCTTTGCTTCTCACAAGGTCAGATGGGCTATTGAAACTTTTGAACCTTATAAAACTGCGGGACCGGATGGTATATTTCCTAAGCTTCTCCCGGAGGGTCTGGAAATAATCATGGGTCCCTTGATCACAATATTTAGAGCTAGCCATGCTCTGGGATACATTCCCAAAGCTTGGAGAAGAGCAAGGGTGGCGTTTATTTCCAAACCAGGAAAAACAGATTACACCTTAGCAAAATCCTATAGGCCAACGTCTGACCTCATTCATGTTAAAAACCATGGAAAAAATCTTGAACAAACACATCAAGAAAAACAATTTAAATGAAAATCCACTGCACCAACGGCAATGGGCTTATCAGGCAGGGAAATTAGGTGAAGCTGCCCTGCACAATCTAGTGTCGGAACTCGAAAGGAGTCTGCATTAGAAAGAAGTCGCCCTTGCTGCATTTTTAGATATAGAAGGTGCATTTGATAATACCTCAATCGAGTCTATACAAAGCGCACTGGTGAGGAAAAAAATCAACAACACAACATGCGAGTGGATTATTCAGATGCTTCAGAGCAGAATAATATCCACAGATACGCATGAAGATACCATAAATCTGAGGGCAACTAAGGGATGCCCTCAAGGCGGTGTATTGTCACCGTCATTATGGAACATAGTTGTCAATGATCTGATTCATGGGCTAACCGCCCAAGGAATCTGGGTCCAGGGTTTCGCAGTTGATATCGTAATAGTAACTGGGGGAAAATTTCCCAGCACTGTTGCGTATCAGATGCGATATGCCCTTCACTACATAGAGAACCTCTCAGTGAACCCTTCTAAAACTAAACTGGCAGCCTTTACAAATAAGAGGAAGCTTACTGGACAGAGTGAGCTGAAATTATTTGGAGAGGTAATGGAAGAAACCAATGAGGTTAAGTATCTAGGGGTAACCCTGGCTTAGAAACTCAATTGGAATACTCATATTACCAATATAACCAATAGGGCTAAGCGACTCTTCTGGAACTACAGACAAGTGTTAGGTAAAACCTGGGGATTGAAACCAAAGGTGATATGTTAGTTGTACACATCAGTGATACGACCGACAGTCACTTATTGGTCAGTACTCTGGTGGAGAAAGAAGGCTTTGCAATTTAGTGTGACCTCGCTCACCACCCTACAAAGACAAGCGCTTCTAAATATAACAGGAGCCTTGAATAGTACAGGAACGTCTTCATTAGAGGCTATCACAGGTCTCCCTCCGCTGGAATTATATATTCCGGCGGTAGCCTTTATGACCATCCTGAGACTCAAAGCAAACAATACTTGGAGGCCAAATTATGTATTGATTAGCCCCATAAACATTACTGGGACTATACTTGAGGAATCCATCTTTATGATGAACTCAGATATGATGACACCAGAACTATTCTTCACTGAGAAGATTAACATAATTATACCATCTAGAGAACCAAAACGGTCACTGAAATGGTGACATTGGCGTTTAAGAAATCACCTATACAAACTAGGTAAGGTGAATGAACCCTGGTGCAGAAAGTGCGAAATGGAAGAAGAAACTGCCATACACATACAATGCCATTGCATTGTGCTAGGTGATGTAAGGCAGGACTTCACTGGTCAAATGAGGTTTGAACCAGAAGAGATCCTAAAACTACCAATAAGAAAACTGTTGGCCTTCGTTGAGGCCACAGGACTTATTAAGCAGAAGAACACGGTTTGGTACAAAGGTCTTATGACCAAGTGCCAGAGGCTAACGAGTCTCGCCTGAGTTAAGAAGAAGAAGAAGAAGAAGAAGAAGAAGAAGAAGAAGAAGAAGAAGATAAAGCACTCTATTGGCAGAACATGCTTTGGCGAGTAATATTCGTCAATTGGCAGGTTGTTTTCCAAGACCATTTCTTCGAATCACGTGTTCAAAGCAGCCTATTATTTGTTCTGATATTTGTTTTCTTAGTCCGTTCTTTCCTTAGATAGATTTCCAAAAAGTGTTTGACAAAGTTCAACATGGTAAACTCATACATGCATTAAAGCATATACAGCTAGATATCAATAATATTAATTTAATCAAAAATTTATCGATTTACTGCATTTCCATCAACTTTCAATTAATTAAACAATTCAATTCATATTTATATTTCTATTAACTTTAACTACATTTGTCTTTTAACTTATCTTTCCCGTTTTAACCAATTTTTTACAACTTACCTATTTTGGATTTGATTTCTTTTCTTCTTTGTTTTCCCTAAACAAAAAATTTTTCCGGTATCAGGTACCTACATTGAGGTAAACTAATTGACATCCCAAAGTTTTTTTACTGGGAGCAAACAATCAATCATTTACTACCTATTTGTCTTTTCTTAATGTCGACCTTTGCCCTCAGCTCAAAACCAGTGCACCTAGTGCATAACCAGAGTTAATAACACTTCATCTGCATTTATTAACAGTTCTATCCCAACGTTGTCTTTTTCACAACTAATAACACATAACAATAAAATTAATAGTTTCTCCGTGTAATAAATTAAAATAAAAATAAAACCTAATTCCGTTGCACTTTATAATTTCAATTTAACATCTTCTCTTATTCTAACTTAAAAACAAAATAACTTAAAAAGAACTGTTGGTTTTCTTTCTTTCTTTCTTTCTTTCTTTCTTTCTTTCTTTAATTCTTTCTTTCTTTCTTTCTTTCTTTCTTTCTTTTTTTCTTTTTTATTTTGTTCTTTCTTTCTTTTTTATTTTGTTTAACATGATCTCTCCACCCTCAAGAACTATCCCCTTTATATTATGTGTTAACCTAAGCAGCATTTTCGCCCATCCAGCCCTTATTGACCTGATTATCCTGCTAGCATAATTTGGACTTGAAAACATGTTACTGATGACTTTACAAATCATCCCTTGCAACGGCATGTAAGTAGATCAAATTTCAGTAAATAGTCATAAACCCCATACATTTACATGTGTTTGAGGGCTTATGAGTACTTGTTTTGCTCATGGGTGTGCATGCATATGTATTTGTTTGTTGTTCTAAAATTTCATATTTACATACTCTTCAAAATTTTGGCTCTCTTATTAGCATCTTGTTAGTGTAACCAGACACTATTCCAACTCTGTTTTTTTTTAATTGTAGCATTCAATCACTTGTAACGCTGACCTGACGATGATGTGAATATTGTAGAGATGGAAACCGGTCGTCATTGTGATTGTAATTAAATGATTGTGAGGACGGCTTTCTTTTACTTCATTTAATCAAAAATCATTACTACAATCAAACAGCAGTCGCACTGGTGGAAGATAATGAGACAAACCAAGTCGAAATTCAAAGAGGAGTCAGACAGGGATGCGTGCTGTCGCCACAATTATTAAATGTGTAGTCCCAACTAATATTTCAGGAGGCACTATGGGAAAGAACTGAAGGTGTAAGGATTGGAGGGAGCATCATTAATAACATAAGATTTGCAGACGATACCGCAATCATGGCAGAGAATATAGACGATTTACAAATTCTCCTAGAATCATTAATAGAGAAAGCAAAAAGATAGGACTAACAATGAATATAAATAAAACCAAATACATGGTGATCTCAAAAAACCCTGTTGAAAACTTGAGGGGCAGACAACTCAGAGCTAGAGAGGGTCAAGTATAAATACCTCAGTGCAATTATAAACTCACAATTAGATCAAGATGAGTAGATAATGATCAGAATAGAAATATATCGAAAAGGATTTATAAAATACAAGTCAATGTTTACAAATAAGAAATTGAGTTTGGCCATTAGCTTGAGGTTCGTCGAATGTTATGTTTAGTCGCAACTACTATATGGGGTAGAAGCTTAGACTCTAAAATACCAATCTGTAAAAAAACTGGAGGCATTCGAAATGTGGCTATATAGGCGTACTCTGAAAATTCCTTGGACTGGAAAAGTCTTAAAGAAGTTTTAAGGCGAATTGGACATGGCAGAAAGTTGATAAACACAATTAAAATAAGAAAAACATCATACCTGGGTCACATGCTTCGTAACGATAAATACTCTCTAAATTGAAAATGGTTATTCATTTTTGATTTTATTAATTAGTTTATTGTGCTGTATCTTGTCAAATGCTTTTTCGAAGTCAATAAAGCATACGTCAGGTAAATTATATAAAATAAAGATTAAAATTATAACTATACTTACCATATTTTCTTTTTTAATTTAACTTATAACATGTGAAGCAGATAAATCATACTTACTTGCAAGAAAAATACTCCATTTCTGGTACACACTCGCCATCCTCACCACAAGGTCTTGCAACGCAAGGATGCGGACAGTTATCAACATTAGCCCCACCTAGCGCCTCCGCCAGAATCGTGACTGGTTTTCCGTTGATCTCTACCTGTTGTATGCAACCGACGAATGAAGTTTTTGCGTTGATGTGCGGCGCAACAATGCCGAAGTTCGGTACTCCACCCAGATAGAGGTTCTGAGGTAAGGAAAGCTGCGTGAAGGCGCCGGGACTCAGTACTTCCGTCGGGAGTTGGTTGTCTACTGAGAGGATAGCCAGGCGTCCGGTACGGGATATTCTTAGCTACAAATGATAAAATTGATATTCAGAACAACGTACAGAACTATACTTATATGTAATAATAAATAAGTAATAATTTTATAACCACTTTATTTGTTCGTGGCTTTTTTAGTCTTTAATTTTTTTAATTTTCGTAAGAGTTTCCAAGAAAATATTTTAGGCCCCTAATACCATTCTAAATGAGCAACTGTTAGGTTCAACTGTAATAAACCCTTTTGAAAGTTACGGCTGGTCTCCCACAATATAATTCCCCGTTAACTACGACCTAATTCTTCTTCTTCTTCTTCTTCTTCTTCTTCTTCTTCTTCTTCTTCTTCTTCTTCTTCTTCTTCTTCTTCTTCTTCTTCTTCTTCTTCTTCTTCTTCTTCTTCTTCTTCTTCTTCTTCTTCTTCTTGTAATAAGACTATGTCCTGTTTCTTCTGTTACAGTCTCTGCTGAGATTCGGTGCTTCAGCTCTCGTACCATCGTTTTTGGGTCTTCCTATGGGTCGCTTGGTGTTGGGCTTCTGTGTTTTCACCCATTGCACCATACGTTCAGGGTCCATTCGATCTACGTGGTCTCTCCACATGTGTCGTCGTGCTCTTGTCCATCTCACTACGTCTTGCACGCCTAGCTCTCTCAATGTGTCTTCGTTTCGTATTCTATCTCTGAGTGTAATACCTCTTATGGATCTTAGGGTTTTCATCTCTGTTGTTCTCATTATTTGTTTGGTTTTTGTTGTCTCGGCCCATGTCTCAGCTGCGTATGTCAGGACGGGTCTAACACATCTCTTATAAATGCGGACTTTGCTTTCGGTGCTCATATATTTACTCCGCCAGATTATATTATATATGATTCTATTGGGAACGTCAAAATTGAAGGTTTTATCCTAGCAAGTTGTTATTTGCGAGGTAACTCAATAAGAGGGGGAGGCGTAGGAATTTGGGTTCGAAAAGGTCTTAATTTTAATAACAAACTCAACTCTAGGATAAAGCAATATTGTGTTGATAAACATTCTGAATTTTGTATTATTTCTTTCAAAGACAAGAAAAATAACTCATATGTTATATTACATTGTTACAGATCACCACCTGGTGATTTAAGTGTTTTTTTGAATAACCTCGAAGGTATTTATAATTATTTATATAAACCAAATATACGTTTTGTAGTATGTGGTGATTTTAATGTAGATACCAGAAATATGACTTACGACCATGTTAGTCTACTCAATGTTTTACTGAATTTTAATATTAATTTTAATCTTGTTAATTGGCCAACTAGGGTCACAGATACCAGCGTTACAACATTAGACAATGTATTTGTAAATTTCTCGAACTCCGGTTTGTCATGTGTACTTGACAACACTGTATCAGATCACAGAACAGTTTTGGTGGAACTTAACTTTGAAACGGAATTGTCATACTTTATACAAAAAAGACAATTTGGTGAGGACTCGATAAATCACTTTATCGTTAACCTCATTAACGAAAACTGGAATAGTGTTTATGGAATCTTAGACACTAATCTAGCATTTCAAGCTTTTATAAATATCTTTTTGTATCATTTTAATAATAGCTTTCCATCAACAAGGAAAAAAATCAAAACAACTAAAAATAAATGGATTAATAGTGAAGTGCGAAAATCGAGTTTTGAATTAAGAAATTTACACGCATTATCAAGAGCAGTACCAATTCTTAGAGATTTTTATCAACAACAAAGGAAAAACATAGAAAACTTTTGACCAAAACAAGAAAAGATTATTACCAGAAAATCATTACTTCGTCTGATAATCCTAATAAAATCGCGTGGAAAATTGTCAATGATTTTTCAAAAAGTGCTAATGACAATGCTAATACTTGTTTGATGTATGATGACAATAATATAATTACAGATCCCCAAGAGGTAGCATGCACTTTTAACACATTTTTTTAAAAACGCACCCATTGATATCGTGTCGAAAATTCCATGTAATACAGTAGACAAAGACATTCAGTCAATTATTACAGATCTTGAAAATTTATTTCAGTTGTACCCATTTACTGAGCAGGAACTGATCGAAGTCCTGCAGTGTAAACTTAAAAACAAACCCTCTAGTGGTTTTGACGAAATACCTGCATTTTTGGTGAAAAAGGTTTTACCTTTTATAATCAATCTTTAACTTATCTCACCAATTTGTCTTTTTGCAATGGGGATTTTCCTAATTACTTAAAGACAGGCAAAGTAGTTCCAATTTTTAAAAAAGAAGATCCAAAACTGGTCAGCAATTATAGACCTATAACAATTCCCAGTATATTTTCAAAGGTATTTGAGTATGGATATTTAAAGAGATTAAATGAATATCTAAAAAACAATAATATTATAACTATAAATCAACATGGTTTTCAAGAAAATAAATCTACTAATACGGCAGCCCATGCATTTTATGCTCATTTTACCAGTTTGATTGATGCAGGCGAATGTCCTATTGGAATATTTTGTGATCTCAGTAGGGCATTTGACTGTGTCAACCATGAAATATTATTTAAAAAACTAAAACAGATAGGTATTACAGGAAATTCTTTACAGTGGATTATGTCATTTCTAAACAATAGACAACAATATGTGAGCCTGCAGATGAGGATCGACGATTGTGTAACCAGTTGTGGATCTAGTCTTGTTACTACAAACATGGGTGTTCCCCAAGGATCTATAATAGGACCAATTCTCTTTGTAGTCTACATTAACGACATCGTACAAGTGGACAGGGCGGTAAATTTCACTATATATGCGGATGATACGTCAATTATTCTATCAAACAAATCCAACGTAGTCCTACAACATCAATGTAATGATTTTCTTTCATCTTTATATTCTTGGTTTTGTGATAACTCGTTGCATCTTAATGCAGAAAAAACGCAAGTTATACATTTTCACAATAAACAAAAATATCTTCAAAATCTTCAGTTTATTTTTAACAACATGCAAATAGCTACGATGTCGTCAGTCAAGTTTTTGGGAATAACGATCGACGAAAGCTTTGACTGGAAGTTGCATTGTGGAGCGGTTGTTTCGAAGTTGAGTTCCATTAACTATCTAATTAGAAATTTAAAATATGTTTTGACGGAAAATCAGCTAATTATGATATATTATGCACTCGTGGAGTCCAGGCTAAGATACGGGATATGTTTTTGGGGTATGTTTGGTTATGCAAACGGTATTTTCGTCATACAAAAGAAAATATTGCGTTGTGTCGCTGGTGTCTCCCGACTAACTAGTTGTATAGAATATTTTAAAAAATATAAAATTTTAACATTGGCGTGTCTATACATTTTTGAATTATGTGTTTTTATTTTTAATAATTTACATCAGTTTAAAACGAGTGGTGATATGCATAATTTAAATACCAGATATTGTAATAAACTTTATATACAATTTTCAAAAGGTAACATTAAATTTAAATCGCCTAGGGTATACGGGCTACAGGTGTTTAATCATTTGCCCACAGATGTAAAGTCCACCAGTTCAATAAATGTGTTGAAGAGGAATCTTAGGCAATTTTTGTGTGAAAAAGTGTTTTATTTTATACAGTGGAAGAGTTTTTAGATCTTAGATATTAGCTGTATTTCATTTAGCTTATAAGTTTATTTCATTTTATGTCTTGTTTAGTCTTGTTTAGTCTAGTTTAGTGTTTAGTTTTTAGCAATGTATATTTATGACTAATTTTATACAAACTATGTTTGTCAGAAAGAAAATAAAGAATTTGAATTTGAATTTGAATTTGAATATCCCTCAGGAACCAGATATTCTCGCTGCTTTCGTTGCCTGCGGTTTTGTTTCTTGCCACAGATGTTTGTCGCTAGATATTTCCACACCCAAATATCTACAATCCATTACCTGTTCAATTATATGGTCGCCCACTACTAATTACATCTAATTGGGTTCTTGGATATTATCATCGATTGGGTTTTCTCTGTGGATAGTGTCAGGTTATACTTTTCGGCGGTTATTTTAAATTTTTGTAGTAGGCATTGTAAATCCTCTTCGTTTTCGGCTATTAAGATTGCATCATCTGCGTAGCAAAGTATTCTCATGGTTGGGTTACCCATTTTGTATCCCTGATTCATTTTGTTAACACTATCTATGACTTTATCCATTATTAAATTAAATAGGCATGGACTGAGGCTGTCCCCTTGTCTAATGCCGACATTGATTTAGATTTCTTCCGTTAGCCCGTGTCTGGTTTTTATTCATGTTTTGTTGGATCTATTGAGCTCTTTGATTATGTTTCTATACCTCTGACCTATGTTTTGCTTTCCAAGGATAGTGAGCACGTCCTTCAATCGTACTCTGTCGAATGCCTGTTTCAGATCTACAAAGCATATGATCATGGGCTTGTCGAATTCTATTGATTTCTTAACTAATTATCGCATGATGAAAATATTGTAGATCTGTTTGAGCGGAAACCCTGTTGTTCTTCCGATACACCGACTTTCTTGTATATTTTTTGGGATAGAATTTTTGTCAACAGTTTTGATGTAGAATTGAGTAGTGTAATTCCTCGGTAGTTCATAGGATATGTCTTTACGCCTTTCTTGTAGATGGGTATTGTTATACTCTCTCTCCTATATACCACCTAATTGTTTGGACTGAAGTTGTCAGTGGCTTTTGTTGCTAAATATGGTCCTGTTCTTCTGCTTCTTTATGTACTATGTC
The DNA here is from genome assembly GCF_917563875.1 of Diabrotica virgifera virgifera. Taxonomy (NCBI): domain Eukaryota; kingdom Metazoa; phylum Arthropoda; class Insecta; order Coleoptera; family Chrysomelidae; genus Diabrotica; species Diabrotica virgifera. Next base: position 219,176,619 of record NC_065448.1, on the reverse strand, counting down.
CTATGTCGTATGTCATGTCAAATCGATGGTTACCATCATTATTATTTTTTCATTACTACTCCACAATATTTAAGCAATTCGTTTCATACTGCAGACAATAACACGTCTGAGCTGCAGATTTTCTGTCCTTCAGAACTGTGTTTTTCTGTTTTTCGAACTTACTATGTATTTATTTCAACTTCTTTATTTGTAGTAATTTCTGGTGTTTCTGGTTTTAGCATCATTTGTTATATCTCTGCATAGAGCTTTTTTAGATAGTCAGTCTATGTATATTTGTCTATAAATTTTCGTTCTTTTAATCGCCGTTCTTTGAGCTCTTATAAAGCGCCATATTTCATTTTGCAAACCATAACAATCATGCTTCTTTTTTTCTAAAAACGTTCCCAGTGATTATATTTTGATTCTTCTTACAAGTGCATGTGTTTTATTTCTTAAGGTTTTGTAATTATCGCATGCTTCTTGCTTTTGTACAATACCAAGTTAGTTGCCTTGGGAACGATATATTTTTATTTATATTTCTTTCATAACGTTCATTACCAAGAACGTCCTTGGCTGAGGCTAAGATATTAGACTTCATTTTTGCCCAGCCTTGTTCACTTTCTGTGATATATCTTGTGCAGTCATCCTGTAAGCTTTCGATTTTTATCTTTGAGGTGTATTCTGGTGTTTTGTTATCACAAATTTTCATACGGATTTTGCATAATACCAATTTATGATCACTTCCTATTTCTGCTGATGTTAGTGCAATTACATCCAAAATTTGAGACGAGCGAAACTCTCTATTCAACTTAATATAGTCTATCATAGATCTATGTCCTCTAATGTTTTCATTATATCGCTGTTTTGTTCCTGGAACTATATGAATGATTATAATATATTCATCATTTACAGTCTGAAAGGAGTCACACAAGTTTTCTCTTGTGGTGGTATCTCTGTTTTTCTCAGGCGTATAGATTGCTGTCACATTCAGATTTTTGATATCCAGTTTGACTTTTACACTAACTTTTTTGCAGAGATATGTTTATATTTTGTACTTAGTGTAAACATTTTCTGTGTACCAAAAGGGCGACTCCTTCTTTGGGTCTGGTGTCTTTAGAATGCCACTGTAAATAAATCACCAGAGTCATCTAACATAATTTAATCTTTTCATTTTTTCTTCTTCACTTTTAGTGCATATATGTCTATATTTTTTCTACAAGCTCTTTTATAATGTCCTGCTTTCTTGGGGCTAGAGATTTCACGTTCCACGTGCCTCTGCGGAGTATATGTCCCACTTTTCATAAATTCGTAGTCCTTTCTTTGGCGTTGGTCATCGGAATGAAATCATTCGTGTTCCGAAGTATCATCTTGTTTTTATGTGTGTCTGGTTTAAGTCTATCCGTAGGGTGTAAACCTGCCTTCTCTTCCTTTATCCAGTATTGGAATTGGCAACAGATTGGCAGAGATACTCAATCCACCCAACTACCCAACAAATTTCCACGTGGAGCTACGACCAAATAGTTGTGAGGCACAATGTGAGATAAAATGACCTCAGGATTATATTTAATTTATACTATAAACAACGAGCAAAACTACGTGTTAACTATCAGCTATCAAAGGAAATTGAAATCAGACGTGGAGTAAGACAGGGATGTGTGATGTCGCCAATTCTTTTTAATGTCTACTCGGAAGATATCTTGAAAAAGCTCTTGAGGGTAAAATAGCTGGAATAAAAGTAAATGGAGTTCCCATTAACAGCATTAGATATGCGGATGACACTGTCATCTTAGCTGAAAATATTGGGGATCTTCAGAGGCTGGTGACCAGAATAGCGGAGTTTGGACAAGAATACGGTCTAATAATGAACGGCAAGAAGACAAAGTTTATGAGAATATCAAAAACTCAAAGGAATAACGAGAATCTCTTTACAAACGGATCCAATATGGAACGAGTCGACCAATATGCATACCTTGGAACAATGATCAACTCCACAGGAGATTACTTACAGGAAATCAAAATCACAATATATCACAAGGAAAAAAAATTCCCGATATACGTATACCATAAATCACAAAAAATAAAAACCTTATCTTGTAAAAGGTATATTTAAAATCCCTGAAAAGGGCTGTATCACAACAAAACGTTTTCGGAATCAATACTCCATCATCAGTGTTATCACAGGTTTACATGCTTTAAGCCACCAAAATGTACGGGTAAAAACCCTTAAATCGATTTTAAACAGTTGGGGTTACATTATATTATCCGATTTTAAAGGATGTTACAAATATTTCCAGATTAACCCCTGGCATCACATGACATCAACCATATTGGTTGGGAAATTGTAGGTAGAACCTTACATGGCAGAGTTTAGGTGACCACTCAACAAAATCAGAATAGAAAAGACTAAAGCAAATTTTAACAAAATGAGAAAAGTGCTCTGAGCAAGAGATTTGAAGTTTGAGCTAAGAGTTAGGTTGGCTAGGTGCTACGTTTTCTCGACTTTGTTTTACGGAATGGAAACTTGGACCTTGAATGCTGCATCAATGAAAAAACTAGAATCATTCGAGCTGTGGGTGTACAGAAGGATTCTGAAAATATCGTGTACAGAACACGTCACAAACAAAGAGGTTCTGAGAAAGAAGAATAAAGAAATGAAAATCTTAAATACCATCAAAACAAGAAAATTAGAATATCTTGGACATAATACACATGGAGAAAGATACAACTTGCTCCAATTGATTATGCAGGGAAAGATTCAAGGAAAAAGAAGCATAGGAAGACGCAGAATATCGTGGCTGCGCAACCTGAGAGAATGGCACGGATGTACATCAAATGAAGATCCGAATAGATATGATGATTGCCGACATCCGTCGCGGAGATGGCACTTAAAGAAGAAGAAGAAGAAGAAGAAGAAGAAGAAGAAGAAGAAGAAGAAGAAGAAGAAGAAGAAGAAGAGTTGTGACAGAATAATTACAAATAAAAAAGATTACTACTTTTTAATTCAAACCTATTATTTAATCATCATTCTAATATAATCCAGAATCACTACTTTATATCATTCCAGAAATATCTGCTGATCCCTCTCTTTCTGCGTCGTTTAAAAAAGTGTGTCTAATTTTCCAATTTCAATTTAAAAATGGAACTTTTCATCACAACATCGTCCTTTCTGCGTTCAAACAAATGCAATAAAAATTTTACTGGTCGCTTTGAAGTCTGGAACGTTTTTTATTACTTTTTCATGTGAAATAATATTTTGTCTGATCTAGACAGGATAAAATTTTAATAAACGATGTTACAAGTGATAATAGGTAAACGAATATTTTTTGTATCGGTTGATGTTGAAAACAACGTAGTACAATATATTTTAGAAGTAATTAAATTTACGGCAAAATAATTTTCTAGCAAAATAAATAATACAGTGTGTTCATAATGTGTGTACACTTTGCTTTATACGCCAGGGAAATAAGGCAAAAATATACCATGTTCGGGACACTTGAGCAGCCAGGTTGTAAATGGGTTTTTTGGGTACTATATACCTAATACATTATAAATATAAAAATGCCCGTTACAGTTCGGACGAGCATTTTAGTTATTAACAAATAAGCTTCAAAATGGCAGTTTCTTCGTTTAAATCGCTACAGGTAAAAATAAAGTAATTAAATATGTTATTTATAGTGCCCTTCTTTTAGTAGATGGGCAAAGGCTTAAAATGACAGTTTTTAAATCTTATTCCGATCCTTTGTTGCTTCGGAAACTTCAAAATAAAATTAAAATTTCGAAAATAAAAAAATTACTATAAGTTTTGCGAAAATGACCTTAAGACTTTCATATTGCATGAAAAGTTGAGTCAAACAGTCCATATAATGCACAAAAATTTTTAAGACGATTCGTTAATATAATTAGTTTAAATATTATTCAATTTGTTTATCCCAACCTTTTCGCCTAGGTTAATCAGGGTCAACATTAGCCACTTTTTTTATTTAATTCACAGCTACTTTGTTTATAACAATTAAGCAACCTTACTAGAGCCATTTTGAAGTTCAAGGTATATAGTTTATGCATAAAGTTTTACTAAACTTAACGAAATCGATTCTTGGTTGGTGGAGGGGAATAATTATTAAAATCCGTGCACTCAAAAGATGAAATTGATTCTTCAAACATAGGCTGCAATTAATATCTCCGGAGCTTGTTGATGGATTTTGATCGTAATTGTTTAAATTTGTATGTACTCGTAGTCTTGTAGAGTATATCCCCACCTAACATTACAAAATGTTAGGCGGAACCCCCCTTCTCACTCAGGGATATGAAAAATAGATTACGACCGATTCTAAAACCTACCGAATATACATATATAATTTCATAACAATCGGTCAAGCGGTCTCGGAGAAGAATGGCAACTGCAACTAACAGTGTGACAGGAGAATTTTATAGATGCAAATATATAGATGGCTATTAAAAAATGGGGGTTGGTGATAGAAGAGTTAAAATTAAGGATTTTATGTATCTTTCAATTCTACACCATAGATAATTAAAGTAGACAATTTTGTCCAAAATAATAAAAAAAATGTTAAGGGGGCAACCCCCCTTATAATTTATGGGCATGAAAAATAGATTAGAACCTATGCTCAGTCATACAGGGTATACGTGTAGAATTTCATAAATATCGGTCACGCCGTTTCGGGGGAGTATGGTAACTAACACTGTTACAGGAGAATGTTATATATACAGGGTGAGGCAGATAAAGGGCCTATTAGAAATATCTCGAGAACTCAAGGTAAGAAAATTATGAAAATCGGAATACAGGGGTTTTGAGGTGCGAACTATTTAATGAAAATATTTTGGTCTCTTTGCTACTTCCGGTTATACCGGAAGTTGGTTGTAACTTCGTTTTTTTAAATAGGACACCCTGTATATTTTTACATTTTTGGATTCTCCTTGATTTCTTCTTTCTTAAAATATAAGTTTTTGTAATATTATACAGGGTAGGTTAAAAGATAATTACGTTTTTTTATTAATTTCGTAGCAAAATTCACACCCTGTAGAATTGTAGTAGTTTGACATAACAAACTCTGTTTATGTTCAAATGATTTTTAATATAGTCTACTATGTTAAGAATTATTGATATAGTTAAATTTTTCCTTTTTTGTATACAGGGTTGGTCGAAACTCAGAATGAGTATTTTCTGAGTTTTCTTAAATGGAACACCCTGTGTTTTAGTATTGTAATGAAATGTTATTTTAGGATACTTTTTAATTTCTTAAGCAATCCCTATACCTAACTGCTTCAATTTGTGAGTTATTGGTGATTCAAGCCAAACATTAATTGCAACACAAAATACCTGAAATTTTATTAGGTTGGCCGTAAAAATATTCAATCACAAATATTTTTCGGAAATAAATACATACTAATCGAGACTGATACTTAAAATTGCCAATAATGGTTGAGCTATCAAAATATCTAAGTAGTTAGGATTGTTGGTGCGATTAACAATTAAGCACAAATTAAAGCAGTTGGGTATAGGGAATGCTTAAGAAATTAAAAAGTACCATAAAATACTATTTCATTACAATACGAAAATATAGAGTGTTCCATTTAAGAAAACTCAGAAAATACACATTCCGAGTTTCGACCCACCCTGTATACTAAAATTCAAAATTTAGCTATACTAATAATTGGTAACAATAGTAGCCCATATTAAAAATCATTTGAACATATAAATAGATTTTGATGTAAAACTACTACAATTCTACAGGGTGTGAATTTTGCTACGAAATTAATAAAAAAACGTAATTATCTTTTAATCTACCTTGTATAATATTACAAAACCTTATATTTTAAAAAAGAAGAAATCGAGGAGAATCCAAAAACGTAAAAATATATAGGGTGTCCCATTTAAAAAAACGAAGTTACAATCACTTTCCGGTATAACCGGAAGTAGCAAAGAGACCAAAATATTTTCATTAAATAGTTCACACCTCAAAACCCCTATATTCCAATTTTCATAATTTTCTTTATTTTAGTTCTCGAGATATTTATCCCTTTATAGGCCCTTTATCTGCCTCACCCTATATAGAAGCAACTGTGAATTAAATAATAAAAGTGGCTAACTTTGACCGCAATTAACCTAGGCAAAAAGTTTTGTTTTTGAAAATTCGTGTAAAAATACCAGCTTTTTAAATCCCAAAGTAGATTTACTCTACAGTCAATATTAACAAAGCTTTTCAAATTGTTTTTAAGCCAAAAATGCCTCTACTTTAGTAAAATGTTTCCGGAATGATAGAAATGACTTTTTATAGATTTTTTTAAATGATTGGAAAATGTAAGTGTTCTCTTTCATGTGCTTTTCACAGAATTGCTGTATCATTATTATTTTCTGAACAATAACATTGCAAAAAAAGCTCTTGGATAAACAAATTGAATAAAATTTAAACTAAATGACGAATAGTCTTAACATTTTTTGTGCATGATATGTACTGGTTGCCTCAAATTTTCGTGCAATATGAAAGTCTTAAGTTAATTTTTTATTTTCGAAATTTTAGTTTTATTTTGCAATTAGCGAAGCCACAAATGATCGGAACAAAATTCAAAAACTGCCCTTTTGAACCTTTGCTCATCTACTAAATGATGAATACTCTAAATAAGATATTTAATTACCCTATTTTTACCTGTAGTGATTTAAACGAAAAACTGCCATTTTTGACGCTTATTTGTTAATAACTTAAATTCTCGTCCGAACTGTGACGAACATTTTTGTATTTATAATGTATTAGGTATATAGTACCCAAAAAACCCATTTGCAACCTGGCTGCTTAAGTGTCCCGACAAAAACCTTATTTCTCTGGACTATTATTGTTGCAACACATTAATTGTTAGCTTTATGTTCTTAAAATATATGACTTCTTCGCTATTTTTATTATCTAATAGCATATATTTTTATGTCGAAAATCTAAAGCATGTATTTTCCGAGTTCAGCTATTCTAGCGCTGTTTGAAATGCAGTCTCCAATAGTTTGGTTTTATTTCTCTTCTTACTTTAATGTTCAGCAGTACAAAAGAAGAATTACAGGCAATACGCTGCGAGATCGAAAGAATAGTGAAAACATTACAAGAAACTGTAATGTACAGTGTAGAAACGAATGGACCCTAAATAAAAAAGAAATGAATAACCACATAAGCAGACTTGCAGAGATTCGTATGGTCAAAATAACAAGTGAGCCCATCAGAATCAAAACCTGCTAAATCCTAAATTTTTCGTTTTCCCTTTTTTTACACAGTTTCAAAGTTCAAGTATCTATTAATCTACAGGCATAAGGTTTCGACTCAAAACCTTCTAAATTCTCTTCAAAATACCACTGAAATGTTAACGTAGAATCAAACCCTTCTATGTCCATAGTTTTATGAACAATAAAATACGCCTTTTTCTTGTATATTTTGTATGTTTCCTCATCAAAATGGTTCAATTCCTACTTTTAGTGCATTAATTGCGCCTAAAAGCAGTTGAAAATTAGCCATATTATGTGGGTCTATCTGCTAAATCCAAACTAAAAGTACAAATTTCTGAAGATGTAAGGGGTCTGCAGAAAAATGACGCTATACCAAATTAGTGTGCCATTTTATGATATTTATTGATCCAACTTTGATTAAGAAATGCTGGATACTTTTTGGAAAATTTACATGTTTAATGTTTTTTTGGTCCCCTGAAAAATTAAAAAAAATGGATCTAGCAGGTTTTGATTCTATAGGCCTTAACTGATAAATCAACAATCAGTAGTAAAAATATCGAACGACCGCGTAAAAGATGAAGTGATAACCTTCCATCGAGGTATCAGTTCGCCAATAAACAAGCAGAATTGCGTATAAAGAAAAAGAAGAAGAAAAATCTACAGCTAAAATAAAAAATCCTTCTTTTTGTTGATATATATTTTTTAATATGTATGTATAGTCTGTGAATGGCAATAAAACTTTCCATCCACTTTTCTGGAAATATCTTGCGTACATTATTCACTTTTATTGTTTTTAATTAAATTAAAAGCTGTCAGACCACGACCACACCACAAGCATATTTGCCAGTAAAGATAAACAAATCTCCACAAACCTCGGGTAAATTGATACATTTTTCTTTTAAGACACTGTTTATTCAGGAAGATATTTTGTCGGCAGAACTGCTGGTTCGGGAAAGCATAGCAATAAAAATCCAGTATTTTTCTGAAGCTTTTAAAAGGGATTTTCTAACGTTTAAATTTTTAAATTTTTACATTTTTTTCGAACGTTTAAATAAGTGACTAAGTTTAAAGGAATCTGAATTTTCGATAAAGCTTTTTAATATTGTTCTGAAGCTACTTTCTTGTGACATCTTGATGCAATTTACTAGTTTAGTTGAAAATAAGCTGCAATTTTACTTTAAAATTAAGTTTATTTGACGTGTTAAATTCTTCTTCGGAAATATGGCTTCTTAAAATACTTACTTTAAAGGATTTTCTATGAGTTTTGTAATGATATGATGCCAGAGCCGGTGATCGGGGCCGGTCGACCATAGATGATCGAAAGAGTATCCGTGTTGACGCATCCCCTCTTCATACCCCACTAGACGAAACCGAAGGGGAAGTGGCATGGAGAGCGTATTTAAGACGAGGAGGAGAATCATAAAATGAGTTATTCTTAACGTATTGAATTAGGAATAGCTCAATGGCAGAGATGCACCGGGTTGAGGTGGCACTCTGCCTAGGTAGGCGCTGCAGTATTAACGTGGCGTTCCATCGGAACCGTTACCGCAGTGAGCGGTAGTTTCGATGGACGGGTGACTGTGTGTTGCTGTTCAATGTTATCGCATTGCATTGAAATGCGATGTCTCCGAGCCTGAATGCGTAAATAGGTTGATTCCATGTAGCGAGATTGTTATTGTATATACAGTCGGAAAAATGAAAGATAACCCATGAACGATCACATTAATCACTTATTTTGTATTTGCTGTCTTTTTCTATCACAAACGTTTGTTATTTATAGAAAAAGACAGCAAATACAAAATAAGTGATTGATGTGATCGTTCATGGGTATTCTTTCATTCTTCCGACTGTATATTGTGTTGTGTATTGTACCGTTTTAATATTACTATGTTTCGATGACAGTAATAAGTATAATGTTTTTCTTTGCAGAAGATAGAATTATATTTTATTGTATTTATTTTGAACTGTATAGAAATACCTTAAATCTACACCTAGCGCCGGTATTTCAATAGCTACTTAAGCTTTTGCTTAACTAAGCCTGTGTCAAAAGTTAAGGAGAAGCTTAAGCCGGGTGTCGTATTTCCATCATTTCCTTAACTAAACTGATGCTCAACTGTAAAGTTAATTGGTTTGGTACCTCTGAATACGTCAAAATGCCAGAACTAACTGTTCTGAGGTAAAAACCACTACTGTTGACGTTTAATTTTATATTGTCATCTGTATCAATGTCAATTACTTAATTTTGTGTACATGGTACATGTGTTGTTAGTTTATTGTCTAGATTTTCTCTGGTTATATTTTTATTGTTATTTTGCATAAGCAATAGATCCGTCTTTGTAATTTTGTTTATTGGATATATTCCTTAAAATGTCAAATTCGAATGTAAGTTTGTTTTTGTAAAATAAATATACCTACCAAGCATTGTATAAATAAATAATTTCCATGTGCCTACACCTTCCAAAAGTAGTAAGAATTTTAATGATCGTTATTACGATTAATAAATTAATAGATTTATAGATTATTATTTAATAATCTAATAATAACGTTATTACTCAAAAGTTGGCTTTCAAAATAACTCTCTAATTAATAATTTATAGAAATAACCTAATAGAAATAAAAAAGGCAGACGGGATCAATGTGACAACTACAGAGGCATCGCTGTAACGAACTCGATCAGCCGAATATACGGAAAACTGATTAAAAATAAAATCGAAAACGAATATAAAGATATAGAAGCTGAAGAACAGGCAGGATTCAGGGCAGGGAGATCAACGGTTGACCATCTGTTTTGTATTACACAGATTATTGAGAAGAAACTGGCCGTCAACCAGGAGGTGCATCTGTTATATGTGGACTTAAGAAAAGCGTATGATAGCATCCCACAAAACAAACTATGGGAAGCATTAGAGAAAACCAATATAAGCGCAAATTTAATAACAGCGACGAAACAATTGTATACCAAAACTGCATCAAGGGTGAAAGTTGGAAGCAGGCTATCGAGAGGATTCCAAATTAGCAAAGGCCTAAAACAAGGGTGCTGCCTTTCACCGACATTAGACAACTCTAAAACTTTGGAAACGCAAATGCAAAAACATGGGATTACCGATCAGCAACAATACAATATACACTTTGTCATTTGCAGACGACCAACTTGTACTAGCGCAAGACTACGATGATATAGAATATATGACAAGGAAATTAATAGAGGAGTACAAAAAAGGTGGTTTGGAAATAAACATAAAGAAGACCGAATATATGTGTATCGGTGGGACACAGCAGGACCTTACACTGGGGAATGGCGAAATTATTAAACATTGCGACGCATATAAATACCTGGGTATGACCATCACACAAGAAGGAAGCGTAGACCGGACGATAGAAAAAAGAAACAACCAGGGAAGAAAAGCAATTACCCTTCTCAATAGCATCCTGTGGGACCAGTCAATATCAAACAACAACAAACATAGAATATACAATACAATTGTTAAGAGTATAATCATTTACAGCAGTGAAGTATGGCAAATAAAAGAAAGATACAAGAGAAAACTTGAAGCAACAGAAATGGATTTCTGGAGGCGCTCAGCAGGAAAATCAAGATTAGAAAGGGTAACCAACAACAGAATTAGGGAAATAATGAATGTGAAACACACAATAGTAGATGACATTAGTACCAAACAGCTTAGATGGTATGGACACGTACAAAGAATGTCCGAAGAACGACTCCCGAAACAAATCCTAACGTGGACCCCTCATGGTAGACGAAAAAGAGGAAGACCCCGCCTGAGTTGGAGAGAAGGCATAAATCGAGAAATGAGAGAAAGAGAATTGGATGAAGACCTTTGGATGGACCGAAGTGAATGGCGACTAGGCATCGGAAGACGTAGGAGAACGTTTTAAAACCGATATATATATATATATATATATATATATATATATATATATATATATATATATATATATATATATATATATATAAAAAACAAAATATGCACAAGGTGGAATGCAACCATAGACACGTGTTTCTGACTTATTAGTCGTCATCAGTATGATATAGCTAAACAGGAGCAATGCAACCAATTTGTGGCTATAATGTTAGAAGACCCTCAGGATTCGAGAGCAACAACTAACAAATCCACGGAGGAAGCTACAGCTACCTGAGGCAAGGGATGCCAAACGTTTAGAACGTTTTAAACAATCAAACAAGGAGAGGTTAGCGCGAGTTAATAAATATCGGCATGGCTCGCAATAAGTATGAAAAACAAAATATGCACAAGGTGGAATGCAACCATAGACACGTGTTTCTGACTTATTAGTCGTCATCAGTATGATATAGCTAAACAGGAGCAATGCAACCAATTTGTGGCTATAATGTTAGAAGACCCTCAGGATTCGAGAGCAACAACTAACAAATCCACGGAGGAAGCTACAGCTACCTGAGGCAAGGGATGCCAAACGTTTAGAACGTTTTAAACAATCAAACAAGGAGAGGTTAGCGCGAGTTAATAAATATCGGCATGGCTCGCAATAAGTATGAAAAACAAAATATGCACAAGGTGGAATGCAACCATAGACACGTGTTTCTGACTTATTAGTCGTCATCAGTATGATATAGCTAAACAGGAGCAATGCAACCAATTTGTGGCTATAATGTTAGAAGACCCTCAGGATTCGAGAGCAACAACTAACAAATCCACGGAGGAAGCTACAGCTACCTGAGGCAAGGGATGCCAAACGTTTAGAACGTTTTAAACAATCAAACAAGGAGAGGTTAGCGCGAGTTAATAAATATCGGCATGGCTCGCAATAAGTATGAAAAACAAAATATGCACAAGGTGGAATGCAACCATAGACACGTGTTTCTGACTTATTAGTCGTCATCAGTATGATATAGCTAAACAGGAGCAATGCAACCAATTTGTGGCTATAATGTTAGAAGACCCTCAGGATTCGAGAGCAACAACTAACAAATCCACGGAGGAAGCTACAGCTACCTGAGGCAAGGGATGCCAAACGTTTAGAACGTTTTAAACAATCAAACAAGGAGAGGTTAGCGCGAGTTAATAAATATCGGCATGGCTCGCAATAAGTATGAAAAACAAAATATGCACAAGGTGGAATGCAACCATAGACACGTGTTTCTGACTTATTAGTCGTCATCAGTATGATATAGCTAAACAGGAGCAATGCAACCAATTTGTGGCTATAATGTTAGAAGACCCTCAGGATTCGAGAGCAACAACTAACAAATCCACGGAGGAAGCTACAGCTACCTGAGGCAAGGGATGCCAAACGTTTAGAACGTTTTAAACAATCAAACAAGGAGAGGTTAGCGCGAGTTAATAAATATCGGCATGGCTCGCAATAAGTATGAAAAACAAAATATGCACAAGGTGGAATGCAACCATAGACACGTGTTTCTGACTTATTAGTCGTCATCAGTATGATATAGCTAAACAGGAGCAATGCAACCAATTTGTGGCTATAATGTTAGAAGACCCTCAGGATTCGAGAGCAACAACTAACAAATCCACGGAGGAAGCTACAGCTACCTGAGGCAAGGGATGCCAAACGTTTAGAACGTTTTAAACAATCAAACAAGGAGAGGTTAGCGCGAGTTAATAAATATCGGCATGGCTCGCAATAAGTATGAAAAACAAAATATGCACAAGGTGGAATGCAACCATAGACACGTGTTTCTGACTTATTAGTCGTCATCAGTATGATATAGCTAAACAGGAGCAATGCAACCAATTTGTGGCTATAATGTTAGAAGACCCTCAGGATTCGAGAGCAACAACTAACAAATCCACGGAGGAAGCTACAGCTACCTGAGGCAAGGGATGCCAAACGTTTAGAACGTTTTAAACAATCAAACAAGGAGAGGTTAGCGCGAGTTAATAAATATCGGCATGGCTCGCAATAAGTATGAAAAACAAAATATGCACAAGGTGGAATGCAACCATAGACACGTGTTTCTGACTTATTAGTCGTCATCAGTATGATATAGCTAAACAGGAGCAATGCAACCAATTTGTGGCTATAATGTTAGAAGACCCTCAGGATTCGAGAGCAACAACTAACAAATCCACGGAGGAAGCTACAGCTACCTGAGGCAAGGGATGCCAAACGTTTAGAACGTTTTAAACAATCAAACAAGGAGAGGTTAGCGCGAGTTAATAAATATCGGCATGGCTCGCAATAAGTATGAAAAACAAAATATGCACAAGGTGGAATGCAACCATAGACACGTGTTTCTGACTTATTAGTCGTCATCAGTATGATATAGCTAAACAGGAGCAATGCAACCAATTTGTGGCTATAATGTTAGAAGACCCTCAGGATTCGAGAGCAACAACTAACAAATCCACGGAGGAAGCTACAGCTACCTGAGGCAAGGGATGCCAAACGTTTAGAACGTTTTAAACAATCAAACAAGGAGAGGTTAGCGCGAGTTAATAAATATCGGCATGGCTCGCAATAAGTATGAAAAACAAAATATGCACAAGGTGGAATGCAACCATAGACACGTGTTTCTGACTTATTAGTCGTCATCAGTATGATATAGCTAAACAGGAGCAATGCAACCAATTTGTGGCTATAATGTTAGAAGACCCTCAGGATTCGAGAGCAACAACTAACAAATCCACGGAGGAAGCTACAGCTACCTGAGGCAAGGGATGCCAAACGTTTAGAACGTTTTAAACAATCAAACAAGGAGAGGTTAGCGCGAGTTAATAAATATCGGCATGGCTCGCAATAAGTATGAAAAACAAAATATGCACAAGGTGGAATGCAACCATAGACACGTGTTTCTGACTTATTAGTCGTCATCAGTATGATATAGCTAAACAGGAGCAATGCAACCAATTTGTGGCTATAATGTTAGAAGACCCTCAGGATTCGAGAGCAACAACTAACAAATCCACGGAGGAAGCTACAGCTACCTGAGGCAAGGGATGCCAAACGTTTAGAACGTTTTAAACAATCAAACAAGGAGAGGTTAGCGCGAGTTAATAAATATCGGCATGGCTCGCAATAAGTATGAAAAACAAAATATGCACAAGGTGGAATGCAACCATAGACACGTGTTTCTGACTTATTAGTCGTCATCAGTATGATATAGCTAAACAGGAGCAATGCAACCAATTTGTGGCTATAATGTTAGAAGACCCTCAGGATTCGAGAGCAACAACTAACAAATCCACGGAGGAAGCTACAGCTACCTGAGGCAAGGGATGCCAAACGTTTAGAACGTTTTAAACAATCAAACAAGGAGAGGTTAGCGCGAGTTAATAAATATCGGCATGGCTCGCAATAAGTATGAAAAACAAAATATGCACAAGGTGGAATGCAACCATAGACACGTGTTTCTGACTTATTAGTCGTCATCAGTATGATATAGCTAAACAGGAGCAATGCAACCAATTTGTGGCTATAATGTTAGAAGACCCTCAGGATTCGAGAGCAACAACTAACAAATCCACGGAGGAAGCTACAGCTACCTGAGGCAAGGGATGCCAAACGTTTAGAACGTTTTAAACAATCAAACAAGGAGAGGTTAGCGCGAGTTAATAAATATCGGCATGGCTCGCAATAAGTATGAAAAACAAAATATGCACAAGGTGGAATGCAACCATAGACACGTGTTTCTGACTTATTAGTCGTCATCAGTATGATATAGCTAAACAGGAGCAATGCAACCAATTTGTGGCTATAATGTTAGAAGACCCTCAGGATTCGAGAGCAACAACTAACAAATCCACGGAGGAAGCTACAGCTACCTGAGGCAAGGGATGCCAAACGTTTAGAACGTTTTAAACAATCAAACAAGGAGAGGTTAGCGCGAGTTAATAAATATCGGCATGGCTCGCAATAAGTATGAAAAACAAAATATGCACAAGGTGGAATGCAACCATAGACACGTGTTTCTGACTTATTAGTCGTCATCAGTATGATATAGCTAAACAGGAGCAATGCAACCAATTTGTGGCTATAATGTTAGAAGACCCTCAGGATTCGAGAGCAACAACTAACAAATCCACGGAGGAAGCTACAGCTACCTGAGGCAAGGGATGCCAAACGTTTAGAACGTTTTAAACAATCAAACAAGGAGAGGTTAGCGCGAGTTAATAAATATCGGCATGGCTCGCAATAAGTATGAAAAACAAAATATGCACAAGGTGGAATGCAACCATAGACACGTGTTTCTGACTTATTAGTCGTCATCAGTATGATATAGCTAAACAGGAGCAATGCAACCAATTTGTGGCTATAATGTTAGAAGACCCTCAGGATTCGAGAGCAACAACTAACAAATCCACGGAGGAAGCTACAGCTACCTGAGGCAAGGGATGCCAAACGTTTAGAACGTTTTAAACAATCAAACAAGGAGAGGTTAGCGCGAGTTAATAAATATCGGCATGGCTCGCAATAAGTATGAAAAACAAAATATGCACAAGGTGGAATGCAACCATAGACACGTGTTTCTGACTTATTAGTCGTCATCAGTATGATATAGCTAAACAGGAGCAATGCAACCAATTTGTGGCTATAATGTTAGAAGACCCTCAGGATTCGAGAGCAACAACTAACAAATCCACGGAGGAAGCTACAGCTACCTGAGGCAAGGGATGCCAAACGTTTAGAACGTTTTAAACAATCAAACAAGGAGAGGTTAGCGCGAGTTAATAAATATCGGCATGGCTCGCAATAAGTATGAAAAACAAAATATGCACAAGGTGGAATGCAACCATAGACACGTGTTTCTGACTTATTAGTCGTCATCAGTATGATATAGCTAAACAGGAGCAATGCAACCAATTTGTGGCTATAATGTTAGAAGACCCTCAGGATTCGAGAGCAACAACTAACAAATCCACGGAGGAAGCTACAGCTACCTGAGGCAAGGGATGCCAAACGTTTAGAACGTTTTAAACAATCAAACAAGGAGAGGTTAGCGCGAGTTAATAAATATCGGCATGGCTCGCAATAAGTATGAAAAACAAAATATGCACAAGGTGGAATGCAACCATAGACACGTGTTTCTGACTTATTAGTCGTCATCAGTATGATATAGCTAAACAGGAGCAATGCAACCAATTTGTGGCTATAATGTTAGAAGACCCTCAGGATTCGAGAGCAACAACTAACAAATCCACGGAGGAAGCTACAGCTACCTGAGGCAAGGGATGCCAAACGTTTAGAACGTTTTAAACAATCAAACAAGGAGAGGTTAGCGCGAGTTAATAAATATCGGCATGGCTCGCAATAAGTATGAAAAACAAAATATGCACAAGGTGGAATGCAACCATAGACACGTGTTTCTGACTTATTAGTCGTCATCAGTATGATATAGCTAAACAGGAGCAATGCAACCAATTTGTGGCTATAATGTTAGAAGACCCTCAGGATTCGAGAGCAACAACTAACAAATCCACGGAGGAAGCTACAGCTACCTGAGGCAAGGGATGCCAAACGTTTAGAACGTTTTAAACAATCAAACAAGGAGAGGTTAGCGCGAGTTAATAAATATCGGCATGGCTCGCAATAAGTATGAAAAACAAAATATGCACAAGGTGGAATGCAACCATAGACACGTGTTTCTGACTTATTAGTCGTCATCAGTATGATATAGCTAAACAGGAGCAATGCAACCAATTTGTGGCTATAATGTTAGAAGACCCTCAGGATTCGAGAGCAACAACTAACAAATCCACGGAGGAAGCTACAGCTACCTGAGGCAAGGGATGCCAAACGTTTAGAACGTTTTAAACAATCAAACAAGGAGAGGTTAGCGCGAGTTAATAAATATCGGCATGGCTCGCAATAAGTATGAAAAACAAAATATGCACAAGGTGGAATGCAACCATAGACACGTGTTTCTGACTTATTAGTCGTCATCAGTATGATATAGCTAAACAGGAGCAATGCAACCAATTTGTGGCTATAATGTTAGAAGACCCTCAGGATTCGAGAGCAACAACTAACAAATCCACGGAGGAAGCTACAGCTACCTGAGGCAAGGGATGCCAAACGTTTAGAACGTTTTAAACAATCAAACAAGGAGAGGTTAGCGCGAGTTAATAAATATCGGCATGGCTCGCAATAAGTTGCATTGCTCCTGTTTAGCTATATCATACTGATGACGACTAATAAGTCAGAAACACGTGTCTATGGTTGCATTCCACCTTGTGCATATTTTGTTTTTCATACTTATTGCGAGCCATGCCGATATTTATTAACTCGCGCTAACCTCTCCTTGTTTGATTGTTTAAAACGTTCTAAACGTTTGGCATCCCTTGCCTCAGGTAGCTGTAGCTTCCTCCGTGGATTTGTTAGTTGTTGCTCTCGAATCCTGAGGGTCTTCTAACATTATAGCCACAAATTGGTTGCATTGCTCCTGTTTAGCTATATCATACTGATGACGACTAATAAGTCAGAAACACGTGTCTATGGTTGCATTCCACCTTGTGCATATTTTGTTTTTCATACTTATTGCGAGCCATGCCGATATTTATTAACTCGCGCTAACCTCTCCTTGTTTGATTGTTTAAAACGTTCTAAACGTTTGGCATCCCTTGCCTCAGGTAGCTGTAGCTTCCTCCGTGGATTTGTTAGTTGTTGCTCTCGAATCCTGAGGGTCTTCTAACATTATAGCCACAAATTGGTTGCATTGCTCCTGTTTAGCTATATCATACTGATGACGACTAATAAGTCAGAAACACGTGTCTATGGTTGCATTCCACCTTGTGCATATTTTGTTTTTCATACTTATTGCGAGCCATGCCGATATTTATTAACTCGCGCTAACCTCTCCTTGTCTCCTTGTTATATATATATATATATATATATATATATATATATATATATATATATATATATATATAGAAATAACCTCAAAAAAGAGAAAACAAATTTTAAGCAAAGGCTTAAACCAACTCCCGCGCGAGCTTAAAATTATTTGGTTTAAGCCTAGGCTTAAGCCTCAAATTGAAGTGGAAATACAGGCATCTAAGCTTAAGCAAAGGCTTAAAGTAAGCTTTGGCTTAAGTGAGGTTGGAAATACCGGCCCTAAGCATCAAAATTAACGCACCACCCTAAAAGGGACATTTGTGATGTCTCTTATTTCCTAAATATGTTGTCCGATTTTAACGATTTTTTTAATATGTTATAGCTTTATTCTTCAAAAATATCGATGTAATAATATTATTATTGCTAAACAGTTAAGTGGCATTGTCTACCGGGTTTAACAATGATAGTGTGTTTTTTCCTCAAAGTTTGGAACACCCTGTGGAATATTCTAGCACAGAGGTCGGCAAAGTTTTTAATGTAAAGAGTGAATTATCAAATTAAAAATTCATGGCGGGCGCCAACTATTTTTTGACGTAACAAATATATAAATATAAACGTATAAAAAATATACGTTTTGAATTTCTTGTCTAAATTAACATAGTTTAAGGGCGCATTAAAATTTATTTAAGGGCGCGCCGCGTTGCCGACCTCTGTTCTAGCATATATAAAATATGAAAATTAAAACTCAACTGTTGTCTTAGACTTTCTTAATATTTTGCTTTTTGATTCATTCGCTTTTGGTGGGTAATAAAAAAGTTTGGTATTTTAACAACTAGCCTACTTTAACAACTAGCCATGTTATTCATCAATACAGGGTGTTGGTGTTTCTAAATAAGTGCAACAAACTTTAAGGGGTAATTCCACATGAAACAAGTAATTGGACTTCGTAAGTCCTAGGTTTTCACCCAAAGTAATCGGAAGTAGAACTGGAAGACGATATTTGAATTTTACGTGTAACTTTGCGTGGATTGATATACGAATTTACTAATTTTGAGTCATTTTTACTAAACTTTGACATTTGTCACCTCATTTGTAATTCTACCCGGTATAATGGCGGAGGAGTTATATTGGCGGTCGTACGGACCGACAGAAAGATTGCCTAGGTCAAATATCTCACCTTTAGTACCATCCTTGGATTATAAGCTTTCATTTGACACCTCATTTATCATTCTAGCTGGTATAATGATGGAGGAGTTATATTTGCGGTCGGACGGACCGACGGACAGACCGCCTAGGTCAAATATCTCACCTTTAGTACCACCCTTGGATTATCAGCTTTCATTTGACACCTCATTTGTCATTCTACATGGTATAATGACGGAGGGGTTATATTCCTGGTCGTACGGACCAACGGAAAGACAGCCTGGGTCAAATATCTCACCTTTAGTACCATTCTTGAATTATCAGCTTTCATTTGACGCCTCATTTGTCATTTTACCTGGTATAATGACGGATAAGTTATATTCGCGGTCGTACGGACGGACGGAAAGACAGCCTAGGTCAAATATCTCACCTTTAGTACCATCCTTGGATCATAAGCTTTCATTTGACACCTCATTTATCATTCAAGCTGGTATAATGATGGAGGATTTATATATTGGCGGTCGTACGGACCGACGGAAAGACAGCCTAGGTCAAATATCTCACCTGTAGTACCATCCTTGGATTATAAGCTTTTATTTGACATCTCATTTGTCATTCTACCTGGTATAATGATGGAGGAGTTATATTCGCGGTCGGACAGACCGACGGACAGACCGCCAAGGTCAAATATCTCACCTTTAGTACCATCCTTGGATTATCAGATTTCATTTGACACCTCATTTGTCATTCTACCTGGTATAATAACGGAGGAGTTATATTCCCGGTCGTACGGACCGACGGAAAGACAGCCTGGGTCAAATATCTCACCTTTAGTACCATCCTTGGATTATAAGCTTTTATTTGACACCTCATTTATCATTCAAGCTGGTATAATAAAGGAGGAGTTATATTCGCGGTCGGAGGGACCGACGCACAGACCGCCTAAGTCAAATATCTCACCTTTAGTACCATCCTCGGATTATAAGCTTTCATTTGACACCTCATTTATCATTCTATCTGGTATAATGATGGAGGAGTTATATTTGCGGTCGGACGGACCGACGGACAGACCGCCTAGGTCAAATATCTCACCTTTAGTACCACCCTTGGATTATCAGCTTTCATTTGACACCTCATTTGTCATTCTACATGGTATAATGACGGAGGGGTTATATTCCTGGTCGTACGGACCAACGGAAAGACAGCCTGGGTCAAATATCTCACCTTTAGTACCATCCTTGGATTATCAGCTTTCAGTTCACACCTCATTTGTCATTCTAGCTGGTATATTGACGGAGGAGTTGTGATTACAGGCAGACGGACGGACAGACGGACGTGGATAATACAAAGTTTTCACATTTTTTTACAATTGGGTGAAAACAAAAATACTGACTGTTTGCTTTATAAACATATGTCCGCGAATGCTTTGTTTGCGAGATACGGGATGTTGAATTTTTTCTTACAAACTGACGATTTATTTATTGCTCTAAAACCTGTTGAGATATGCCAATGAAATTTGGCAGGTTTTAAGAGGTAGTTATTAAGAATTAAGAATTTTATATTCACCATTGGCGTGCATATGGTATGTATCTAAAATGTTTATACCCGTATGCACGCCAATGGTTAATAAAAAATTCTAAATTTTATGTCAAAAAATGCGCAATAAAGCTCTTAAAACCTACCAAATTTGATTTGGATATCTCAGCCAGCTTTAGAGTAATAAATAAATCGTCAGTTTGTAAGAAAAAATTCAACATCCTATATCTCGGAAACCAAACATTTGCGCACATATGTTTATAAAGCCAGCTGTCATTATTTTTTCATGCAGAATTACCCCTTAAAGTTTGTCGCACCGTTATTTAGAAACACCGTGTATTGATGAAGAACATGTTTAGTTGTTAAAGTACCTAACTTTATTATCCAACATAAACGAATGAATAAAAAAAACAGAATGTTAAGAAAACTTGAGGCTATAATTGGGTTTTAATTTCAGTATTTTATAAATGCTAGAATAGTCCACATTGTGATGCGAACTTTGGGAAAAAATCACAGTTTGATTGGTACACCCGGTATACAATAAATTTACCCGTTTAGCAACAATATTATTATAGTGGTATCCTGAAAGAATCAGGCTATAAAATGTTCAAAAAATCACTTAAATCGGCCAACAGGTTTAGAAAATATGAGACATCAAAATGACCAAATTTTTAAGTGGGCCGATTTCTTCTAATTGTTTATATTCTTCTAATTGAAACAAATAAAAAAAATTTAAAATTTTTCTTCAATTATGGATACCCTTGGATATCCTACGGATATCTTGTTTAAAAATAGTCCTAGAATTTTGTGCAATACACCATTTTTAAGTAAAGAAAATAAGCTTTTTTTGTTATTTTACAATGTATTTACCTAATGAAAAATTAAAAAAATAATCATAAAAAATATCAAAAATCATTAAAAGTAGAAAACCTTGAAAAGCATAACCTGCTTAACAATAGTCGTACAACCTTATACAATAGACCGTTTTAAAGGTAATTAACTTCTTTTTCTACTAAATGTGTGATTGCATATACCTAGAAATGCGTAGAAAAAAGTTACAGAACAATGTTTGCGAAATAATGGGGAAAATGACCCAAAAATGCTGTGAGCGGCGAAATTTAAAAAATCCTATTTCGGAAACTTTAGAACCCAGAGACTTCTACCAAACGTCATTTTAAAGAGGAGGGATGGAGATTATTTTTGCTACAGTAATACCTATACCTATATCTCAGTGGAAAAAGTTATGGGGCAATAAACAAAATTGCTGTCTTTTGTGTTTTTTCTTGCTATTCTTTTGAGTATATTTTTGTAAAAAAAAATATTCATTTCGATAGTAAATTTAACCTGGAACAATTTTTCTGTAGACCTGTTTGTACCAAAAGTGCATAGAACTCACCCTAATTCAGCCTGTGCCTAAGGACTAATTCACCTCTTTCTTAAAAACGCACCCATCTAAATGGTAGTACTCTACGGTTTTTTTAAATTTAAAGGTTAATTAACCATATGAGACAGTCAAATCCCGTAAACGTTGTAGTTCCTTTTAGCTCTCTTATTTTGAACATAATACCGGGTGTCCACTTATATTTTCCCCCAACTGCCTATAACTTCTAAACGGCTCTAGATAGAAATATGCGGTGTACGCTGAAATGTTTTATTTTAGTAAAAGTTTTGTCTGAATGGACTAAATTTTTTATATCGCTTTCAAATACGAAAAGAAAAATGGTGGATTTTTTGAAAAAACGTTGTTGACTTTTTTTAACAGAACACCCAGTATATCTTTTTATAAATTGAAAGAAAGGTCTTTCACCTATCCAGAGATATAAAGTTTTTCAAAATCGGTTGTTAAATCACTGAGTAATTAATTTTTAAAATGAGAGGTGCAATGTGGATATCACATACAACCTAAATAACATAACTAAACAAATTGATATTATGTTATGGGATTTCCACATTGCATCTCTCATTTTAAAAATTAATTGCTCAGTCATTTGACCACCGATTTTAAAAAAATTTATATCGTTGGATAGGGAAATGACCGTTTTTTCAAGTTTTTAGGTAAATGACCATTTTTTATGTCGCTTTTAAATAAAAAATGGCGGATTTTTGGAAAAGAAAACGTTGTTGACTTTTTTTATTGAAACACCCAGTATATTTTTTTGTAGCTTGAAAAAACGGTCATTTACCTATCCAGCGATGTTAATTTTTTTAAAATCGGTTGTCAAATGACTGAGCAAATAATTTTTAAAATGAAACATGCAATGTGGAAATACATAACATAATATCATTTTGCTTAGTTATGTTATTTAGGTATGTGATATCCACGTAGTACCGCTCATTTTAAAAATTAATTACTCAATGATTTGACAACCGATTTTGAAAAACTTTATATCGCTGGATAGGTGAATGACCTTTCTTTCAATTTACAAGAAAATATACTGGGTATTCCACTAAAAAAAGTCAACAACATTTTTTTCAAAAATCCGTCATTTTTCTTTTCGTATTTGAAAGCGATATAAAAAATTCAATCCATTCAGACAAAACTTTTACTGAAATAAAACATTTCATCGAAAACCTCATATTTCTATCTTAAGCCGTTTAGAAGTTATAGGCAGTTAAAATGGGGGAAAATATAAGTGGACACCCGGTATAATCAATAGCCTAATATAATATAAAGACAGTATTTCAATGAATAATGAAAGTTTATGAAAAAAAGTAGTCCATCTAACCCGGATAAAATACCCCGGCTTTTTTTTAGCCATCAATACCTATCATCAGCCTCTTGCACTTGCAACTTTTTAGCCATCAGTACCTACATATCAGAATCTTGCACTCACCTGATGCCATTCTCCAATGATCACACTGAATTGACTTTTAACCGAAACCGATCCAGTTCCGAGATTGTAAGTAAAGACAACGTATCCGTTATCCAGGTAGAGCCCTATGAAATCACCACTGCCATCTATCCTGTGACCGTTGTAAATGAGTAGTCCATCTGGAGCTGTAGGTTTGAACGTGACGTCGAGATCCAGCCAGGTTAGAGCGCTTTCTCCTAAACCACGGTATCTCAGATGACTGGAACCGTTGAATGAAGGCACCTAAAATAGTTATTGTTTTAAATACATAAATGGAAATAAATTAATTATAATTAGCAACAAAAAAAAAAGACATCGGCCAAGATGTGACTGTCCTAAGCAAATTCCTTATAGGTAGTGATCATAGAATGAAAGGTAAAGTTTTCAATCCCAATAGCAGTCTGTGTGTTATTGCGTTGCTGCTCCTGCAATACTTAGAGCAGATTTATTGATGGATTATTATGTAGTTTTGTCTTCTAAATCCAAATCTGAAAACGGCGTTTCGATATCTCTAACCGTCTTCGAGATAATCGACCTCAAAGTCTAAAATGTGACGTCACAATTCTTTTATTTTCTGCCGACACACTAAACGCCAGCTGAAATCGTTGCTAGTAAGTAGGCTAGTTTTTTAATCTGAATTGGTTAAGCAAAGCATAGGTTATTTACATTTGAGTTTGACACTTCATGAATGTCAAACTAAATTTTAAATTAAGTATTAATAAAATATCAATGTCATTTGATAGTGAATTTAATTATTATATAAAATAAATAAGATGTTCAAAAATACAAGTTGAATATATTTTAAAAGCAATAATTTATTAACAATTTTAAAAAGGTTTATACGAGTATACGGCCTCCCCTCTAATGGGAGTACTTAATGATAAATGGACTGTTCCATTTGTTATGAAATGAAAATTGTTTAGTCGGTTCGCTAAACTCAAACAAAACTGGCTGGTGATTTTAGTAGGTAATTTTTTCGTTTTTTGCCAATTTTGCCAAAATTGGCAAAATTACTAATTATTTAGTAATTATTAACTATTTAGTAATTTTTTTTGCCAAAGTAGCAAATTTACTGAATAAAATCACTAGCCAGTTGTGTTTTCGTTTAGCGAACCGACTACCTATATGAAATATTGTTTGGAATAGAAAATTATGGTCTGACATGTGCAATTACATCCTTCTAATGGAAAAAAATATTTGAAGATTTTTCTCAAATTATGGATACCAACAACATTTTCATTTATAACTCATTTATTTTTAATTTGACGAAAAAAAGTTATTCTTTATAAAAAGCTCTTCATGGTCTAAGATTTATGATGCAACTATCATATATCAAATTTTATTAATTTTATACGAGGTATATAAAAAATATGAATTTTGATCATGAGTAAAGTGCCTTTATAGTTCACAATATTTAAATTATAATGATATAATTGCACATTAAAAAATAATTTCTAATTCTAAACAACTTTTCAAAATAGCAATTTTTCATATTATGAATTAAAATACGCAAATAAACAAAGTTTTCGTTATGATAATGCTCGTATTTTCAGCTTGTTAGTAATATTTTTAATATTTTTCAATATTATTAATGCTGCTATTAGGATTGAATTATTAGGACCTTTCAATTGCCAGATGACGCTAGTCACCTAATCCATACACGTCAGATGCAATGTGGGGATAAACTTTCATGGTTTGGTCACTTCGAGCAGAGAGCAGGAGGCCTAAGCCTCTCTGATGATGACTCCAATAAGAGTCGAAAATCGTCGATTCAGAGTGCTGGATTTCGCTCCCTGTTCTATGCGAAAAATTAGATTGTTTTGCCTTCCCATTGTAACTGAATAAAAATATAATACATTTTTATTTTATGTTAAAATATAATCTAAAAAGGATAGATATATATTCTTCTTTCTTCTTCTTTTGCCCTTTAATTCGTCCAATTTTGAACATAGGCTTCCCCCAGATTCCTCCATTCGCTTCTGTTTAGTGCTTTCTGTTTCCAGTGCGTTCCTCCTATCTTTTTAATGTCGTCTCCCCATCTCATCTGGGGTCGTCCTCTTGCTCTCTTTCCTGTCCATGGTCTCCATTGTTGTATCGTGGTATTCCACCTACTGTCCGTTTGTCTAGCGTTATGACCTGCGAAGCTCCTTTTTAGCCTGGCTATATGTTGTCCTGCGTTTTTGACTTGTTTTATTTCTTACCCAGTTGTTTTGCCTTTTGTCTGTTAATTTTAGTCCTAACATTGCTCCCTCCGTGGCTCTTTGTCACCCTTAGTGGCTCTTACCCAGTTGTTTTGCTTTTTGTATGTTAATTTTAGTCCTAACATTGCTCCCTCCGTGGCTCTTTGTGTCTTCATTATTTTATCCATATTTTCCGGCAAAATTTTCTTTCTTATGATATTATATACGAAAATTTTATTTTATATTTATTTATTTTTTCATTAAAATGTTAAATTTAAAATTAATATTCAGGAAAATATGTATTTTAATATTTATATTTATATAAATACAAATATCTTCTTCTTCTTTCTCTTTTTATTGGCCTGCATACTTAAATATAAATATAACTATTCTGGCTTTACATCAAAAAGAATGACGCACTGAACAAAGGGTTTGATATGAACTATACACTAAACTTTTGGCGTATTCTTCTGCACGTATGGATTTTTGACGCTAAACAGAGTAAATGTGTGATCGCGTAGAAAGGGTCAAACGTCAAGAAAGTTCTTCCATGATAAATCTACCATAACAAAATAAGGTACATTTAAATAACTGGCGACAGACTTGATCCTTTCGAATTATTTAAAATACGTTTGCGGAACTGAATGGGGCACAACAAAAGTTTCCAAAGTCTTATTTAGGGCCACAAGATATAATTTGAATAATTGAAATACTGAATGAATATAATTTAGAGGGTGATAAGTGAAGCAATGAGATCAACTTATTTGAATGACGGCATTTTGAGCGCGAAAATGCTGCTTAACAAAACTGAACGAAAAACCTAACCTTTTAAAGCTAAAGAAACATTTAAACGACTAATTAAATAACATTAATTTTGGATTAGGTGATAGAAATCAAAGAGGAGATAGGTTGATACAATTCTGCCAAGATAATAATATGATTGTTACAAACACGTTCTTTGAATTACCTAATAGACGTTTGTACACGTGGAAATCGCCAAGAGATAATGAACATCAGATAATGAGAAATCAAATAGATTATATCATGATCAAAGAAAGATATCGGAATAGTATTACAGCAGTCAAAACACAACCTGGAGCAGATATATCATCTAATCATAATCTCTTAGTAGCTCACATGAAAATTAAAATGAAAAGAATAGAAAAAACAGCAAAAGAAGAAAGAACTGATAGAAGTGCACTAAGAAATCCAGAAATCAGAGAAAATATCAAAGAAAGAATTAACGAACGTCTAAACACCGTACAGATTGAGGGGGAATACAGTGAAGAAAATATCAACAAAAACTGGGAAGAATAAAGGCTGACTTATTAGAACCTTCAAAAAGTATCTACGCAAACCCAAAGAAAAAAAAAAGATTGGATGACAGACGAAATACTAAACTTAATGAACAAAAGAAAAGCATATAAGGACAAAAATAAATCGTTATACCAGCAAACACAAAACGAAATACGGCGACAAATTCGCATAGCAAAAGAAAATTGGTTAAAAGAAAAATGTGATGAAATAGAAACGCTACAACATAAACATGACAGCTTTAATGTACACAGGAAAATAAAAGAATTAACTAGAAAACCAGAATACAAATAAAATATAGTAGTTGGTGAAAAGGGAGACATAGTAATGGATACAGAAAACAAATTGTTGGTATGGACAAACTATATAGAACAGCTGTTTAACGACAACCGATACACAATAGATAACGAATATTTTGTTGAAAAGACTGGACCAGAAATAACAGAAAGTGAAGTAAAACACACCATTAAAGAACTGAAAACTGGGAAAGCTGTAGGACCGGACGAAATACCGACAGAAATATTGCAACTTATAGCCGACTGCAATATACATGTAATTGTCGAATTATTTAATATCATATATAGAACAGGTATATTACCTAAAGAATGGCTTCTATCAACATTCGTGACTATACCGAAAAGGAGAAACGCCAGACAATGTTGCGAACACCGTACCATCAGTCTAATGTGCCACATACTCAAAGTATTTCTAAAGATTATTCATCGTAGAATATACAAAAAGTTAGAACAAGACATGGGACAAACTCAGTTCGGATTTAGAAATGTTCAAGGAACCAGAGAAGCATTATTTGCAGTAAGTGTGCTAATACAGAGATGTTTAGATGTAAACCAGGACATCTATGTCTGCTTCCTAGACTATAACAAGGCATTCGATATGGTGAAACGTAATCCGTTAATAAAACTACTGAGAACATAGGACATCGACACACGGGATATAAGAATAATAAATAATCTGTATTATGAACAAGAAGCTGTCACAAGAATAAATAATTTAAACACCAATAAAATAAAAATCAAAAGAGGCGTTAGACAGGGCTGTGTCTTGTCGCCATCACTGTTTAATGCATACTCAGAAGAAATATTCAAAAAAGCATTAGAAGATGAAGAAGCAGGCATAAAAATAAATGGCCTACCCATATGTGAAATTAGATACGCCGATGACACAATACTAATAGCAGAAACTATTACAGATCTATAAAAAATTTTAAATAAGGTTGTTGCAACAAGTGAAGAATTTGGTCTGTCACTAAACATAAAAAAACGAAATTCATGGTTATATCAAAGAAAAATATTAGAAACATCAATCTACACGTAAATAATAAGACGATAGAACGAGTTCAGAATTATAACTATTTAGGGACGAACATTAGTGAAACAAACGATTATACCAAAGAAATCCGAATTAGAATAGAAAAGGCTAGAAGTGCATTCACTAATTTGAAACAAATATTGTGTAATAGAGACCTCAGCCTAGATCTTAGAAAGCGAGTACTAAAATGTTATGTATTTTCTGTTCTTTTGTATGGCGTGGAGACCTGGACACTCAATAAACAATGCCTCAATAGATTGGAAGCATTTGAGATGTGGACGTATCGAAGAATGCTGAGAATCTCCTGGACAGACAGAATAACCAATGAGGAAGTACTAAGGAGAATACAGAACAGCAGGGAGATACTGGATTCCATCAAAATAAGAAAACTTTAATACTTGGTTCATATCACACGTGGTGACGGATATGAACTCCTTAAATTAATTATGCAGGGAAAGATTCAAGGAAGGCGCAACATAGGTAGGAGAAAAATGTCCTGGCTGAGAAATCTCAGAGAATGGTTTGGATGCAGCTCGACTGAACTCTTTCGGGCTGTAGTGTCTAAAGTGAGAATAGCAATGATGATTGCCAACCTTCGTCGCGGAGATGGCACGTAAAGAAAAAGAATTTCTTAAATGTTTTAAATAAAATAGTTGTTACTGGCAACGGGAACAAATATATAGGACATACACAGTGAGGGGCCAAATTATGGAATAATTTATTTTTTTCGGGAATGGGCGGTTTTGGGGAAATCCCGAAACAGGTCGATTTTGATTTTAAAATTAGGATATTGTGGCATATCTATTCAGTAAGAGGTATAAACTTTAAGATAATTATTTATACAGTGTGGTAAAAAAAACACATTTTGAATTAAATTAATTGACACAACAAGAAGTATGTATGTATGTAATAATTTATTTATCAAAATACATTTTAACGCTGTCAGAAAAGAGAAAAAAATGTTTGCTTGATGGAAAAACATTGCTTTTTGCTTAAGTTAAATATTCAAACTACCACCCACCAGGCTAATTGGCTACGCCAAGCCAAGGCCATAAAGAAAGAAAGGAAAGGAACTACCACCCACCTGCTCCTTCACAGTAAGTGAAATGATGACGACAATCTTTCTGAATATTGCGGATCATTTCTGGTTCTTTCTGTTAGTATGAAAAGGAAAATCGTCAGGACAATTATGGTCCCAATAACATTGGAAAAAGGAAAAATGAGAAGAAAATGCACTAAAAATTAAGAGACTTAATGAATGGAGAAGATATAGTTAGATACATTACAGCGCAGATACAGATGGTTGGGATACATAGAGAGAAGGAAAAGCGACCTACGAATTAAAAAGATCACCAGTTGAACGCCAGAAACTGAAAGACCTATGAAAAGACCCAGAAAGAGATGGGAGGACCAGGTCAAGAGAGATATCAAAATTCTGAAAGTGAGAAACTGGAAGGAACTATGCACAAATCGAAATGAGAGGAAAAAATTGTAACGAAAACCAAGGTATACAACAAACTTTGGCAATTTACAAGAAGCATGGGGAGCATTACAATTCATCATAATAAGCGAATCAGAGAGCTCTAAACAGAAGCGACAAAATTCTATTTGGAATAAAAGATCTTGATGATGATGAATGAGTGGTAAAAATTTTTATGTTGTATCTGTCTAACAATTTTTACAAGCCTCGTTAAGCGCATATAGGCAATTTTTAAACAGTTGGTTGTGTGGATAAAACGTGGAATGGTCATTCATGACCGAACTTCAAAATTAAATCATATATAGTACCTATGTCCCTGTAAGTTGTATCCATATGGAAAACATTTTTATTATTAATTTTACGAAAAAAAGTTATTCTTTATAAAAAGTTCTGCATGGTCCAAAACCCAAGATTCAACCATCAGATATCAAATTTAATGAATGTTATACAAGGTATATCAAAAAGTTTGAATTTCACTCAAGAGTAAAGTAGCTTTATTTTTCACAACATTGAAAATTGCTCTTATGAAAAGTTGTTTGGAATTAAAAAATATACAGGGTGAGTCATAAGGAACTGTACATACTCCTACCTCGTATAGAGGCTCATATGGGGAATAACAAACGACCATTAAAAAGTGTCTGCTCCCATTGTTTAATATTATACAGGGCGAGTTTTGCATTTTGACAGAAAATTATATTCGTCATAATTTTTGAACGGTCAGATCGATGTGTCTCTTATTTTGGTCAATCGTTACACTATTACCGCCTAATCAACTGATTTATTCAAACTGTATACGCTTTTTGAAAACTCTAATATTAATTTTACAAATTAGACAAATAGGCAATTAAAATGACTTATTTTTTCCCCACACGATTACTTAATTTTTTATAAAAGAATCAAATTTGACTATGAATTAAAAATTTGGTAAAGTGAACCATAGATTTAAAAAAATTAACTTTTATTACAAAAATGAATTTTTTAAACAAATATTTGATTTATATTACCACCCAATCAACTGATTTATTCAAACTAGAAAAAAATCAGGTCCGGCTTTAAAAAATTAGTTTGTTTGGGTCTTAGAAAAAATTTCACCCTATATACGCTTTTTGAAAACTCTAATGTTAATTTTACAAATTAGACAAATAGGCAATTAAAATGACATATTTATTTTTTCCCTACACGATTACTTAATTTTTTATAAAAAAATCAAATTTGACTATGAATTAAAAATTTGGTAAAGTGAACCATAGATTTAAAAAAAATTTACTTTTGTTACAAAAATTAATTTTTTTTGAACAAATATTTAATTTATGTTACCACCCAATCAACTAATTTATTCAAACTAGAAAAAAATCCGGCCCGGATTTAAAAAATTATTTCGTTTTGGTCTTAGAAAAAATTTCACCCTGTATACGCTTTTTGAAAACTCTAATATTATTTTACAAATTAGACAAATAGGCAATTAAAATTGCTTATTTATTTTTTCCCCACACGATTACTTAATTTTTTATTAAAAAATCAAATTTGTCAAAATCGGAATTTTAACCTAAAAATGAAAAAAAAAAAGATGAAATCACGGTTTAACTCGCTACAACGTTCCATTTAAAATTTTTTTCTGAAATTTTTACAGCACATATCTCTTACCATTGTGAAGACTATGACAATTGTTGTAGACTTTCAGTGTTCTTCTCGTTAAAGTTATGAATTTTTAAAAATAAAAGGTGCAGCTTCGTGAATTGCAAAGATAAATCACAAAAATTAAGTGAAAAAATTTAAAATTTATCTATTTGATCACGTCTATGTTAAACTAGAGTCCAAAGAGGAGTGTTATGGGGAGTTTTAGATCTAGACGTGTTATAGAAAAAAAATGGTGAAACTTTTAATTTTAAGAAAAATGTTTAATTTTTTTATTTTTATGGTAAAATTGCGATTTTGACAAATTTGACTTTTTAATAAAAAATTAAGTAATCGTGTATGGAAAAAAATAAGTATGCCATTTTAATTGCCTATTTGTCTAATTTGTAAACTTCATATTAGAGTTTTCAAAAAGCTTATACAGGGTGAAATTTTTTCTACGACCCAAACGAACTAATTTTTTAAAGCCGGACCTGATTTTTTTTAGTTTGAATAAATCAGTTGATTAGGTGGTAATAGTGTAACGATTGACCAAAGTAAGAGACACATCGATCTGACGGTTCAAAAATTATGACGAATAAAATTTCTGTCAAAATGCGAAACTCGCAATTTTTAATATTAAACAATGGGATCAGACACTTTTAATGGTCATTTGTTATTCCCCATAGGGCCTCTATACGAGGTAGGAGTATGTACAGTTCCTCATGACTCACCCTGTATTCTAATATGCAATTACATCCTTCTAATTGGAAAAAAATACCTCCTATAAAATTGATAAAATTTGACATAAGATGGTTGTATTTTAGGTTTTAGACTATGCAGAACTTTTTATTAAGAATAACTTTTTTTCTTAAAATTAATAATAAAAGAGTTATCTGAATTGAAATAACTGAAAATAATGTTAGTTATCCATAATTTTTCAAAAAAAAATTGTTTTAGTTAGAAGGATGTAATTGCATACTAGAATATAGTTTTTAATTCCAAACAACTTTTCATAATAGCAATTTTGAATATTGTGAAAAATAAAGCTACTTTACTCTTGAGTGAAATTCATACTTTTTGACATACCTCGTATAATATTCAAAAAATTTGATATTTATGGTTAAATC
Organism: Diabrotica virgifera virgifera; assembly: GCF_917563875.1. Taxonomy (NCBI): domain Eukaryota; kingdom Metazoa; phylum Arthropoda; class Insecta; order Coleoptera; family Chrysomelidae; genus Diabrotica; species Diabrotica virgifera. Next base: position 219,144,049 of record NC_065448.1, on the reverse strand, counting down.
TAAGGTTCTGGACCATGCAGAGCTTTTTATGAAGAATAACTTTTTTCGTAAAATTAATAATAAAAAATTTTCCATATCGATACAACTTACAGGGACATACTATACCCTCATTTTAGTTTTTCATATTTTGGAATGTTTTCGAGAAAATTTGTTTTTTCTATAATGTTCCCATTCCCTAGTAAATTAGATCTAAACACATTAAGGAAAAGTGTAGTTGAACCTACTAAACTAATTCCACCCTATTTTCAAAGGACACTCTTAAAATGACTGATCAATTTTTCGCACTGCTGCCTTCGGTGGGTACAAACTCGATTTTCCTCTCTCTCGTCTATTCATTGTTAGTAAAAATGCAAGCCAAAGGATAGTTTAGTGATCTAGAAATTCAAAACTCAAAAGGGTTTTATTGTTCAATGGAGCGAGCCGCTCGATAACACGCTATAGCGAATATTTTGATGTCTGTAGGTGAATATATGAAGTGCGCGTGTACTTTTTTTTGCGAGCATTCCACAGAAGTTTGTAAAAACGGAAAATGCGGAGTATTGAGTGTTTTATGCTCAAAGGAAATGCTAAATTATGTTTACTACTAAAGAAGTGTTCGTAGGATGAACAGTTTATCAACTATAGAAAAATGTAGAATATTGCAATTCCTAATAATAAAACACATAGCACTTCTAGGAAGCTTGGATGAGCTTTATCAGATTGTTTCGTTTTTTCCGGGCAGATTGCTAGTTAGGTACACATAGTCTTGAAGCGTTAAGCCCAGAAGGCAGTGTAAACTCGGTATAAGTTGATCTTATATAAGCATAATATTCTCATGTTCAGATTCATTTTTTATCCCCCCCCCCTTCTCAATACATTCCTTGTCGGCAGAAGTAAGAGCTTTTACTCAATTAAAACAAAACTTAACATAAAATAAACAAAAATATTGAAATTCATTAATTTTTCAGATATTCGCTTATTATCCTGACATTAGTGCAGTCACTGAAGGTTTTCACCTCCGATTTCGTTGAACCTCCATCGATTTTCATGAAAATTGGTGAGTAGTCAGAGGATACCTCAAGAAATAAAGGTGATATGATGCCAACTTGCGCTTTTACCTTGGGGGTGGATGCCACCCCCTCTCGGTGGTCAAAATTATTTTATATTAAAAATAATACCATGAATCGATAGAGGGACAAACTATAAAAAAATTTGTTATTATAAATTTATTAATGTAAATTAATACTTTTTGCGTTATTAAAGATCAAATATTTTATTTTTTTCGTAATTAAATTCATGTCTTAAAGTCCTTTTTCACGTATAACTCAAGAACTATAAGCTTTTAAAAAAAGATATTCTTATCAAAATTGAAGATAATAAAAAATTAAACACACTCCTCATTTAAGGAACTAAATTAATGTTAATTGAAAGTGAGTTATGGGTAATTCAATGTATATTTTTTCCAACGAGTACTCAAATCTTAGAATTCAAGCTTAAATAACTGGAAAACGATGCATTTTACAAAATATACCTATTGTAAACTTGTCAAAGTACTTTGAAATACCTATCAAATGAGCTCCAGAATAGGTTAATAGCATCAAAATTAAGCAAGTTGTGATGAAAATAACAGAACCCTTTCGAATATTTTAGGAAAAAGTGAAAAATAAAATATACGCCATTTCCACAAAAATTAAAATTTGCTTACAAGAATTTCTTTATATTAGAAATAATTATAAGTAATAATTTGAACAATTTCGACCGGTTTAGAATGAATATTTTTTAATAAAGTTATAATTTTAAAAAATCATAATTTTTAAAAATATCGTAATTTTCATTTTCTTTTGATAATAACTTCAAAAATAGTTAATATACGTATAAAATGATATATGACCAAATTTTAGTCTTTTTTTGTATGAAATATTACTTTTTTTTACTATTTCTGTACGGTAAACATAACCGAGATGGAAAAGTTTAAAGCTTAAATTTTGCTGCGAGAGCCATGTAAGCGGGGCCATTTAACCTTTAATTTTTAAAAAAGTAAGGGGTTTAGAAGACAAAATTCACCGTGGTTTAATAGCCCTTGGAATTATCTTTCAAATAGCTTTAGGTGAACCTGATATCGCAAAAATTAACGGAGTTTTATAAAAAAAAAACAATAACAATTTTTGGAAAAATTTCTAAAAGAAAATATTTTTTTAGCATAAATTTTATTGCTATTAACTTGTTCGGTGGTTCAGTTGATAGATATTTCTAAGTACTTTGACAAATGTATAATAAGTTTATGTTATAAAATGCATCATTTTTCAGTAATTTAAGCTTGAATACTTATATTTGGGTACTCACCGAAAAAATATACATTCAATTAATTTTAACTCACTTTTAGTTAACAGTAAAAGGTTTTCCTAGTTTTCCAACAAGGAGTTTATGTCATTTTTATTAGCTTCAATTTTGATCATAATAACTTTATTGTAAAAATTTATAATTTTTGAGTTATTTATGAAAAATCGGTTAAAACAGTCGATAATACAGTTTCGATCGCCAGGTAAAATAAATACATTATTTTAAATGCGAAAATTTATGAATATGAAGAGTACGATACCATGCTCTTGGCTAGGACACCATCCTTTGGTCTCCGTAGTGAACGCACCCTAACTCTCACCTTACACCGAAACCGTTCCATACACATCCGTATCAACCTGACTAGTCCTGACTAGACCTGACTAGGAAAGCCAAGTTCTTGCATCGCTGTCCACAGTCTAGCCCTGCATAATCTATCAAATGATTGTTTAAAATCTATGACCATCTGATGATGCTCACGATCAATCTCTGAGCATTTTTCCGTTATCTGTTTTATTGTGAATATCTGGTCAATAGTAGAGCGGTCCGGTCTAAATCCACATTGATATTCCCCAACAATTTCTTCTGTGTGTGTTTAGTGTTTCATTGCCTCGTCTAAATGCCTTTTTCAGTGGAATAAGTAACGTTTTAACTTTCTGTAGCTAACGACCGATCTATGAGACCGTTGATAATTATCGACTATATTTTAAGAACTCGCTTAGCGTTCTTGGTACATTTAAAAGCAAAAATATAATTCAGTATTGCATGGACAGCAAGAGAGCATTTATGCGTTTTGAGTTATCAGGGATTTTGGTCTGAGAGACCGGTGTTAGTTTGTGTTATATTTATATTAGAGTATGTATAACAAATTTAAATTGGTTTTACATAATATACAGAAAATGCTGTCAACAGGTTGTGTATCGAGAATACTGGGTATCAACTTCTCTAAGGCCACTTGCAAAATCGTCTGACTTCTCCAAATCTTCCAAGAACAATAAAATTAGGAATAAATGAGATTTGTAATATTTTCTACAATGAGCAAGCTCCAACCAATTCCACATTTGGTAGACGCTTTTATAGTTCATCCAAAAAAAACAGGAAAACAAAATTCATATGCCATAAATGTAAAGAATCCATAGTTCAGAGAAATAAGAAAAAAAATATCCCGTTGGTGACACAACCCCCTCTAGGCCGAAACCAAATTTTTTGAGTAGTATATACATCTATAATAATAACCTATATGTTTCCTGCAGCCGATTTTGATGATATACATAGTTATAAACAAATGAATATCAAAAAACGGTAAATTTTTGCTTTTTTGGTCTATTACCAAAAAGTTAAGCATTTTAAACAAATTTGAGAGTAAGAAACTCATAAATCGTATAAAAAACTTTAATATGGCGTTCTTTGAATATGTCTATCCTTATTGGTTGCTTAGAAAATTGCAAAATAAATCATAAATTTTGAGTTTTTATAAATATTCATAACTTATGTAAAAATTAACTTCTTATTATACGAAATACGTTCTCTAAAAGAACCTTCTTATTATACGAAATGCTGAGAATTCTGGTGCTTAAATCATACCGTAAATTTCAAAGCAATTGGTTAAATAGTTTAAAAGTTATTTAATTTGTTTATCCCAAATTATTTTTTTTTGCAACACTATAAGTCAGAAAGTGATGAAGTTACAGTAATACTTTGGATAGTTTATGAAAGAAGAAGATTTAAACTATTAACTTAATTAAAAAAATGACAAAAAATAATTCTAAATATTGCAAAATTATTTTGCAAGAACATGTGAATTAAAAAGGGGGGGCTAACTTCGTCCCTAATTTTCCTAGGATAATTATTGTTTTTCTTTCTAAATGTATATAAAGATTCAGTCTTTCTAAATATGAAAAAATAATTTTTCTACAAGTAACGGTTAAAAGTTATTCTAATTGTTTATAAGTAAACAAAAAATCGACATGTTCTTTGCAAAATACTTTTACACTGTTTAAAATTACTTTTTGTCATTTTTTTAATAAAGGTAATAGTATAAATGTTTTTCTTTCACAAACTGTCCGAAGTATTACTGTAATCTCATAATTTTCTGACTTATAGTGTTGCAAAAAAAATAAATTTGAGATAAGCAAATTAAATAACTTTTAAACTATGTGACCAATTGTTTTGAAATTTAAAATATACTTTAAGCACACGAAGTATTAGCATTCCTGTAACAAGAAAGTTCCAACTTAATTTTTACATAAGTTATGAACATTTATAAAATCTCAAAATGTAGGACTTATTTTGCAATTTTTTAAGCAACAAATAAATATAGACATATTAGACAATATAGCGAACGCTATATTGAAGTTTTTTATATGATTTATGAGTTTCTTATTCTCAAATTTGTTTAAAATGCTTCACTTTTTAGTAATAGACGAAAAAACTAAAATTTACCGTTTTTGATCTTCATTTGTTTATAACTATGGATATCATCAAAATCGGCTGCAGGAAACATATACGCTGTGAGCTCGTACGTAGAGGGGATATTTACAAATTCGCGAGCGCCAGTAGTGACAAGTCTGTAAACCTTTATCGGAAATTTGTCATAAACGTCAAAGTGATTAATTTAAAATTAAAATTAAAACCATTAATTATAAAAAATATTAGTTGGTCAAAGCTGTGGTATATATTTTTACCTTAAATATACTTACGTTTTAAATACTGAATTTAAGTTTTTTTAATGTTCCGTAATATGTAATTATAAGTTAATCTATTAATCTTAGCGCCATCTACACGATAATTGTGAAAGTATCCGAAGTAAGAAATTCATATTTTTATCAATAGAACGTCAAAATGATTAGAAAAATCTTAAAAAAAATCGATTACAATTTAATTACTTTTTTGCTTTGTAAATATTAAGCGAAGTCAATTAAATATTAAATTTAAAAATTACCGGTGAAGTTGAACTAGTAGTCCGCTAGGAGCGACACCAGCGAAGCTCCGCGCGTATAGTTTATTAATATAGATGTCCATACTACTCAAAAAAATTGCTTTCGGCCTGGAGGGGGATGTGTCACGAGAAAAATCTTATTTCTCTGGACTATCACGTGTCTAGAGCAGTTGATAGCTATTTGTACCAAATGTGTGGAAACTTATGAATAATTAGAATAACAAAAAATCAGTTCTGCCAAAGAAATTTTATGATTTCCATAGTTCCATGTTATTTTATAGGTTTTTACAAAAATTAATGTTAATTTATTTTTGTACTAATATTTTAATTCAAGCACGGAATTTTATTGGTTAAGGTTTACTGACTAAAAGCTTTCAGAGAAAGTGTATCTTGTTTTATTTTTTTTTCTTTTTGGGAAATTGTTATTAAATTTTTTTGAAAGTGCCTAAAATATTATTTTATTACTATATTAATAAAGATACTGGTAGACGTCATTTTAAAAATACATGCCACAATTTTGTCATGTCGGTCTTTGAGACCCCTGTTAGTTTTTAAGTATAATTAGAACCTGTTGTCTACGAAAAATTAAATGTAGAATTAATAAATATATATGTACAGAAATAAAATAATTATTTCTACCAGTATTTTGTACTTTTTACATATTTTATCGATTTACTCTACAAGAGCATTTATTGCCATCCAAACTGGCATTTCTCTTACTTTGTCTTGTTTATAATTTTGGAGCACGGTATCGCTGCCTGGCTCATTTGAATAAATCAATTTACCTGTAAATCAACCCGGATCTCGCACAAGTCTCCTGAAAACCCCAATGGACAAAGACATATCGCAGAGTTGTCGCTCGTGAGACATTTTCCGCCATGTTGGCATGGCACGTGACTGCATCTGTCCGCCGTGCATTCCTCTGAAAAGGAAAATACATATTGAGCAAGATATATACCATTTTCAATGCAAAGAGAATTTATCAGTAAAAAATTGTAGCAAAGAATGCGAATAATTGAATTTTGTTATTTGAAGGATTTCAAAAATTCCTCGTGTGCAAATAAATGACAAAAATGTATAGGATGTTTATTTGGTTATTATAGAGGGACATAAAAATATTTAAATTTGCATATTTTTACATCTTGTGATTGGGTGGCAGCTGTAGCTCTTTTTATGTACAAAACCATTTTACTCCTTTATTCATTTATTATTTATTTCATCATCTATCGATATAGTAATATTACCGACCATTATATTTATATTGTATCATTCTATCCTATATCAATAAATTATATCTACTATTAAAAACAATCTACAGGACGAAAAGTTCATGATAAGCTACAGAAAAATGTACAATATTAAATTCCTAACAATAACAGTGTGCAAGTACTTGGAACGGAAACGAGAAACGACCGTGCGCGAGTCGCGGAGAAATATTGCAACTATCTTAAATATTTCATATTGTCAATTGAAATTGTCAAATTGACGTATATTTCATACCTTCTGTCATTGAAGCAGAAAAATTATATATTGCTCCACAATACTGATATGATATGCAATTATTATATAAAGGTAAATTTAATTAATTGTATTTTGCTTGCAGTACTGCATTTTAATAACTAATTTTATTTACTACATACAATCGTTAATGTTTGCATAACATAACCTGCATCTTATTTTTCCTTCTTATTATTTTTTTGGACTATGGCCTTGACAATTATCCAGCAACCAGGACTAATATAATTGGCCAATATAATTAAAAGTGCGAATAAAAGTACAGAGCGTAGAAATAGAGGTCGCTTTGCCGAACTTGCACGGTCCCATTGCATGAATGTACTTAAGCGATTCGCTTAAGCATGTATGATACGCATGTATGAGTACTTAAGCGATGCGCTTGAGAACGCCGCTATCGCAAAAGAAATCTCCTCTTATATTATACATTATTGTTGACTACCTGTGTCAAAATTTCAGCGAAATCGGACTAGTAGTTTTGTTTTCACAGCGTGTGGAATTGAGCGTGTATGAGGATTTTAGAAAAATAAAAAAGAGCAATATCGGTCGGTGATTTGAATCCTGTTTTTGAAAAGAAAATCCGGCAGTAAAATCAAAGAGCGCTTGAATGTCGTGTACGGTGATTGTTTTCCTACGATGGCGAACGTCAAAAATTTGTTTAACGAGTTGTAAGATGGTAGCACGTCCGTTTTTAATAAGTAATGACTTGGGGCCTCGAAAACGGCTATCACGGAGGATAACTTCGGAGGCAAAAAAATCACGAGATCGTATTTTCAGACCACCGACTAAAGGTGCATGAGATAGCTTAATCAGTAGGAATCTCGTCATATTCTTCTTGAGATTTTGGGCATAAGAATCGGTCGGCACGATCGGTGCCGCATTTGCTCACTCAGGACAATAAGCGCAACCCTGAGACCACTTCAGAGTTTAAGAGCAGTATTTGAAACTGTTTAAGAGTAACGCGAAGGAGTTTCTATATTATTTCATAACGGTTGACGAAACATGGATGCACTGGTACACACCAGAGACCGAGGAAAGCGAAACAGTTGACGTCAAACCGGGAACATCTTCCGAAGAAATCGAACACTGTCATATCGGCCTCAAAGGTGATGGCCACCGCCTGCTGGGTTCACAACGTGTGATTTATATCGACTTTCTGTTGGCGAAGAAAAAATACTCTTCCATCATAACAACGCACAGGCTCACACCTACACCGTCGGCATGGCGAAATTGGTTGGATTGGCCTACGAACTGCTGCCCAATCCACCTTATTCTCCATATTTGGCTCTGTGCAACTTCTGTTTCTTTCTCCAAACTTGAAAAAGCCACTCGCCGGGCAGAAATTTAAGTCGATTAGAAACGACGCATCGCTGCGTCAAGTAAATCAAGCTAAAAGGAGACTAAGTTCGTCTCAAATCTTCAAAGCCTGCTATGCAGTTAATACTGAAAGCAATAATTGGCATTTGAGAATACTTAAAGCAGAAGTCAATAACAAGTACATACCAACATTATCGGAATAAAGGAAGTCGAAGAACAAACCATCGAAAATCTCATACACAATACATATATGCGACACACAACACAACCATGAACAAAATTATAAAGTTGATTTTTTCATCAATCAGAATTTGATACCCGTACCACACATACCACACATTACCACCGTCCATAAGATCGAAGCCAAATTTGGTTGAAAAGAAATACCGTAAAATGGGGTGAATGGGAAGAGTGGGGTGAATAGGAACAAAACTTCACTAATCAATAATAATAATCTTCCTCCACGTATATATTACTTTGGTTGCGCTATATAAGTTTTGCAAGTTGGCTAACGTGATATGGCTTTGGGAAATTTAGGTTTGTGTTGTTGGCGTCACTGGTTGCTCTATTCTCGGCGTGCAAACAAAGTCGTTCATTTTGAGGTTATTTCTCATCATAAAAACTTTCTTGGTAACTACAAAATCCCTGTCAAAATGGATTAAAGAGTACTCTTTTTTTACGAGGAAAACGAAAAGCCCTAGATACAAAGTTTACTACTTTTTAAACAATTAGAATAATTGAAATAAAAATATAATAAACAATATTTTAAATCCAAGACTTTTCGTTAATAAACTGCTTTCTGGCTGCATCCCATATCTCCGGATTTTACAATATATAATCACATAGAGACGACGAAATAGGAGAAAGCAAATAGAGGACACTTAGGCCACGCATTTACCTTCTCTTCGTCTAGGAAAAGGACCGAAAGACAGTTTCTAAATACTCACAAATTGAGTAAAAATGGAAAAGATAAAAAAGGGTTCAAGGCAGGTTTTGTTTATATTCGATTCAGAGTTGGACCACCATCTCCATATAGTAACTATTTCAGCATCCTTATGCATCATCAGTGAAGATTATGCAGTCACAACTCTGAAGGGAATACAAACATTTTTTACTCAATTTGTGAGTATTTAGAAACTGTCTTTCGGTCCTTTTCCTAGACGAAGAGAAGGTAAATGCGTGGCCTAAGTGTCCTCTATTTGCTTTCTCCTATTTCGTCGTCTCTATGTGATTATATATTGTAAAATCCGGAGATATGGGATGCAGCCAGAAAGCAGTTTATTAACGAAAAGTCTTGGATTTAAAATATTGTTTATTATATTTTTATTTCAATTATTCTAATTGTTTAAAAAGTAGTAAACTTTGTATCTAGGGCTTTTCGTTTTCCTCGTAATACGAGAGATGTCGCTGTTTTGCGTCTCAAAAGGCGGGTTCATCGCATCGCGATGGTTTGCTTTAAAAGAGGCAGAATGTTTGTATTCCCTTCAGAGTTGTGACTGCATAATCTTCACTGATGATGCATAAGGATGCTGAAATAGTTACTATATGGAGATGGTGGTCCAACTCTGAATCGAATATAAACAAAACCTGCCTTGAACCCTTTTTTATCTTTTCCATTTTTACTCAATTTGTGAGTATTTAGAAACTGTCTTTCGGTCCTTTTCCTAGACGAAGAGAAGGTAAATGCGTGGCCTAAGTGTCCTCTATTTGCTTTCTCCTATTTCGTCGTCTCTATGTGATTATATATTGTAAAATCCGGAGATATGGGATGCAGCCAGAAAGCAGTTTATTAACGAAAAGTCTTGGATTTAAAATATTGTTTATTATATTTTTATTTCAATTATTCTAATTGTTTAAAAAGTAGTAAACTTTGTATCTAGGGCTTTTCGTTTTCCTCGTAATACGAGAGATGTCGCTGTTTTGCGTCTCAAAAGGCGGGTTCATCGCATCGCGATGGTTTGCTTTAAAAGAGGCAGAATGTTTGTATTCCCTTCAGAGTTGTGACTGCATAATCTTCACTGATGATGCATAAGGATGCTGAAATAGTTACTATATGGAGATGGTGGTCCAACTCTGAATCGAATATAAACAAAACCTGCCTTGAACCCCCCTTTTTTACTCTTTTTTTGTTAGTTTTAACCTTTACAACAATATAACATGGTCGTATTTTAATTTATCTGTTGACTTTTTTTGTTAACAACAAGTATTATTGTTCACATCATGAATTTGAGATATATGTGGTGAATAGGAACATAATATTTACCGTGTTGCCAGTCACCCTACACATTAGAAATGACTTTTTTTATCTAATATCTCCATAAAGTAAGACCAAACTAATTAATATCGCATTTAACGACAAATTATACCGGAGTATATTGATTCACACAAAGAGAATGGAGAAACCATGCCTTGCAAAACGTGTTTCTAGCGCTTGGCTATCGTCTCTAATCCAAAACAAACTTATACCAAGGTCCTCAACCACACGTGGTATTAATTAACACAATTTTCCAATTATTATAAGTACTAATTATTAGCATCCGGCTCGAAGGACCAAATGTGGAGTCAGTAAATTTGAAATAAATATTTATACGGTTCTCTACAATCATCAGAACTGTTGTCCAAAAAGTTAAAATGTATGTTACGACGCAACAAGACCCATGGAGATTATGTGGCGCAAAATAGTTGAAGAATGGAAAACAAGAGCAGGCAGGAATGAGCCTACAATAGCTAAGGACAAGTTTCCTAGACTATTAAAGAAACTGGTTGATGGTCTTTCAGAGGAAAATGCCAAATCAGAGTTTAAAAAATAATGTTTTTCATTTCAACAACATATTTTTCCAATAACACAAACTTTATATTTATAAACGTGTATGTTGCTTTACACCTTACACATTTTTACCTGTTCCTATTGACCCTATACATGTACGAATAGAAACATAATGGTTTTTAATACAGCTAATTCACCTCGCTTGGTGGGGTGAATAGGAACACCAAGTTTTGATTTTTTTGTGATTAGAGTATTAACTTTCTAATTTTTTAACATCTAAATTCAAAAAGAGGAAGGTAAGAAAAAATAACAATGCATAAGTTTTATGTTTGCAACATGTTTTAGTGACTTTTTTTAGTTGAAAGTTGGAAACCGTTCCTATTCACCCCATTTTACGGTACATAACATAAAAATATCACGATATTTTCAGAATTTTCGCAAAATAATTTTCTTTTCTTTTTGGAATACTATTTCCGGAGTGGAAATAGAAACATCAAACATAAGTTACTTAAAAATGTAATTTTCATTACACCAATAATTGTGTCTCAATCCCATATAAACGCCTTACTTAAAATAAGACCCAATTATAATAAAAACAACGCATTCCATTTAATTACTCCTTCAGATAATTTTGAACTCAATGAAATTGCGAGCAGACTGCAAGATAATTAGTTTTGACATCGTTAGTTACACCCTCATTCATTACACTTAATTAGTCCGTTTTGTACGGTCAACTGGATCCATTTCATACACAATGGACAAACCTCTACGCTGTAATCGACATAATCTACACCTGATTACGTGATAGATAAAGCGAAATGACCTGATCTGTTTCGTTCTAATGCTTTACTAAAGCGCTAAAATATTACTCCGATAGATAGTGCGTATTGTTAGCCAAGTAATGGATAATTAATTGGCTAACAATATGTGACCTTCTTTTTAGAAATAAATTATTAGAACATAATTGGGTAACAAGTTGGGATACGTGTTGAAGAGACTGATAAATTTCTTTTCCAGTGACCGTTGGTTTGCATCAAGGCTCTTCAGTGAGTCCCAACATCTTGTTATGCATATACTGACAGAGAAGGTAATGAAGAAGACTCCTTGGTCAATGCTCTTTGCTGATGACATCGTGTTAGTAGAGAAGATCAAAGAAATGTTGAAAGAGAAGTGGTGGATTGGAGAAGGGCTATTGAAGAAGAGGATTTTTTAAATCAGCATGTCTAAAAGGGAGAACATGGGGAAGGGCTAAAAGGAAAGATACACAAGTGTGTGGTGAGATATGCGTTGGTATACGGCGGTTAAGTGTGGCATATAAAAAGATTTAGGAAAAGAAGATAGAGGTAGCTGAAATGAAAATGTTATGGTGGATGCTCGATAAGACTAGTAGAGACAGGATCAGGAAGAACTTAATTAGGGAAAGGGTCTATAATCTCAAAAAGGATTCAAGAACAAAGACTGCAATGGTTTGCTCACGTTAGGCGTAGAAATGAAAACTATGTCGGATGAAGAATAGAGCTGTTATAAGTTAATAGAAGGAGAAATACAGGAAAACTGAGGAAAAGATGGAAGAACTGTCTGGCAGGAGACTTGAGTTGTAACATTTTTTTTATATTATAGGATTAGTAAATAATTAATATGCCTTTTGGATTAATTTTTAAGCCCACTAGCACTCATTACGGGTACACCTATGGCCGTATCTGCAAATAACTGAGTTTATTATTATAGATGGACCATTGTTTATTGCAGCTTTGCCGAAACACAATGTTTTGAAAATAGACCGAAAGTCTCTTATTTTATATAGCTCTTGTTATTGTAATTTGTTTAGTATAAAAACCTCCCAACAAGTTTACTACTAAGATCCCGTTAGGTACTCCACTCTATTCAAAGCGGGGATGTGTATTGCAATGTTTTATTGCTACTTTCCGTTTAAGTTCTATTTCAAAGGAAACCTTTTGACTGAATAACTTTCCCTTCTGAAAACAACCGTTAGGTCCCTTGACTTCATTTTTCGCTATCTGTATGATGTACCGTTACTTTATCTAAAAACGAAAATAGGTCGGTTCTTTTTAAGAAGTTGCCATTTTTTTAAGAAGGAATATATCTCCACTTTTTTTAGAGAAAATACATCGAAAATATTGCGAATAGGACTGGACTTGGTGGTTGAGTATCTTCGAGTGCAGACGTGTTTGTCTCGCATCTAATATCTTACCTGCAGTATATCTTGGGAGTGAAAAGTCACTCTATTATCTTATCTGAATGTGAATTCACACTATATCATCTTCCTGATTTAGATCTAACATCCGATTAGATCCAAATCACAATATAAGTAACTTCAGTGCTTGAAGTACTAGTTAAAATGAAGTTAGATTCAGTGCAATTTAAGATTCAACATCATAGAATTACTGTAAGTATCCTAATTATACTACCCACAAGTATCTCCAAAAGTAGAGCTAATCTACGGGCTATCTACCTCATCTCAAACCTTTCTTTATCTGTGGTTAAGGCTAACCACCGATGTAATCTAGTTCACTAAAGGACAGCTATTTCATTAATAGAACTTTTTAATCATTAAATAAGAACTTTTTATTATCAAACATTAATTACAAACATTCACTATTTAATTAAAAGCTGTGCGAATGGCTTCTTTTATAAAACCGAGTGCGGGTGGTTTTTGAATTTTGAACTATAAACTTTTGGTAACTTTGTATGCTTTGTTTATATCTTTTCTGATACTTGGTCTCAGAACCTAATTATCTTTCCTTACCTGTTTTCGTTTCTAAGGTTTCTTAATTTTCCCCTTGTGACCCCAACAAGTTAAGTGGTGCCCTGTATCTCTTTTCTTTTCTATGGTAATTTTACCTATCTATCTTTTTATCTGCTTTTCTCTTTTCTCTAATCTACCTTCTCTTGTCTTATCTTTACCTATTTCTTCTATTAGCCCCATTCCACGTTCCAAAAGCTAGTTTCGAACCCACGACTCGCTTTACACCAATCATCTGGCTGCCGTTCGCAGTGTCTCTATTGGTGACCTTTCTAGCACCATCCAAAAAAGGTTTCCGAGGTTACAGTGTGAGAAAGGTTAGGTGAGGAACATACGATGGATAGGAATGGGTGGCGAAGAGTAAGAAACAGCGATGAAAGTTAAGGAAGAAGAAGAAGGCTGTGTTTTATTTTTAAGTTGTTTTAACTTGATGAAGCACTAAAACAGTGGAGAAGATCTTGTTCAGGGATGGGGATCCAACTTGAACGATAATACAATATTGTATACATTGCCTACATTTTGCGAGCGACCAAGTCGTAGTGGCAGCAGAGAGGGAAGATTTAGAATTCATGACGAGACGGTTATTTCAAACATATGAAGAATGGGGTCTTTCTGCAAATAGAAACAAAACAAAACACTTATGCATCGTAGAACGAAGTAGAAGATCTAATGGTCAACGAAGATGAAACAATCAAGAACTGTGAGAAATATACATATTTGGGAACAACAATCAACAAGAGTGAGCGCACCTAAAGAGAGATAAAGCAAAAGATCATGAAAGGAAAAAGGGTAATTGGATGCCTAAATCTTATGCTGTGGTCAAAAGAACTGTCAAATCAAACAAAACATCTCGTCTTTACCTCCATCTTTAAAAGTATAGTGCTCTAGGGATGTGAAACATGGTAACTTATTAAATCCCTGGAACCACGCCTACTTGCATTGGAAATGGACTTCTAGAGAAGTTCAGCTAGAAAATCAAGGCTTGACAGAATACAAAATGACCAAATCAGAAATATAATGGGAGTCAAGTCAACCATCATAGACGAAATCCAAACGAGACCATCAGAAATATAATGGGAGTCAAGTCAACCATCATAGACGAAATCCAAACGAGACAACTGATCTGGTATGGTCATGTAGAAAGAATGGACGACGACAGGCTACCAATACAAATTTTAAGATGTACGCCAAGGGAAAGAAGGAAGACAGAAAAGCCGAAACAATCCTAGCTAGAAGGCATTCAGAAGGCAATGTCGGAAAGGAACCTTCACCCTGACGAATGGAATGACCGACGAAACTGGAAACTAGGAAGCGGAAAGTGGAGAACGCTATATAGTACATTCTTTAACGGTAAGATATTGCAAAACCTCTAAATTTTAAAGAACCGCTTGGATTGACATGAAATTTGGCATGCACATAGCTAATAAGTCAAACAAAAAAAGTGATTTTGTGCCGATATGTGCTTTTGCCCTGGGGATGCTTTTCACCCTTCTTTAGGGGTGAAAAAATATTCGGCCAAAGTAAGTCCGGAAATGGATAAACTGACTAATTTTAAGTAACTTTTGTTCTATATAGTTTTTTCACTAAGTCAATACTTTTCGAGTTATTTGCCAGGGAATATGTTCATTTTTTCAACAAAATAACCACACTTTTAGACAGTTTTTCGCAAATAACTCAAATAGTAAGTATTTTGACGAAAAAACATTATTAGGAAAAATATAGCCTGTAAGAAATTTAAAAACATGGTGTATATATCACGTCTCTATACCTAGCAGAAGCAGAGTTAGAGCTAATGAAAAATAGGTTCATATTCGCCAAATTCCAAATGGAATATTTTATTAGGTGAAATAACCAAAAATGAAGCACATTTCAGGGAAAACTCATTACAAATTATGTAAAGTGTTCATTTTTGTTTTATAAAAGAAATTTATAGCATCAAAAGTAAACAAGTTACGCTCAAAATAAAGTTAGTCCCTTTTTTTGGTAAAAAATCGGGAAAATCACCCCCTAATTAGTATCTCAAATGAACTTAATCGTTACGACTTCACAAGTTTCTTAACTCGTGTATGTATTGTTTATATGATCTGTAAGTTTCATCGGTTCAAAGTTTTTATTTTTGAAAGGGCTGTAGTTAAAAGGGGTTGAACGAGTCATTCATCACGAATGTATGCAAATTTAGAAACACCAAATCTTAATCAATTTTTGTCTAACAGAAAAACAAAAAAATACATGATATTCAGAAAAGTAATGCTGACTTTTTTTGTTTTTCGAGATTTTTGGTATCTCTAACAATTTTTAAGTTATTTTGAAAAAAGCATATTTTTCAAAATTAAAATTATTAAAAATTTTTCTTTAAAACCAAATTTTTTCAAAAATAAGCACTTTGAATCGATGAAACTTACAAATCATATAAACAAAACATAAGTAAAATAATTTGTGGAGCGGTAACGATTAATTTCATTTAAGTTGCTAATTAGAGGGTGGTCTTCCCGATTTTTTTTGCCAAAACAAAAAGGACCAACTTTATTTTGAGCGTAACTTGCTTAAATTGAATGCTAGAAACTTTTTATAAAAACGGAAATAAAGCTTTTCTTAAAAACTTTAAAAAAGTTATAATGGGTTTTCCCCAAAAAGTGCTTAATTTTTTGGATATTTCACGTCGAAATATTCTATTTTAAATTTGGTGAATATGGATCTATTTTTCATTGGCTATAACTCTGGTTCTACGTGGTCGAGAGACCTAGCGCGTACACCATTTTTTAAACTTTTTTACAGGATATATTTTGCTAAGAACGATTTTTTCGACAAAATACTTACTTTTTGAGTTATTTGCGAAAAACCGTCTAAAAATGTGGTTATTTTATTGAAAAATTAACATATTATCTCGCAAATAACTCGAAAAGTGTTGACTTGGCGAAAAAGCTCTATAGAGCAAAAGTTACTTAAAATTAGTCAGTTTACCCATTTGCGGACTTATTTTGGACATATAGATTTTCACCCCCAAGAGGGGGTGAAAGTCACCCCAGAGCAAAAGCACACATCGGCACAATATCACTTTTCTTCTATGACATGTAAGCTATGCGTATGCCAAATTTCATGTCAATCCAAGGGGTTCTTTAAAATTTAGAGCAAAAACCGTGAAAGAATGTACTAATAAAAAACCGGGATAATTAAAAAAAATAAACTTGAGTTATAACAATTGTGAACAATTCGATTCGTACGCAAAATAAATAAACAAAGAAACCAAGTAAGAAACCTAAACTCCTAGGGACATCTTAACATTACTCTATCTAAACCTCAGACACACACACATTAGGTAGGTACATAATAAAGGAAACTGAAATTTGTTTTTGATAATATTTAGTTAACAAATAGTGTCGTCTGCTTAACACATTCTCGCAATGTTTTCATCCCCGTTAACATAATTACTACACAGCGCTTCGCGGGCACACCGAAAGAATGTAAACCCACAATATGGCTGAGCCTTTTGTAGCACGTTTTCACCCCGACAGAGGTTCATGTGCCTCGTAATCCCCGACGTTAATAATTAGTGTAAGCGTACTTATTTAAACTAGCTACCCAGTTTAGTTTGAAAGTAAATACCCATTCTGCTCTAATAGATAATAACTAAACAACAAAGGGAGAATTAAGCGCACCCCTTTTGAATTTATGTCTGAAAATTTTATGAATCAGGAATACGAGGAGGGTTGTAGAAGTTCTTCAAAGCTGTATATATCTAAATAAATATATCTATCTATATAAATATATCTAACGATGGCCAAACAAATGCAACACTATCATCACATCATCATCATCATCATCATCATCATCATCGTCATCATCATCCAGCCTTCTGCATCCAAAGTTGAACATAGGCCTCCCCTAATTTCTTCCAGTTTTGTCGATCATAGGCTTCCTGTAACCAATTCCCAGCAATCCTTTTGACGTCGTCTGTCCATCGTGTAGGTGGTCTACCTTTACTTCTTCTATCTGCTCTTGGTCTCCACACTGTAATTTTTTCGGTCCACCTCCGGTCCTTCATTCTGGCTACATGGCTCGCCCAATTCCACTTCAGCCATGCTACTCGCTCTATGACATTTGTGACGCCTGTGCCTGTCCTTCTGATTTCTTCGTTTCTGACCCTGGCTCTGAGAGTCAGTCCAAGTAGTGACCGTTCCATTCTTCTTTGGCCACTCTAAGTTTGGTTGCTGTGGCCTAGAATAATGATAATGTTTCGGTGCCGTGAGTCATGACTGTAAGCACACATTGGTCGAAAGTCTTCTTTTTCAAATAATTTGGCAAGTTGCTCTTGAAGATGTCTGATAGAGCTCCAAATGTGACCCATGCTAACATGATCTTTCTTTATAATTCAGCAGTTTGATGGTCCCTGGAAATTTGGATTTCATGCCCTAAGTAAATATATTTTTGAACCAATGCTATTTCGTTGACGCCAACTTTTGGATTTTCGCTTGGTTCGCAACACTATGTACACGGTTATTTAGTTGGATCAAAAGTACAGTGGAACCTCGATAACTCGGATTAATCGGGACCACGCCCGATCAAGGTTATCGAAAATCCGGGTTAGCCGGAGAATATGGTAAAAATTAATAAAATACGGTATACTTAGAAATAAACTCCGTTATAATTAAAATAACATGAAATATATATGCACAGTACACATCTAAATTACGTATAGTTGTACAGAGTATACTTTTTCTTCTCTCACAGAATCCAAAAACTTGTATTTATAGTCATGGGCAGCGTTGTTGTCCCCAGATAGACTTTCTCCAGTGATAGATAGTTGGCGTATTAAATGACGTTTTTTCATCTATCCAGCTAAACTTGACACGCAGTGAAATTTGGTTCACAATCAGGCAACATTTTATTTAGCTTGAGTGCTGATTCTTAAATAATTTGTCCAGACACTGGTAAACCACGTTCGCGTTCCGCACAAAACCACACATATAAAGCGTCGTCGAGAGTCTCATTTTTAGCTTTATTAGCTTTGCACCGATTGTCCAAACTCTCTTTTGTTGTCATTTTGAAACAAAATTTTTCAATTTTAGTTCTATTCAATCCTACCTAATGCTTCTAGTTTCTGTTCCATTGCCACTACAACATTTTTACGTTTTGTTACCATTATGTAGACAAAAAAAAAAACGCAAACACAAACCTATCTGAAGCACGATTACAAATCGGAAGCGAACAACACGAGTGTACTAACTATACACAATACTGTCACAATCGGAACGATGTTATGTTATTTAAGAACAGTGGAGACTAAGGCCATTGTTTAAAAAAGAATTTTTTAAATAGTCTTTTAGTCTTTTTTAAACAATGCTAAGACATTTTGAAATCAATAAAGGAATACAGGTGCCTGTTGTTTCCGATAATCCGAGAAAATGAACGTCGGTCTGCCGTGTGCCATAAGTCATTTTTACTATCGTATAGTTCAAATTACACAAATACCCATTATCTCTCAAATATTATCATTGTTGAATTGTTTGTCTGATGAAAATCGGTCCGGGTTAGTCGGATCTCCAGGTTATCGGGGCCGACTTATCGGTGTTCCACTGTATTCATTTGTAAGTCTCATCTAAAAATACATACAGTTAATTATTTATATGGGAAATAAGCCACAATTAAAATGAAAAAAATAATTTTATTAACGTTTCGACGCCCAAATCGGGTGCCGTTGTCAAAATACAAAATACTACTAATGGAAACAAAAATGTTGTTGCTTAGTAAAAAAATTCTTCTAATAATTTATTTAATTTGACTCATTTATATCGGCAATTCAGATACATATGATACATTTTAAAGTAGAAGACTTTAAAATGATATTGCCAATATTTATGAGTTGCGTTCCTGGGACGACTTTACTGAAAGATAGTTCATTCGATTACATGAAATCAACCCCAACTCAAGAATATCCGTCACAAAAAAAATCATAGCATGTGATCTGTCTTTAAAAAGACAACCACATGCAACGGTGATATTAAAATTCTAGTGTTAGAGATCTCATAGTAAATCACGAGGGAAAACCAGGAAAAACCTCGTGATACTATCCCGACATCGTAAGTATTTGGTCTTACATTTAAATTACTCTCAAAATTAATACCAAATTCTGACTTTACTATAATTTTGTTTAAATTATAAATAATATCAATAATATATAGATATATAAGTAATACTAAAATATAAAATATGTACTAACTCGACTATTGACTTATTAATTGTGGTATCTTCTTTCTATTGACTTCCTCTTTCAGTATGGGTATCCACATCCTACTGCATTCCACCGAGGAATTTGCGACACAATTGGTTTCGTTTAGCATAATTAGAGCCGCTTCTTTGATTTTTCTTGGGGTTGATTTCATGTAATCGAATGAACTATCTTTCAGTAAAGTCGTCTCAGGAACGCAACTCATAAATATTGGCAATATCATTTTAAAGTCTTCTACTTTAAAATGTATCATATGTATCTGAATTGCCGATATAAATGAGTCAAATTAAATAAATTATTAGAAGAATTTTTTTACTAAGCAACAACATTTTTGTTTCCATTAGTAGTATTTTGTATTTTGACAACGGCACCCGATTTGGGCGTCGAAACGTTAATAAAATTATTTTTTTCATTTTAATTGTGGCTTATTTCCCATATAAATAATTAATCATAAAAATGCCACAAGGAAATAGCTTCAGAAATACATACAGTATTGGAAATCTGTTTTCGGAATATAGGAACTTTCAATGCTATAAGTTCTGAATCTGAATCTAAATGAATATTCCAAAATGTGATGTAGATCACTTAATTCGATCATTGCTCCATGTAGTAACTGAGTGTATAGAAAAATCGCGGCCTAGTGCCTCATTCTTTTTAGTTTTTTATTTGCCTGCGTTACTTCTTCGTATGTCTCGTAATGGTCTTCTGTTCCAACTATCTCCTTCTATGTTTGATGTATTTCTGCTAGATTTGTCATTTAACAGTTGATAGAAGATAGATTGTTGCGATTTTGAATTAAGTTTACTCTTCTTGCTTGGTACCTAGCGCTGATATCTAAAACACGTTTAAAGAATTGTCTTACTGGGTCATTCTTTTATTTTTTTTCTATATCTCTGATTATTTCGCCCTGGTAGACCTTCTTCTTTCTTTTTGACTTTCACTGTTGTAGCATGACCCTTCTAGCCATGTCTCTTTCTTTTATAGACTTTAGGCAGACGCCATCGAACCATTTTTTGCTGTTCTTTTTTATGTCCTAGTATTTTTTTTTCAAGCAGATATATGGGTATCATGATTTGTGTATGTTAGCACTATTTGTATAACATTTTAAAATTTCTGTTTTATTAGCCCGTACAACTTCGGTATTCCACAATGTTGTTGGATTTCGGAAATCCACAATTATGTGGATTTTTTGGGAGGCTATTCTTGTTCTTACCTTCATATCCAACACATCCAAGGTAATTTTTTCTTAGGTGTAAAGCTATCTTATATAAAATAGTGAAAATAGGGAACTTGCACATTTTTTTATTACATTATAATGTTCAGTTTTGTTTAAAAATGTGACTTCCAAAATTTAACGCTTCAAAAACTCGTAATAACTTAGAAATACAAATTTAAAATCTTCTGCGATAGTCAAATAGTTCAAACGACCCGTGACGTCACATAGTTTAACTATATGGTTATATTTATGGTTATATTTAGGTACTATTGGGTATTATTGACATTGCAGTTGACTATTTTTATCATAAAATTTATGAAATATTTGAGGTGTGTGTACCTAGATTTCGAACTAAGAGTAGAATAAACAAATTTCCTGTGTGGTTTACTCCAGATATTATTCTTTGCAAAGGGAGAAAGAGTTTCATAGGGGTATGCGAAATGTTGCGGTTTATCATGTAACTGAATATAAAAGACTGCGAGCACTTTTAAAAAACAGGATCAGGGAAGCGCATGAGTCATACATACATAATGCCGAAAACAGTATCAATACTAGCCCTAACTTATTTTGGAATTTGGTAAATAGAAACAAGAAAGCGAGTATTGACACTGAATGTAGAATTAATGGAAACAATGAAATAATTTCTGACAGTAAAACAATTTCCCCAGAGTTTGCTGATTATTTTGAGTCTATATATGACCATAAATCTTCTACATACGATTTAAATTTTATTAATTCTAGTCACAATAATTCTCCTTTGCTAGTTTCTTTTCTAGTTTCACTAAAGTTACAGTGCGTGATATACATAACGCATTTTCAAAATTAAAACCAAAGTTTTCTTCGGGACCTGATGGTATTCCGGGGTATATATTTAAAGCATGTCGCGACTACCTTACATATCCTCTAATAATTATCTTCCAAAAAATAGTAGATAATAATTATTTTCCGAAATTGTTTAAAATGACTAAGGTAACTCCTATCCATAAAAAAGGTTCACGAAATGATTGCAAAAATTACAGACCTATTGCAATTTTGAATTGTATAGCAAAAATTTTTGAACACATCTTACATGAAAAAATGTATGCACATGTACAGAAAATGATATGGCCACAACAATATGGATTTTGTAAAAATAAATCTATTGAAGCTAATTTATTATTATTTACTAATTATATTAATGATGTCATAGTCAACAAGAACCAGGTAGACGTGGTATACACTGATTTCGCCAAAGCCTTCGGTAAGGTCAACCATGATATTCTATTAGAAAAATTATTGTACTTTAAGGTAAGCAATTCATTGCTAGAACTTTTTGTAACATACTTGACAGATAGATGGCAATTTGTATCATATAAAGGAGATAAATCGGAGGTTTTCCTGGTGGAATCAGGTATACCACAAGGTTCAAATTTAGGACCGCTATTATTTTTACTGTTTGTGAATGAATTACCTTCTTTAATTACATCTCGGTGCCTTTTATATGCGGATGATTTAAAAATATTTAGAGAAATCAAAGATTTTAATGATTATTTTCAATTACAGTACGATTTAAACGAGATTTATGATTGGTCAATACGTAATAAACTGTATTTTAATTTGAACAAATGTACGATCATGACATATAGTCGTCAGGCAAACCCTAGTTATTTTATGTACAATATGGGAAATAATAACTTACATGGGGTCAATGAAGTGACGGATCTTGGTATTACGTTTGTAAATAATTTAAGTTTCAACTTACATGTGCAAAATATTATGTCTCAGTCATACAAAATGATGGGAGTTATTAAACGTGTAACATATAAATTTCATAATATCGACTCAGTTAATCGGCTCTTTAATTCATTTGTTAGAAGCAAATTAGAATTTGGGAGTATTGTCTGGAGTACCTTATTAAATAGTGGTCACATGCGGCAAATTGAATCAATTCAAAACAAGTTTATTAAATATTTATTTTACAAAAAGCATAAAATATCGCCAGAATATGATTCGTATCAACCATTAAGAAAAGAATTTAATATAAAAAAATTAGAGCAAAGAAGACTTCAACGTTGTTTAATTTTTTTCTATAAACTATGTAATCACTTAATAGACTCGCCTAATCTTTTGGGGTAAATAAAATTTTATGTCCCGGATCACAGAACCCGTCCAAGAAACATATTATTTTTTGTAAATACTTCTAGCCCACTTAATAAAATGTGCCAAATTTACGACGATTTAACAACAACCACTTGTCTGGAATTATTTGGAATAAACTTGCAATTATTTAAACGTCTATTGCATGAATAATATAAAGAGAGGTTTTTTTTTATTATTTTTAACGTTTTTACTGGTAAACATCTGTCGTTTTTCTCTCTATTACCTCGAATTATTACATTATGTGCATGTTGTACTAAACTGTTGTCATTGTAGATACGGATACATGTAAGTAGGGAAACCTGCTTATATCTGTTATTAATAAATATTAGTATATTCTTCTTCTCCTTCTTTAGTTTATTGGCCTCCACCTGCTGGGGTATTTGGCCAGCTCATCGGCGTGGAACAAGGGAACTATATTTATATTCTAATGACATTTATCATATATCATTGTAATAATATATACCAGTTTGTTGAGATTGCAGTTTGATACAGTTTTTGAAAGAAAGGAAAAAAGGTTTACTCTGGAAAATAAAACCATTTTGTAAAAGTACAAGTTTTCTATGTATTAAAAACACTTATGACGTCACGTAACTGTATTTTCTACTGCGTTTATAATGTCTAATTTAAAATTATATATAATTTTGTTTATTTTGTTGGTGCACGAATGTAAACATTAACCGTATGACGTCACGACGCGTTTTGGGCTAGTTGCTTTAAGTTCAATTTAGAATCGTCTTTAGGGGCCAAACGGAACACAAAACAACTTTTTTTATCTTTGATACATGTTTTAAATTATGTTCTGTTGTGATTTATAACATTTTTTTCGAATTTAAAATTTTATGCAAATTCCCTATTCTGTCTTGTTTTTGTTCTCAAAAACAATGAATAATAGACAATAATTTAGAGCAGAGGTCGGCAACGTTTTTAATGAAAAGAGTGAAATACTAAATTAAAAATTCATGGCGGGCGCCAACTATTTTTTGACCTAACAAATATATAAATATAAACGTATAAAACATATACGTTTTGAGTTTCTTGTCTAAATTAACAATAGTTTAAGGGCGCACTAAAATTTAGTGAAGGGCGCAGTGGCGCCCGCGGGCGCCGCGTTGCCGACCTCTGATTTAGAGCATAGCGCGAAAAATTTCCAGAACGTCCCTCGTATACCAGGATGTTCACCATGCAGCATGACAGGGGTGTGCACCAAATGCTTAAACCGGCAGGTAGCTTTTATATAACATTAGTTACAAGCTTGTAAACTGCCACCGATATTGCCGCGCTTTCATTTAGATATTCTGCCAGAATGCACAATTCCAAATGAGCTAAATCGATGCGTTATTTTGGTCTTTGTGGCTGCTAATGATGCTCAACGTAAGCTAAATTCAAATATCTTTCGCCAAATGAAGATAATATGTCTATAGTAGCGATATTAGTAGTGACTAGAAGGCAGTGACGGCTGTCGCTATTACGGTACTGTAAACATTATTCTTATAATTCAAAATTTGAGTTTATTATAAAAGTTTCAATGAAAGTTTCTTCAAATTATTGAAGCTATTTTGATGAGACACATGAGCAGGTACTTGTCTCCACCGAGGTCTATTATCCAACCGCTTCTACGAGAGATATTTTGCGACCGTGTCACGATAGTTTTTTTCTGAGGTGTTTGTGTTAGTCTTTACGTAATTTGGGGTACGAAAAGATAGCTAATTTCTGACGTCACCAGAAATTGGGAATTGCCGTACTTATTGTATTGTACTTATTTATTTAAGTTATTGGGTACCTAATTTTACACTAGGTGCTGTACTTGTCCTAACACTTAGCTCAAAATTTAGTTGAATCTAGTACCGGTAAATGTTACAGAGGATTTATCTTCTCAGAAGGACGAGCTAGTATTTCAGAAAACAAATACTCCTGAGGGACCTGTTCACATGATTTTCTGTGTCACTTTAGAATGAATTTGTTAATTATTAACAAGAGAAACAAAGAAAATTAATAAAATGAAAGATAATAATTATACGATCTTCAATTATGTGTTAAATTAATAAAATTTATTCAGATCCGGTTCGAAGGACCATGTTGGGAGGCTGGTAAATAGTATGAAGTTATTACTCAATCTCAGGTTCTGTAGGTGCTGGTTCGCTGAAAAACGTAATTAGCTGTGGTACCAGCGGGTTCTAAATTGGATAAATCTAGACCATGTGGACTTGGAGCAATAAATTAGATGAAATAAAAAGTATATTCATAATATAAAGTAGTAATATAAATAGCAAAGATTTGACCAACGTATTTCTCTGAATCAGGTGGATGGGTATTTTTCGTCTGAAAGTCTACGGGTAAAAGGTAAAACTACTTTTTGAATAATAACTATTTCGTGACTAATTTTGTGTGAACTTCGCAGAGTCAATAAACCCTGTAACTACCTGAATTTTCCTGTCTAGTTATATTCGGTTAAAGGTGAACTCTTAAACTTCCACAATTTGTTAACTAAACCCACCGCAAGAACAGTCATGTGATGTATTATTCCCACAACTTTTCTCTGCGATAATAGAGACAAATACTAGCGCTAAATAAATAGTCTAGTCGCAACATAGGGGGTCCCGTGGGTACTTTTAGGTCGCCGCGATTTGATGGTGGTATTATAGGTTTTTTGGGTCGCTGAATCCAATGGAAGTGGTCTGAAAGCCCAAATGTGGTGCGTTTAATTGTTATTAACAAATTATGGTAAAATTAGATGTTTTTCAGGAATTATTAGAAGACCTGTAAATAAATTGATAGTGTTAAGGTATTCTATGGTGTATTTTTGGTCGCTCAATCGAATTATACTAGTCGCGATTACTCAAATTATGTTCTTATTTTGTTAATAACAAAAAATTGTTTATTCGCCGAAAAGCTCGAAATGCGCTATCTACAGCAAGTTTGTAGTCTTTTTCATAGTATTTTTATACACTAAATCAATTGCCACTAGTCGTGATAGCTTAAAACACGTTCCGACTTTGTTATTAACAAATTATTGCAAAAATAACGGTTTATACTACATTAATAGTCCAAGTAATGAAGCTTAAAATGGGACAAAACCTCGCAATTTTTACAGAATGGATCAATTTACATGAAAGTTTGAGAATAAGTAGTGGATAGTCCAAGGATCAAAATCTATATCATGCCAAAAGGCGCCTTTATCATAAGGGTGGTTGCCACTCCATCTCGGGGGTGGAAATTTTTATTATATTTTGACCGCAAGAGTTGGTAAAAACATTCATTATAAGCAAAAAACGTTCTATACATTTTTTTGATAAAGTTAATAGTTTTTGATTTATTCGCTATCGAAAGTGTTAGTTTTATATCGAAAAAATTAATGTTTTTAATCAGTTTTCTGCTAATAACTCAAAAAGTTTTCGTTTTGTCAAAACAACTTTACTTAATAAAAATGTACCTTTTGGAAAAATAAACAAAACTGTTTTTCTTTATTTTCTTTAAGACCAATAGTAATCGAGCTATACTTTATTTATGTTGGCTCTTCGTGAAATGCTAAATATTGTAGTTTCAAAGTCAAAGGACGGGAAAACTATGCATTTTTCGAGGATAACTTGTTGAATCTAATTTACAGCACATTTAAAAATGTGTATCTCTAGAAATAAAAAAAACTCTAGCTAAAAGAACTAAGTGACTTATAATGAAAAGAATGTCAGTCCCTATTTTTTTCAGCACACAAGTGATCGTAAACAACCCCCTAATCACCACCCTAATTAAAATTTGTCATTGACCTGATTTAGTTTTCTTGATTTATGTATTGTTAATCGGTTCTAGAAGTTTGATCGGCCTGGAATGATTAATTTAAAAAAATGGAGTTAAAACCGAATAACAAGTTTTTGTAGTTTGGTAAAAATTGCCCTTTTCTTCAGAATAAAAAGATTAGCATCAGAGACACAAAAAAAGTATTTAAATATGAAATTGTGGTTTATTTAATTTCCAAGAACATGGTTTAAAAAAATTTTTTACGGCAAAAATTAAGTGAGCTATTGACAATTAAAACTTGTAGTATCATGCAAAAACCACCTTTACCAACCCTCTCAATGCCACCTCTTTTTGTGACTGAGAATTTTAAAAGGATTTAATATTAACAGCCTTATAGACCTTGTAAAAACTTACAAAATTCTATTTAACAAACTTTCTAAGATAAAAAATAAAAATGTTACGATTAATTAAAAAGTCAATATAGTTTTTGAAAAAAAAGGAGAAATCCAATTGGAAGCAAAATAATGTAAGTTAGCGATGTTTTTAGTCTTTGGCCTTATTTATTCTTCCTTCTTTATGTATTATTAATAGATTCTAGAAGTTTGACTGGCTTAGAATAATTAGTTTTTAAAAAACTGAAGTTTAAATCGAATAACGAATGTTTGCAATTTGGTAAAAAATGATATTTTTTTCCAGAATAGAAAGATAAGCATCGGAGATACGAAAAAATGATTAAATATAAAATTGAAGGTAATTTAATTCCCAAGAACATGGTTTGATAAAATTTCTTCTACGACAAAAATTGAGTGAATCGTAAATGAGTATACCATCGAAAAACATTGATTTTTTAGATATAAAACTAACACTTTCGATAGCGAATAAATCAAAAATTATTAATTTTTTTAAAAAATGTATTAAACATTTTTTGCTTAGAATGAATGTTTTTATCGACTTTTGTGGTCAAAATATAATAAAAAATTTCCAACCCCGAGATGGGGAGCCAACCACCCCCATGGTAAAACGCCTGTCGGCATCATATAGATTTTGATCCATGGACGATCCACTACTTATTCTCACATTTTTAAGCAAATTGATCCATTCTGTAAAAATTGCGAATTGAAGAGCTTTGGTTCCTGGACTATAACTCACGGTTTTTGCTCTAAATTTTAAAAAACCACTTGGCTTGACATGAAATTTGACATACACGTAGCTAATATGTCAAACAAAACAAGTGATAGTGTGCCGATGTCTGCTTTTGCCATGGGGGTGAATGTCACCCCTTTTTGGGGGTAAAAAGAAACCTTTAAAATAAGTCCGGAAGTAGATAAACTGATTATTTCTAAGCAACTCTTGTTCTATACAGTTTTTTCCCTAAGTCATTACTTTTCGAGTTATTTGGTTTTTTTTTGAAAAATGAACATATTCACTCGCAAATAACTCGAAAAGTATTGACTTAGTGAAAAAACTGTCTAGAACAAAAGTTGCTTAGAATTAATCAGGTTATCTACTTCCGGATTTATTTTAAAGGTTTCTTTTTTCACCCCCGCAACGGGGTAAAAGTCACCCCCAGGGTAAAAGCACACATCGGCATAATATCACTTGTTTTGTTTGACATATAAGGCCGATGCCACATTATGCGTTTTGACCGGATGCGTTTCCACCGCATCCGGTGAAAACGCATAGTGTGACAGATGGGTCCGGTTGAGTTGGAAACGGATGCGTTTTGAGTCATCGGTACGCGCTTACAAACTGCACAAGACTAAACGCATAGTGTGACAGGTCGGTCCGGTTGCGTTGGAAACGGATGCGTTTTCACCGCGTCCGTTCAAAACGCATAATGTGGCATCGGCCTTAGCTACGTGTATGCCAAATTTTATGTCATTCCAAGTGGTTTTTTAAAATTTAGGGCAAAAACCGTGAGTAAAGGTACTATAAACCGTTATTTTTGCAATAATTTATTAACAATAAAGTCGGAACGTGGTTTAACCTATCACGACTAGTGGCCATCGATTTAGCGTATAAAAATACTATGAAAAATACTACAAACTTGCTGTAGATAACGCATTTCGAGCTTTTCGGCGAATAAACAATTATTTTGTTAACAACAAAATAAGAACACATTTTGAGTAATAGCAACTAGTTGCACTCGATTCAGCGACAAAAATACACCAGAGAAGACCAAAAATACGTTATCAATTTATTTACAGGACTTCTAATAATTCCTGAAAAACACCTAATTCTATCATAATTTGTAAATAACAATTAAACGCAAACTAGTTGTAACAAATACAAAATTTAAACATAAAGAAGTACACAAATACACGAGAGTACAAGACAGCAGAAACGAAAAATCAAAAATAGATTACTTTTTGGTAAGCAGCAACAAATGGAAAAGAGTACAGGGTACGAAAGTGAAAAGAGGCTCAGAGATTGGCAGTGACCACCATCTAGTAATAATGAGAATGAGAACAACAGAGGAAAAAGAAGAAAAGAGAAGAAAGGTAGTAAACGAAAAAATAAAAAGTTACAAATTAAAAGAGGAAAGATATAAGAAGAAATTCCAAGAAAAATTAGATAATACTTTGAAAGGTAGGGCAAAAAATACAAATATAGAAAAAAAAATAGGAATATCTAAAAACCAGCATAATCAAAGCAGCTGAGGAAACTTGCGGGAAAGCAAAAATAGCAAATACTAACATGAGGAGAACAGAATGGTGGACGGAAGAAATACGAGAGAAAATAAAGAACAAAAAAGACAAATGGAAGAGATACCTAAGCACAAAACACCCGGAAGATTACGAAGAATATAAAGAAAAAAGGAAAGAGGTTAAAATAGCAGTGAAGGCAGGAAAGGAAATGTCATGGGAGAGATTTGGACAAAAAATGACAAAAAATTATAGGGAAAACCAAAAACTCTTCTACGGTGCAATAAAACAACTCAGTCAAAAGAAAGAGCACATTATGCCGAATATAAAAGACAAGAATGGAAACGTACTAGCAGAAGAAAAACAAATAATGGAAAGATGGAGAGAACATTTCAAAGAGCTAACTCATGTAGACAAGGACAACATAGGGGAGATACAAGAAAGGAATGTAGAACAACAAGTGGAATCCATAACAAGAGAGGAATTAGATTAAACAGTAGAAAGAGTAAAACTGGGCAAAGCACCAGGCAAGGATCATATCACCCCGGAAATGATAAAATTCATGGCGACAGAGGGAATGGATAGCATGAAAGAACTAATGAATGATATCATAAATAGAGCAGAATTACCAAAGGACTGGAAGAAAGACGTTTTATTACCAATACACAAAAAGGGAGACAAGAGAAACTGTAATAATTACCGAGGTATCACCATATCAAGTATCCCTGGGAAGGTATTCGCAAGAATAATAGAGACAAGAATAAAAACCCAAATAGAAACAAACAGACACACAGTGTGGATTCAGGAAGGACAGAAGCACGCAAGACCTAATATTCACATTAAGACAAGTAAGCGAGAAGGTAATCAAGAAGAATAGAGAGATACATATGTGCTTCATTGACCTGGAAAAGGCGTTTGACAAAATCCGAAGAAAGGACGTTTGGAAGACACTAAAAGAAAGGGGAGTCGACAGACACATAATAGAAGTAATAAAGGATATGTACAAAAATAATACAAATACAGTAAGAACCAATAACGAGGAATCCAGAGAATTTACTACAAGTCAAGGCGTCAAACAGGGATGCGTGCTGAGTCCACTGCTATTCTCAGTGGTACTGGATAAGGCGATAAAGAAAGCCAAGAGAAGAATGAGAAAACTAACATTAGGATACTGGCAAATAAAACAGACTCAACTATCGGAGCTACTATTTGCAGACGACATGGTATTGATAGCAGAAAACAGAGAAGACTTACAGAACAATCTTGAAATCCTAGAAGAAGAACTATCAAACATAAATATGAAAATTAATCCAGAGAAAACAAAAACAATGATAATTTCAAATACGAGGAAGACACACGCAATAGAATTAGACGGGAAACAACTAGAGCAAGTGGAATATTTTAAATACCTAGGAGTAATAATGGAATCAAATGGTAAACAAGACATGGAAATAAACGAGAAAATGCGACGAACAGGAAGCTTATTTAACACTGTGAAAACAACATTTTTTGGGGAAAAAGAGATACCGGAAAAAGTAAAAACGGCAGTCGTTAAATCAGTAGTTAGACCAACAATCATGTATAGCAGCGGGACATGGACATTGACGGGGAGACAAAAATCCAGAGTCAATGCTATGGAAATGAGGTTCCTGAGGAAAATAGCAAACAGAAAGAGGACAGACAAAATACGAAACGAAACAATTAGACAAAACCTAAAACTAGAACCCATCAATGAAAAAATAGTATAAGGACAACTTAGATGGTTCGGGCACGTGTGTAGAATGTCGAACGAGAGGCTAACAAAAGGAGTGTTCGAAACGAGAGTGCAGGGGAAAAACAAAAGAGGGAAACCAAGAGTTATGTGGGTAGATGAAATCAGGAAAGAAATCGAGAAGAAGGGATTGACATTGGAAAGTGCAAGAAACCTAGCGCAAGATCGGAAAGCATGGAGACTACAATGCCAAACTCAACTCCACCAGCCTTACAGCTAAAAGTAGAAAGGCTTAGGACTAAGTAAGTAAGTAAATTAAACGCACCACATTTGGGCTTCCAGACCACTTCCATTGGAGTCAGCGACCCAAAAAACCTATAATACCACCATCAAGTCGTGGCGAGCTTAAAGTGCCCACGGGACCCCCTATGTTGCGACTAGACTAAAACGTATAATCATTTCAAAAACCTCTACTCCTCTATGCTGTTTCTTTTCTCTTTCGATACAAAATAGACCGTCGGTCGTTGGAGTTTTGGAGACGAGGTCATGAGTTTGACTAATGCGAAATCGATAGGACAATTTACTACAGCTGTCACAAGGGGTCCTTATCTGGACTGACCAATATTGAAACTCTTTTTATACTCCTGACATTAGATATTGATCCATTAAGGGTTCTGATGAATAAGTTAGAAGCGTTTGAAATCTGGCTTTATAAGAGAATCTTGAAAATACCTTGGACAACTCACACCACCAACGGTAGTACCTATCATGAGGTGAATAGGTACAGATAGGGAGCTGCTGAAGTTCATTAAAGAAAAATTAGCTATCTCGGACACATAATGAGAAACAAAAAGTACTGCCTCCCCAATTGCCCATCCAGTAGTGATGTTGATTATAGTTACTTTCGAGTATTCGTTACAAATCGTTACTTTTGTATAAAGTAATCATTTACAGTATTCGTTACTTTGATTACTATGATTACTTTTGTTACTTTTATATTTGAGTACCGGTAACCGGTAATCATATCAAAAATCGTATCTCTCAGTAGGTAGGTAGGTGTATAGGTATTCCGATATAACAAGTAATCATTTACAGTATTCGTTACTTTGATTACTATGATTACTTTTGTTACTTTTGTATTTGAGTACCGGTAATCATATCGAAAATCGTATTTCTCAGTAGGTAGGTATTTTGCATAGGTATTCCGATATAACAAGTAATCATTTACAGTATTCGTTACTTTGATTACTGTTGTTACTTTTGTATTTAAGTACCGGTAACCGGTAATCATATCGAAAGTTGTATTTCTCAGTAGGTAGGTATTTTGTATAGGTATTCCGATATAACAAGTAATCATTTACAGTGTTCGTTACTTTGATTACTTCTGTTACTTTTGTATTTGAGTACCGATAATCATAACGAAAATCGTATTTCTCATTAGGTAGGTTGTAGATACAATTGTCGTTACTCGTTCTGATACGATTGGTACGAAGTAACGAAATAATAAGAGTAATCAAAGTAGATACAATAGTCGTTACTCGCTTTGGTACGATTGGTACGAAGTAATCAGAGTAATCAAAGTAATCAAAGTAGGTACAATAGTCGTTACTCGCTCTGATACGATTGGTACGAAGTAACTAAGTAATCAGAGTAATCAAAGTAACGATTTGCCTCTCTGGTTACTATAGTAATCGTTACTCTCGGTATTCGTAAGTAACGAGTACTGTGTAACGAATAATTACTTTTTCGACATCACTATCATCCAGAGTAAAATTGAAGAAAACGGGGTCCCGATAGGCACCAGATTTCATGGCTTAAAAATATCAGAGACTGGAAAAACATGGATTCCATTTGACTTGCAAATTGTAGAAGTCTTGGAGGTGTCACCAGGAAAGTGTAACAATAAGTTTTCAATTTAAAAACCTTTTAGTAATAATTTTTAATATTTTCAATATTAATAATTTACTATTAGAATTGAAAACTACTTCGTCTTTCAATGCCAGATGGCGCTAGCCACCTACTATCATTACTTCAGTTGCAATGGATGGGAAAACCTCTCGATGCGAATCAGTTAAAATATGGAGAGCAGTGCCTACGTTCTTTCCGATGAAGGCTCCAATAAGAGCCGAAAATCGCGATTCAAGGGACTGGACTGCACTCCGTATTCTAATTGAAAAGTAAAATTGTTTTGCCTTCGCATTGCAACTGAATAAAAATGGTATACATTTTTATTTTATAGTCGTATTACTCCGTAGAGTAACTAGGTGCATTTTTCCGTTGGAACTTTACCAGCTGCAGACGGGGGATGTGAATTGTATAGTGTAGAATTCCTTCCCTCTCGTCTTCACTGCAGCATCCATTTGACTTGCAAATTGTAGAAGTCTTGGAGGTGTCACCAGGAAAGTGTACCAATAAGTTTTCAATTTAAAAATCTTTTAGTAATATTTTTAATATTTTCAATATTAATAATTTACTATTAGGATTGAAAACTACTTCGTCTTTCAATGCCAGATGGCGCTAGCCACCTACTATCATCACTTCAGTTGCAATGGGTGGGAAAACCTCTCGATGCGAATCAGTTAAAATATGGAGAACAGTGCCTACGTTCTTTCCGATGAAGGCTCCAATAAGAGCCGAAAATCGCGATTCAAGGGACTGGACTGCACTCCGTATTCTAATTGAAAAGTAAGATTGTTTTGCCTTTGCATTGCAACTGAATAAAAATGGTGTACATTTTTATTTTATAGTCGTATTACTCCGTAGAGTAACTAGGTGCATTTTTCCGTTGGAACTTTACCAGCTGAAGACGGGGGATGTGAATTGCATAGTGTAGAATTCCTTCCCTCTCGTCTTCACTGCAGCATCCATTTGACTTGCAAATTGTAGAAGTCTTGGAGGTGTCACCAGGAAAGTGTACCAATAAGTTTTCAATTTAAAAATCTTTTAGTAATATTTTTAATATTTTCAATATTAATAATTTACTATTAGGATTGAAAACTACTTCGTCCTTAAATTTAAGTATTTATAGTCAAATATCCATTTTATTAATTATAAATAAATGTTATAAAAACAAAAATAATGTTATCTTTTATCGTTAGGCTTAATATAATAAAATAGCTTATATTTATATTATGACAGCGTTTCATGTTAATACAACGCATGCGTAATCCATGAAATCATCTTAACTGGGTTCAGAAATCTTTGAACGGCCGAATTCCAGCGTTCAAGCATCGTTCAAGTTTAAACTGCCATGCATCGGTTGAACGTGAATTGAGAAAGATGATTTTGACTTTAAACTGACGTTCACTAAAAGTTCAGGTTAAACTGAAGTTAAATTCGATATGAGAAATTGGCACTAAAAAATCAGTTTAAACTGGATAGTTGAACTCGATATGAGAAATTGGCCCTAAGACATATTGTGCCTTTAACTTATCTGCTGGGTATCTCTTGCCTACATATACCGCAAACTTGTCACTCCAATTGCAGTGTTCTCTGGGGAGGGAGGGGGAGGGTTTCCGGCTGAAAGTATATAGGTAAAACCATTCTTTGAATAATAGTTATTTCGTGACTAATTTCTTGAGAATTTCGTACAACAAATAAGCACTGTAACTACCTCAATTTTCCTGTCTGGTTATATTCGGTTAACGGTGAACTCACAAACTGCCACAATTTGTTAACTAAACCCGACGCAAGAACTTCTCAATTTCTCTGAACTGTCATGTGAAATTTATTATTCCCACGCGATAATAGAGACAAATACTAGCGCTAAATAAAGGTATAATCATTTCAAAAACCTCTACTCCTCTATGCTGTTTCTTTTCTCTTTCGATACAAAATAGACCGTCGTGTCGTTAGAGTTTTGGAGACGAGGTCGAGAGTTTGACTAATGCGAAATCGATAGGACAATTTACTACAGCTGTCACACGGGGTCTTTATCTGAACTGACCAATATTGAAACTCTTTTTATACTCCTGACCCGAGATATTGCTCCATTAAGGGTCCTAAAAATACTGATTCCGAAGGAAGGACCGGTGATACTTTTTTTAATTAATTATATTTTGGTTTATTGCGTAATTGCCTGGATTTTTGCTCAACTTTATCGGCGCTTCGGACGGAAAAGGCTAGATTAATGGGAAAATAAGTTAATTTTAAATGTGTTTGAGTGGTACAACGGTGGAGTTTTTTAAAGGAGTAAATGTCAGGGGTAGATTAGTACTTTCTTGTCATTTAATTTTTTAATTGCCGGATATATTGAATTGGCAGGAAAATGGTAAAATTTATTAGCGAGGGAGTGATTGCCACACTTAACACTTATTGCGACTATGCTCTAAATTAGTCTAAATTAAAAATTCCTTTAATGTCCGGTTCACATGATACCACTGTAGTAATCCAGTGAGTTAATCCAGTACAGTACTAGACCGGATCACACTTACTTTTACTTACTTAATCCAGGACGCTTCTACCTTTCGGTGTAAGTTATTGTGGAGTCCGTCGTTTTCTTCCACATTTTATTCCATTTCCTTCTCTCCAAGGCAATCCTTTTGTTTCCTTCCATTTTATTCTTCTTTTGCGGTCGCTTCCCTTATTTATTCTGTCCACGTCTTTCTTGGTTTTCTTCTATTCTTTCTCCCCATATCTTTTGCTTCATATATCTGTCTTACTATTTTTTCTTCTTCTCTTCTCAGTACATGTCCAAGCCATCTAAGTTGTCCTTGTTCGATTGTTGTTGTAACTGAGTGTATTTTCAGATTTTCTCTAAAGGTTTGATTTCTAATTTTATCTTTGCTTGTTTTTTCCTTTATTGTTCTCAAATATCTCATTTTTCTGCTTATTAGTCTATTCTTTCGTCTTTTTGTTAATGCCCAAGATTCTCAGGCATAGTTTAAAGTGGGTTTCACAATCTTTTTTAATATTTCCGTTTTTATAATTCTTAGGTATTTCTTTCTCATTTAAAAAGTTATTCTTGATGTTATTGTACAGCTTACCAGTCTTTGCAATTCTTTCATTTATCTCATCTTCTAATTTTCTATCCCGCCTTTTGATTACCAACAAATACTTATATCTCTCTACCTGTTCAAGCTGCTTGCCATCTACTTCCATTTTATGTTTTTCTTTTGGTCTTCCAATTATCATGGTTTTTCATTTTCTTTGTTTATTTTCACGATTCTGATTTTTAGCTTTTCATACAGTATGTTTATATTTTCCTGAAATTTGTCTTTCTGGCCCCACAATGATCACCAGGTCGTCTGCGTAGCATAGTTCTCTTATTTGGATCATTTTTAACTTACAATATCCTATATTATATGTTCTCCATTTGTGGTTGAATTTATTTATTACGTTATCTAGTACTTGGTTAAAGAGTAGTGGGCTCAGGATACAACACTGTTTTAATCCAATGTTGCTGTTGAATATTTTAGATCTATCATTTCTTGTACATAGCTTTTCGCTTTTTGTATAAACTCTGGATGCATCCTATTAGATCTTGTTACATTTTTCTTTTCTGTGGTATTTTCCAAATATTTTTTCTTTTAATTCTGTCGAAAGCTTTTTCCATATCTATGAAATCTGCACGTATTAATTTTTCTGTTTTAAGAGCCTTTTCTACTATTTGTCTCATGAAAATCTGGTCCTTCGTCCCTTTTTCGTTTTTGAAACTACTCCGGCTTCCCCCAAAGATGTTTCTAGTTTTTCTCTTAGCCTGTTTCCCAGTATGTATACTAACATAAAGTTTTCCTACTGTGCTTCCAAGTGATATTTCTCTATAGTTTAATCATTCTTTGCTATCTACGTTTTTATACAATGGTGTTATAATACCAATCTAGTGGAACTTTCTTTTATTTCTTAGCTTGGTTCATGATGTTTAGTAGTTCGTGTTTTCTTTCTTCATTCATGTATTTGACCATTCATTTCTGAAGTTATATTGTCATATCCTGGTGCTTTGCCCATCTTGATTTTATTGGTTGCATTTGTTAATTCTTTTTATTTTATATTTCCTATCTCTTCCTGTTGCTCTTGTGTGGTGTGATGATTTTTGTTTTGTTCTATCTGGAAACAAATTTCTATTGAAACTCTTTTTATACTCCTGACCCGAGGTATTGCTCCATTAAGGGTCCTACAAATACTGATTTCGAAGGAAGGACCGGTGATCCTTTTTTTAATTAATTATATTTTGGTTTATTGCGTAATTGCCTGGATTTTTGCTCAACTTTATCGGCGCTTTGGGCAGAAAAGGCTAGATTAATGGGAAAATCAGTTAATTTTAAACGTGTTTGAGTAGTAGGACAGTGGGGTTTTTAAAAGAGTAAATGTAAGGGGTAGATTAGCACTTTTTTGTCATGGACATTTTTAATTGCCGGAGACATTGAATTGGCGGAAAAATGGTAAAATTAATTAGAGAAGGAATGATTGCCACACTTATTGCAACTATTCTCTAAATTACCAATTTCTTCAATGTCCGGTTGACATGATTCCAGCGTAGTAATCCAGTGAGTGAATCCAGTATAGTACTAGAACGGATCATACTTACTTACTTAATCCAGAACTCTTCTACCTTTCGGTGTGAGTTATTGTGGAGTTGGGTTCTTCGTCTTTTTCTTCCACATTTCGTTCCATTCCTGTCTATCCATGCCCAATGCTTTTGTTTCCTCCCATTTTATTTCTCTTTTGTCGGCCGCTTCCCTCACTTCTTCTGTCCACGTCTTTCTTTGTCTTCCTATCTTCTTTCTCTCCATATCTTTCGCGTCATATATCTGTCTTACTTTTTTTTCTTCTCCTCTTTTCAGTACATTTCCGAGCCATCTAACGGCCGGTTTCACAAAGTAAAGTTAACTTGTGGTTAAAAGATAACCAGAGGTTCCCCCATTATAATATATTGGGGTAATCTCTGGTTATCTCTTAACTTTACTTTGTGAAACCGGCAGTAAGTTGTTGTGTGATTGTTGTTGTAACTGAGTGTACTTTCAGATTTTCTCCAAAGGTTTGATTTCTAATTTTATCTCTCCTTGTTTTTCCCTCTGTTGTTCTCAAAAATCTCATTTTTCTGCTTATTAGTCTATCCTTTCGTCTTTTTGTTAATGCCCAAGATTCACAGGCATAGGTTAGAGTGGGTTTCACAATATTTTTTAATATTTCCGTTTTTATATTCTTAGGTACTTCTTTCTTATTTAAAAAGTTACTCTTGATATAATTGTACAGCTTACCAGTCTTTGCAATTCTTTCATTTATCTCATCTTCTAATTTTCCATCCCGCCTTATGATTACCCACAACTACTTATATCTGTCTACCTGTTCAAGTTGCTTGCCATCTACTTCTATTTGATGTTTTTCTTTTTTTCTTCCAATTATCATGGTTTTTGATTTTTCTTTGTTTATTTTTACGATTCTGATTTTTAGCTTTTCATACAGTATGTTTATATTTTCCTGAAATTGTTTTTCTGGCCCCACAATGATCACCAGGTCGTCTCCCTAGCATAGTTCTGTTATTTAGATCATTATTAACTTACAATATCCTATATTATATTTTCTCCAATTGTGTTTGAATTTTTTTATTACGTCATCAAGTACTTTGATAGAGAGTAGTGGGCTCAGGATACAACATTGTTTTAATCCAATGTTGCTGTCTAATATTTTTGATCTTTCATTTCTTGTACATAGCTTTTCGTTTTTCGTATAAACTCTGGATGCATCCTATTAGATCTTGTTAAATTTTTCTTTTCTGTAGTATTTTCCAAATGTTTGTTCTTTTAATTCTGTCGAAAGCTTTTTCCATATCTATGAAACATGCATGTATTTGTTTTTCTGTTTTAAGAGCCTCTTTTACTATTTGTCTCATGAAAATCTGGTCCTTCGTCCCTTTTTCTTTTCTGAAACTACACCGGCTTTCCTCAAAGATGTTTTCTAGTTTTTTTTTCTTAGCCTCTTTCCCAGTATACTAGCATAAAGTTTGTTTGTGACGTGTTCTCTCCATGATCTACTCAGAATTCTTCTATACACCCACAAGTCGAATGACTCCAGTGTTTTGTTAATGCCGCATTCAAGTTAGAAGCTTTTATTCCATAAAATTAAGTCGAGGAAGCGTAGCACCTAGCCAACCTTACTCTTAGCTATATCTTCAAATCTCTTATGCAGAAGATTTTTCTCATTCTCCTCAAATTCGCTCTAGAGTTTACTATTCTAATTTTAAGTTCCTGGAAGTAATCATTTGTGGATCATTGTTGCAAGACATGAATATTGGTCTACTCGTTCGACATCGGATCTGTTTATGAGGAGATTCTCGTTATTTCTTTGAATTGTAGATATTCTCATACATTTTGTCTTGGCTATACACCGATATTCTATTCACCAGTCTCTGAAGGTCTTCCATATTTTCTGATAAGATGACAGTATCATCCGTATATCTAATGTTGTTAATGGAAACCACATTTACTTTTATTCCAGCTATTTCACCCTTAAGAGAATTGGAATTAGACTCTATTAGGTTATACGATATTAGACCTATTAGGTTATAAGAAAAAAAAATAAAAATGAATAACCATTTTCAATTTCGTTGCAACACGAAACTACAGCCGCATTTTATTCTAGTTCAATCAGAGCGTGCAGCAAGTACCTCTAACGGTTTCGAAACTTATTAGTATCTCATCAGGAGGCACATGCTGCTCTCTCTGACCCAACCAGGACAAACCCCGGCGTGCAGTCACGGATTGCAACGAACGAAATGGCAGGGATGCCCTAGCGGCAACTGCTAGCGAAAGACTAAATTTTCAATCTAATGGCATATAAAACAAGACCAAAAATATTGCTCTACATCCTACCAGACTGAAAACAATGGGAACCTTATCTGGTTACACTTCCGAGGCTTCTAAAGTTTGCAAGCCATAACGGATACTAAGACTAAAAAGATGAGAGAATTTTACAATTTATAATTTACGTTCCATCTGTTCAGCGCGCTAAAGTTCCAACGAGAATGTTTCCCTTCCTACACGAAACTACAGCCGCATTTTATTCTAGTTCAATCAGAGAGTACAGCAAGCACCTCTACCGGTTTCGAAACTTATTAGTCTCTCATCAGGAGGCACATATGCTGCTCTCTCTGACCCAACCAGGACAAACCCCGACGTGCAGTCACGGATTGCAACGAACGAAATGGCAGGAATGCCCTAGCGGCAACTGCTAGCGAAAGACCAAGTTTTCAATCTAATAGCACATAAAATATCACCAAAAATATTACTCTACATTCCACCAGACTGAAAACAATGGGAACCTTCACTGGTCACACCTCCGAGGCTTCTAAAATTTGCAAGCCATAACGGATGCTGAGACTAAAAAAAATTAATTTCAAAATCAGTTTAAATCAATTTAAAGGTATTCATCTTCAAATAAGAATTTAACTTAGTCGTCCTTTTAATAAACATAGTATATACAGCAAACGGAATATTCTATATAATTATTTAATGACTTGAATTTTATACGTACCAATTCCATAACCCTTAGTAGCTTCTCCTTGAGGTTCTAGCGCAAATTTATACGTATGATCGTTGACTTCCAGATGTCTTATACAGCCCTTCATTCCCTTCGAGACAGGCAGTTTTTCCGTCAATCCTGTGGTGTTTCCTGGACCGCCAATAAAGAGGGGCTCTCTGAAGGTGATTCTGGAAAATAGTCCTTTACTGCGACCTTGGACGTGTTTTCCACCGTTGAGTTGAAGCCAGGCGTCCCATCGATGTCTGTAGAGTGTGATATGGTTCCATTGGTTTAGGAGAACTGTTTCTTCGGATCGCACGACGCCTACGCCTGAACCGCAGTCAAATCTGAAAATTAAAGTAAACAAATTAACAATAATTAAAAAAAAGGGCGTATTTATAGTAAACGTGCAAAGCTTCTTCTTTTCTAGATTTTATTAGCAGATCTACAATATTGTTTCCTTTTATATATGTCGTAGTTTCTTAGAAAATCAGCTTTTTAGATAAGAAACTAGCCACTTGCTAAGAAGCGCTTCTTATGGAGAAATCTCACGACTAGGTCGAAGCGCGTGAAGCGACATTCTGAGTGAAATAAAAAAATGTAACAGGAAAAGATAAAAACTGAAGAAGGGATTCAGCCCTACGTGAATTACAGTAAACGCAATTTGAAATACAGAAATTCCTCTCAAAATTTTGTGATTTACGATCCTTGAACAAATACATATGGTTATTTATGGTGAGCGTTGAGTGACATGGGTTGGTGGTACAGGTATTCATTTCAAATACCCTTTCAGCTGGGCAAACCAGGGAATACATCAGTGTCTAAGTAATTTTGTGGTCTAATTACGTTGGGTTTTAATTTTTATCATTGTGTGAATTAACCAACTACTAATATTTTTAACGGCCCCACTGGCGCGGTGTACCTAATAAATATTCTTGAAGGTAGGATGTCCAACCATGTGCCTGACCCATCTTATCACAAAGTAAATATTACTAATTTTACAGTCCTGTGGAGTTGTACTGTGCTCTCTGTCGTTCTCACTATTATATATATATTATTATCTCTTTTTGCCGACGTCTAAATTTTTAAATACCTGAAGCTCGTATCAACACGCGCTTCAACCTAGTCGTCAGATTTCTCCATTAGACTAATGAAATTAAATGTCTCCACACTCTTGTCTAAAAAGCTGAAAAAAAAACCAGCTTTATAGACAAATTTCGAACGTTTTAGTCTATAAAGCTAAAATCTTCAGTCACTTAGACTAATGTAGTACAATTGCCCCGCCTCTTCTCTATAAAGCTGAAACCGGGGCAGTTTTATAGAAGTTTTTGAAAACATGTGCCTAACAATCTGAAATTGTCAGTCTTCTAGGTATAAGGCGCGGCGCAAATTGAACCTAAGCCAGTCACAACCTGCGCCGGTGGGACGGGTGACCTGTGCAGTTATTTTTCTAGCGTGCCGCATATTGAACACTATAACTCGACCATCGGCTGTCGCCGTAACGAATAGAGACGGGCAAAATAAGTGCAAACCTGTAACGGTTACTATTGATACCAGTTCTCAGTGGTACTGAGTACAAATACTGATTACAAAATACTGATGTATCTGATCCTTGTACTGAATTGAGTAGGCAACTAAAAAACGGTAGTTCCGTACATGTAACTAGTAACGTTTTAAAAATATCTTACATGTCCCTAGTAGTCGTAGCGGTATGACTTTCGAAAACATCGAATTTGATCATAAGCGGGTGCATAAAAAGATATCTTACACTGAGTATTCTATTTCTACATACCTTTATAATAACAAGCATAAGTTAAACACTGCATTGATTGTGATTGCAAAAACGGTTCGCATGTTTTAAATAAGATTTTTGCTGATTATGTCTTTGATAAAATATTAAATCACACAAAAAATACAATTCCCAACCATCATTTAATTTTTAACGATAAACAAAAGTCTAATAAATATATGATGACAAGTTTAAAATTGAGCGACTTTGTCGATAACAGTGTCATTAATAAATATTTTTTACCATGAATTATTTTCCAATGATTGTGTGGATTTAGAAATACATACTAAACAATTTTTTGATCTGTATAAAGGAGATTATAATTATGACACATTATGGTACTCCTTATTTTTCAAATAATATGCTCTTGTAAACGCATAACTTTGATTTATTGGCTAAAGCCACACTAACTAGATACTTC
The DNA here is from genome assembly GCF_917563875.1 of Diabrotica virgifera virgifera. Classification (NCBI taxonomy): domain Eukaryota; kingdom Metazoa; phylum Arthropoda; class Insecta; order Coleoptera; family Chrysomelidae; genus Diabrotica; species Diabrotica virgifera. The sequence goes on along the minus strand of NC_065448.1, from coordinate 219,101,097 downwards.
ACAAGAAATTAAAAATACTTAACATGTAAAAAATTCACTGTTTTAATCAGATATATTATATTCCCTACTATTGGGCCTACTATATTTTATAATAAAATACATATTAAAACAAGCAAACGAAAACTTGTAGAGTAGTGCTGATTGATACAACAGAGCAATAAAATGTTATTCATTCAAGATAGTGTAAAATATATCGCCGCTTATTCATTTCAGATATTTCCATCTCGCAAAACAAAAACACGTAAAAATTAATATCTGGGGCTGAGTCACCCGTCCCAAGCCCAAGAAAACTGTACGTCGATGACAAACCTTCCCAAGCTCGACCTGCGAACGCATGAACTGATAGTAGGATGCGCAGAACGGTCTACGCAACTCGCCGGTGCCAGGTTGTGTCTGCTTAGGATCAATTTGCGCCGGTACTAACACTATAATAATACTTATACTTCTATTAGTTCTCAATTCGGAATTTCAAAGTCATAAAAATTGTGATCTAAGTAATGCCACCCAGATATATACCTACCCTATTGTATCTGGTGATTTATAAGCGTCCAGTATTGCCGGAAACCATTAAAATTTATTTACTTTTCTTAAAAAAGTTTATTTTGGTAAGCAGATAAGTTATACTTTTTTATGCGCGATTGGGAAAATGTTGAAAGTGAATTTTTATAAAAGCGACAATATGAAGCATGCACATACCGACAATATGAAATTAGTTGCTAAATCTTTCAAGATTTATTGTTGGGCAGCCAATTATATTATATAGTATATGTTTTAGGGTTTTTGTCAGGGGTTTTAGGGGTTTTTACAAGAAAACTCATCATGTGACCTAACTGATACGAACATTACCTCACTTTATAAAAGAAAATGGTCAGAAGCTATTAATATCCGATTGTTTTAGTAATTGTATGTTGACCAATAATGATTCTTGGTCAACATACAATTACTAAAATAATCGGACATTGTTAGCTTGTGATCATTTTCTTTGATTGTGTAAAACAATATTCCTATCAGTTAGGCCACTCTGGCTCTCATGGCCTCAATTGTAATTATTATAGTGATAATTAGTGATGATTAGATTGCATTTTATAAAAATGCCCTAGGTCTTAACGGCCTGTTGTGCGTATAAATAAATAAATCGGTACATGAAGCTAACAGGTTTATTAAGTGGACCATATAGAACAATTTGGTGTTGGAGGAAAACTTTTACTTTAGATGTTTGGGTTAGGCCTTTTTTGAACCAATTATACTATAATATCTACCTCAGTAACGCATAGGGCCTTTTTTATTTAAAATTTATTGTAGAACATTTTTGTATAGAAAATTGTTCATACTAAACCGCATAGTTTTAGAAATATTGACGAAAAACGTAAAAAACTACAAATTTACCGATTTCTCCTCCCTCTCCTCCATAAACCCGACGCTCAAAATGGTATGACTTTTTTTTTTAACGCTATGTGGACCATAATAGAGAACAATTTGGTGTTGAAGGATAACTTTCACTTTGGACGTCTGGGTTTGGGTCTAGTTATACCATACTAAATATCGCGACAAAAATTGGCCGCAGTATTGCAGTGTTAACTATGAAAACCTGTAAATGTTTACATCAAAACAACTAACAAGATTAGTAATTATATAGCGTCAAAAAAATTTAAATTAATAGACTAAGGAATAAAATTAAAATTTAAGGTTTCACTATAAGTCCCCAAATAATTTTTTAGGACTTATATACTGAATTTTCATTGTCACCGTATGCTCGCGGTCTATTCCGCATCATGATGCAAATGACATCGTAGCACATTTTTCGGGATTGAGCTTTTAAATTGTGGGCGATGAGGAAACTGTGCCAAGACTAGAGATCTCTGTTCAGCAGACTAGCATCTCTGATGCTAGCCCTGAAAACTCAGGATTAAAGGAAAAATAAATTCGACTGGCGTGCACCGATGGGTGTATATCACAATTAGTTATCGATTTGTTCATATAACAAAATTTATTTAAATGTTATAGCAAACTTATAATATTGTGAGCTTTTTATACATGCAAACTTATAATTGTAATATTGAAAGAATTAGTATTTTTTTTTTCATTTTTTATAAACACAGATAAGATGCTTAAGAATATTACAATCTGATCAAACAATATAAAATTGCTATGGCCGGTGTCGTTCTAGCCATAATTTCTAGAAATATTTTCAAGACATGTAATATTATGACTTTTATAAGTTGAGAATTAATGACATTTCTAGGTTTTACTAGAACACTAGTTCAATCTTAACCATTATTCCCTGTCATTCAGGTATATAATATGCTCCTAACACATGCCTAAGATGAAGACATTGACTACATTTAAAAGATAGAAATTATCTTGAAAAATTTCACAAAGTAGCAAGTATATGTTATTGGAGACTGTAACGAAAATGTGGGTAAAACTGACAATATACAGTGAGCCCGTAAAGGTTGGAATAAATTCATTTTTTCATGAATGGGCAATTTTGGAAATAAATCCCGAAAGAGGTCAATTTTTAGTTTTAAATTAGGACTTTTTGGCATATATATCATACTAGTGACGTCACCCATCTGGGCGTGATGACGCCATCAATGATTTTTTTAAATGAGAATAGGGGTCTAGTGATAGCTCCTTTGAAAAGTAATTCAATTCTCTATTCAGTAATATAAACACTGACATACTTATTTATACAGGGTGTTAAAAAAATTTTTTTTTGATTAAATTTATTGACAAAAAGAAGAATGTGTGTAATTTGTTTAATTCAAAATATATTTTACAGGAAACAGGAAAAAAATGGTTATTTGACAAATAAATATTGTTTTTTGCTTAAATTCAATAATAAAGCAGCCGCCCACCTGTCTCTTGAGAGTTTAACATTTAATTTAAGCGAAAAGCAATGATTATTTTTCAAATAAACATTTTTAGATAAAATTAGATACATTCTTCTTTTTATGTCAATAAATTTAATTAAAAAAATTTTTTTTGGACACCGTGTATAAATAATTATGTTAATATTTATATTAATGAATAGAGAATTGAATTACCTGTCGAATGAGCTACCACACGCCCCCTATTCTCATTTAAAAAAATAATCGATGTCGTCATCACGCCCCGATGGGTGACGTCACTAGTAAGATGTATATGCCAGAAAGTCGTAATTTAAAAATAAAAATTGACCTGTTTCGGGATTTTTTTCCAAAATCGTCCATTCTCGAGAAAATGAATTTATTCCAACCTTTACGTGCTCTCTGTATGTACCAGATTCGAAAGATAATGTGGCTGGATGATTTGGCATGGGTATTAGAGATAATAACAGCCCTATAAATAAAGAAAAAAGTATGTAAAGAAACGGAGCAACATGCCAACCGCTATGTCATGAACTATTTAAAAAGTTAAAGATTTGGTCTGGAAATTCAGACCACAACTTCAAGCCATTCAAGGCCAAAATGGAGAATTAAAAACAGACACAGAGAGCTTTGCAGAGACCTGGAAAAATTAATGCTCGTAATTATACAATGACAGTATAAAAATATATGCATTAGTCTCATAACACAAAAAACGTGAAATCATAGAGCCAGAATCAATCATTTTACAAGCAGAAGTAGAAAAGGCTCTTAAGCAACTAAGAAATACACAGATAAATGGCCTGATGCGAAGAAACCTTTACCCTATCCATAAAAAGGGACAACTAACCGTGCATTTAGGCTGCATGTGCATATGCAGCAATTACAAAACCATTGCCTCTATTCCCCATGCAAGCAAAGTCCTTCTTCTTCTTAGGGTGCTTGTCCGTTCCGAACGTTGGCGAGCATTCGAGCTATGATGATTTTGTTGATTCCTATTCAGAATAGTTGTGTTGAGGACTTTCTATAAAATGTTCTCGAGTTAGCAAGCTAGGATATTCCATCTTCGTCCTGGTGCCCCTTTTACTTCGATTGGAGTAGCTCCTATCTGCCTTGATTTCTCATTATATGTCCCAAGCACTGCAGGTTACGGCCCTTCACGATGTTGACCAAATCTGTGGTTGTGTTCAACCACCGGAGCACTTTTTCACTGGTGACTTTGTCTGTTCATGGTATCTTCAGGATCCTTCTGTATAACCATAGGTACAAAGCCTGAAGTTCTGCTAGAGTTTACACCTCCAATGTCCACGAAGTCGGTGAATCCGTTTTTATCTAGAATTGGTGGAACATATTCAGAAATCAAATTTCATGCAAAAATGCCAAAAATCAATTTTGATGATTTTTCATATCTATCTCGCTGTATCTTTGGTCGCTATAAATATTTCCTTTTGAAAATTTTACTGTATCATCTTTTGAGTATTTAGATGATAAAGAGATTTGTCCAAAATGTTTAGACGTATTAAAAGAGGGGTTGTTAACTTTAAAACATTTTGTCGTCAGATTTCGTTAGTTTAATTTTTAATTAAAAAAGTTGAGTGAAAAAATTTTTAGTTTATAATTATAACCAACACAAAAATAAAACATAATTCATGATGAAGTTTTCTGGATTATTTCATTCATAGGAGATTCTGACCAATAGAAAGCTACAGAAATCTGAATTAAATCGATAATTTTTGATAATCTCCCGTCGTTAAGTATATTACGTCAGATGCCCTTCGTTGCTACGAAAAAATACATTCAGTGACATTAATGACAATTAATGTTTTAAAAGTTATAAATGTCATGACTTTCAACCGTAAAATATTTTATATCAACTGTGTGTTTAACAGTACTAATTTGTACTTACATAAATAAATTACAATAAAATTTTGGTTTTGAACAGTTTTATTCATGAAATAATCGCAACAAATTGCACTCGGATTAATATAGAATTTTTGAGCTTGTGACACTTTCGACATAATTTCACTCGCCTTCGGCTCGTGAAATTAAAACTGTCAAAGTGTCACTTAGGAAAAATTCAATAATTTTAGAGCTCTTGTGCCATTATTACTGATTATTTCATTCATAGGAGATTCTGACCAATAGAAAGCTACAGAAATCTAAATTAAATTGATAATTTTTGATAATTTCCCGGCGTCAAGTATATTACGTAAGATGCCCTTCGTTGCTATGAAAAAATACATTTAGTGACATTAATGACAATTAATGTTTTAAAAATTATAAAAGTGATGACTTTCAACCGTAAAATATTTATAACAACTATGTGTTTAATTGTACTAATTTGTACGTACGACATAAATAAATTACAATAAAATTTTGGTTTTTAACAGTTTTATTCATGAAATAATCGCAACAAATTGCACTCGATCTCTAAAATTAATATAGAATTTTAGAGCTCTTGTGCAATTACTACTGAAAATTTCAGGTCAAAATATACAATAAGAAAAAAGTTATGTGACTTTATAGACGAGTGGCACTTTTCCAAAAAACGTTTTTTTCTCGAGATACTGACCACGGTGTGGTGAATGGCTAATTTTTATCTTACATTATGTTTTTGATGGTGATGAAAACGAAAATAAGGTTAATTTTGAATTTTAGATGGAGGAACATTGTCAAAATAACAACTTTTCTCCTGAAAATAAAAAAAATGAAATCACGTTTTTCTTAAAATTAAAAGTTTGCATTTTTTTTTTCTATAAAACATTTTATTTTTTGAACCCTATAATTTAAACATACACTTGATTAAAAGCTAAATTTCAAATTTTGTCATTCAACGTTTGCGATTACACTTTGAAATTCAGGAATCTGCACCTTTCATTTTAAACAAATCTTAACTTTTATTATAATGAACCAGAAAGATTGAAACAGGCACCATTGTCTTCAGAAAGGTAAGAAATATTATATAGTATAAAAATTTCAGAACACAATATTAAAATGGAACAGTTATTAAACGCAAAAAATGTGATTTAATTTTTTTATTTATTTTTAGGGTAAAATTGCGATTTTGCCATGTAATCCCATGTAAAATTTAAAATAAACCTAATTTTCGTTTTCAGCACTATCAAAAACATAAAATATGACAAAAATTAGCAATTCACTACACCGTGGTCATTACACCACACAGTATCTCGAGAAATAAGCGTTTTTTGTGGTGTGCCGCTCGTCTATAAAGTCACATAACTTTTTTCCTATTACATATTGACTTAAAGTTTTCCAGAAAACTTTTGCATGGATTATCTTTTATTGCTGTGTTGGTTAAAATTATAAGCTAAAAAGTTTGTCACTTAACTTTTTTAAGTAAACATGAAACTAACGAAATCTGACGACAAAATAATTAAAAATTACCAACTCCCCTTTTAATTTGTATAAACATTTTGTACCAAGCTAGTTGTTATCTAAATACTTTAAAAATTATACAGTAAAATTTTTAAGAGGAAATATTTACAGCGACCAAAGATACAGCGAGGTAAAGATGAAAAATCATCAAAATTGATTTTTCGCATTTTTGCATAAAATTAAATTTTTTAACATGTTCCACCAATTCTAGGTAAAAATAAATTTCATATTTAGATTCAGCGACCTCAAAAACGTAAAAAACTACCAAAATTGGTCATTCACCTTAAAGTCAATTTTCGTGGTCGGTATAACGTAATTTTAGGGTTTGCTGTCGCTCGCTTACTAAAAAAGCTTGGTGTTCAAAAATACATCAAAAAACACAAGCGCAGAGCTAACCCATTATATCGAAACAAGTAGTATTATGTATTAGTCTTATATCCTAAATAAAGCTATCCAACACCTGTTAATACATCGATGCATAATAACTACGGCCTACGACACCTTTCAAAACGTTATAAGACATGTTGCACCGTGTGCCATCAATCTTCGTCGTATATTTATCGATGTCATAGAACGATTTTAATGTATTTTTGTATTATGACGGACCATCGGATCGTCTGCTCGGATGATATATCTCCAATGGACAATAAAATATAAAAGACGAGAGGTAGCAATAGCAAAGCGAATATTAGGCTAGTAAAAAATATAAACCATGTCATTCCATGTTGTACACTGTGAAAAACACAATATATTTTGTAATGGCATATAATATATTAATCATTCAGTTAGTTGCAATTAGATTATAGTGTAATGTGTAGTGTGCGTTGAGTAAATGTCTTGTTACTAAGTAAAGTCGACTTCATTGTTTTTCCAAATAGACGCTAATTGTCTAATAATCTCTGAAATTGATGATCCGAATTATACAAAACCAATTATTATACATATCATATTGCAAAATATTAATAGTAAAAGACCAAATATTAATCCTAAGCAACAGAAAAGATATAGCAGAGACATGGAGATTATATTGCCGGAATCTATATTAACATGATCAACGCCAGGAACTTGTTTACCAAAGTTCCAAAGAAATGGAAGAAGAACCTGACATACTTAAATACAAAATAAAAAGATGAAAAAAAATTTTAAGAAACGCTTTTCTTTAGTTACGGGTGACTAAATTTAAAAATATTATAAAAAAATCAACTAAAAAGCAAAAAATAAAAAAATTTAAACTCGAAGGATTATCCGAAAAAAAATTGTTAGACAGATTAAATATATAAAAATATCACACATTCGTTAGAAAATTGAAAAAATCTAACACATTCTTTAAAGAAAAGCATGGTGCGAAATCCGTTTTTTCGATGAAGAAGCGCCCCACACTTTTCTTTAACGAATGTGTTAGATTTTTTCAATTTTTTAACGAATGTGTGAGATTTTTGTATATTTAATCTGTCTAACAGTTTTTTTTCGAACAATCCTTCGAATTTGATTTTTTTTTATTTTTTGCTTTTTAGTTGATTTTTTTTTTATATTTTGAATGTTAGTCACTCGTAACTAATGAAAGCGTTTTCTAATTTTTTTTTTCATATATTTTTATGTCTTACTTTTTAGTCTTACACTTTTCAAACATTAAAATATATCGTCATGTTTATGAAAATATATGTATAACATGTATATAATATATGTACAAACATGAAAAGTAGTAATAATCTACAAAAATTTGAAACTTTATTGTTTATTTATGAAGCGAAACGTAAACTATTAACGTAAAAAGTGAAATTGTTTATAATTTATATACTTAGCTACAATCTGTAAAAGTTTCAAGTTTCTTCATTGTAAAAAACAAGAGAATTTAAGCATTTTCCCTTAAAATCGTTTTTTTTTATTTAAATGATTAATAAACATAAAAAAATTATTGACTATTCGTGTATTGTTCCCGAGATTGCATGCATATGTCTGCAAAATTTCGTTCATTTGCATTGAAGAAAAGGCAGTCAAATTAACGTCTAAAGATTTGACCCAAACGATTGAACTACAGAAAAGTGAAAACCATCAGTAAATTCAAGTATAACAAAGCACCATGTCCAGATATCATAGTAGCAGAATGCCACTATAAAGTTTTATAGATTATCACATAGCGTTCGAGAGGGTCAAATGGCAACATTTATGGCAAATACTAATATAAAAGTAGTAGCCTTACCACAACAATTAATATCGGTTATAACTGAACTATACTAACACACTATTGGAATAGTTAAATTGCTTGACACACTCTCAAACGAATTTCATCCAGAACAATGTATGGTGTGATATACACTTCATGATATACAGGGTGTCCCGAAAAGATTGGTCATAAATTATACCACAGATTCTGGGGTGAAAAATAGATTGATTGAACCTCACTTACCTATATACAATAGTGCACACAAAAAAAGTTACAGCCCTTTGAACTTACAAAATGAAAATAGATTTTTTTTCATATATCGAAAACTTTCAAAGATTTTTTATTGAAAATGGACATGTGGCATTTTTATGGCAGCAACATCTTAAAAAAAAATTAAAGTGAGATTTGTGCACCCCATAAAAATTTTATGGGGTGTTGTTCCATTAAACCCCCCCAAACTTTTGTGTACGTTCCAATTGAATTATTATTGTGGCACCATTAGTTAAACACAATGTTTCTAAAACTTTTTTGGCTCTTAGTACTTTTTCGATAAGTCAGTGTTTATCGAGATATTTTGAATATTTGTCGAATGCACCACATATTTGTATATGGTTAAGTACGGTTATAGAGACCTGTTAATAATCTGAAAATTTATTTATAATTTACATTTTTAGGTATATTTTGAAAAAGAAGCTACATCTCGATAAAAGGTGACTTATAAAAAAAGACTAAGAGGCAAAAGTCTTAAAAACACTGTGTTTAACTAATGGTACCTCAATAATAGTTTAATTGGAACTTACACAAACATTTGGGGGGTTTAAAGGAACAAAACCATCATAAAATTTTTACATAAATATATTGAAAAAAAAGCCACATCTCGATAAAAACTGGCTTATCTAAAAAATAATAGGAGGCAAAAAAGTTTAAAAACGTTGTGTTTAACTAACGGTACCACAATAATGAACTAATTGGAACGTACACAAAAGTTTGGCGGGGTTTAAGGGAACAAAATCCCCATAAATTTTTTACGGGGTGGACAAATTTCACTATAATTTTGTTTTAAGATGTTCCTGTGATAAGAATGATACATGTCCATTTTCAATAAAAAATCTCTAATAGTTTTCGATATATTGAAAACAATCTATTTTCATTTTGTAACTTCAAAGGGCTGTAACTTTTTTTATGAGCACATTTGTACTAAGGTAAGTTAAGTTCAATCGAACTATTTTTGACCCCAGAATGTGTGGTATAATTTATGACCAATCTTTTCGGGACACCCTGTATATTTCACATATTATATTTCGTCTTGCTTATGTTGACTGATAGTCCATATTCTTTACTTACTGCGATCACTTTATTAAGCAGTATCTGTAGGTTTTCATGTGATTCGGCTAAAACTGTGTCATCAGCGTATCTCAGATTATTTATGATCATGCCATTAATTCTAATGCCTACGCTGTTCATCCATTGCATTACTTAATATGTATTCCGAGTACATATTAAATAATATTGGTGAAAGAATACACCCTTATCGAACACCTCTTTGTATTTCTATTTCTCCTGATGTTATGTCTTCTATTCTCATTACTGCTTTTTGGCCGTAGTATTGAAATTATTCATATATCTCTGTGGTCTAATCTTCTTTTTTCTAATGATTCAATGATCTGGTCATATCTAACCCTAGCACAAAAGCCTTTCTGAAATTTCACGAAGTCTAAAAATGAGGTTGATCAACTGTTTGTCATTCTATCTGGTCTAATGACGGAGTTGTGTTTAGATATTATTGACAGACAGACCTGGATAACATTTTCACATTTTTTTAAACTTGCCCGAACACAAAAATTGATTTTGCGCGCATAACTGGGATTCAAAATCGTCTGTCGTTTCAAGCGTTATTTCTGAGAAACGGTTCCTTCTACACAAACAGTGCCAATAGACCTTTTTGTTCAAAATTATCTCAGCTACATTTCTTGTTTGAAACATTTTTTTCTACGGCGTACAGATTCCCCGTCTCCTATGAGGGGGATTTCAGGGAGAGCCGGTGAGTAGTAATAACAACGTTTTTTTTTTGTATTTTTTAAGTCCCGCTTGTTCGTCTCGTTTTTAGAGATCAAATTTCTGACGCCTGGACTATCAGTAACCTCACAAATAATTTGTTGAATGACACATTACTAACGCCAAACGGGATAAAGATTGATGCAAATATGTTATAATATCTCTTATACGTCTATACGTCAAATCGAATCGTTGTACCCGAGTAACAGGTGGATATAAACTGTGATTGAAAGGATATAGAGCGTACAATATGGTTCTCCAAAGCGTAGTCCCTGTAGCCTGAGCCATAAAACTTGTAACAGAAAATCAATTTTGATATGTTGCCGGCTGTGCGGCAGTAACATTAAGCCTTAATACAAAGCTTTGTAAAATTTCACGAATTTGTTTAAAAGTTTTCCAAGTTATTAATTAAATACTGGAAAACAACATGGTACATTATATTTGGTTTGAAGAATCTTCTGTTAATTCATTTATACTGAGAGAAAATTTCAGTAGGTATTTCTTCCGAGAGAATTGTTGAACATGATTGGAATTAAACAACTAAAAATATTAGCAACTTTTAAGCATATAATTTATTACAAAAATAATATTTCGTCTCTATCTTCTAGAACTTAAATTAACAATATCTTTCTGGAGTATTTTCCGGAGTACTGCAGGGACAAAGAGCAAAAGAAGGAGTTGGTATATTAGTGAATAAAAGAATAGAATCAAGGATAACAAATTACGAAGCAGTATCATCTAGAATAATTACAGCCCAAATAGAACTAAAAGATAAGATAGGGATAATACAAATATACGGACCAACAGAAGGTACTGAAGAAGAGGCTATGATAGAATTAGAGTAGGTAAGGACATTAATAGGGGATTAGGATGTATTGGACAATATGGGGAAGAAACGTTAAATAGAAATGGAATTAAAATGCTAGAATTCCGCCAAACGAATGACCCGATAATAGGAAACAAATTCAGTGAACAAACCATTGAAGACAAATATAGATTTGTGGCTGAAATGAGAAATGCAAAGAACTTAATCGACTATATAGTATATACGAGAAATTTGGAACAAAAAATACAAAACATCTTAACGGAAAAAGAGCCAGAGCTGTTCACACAACACAGGCTTGTCACTGCAAAACTGAAGGATGAAAAAATAGAGGAGGTGGAAAGAAAAGAGTACAAGAAAGTAAAAGTAAACAAACTAAAGATAGAACGTGTGCGAGAACTTTACAAGAAGGAAACCAATAAAAGATTGAGGCAGATAGAGTGCCAAAAAGAAACATGGACAATGGAAGAAAGATGAAAAACTTACAGGGAAGTATTAAAGAAAACAGCAGCTGAAGTACGTGAAATCAAAAAATGTAATAATCAATTGAAGAGGACAAGATGGTGGAATAAAGAAGTGAAAACAGAAATAAAAAAGAAGAAAATGGCATGGAAAAAATACATCGAAACAGGATTAGAAGAAGATAAAGAAGAATATTACAAGCAGAGATGATTGGTAAAAAAGACAGTCACACAAGCAAAAGCAAAATCATGGAGAGAATTTAGAGAAAAACTGCAAAAAGGGTATATAACAAATAATAGAAACTTTTGGACGACAATACGACACATGAAGGGGGGAAAACGAAAGGAGATAAATGCAGTAAGAGACAGATCAATGCAAATTCAAATAAACCCGGAACAAATAGCTAGGGTATGGAAAGAATATTATGAGGAAAAATTTGATACTGAAGTAACACAGGTTGACAATGTAATAAATGAAGGCCAAGAAAACACAGAGATAGACCAAATAAGTAGAGAAGAAGTAATAGAAGGAATATCAAACATAAAAATAGACAAGGCAGGAGATGATGAAATTGAACCGGAAATGGTAAAATACATGGGAGAAGAGGGAATAAACTGGCTATAGGCAATATATAAAGAGGCGTGGGAAAAACAAGCAACCCCTAGAGACTGGAAGAATAACATTATTGTACCAATATACAAAAAAAAAGAACATATAAACTGCGAAAACTACAGAGCTATATGTCTGTCATCGGTATGCTTTAAAAGGTATACGAAAATAATAGAGAAAAGACTAAGACAATAAGTAGAAATGAAATTGGGAGATGAACAAGCGGCCTTTAGACCAGGAAGACAAACAAATGACAACATATTTACCATCAGGAACCTAATCGAAAGATGCTTAGACACGGGGGAAAATTGGTATGAGCATTCATAGACCTAACAGCAGCATTTGACACGATAGAAAGACAAATTGTAGGGGAATGCTTGAGGAAAATAAATGTACCAAACAGATTGATAAAAATTATAGAAAGTACTTACAAAGAGGTAAAAGGAAGAGTACAAATAGCAGGAGAACGATCAGAAGAATTTAATTGGAATAGTGGTATTAAACAAGGAGATAGTCTCAGTCCTTTACTATTCATAATCGTAATAAATGAATTAATAAGAAAAACTAGAGCAAGAACCAACCAACTACAGACAATAATAGGATACCATAGATTACAACCGGTAACAATAGAATCCTTAATGTATGCGGACGACATAGTACTAATAGCAGATTCCAAGAACAAAATGCAGAAACTAATGGATATATGGGTAGAGGAAATAGAAGAGCTTAAAATGGAAATAAACTAGGAAAAAAGTAAGATAATGATAATCAACGGCAAAGAAGATAATGAAATAAAGGTAAAATGCAAAATCTCAGAACTGGAAATAGTTACAACTTACGCATACCTGGGAAGTATCATTACTAACGACGGAAAAATAGACTAGGAAATAACAAATAGAGCAAAGAAATCAAACAAGTTATACTATGCCTTAGCTCCAATAATGGGGAAAAAAGAACTTGCAAGAGAGACAAAAATAAACATATATGACACAATAGTGATACCGACTGTGCTCTACGCAAGTGAAAACTGGACAATTCTGGAAAAACATAAGAGCAGAATAAATGCAATGGAGATGAGACATTTAAGAAGGATAGTTGGAAAGACAAAATGGGATAGATTAAGCAACGACACTACTAGAAGAATGGTCAACCAAGAACCAATAATGAATAAACTAAAAAAGAGACAAATGAATTGGTATGGGCATTTAATGAGGATGCAACCCAACAGAATTACGAGAAGAATCCACGAAGCAAGGAACATTGCAGAAAGAAAAAGAGGCAGACCAAGAAAAAAATGGATACAGCAAATAGTAGAGGCGGGAAAAGTTAAAGGAAAATCAATCGAGGAATTAAAAATAATTAAAAAAAAACAGAAAAGAATGGAAGAGATGGGTGAATGTAAATTAAAATAGTGATCCCAAATCCGACACCCTGATAGTGTACAAGGAAGGGAGAAAGAAGAAGAAGAAGAATCTTCTGTTAATTCATTTATACTGAGAGAAATTTTCATTAGGTATTTCTTCCGAGAGAATTGTTGAACATGATTGGAATTAAACAACTAAAAATATTAGCAACTTTTGAGCATATAATTTATTACCAAAATAATACTTCGTCTCTATCTTCTAGAACTTAATTTATCAATATCTTTCTCTTCAGTCTTGACGCCCCGGAGGAACTATAGTGGTCATCGTGATGTCGTGGTTTGTTTGTCTTCAAAGATCTCTCACTCTGGTCATTTCTTCTTTCAAACGTCATTCTTTTTCATGTAATTTGGTCGATCCATCTGGTCGAATATCCACTTCGTGATCTTCGGCCTTCTATATTTCATTGGATGATAACTAATTCCACGTTTTGATACACATTTGCTATTTAAAAAAACTGGGGGTTTTTCGTATAAAACCCCTAAAAAAATTCGTCCCCCTTGTAACAGTCCCACACGTAATAGAAAATAAAAGCCTAAACGGTGGTGTTGTTTATAGCCAGGGAGGTAGTGTCAAATTTGACCGGAGCATTTTAGCATGGCTGGTTTCTTATTATTTAGGTAGATGCTCCAAAGCTTATTAACAAATGATGTGTCAGCTGGCCCAAAACCGGGGATTTTAGTCAAGAAAAGGTAAAACATGAAAGTTGATGGACCAACGCTACAGCTTAAATGTCAAATATTTATATACGTTACTCAGAACATTTAATGGACTTGCTTACTTGGCGCCTACATTTCACTCGGGTACTTGGCGCCTACATTTCACTCGGGAGATCGGGGTTCAAATCCTGGCGCGGAAAATTCTTTTTGTTTTTTAAATTGACATTTTATTTTGAAAAATATTTATACGAGACAATATAAAAAAATCTGTATGTCTAATTCTTTTTGTTTTTTAAATTGACATTTTATTTGGAAAAATATTTATACGAGACAATATAAAAAAATATGTATGTCTTTTATAGAATTATGCATAGAACTTATGAAATAGCATAATATATACATTTGATCATAAATATTATGATTCACCTTAATAAGCAAAATCACTGTACATTAGTGTACATGAACCCCTGAAGCTTCCTGTGTTAGTACGACCAATCTAAGTGAAAAAGTGGGTTGGCCTCCCCACCCCACCCCCTCCTGACATTTTTTTATCTTTTTAGACTAACTGTTTTTTGCATAATTTTATGTGATGTAAAACCAAAAAATACATACAACTCTAATTTTTCACTTTTCTATCACCAACCCCCATTTTTTAATAGCAATCTAATTATTTCCCTGTTCTCTATAATATATAAAAATGAATTTTTGTCTGTATGTCCCTTATAGAATCGTAAACTATGCATTTAATCATATAATGACCTCAAGCAAAGTTTTTGTACTTACATGAACCCAGGAAGGAGTTAATACGACCAACCTAAGTAATCATTATTTTGTGATGTTTGCGTAAATAAATTATTTACGCAGACACCACAAAACAATAAGTATGTATTGTTTATTAGAAAAAAGTAGTCGCAATATTTTTGAGTATTTTTTGGCTTTCTGGTAATTTTTAGGTATTTAACTTTTAAACATTATTTGGTTCTAAGGCGGTACGAAGTTTGCCTGGTCAGCTACGTAATACTAAAAAAATATTCTTGGACTAGTTTGGCAAAGACTAAAAAGTATAAATCATTAATTTATGAATTTTAGATTGTAAGAAAAAAGCGTCCACATGGAACAAGTGGAAGAAGGTCTGAAAACACTTGAGATTACCAATTGGAGGAACAAAGCAAAGAACAGAACAGAATGGCGGAAAATCTTAAAACAAGCCAGAAGTCAAAAAGGGTTGTCGAGCTACTGATGATGATGATGAAGAAAAAATCGTCAGCTGCATTATGTAGGTACATGGCAAGAAATGTTAGCTGGTCAAGTGAACGTGACAGAAAAATACGGAAATCCCGTATCATTTTTTCTTCATCATCATCATCAGTAGCTCTACAACCCTTTTTGGCTCCTGGCTTGTTCTAAGATTTTCCGCCATTCTGTTCTGTTCCTTGCTTTGTTCCTCCAATTGGTAATCTCAAGTGTTTTCAGACCTTCTTCCACTTGTTCCATGTGGACGCTTTTTTCTTACAATCTAAAATTCATAAATTAATGATTTATACTTTTTAGTCTTTGCCAAACTAGTCCAAGAATATTTTTTTAGTATTACCTAGCTGACCAGGCAAACTTCGTACCGCCTTAGAACCAAATAATGTTTAAAAGTTAAATACCTAAAAATTACCAGGAAGCCAAAAAATACTCAAAAATATTGCGTCTACTTTTTTCTAATAAACAATACATACTTATTATTTTGTGGTGTCTGCGTAAATAATTTATTTACGCAGACATCACAAAATAATGATTACTTAGGTTGGTCGTATTAACTCCTTCCTGGGTTCATGTAAGTACAAAAACTTTGCTTGAGGTCATTATATGATTAAATGCATAGTTTACGATTCTATAAGGGACATACAGACAAAAATTCATTTTTATATATTATAGAGAACAGGGAAATAATTAGATTGCTATTAAAAATGGGGGTTGGTGATAGAAAAGTGAAAAATTAGGGTTGTATGTATTTTTTGGTTTTAAATCACATAAAATTATGCAAAAAACAGTTTGTCTAAAAAGATAAAAAAATGTCAGGAGGGGGGTGGGGTGGGGAGGCCAACCCCCTTTTTCACTTAGATTGGTCGTACTAACTCAGGAAGCTTCAGGGGTTTACAGCCTCCCATTTGATCTTGTTTATTTTGGTTCTTCTTCCTGCAACCCTCAGAGGGGCAGTTTCAGTAACGGTTGGACCGTTACACCACATTGGTGTTAGCTTCGTACCACGGACTTGGGTATTAGACATCAAGGAACATTGGAACCTGTGAAAAGGGGTTTGTTTTGGGGACATTTATTTGTAACGGTTAAAGACATACTGTTTTTTTAATTTTTCAGGACATTTAGCATACTTATACTTTCATAATTTAATTACATATATTTTTTCTTTCCTCCAAAAACATAAGTATACTGTAATTTATCAGAGCCATACCTAAAGTTGATAGTGTTCCCCAAATTTACATAATTCCTTGGTAGAAGTTTCGAGCTCGAATATTCTTCCCACATATATGTTCTTTACCCTTGGTTTGTATTAATTTTAGACTTGTTCCCATGTAAATTAAATATATAATTGTCTTAATTCTCTAACTTTAAAATCATTTAACTTGCTTTCATACTTTATCAATTTTTATTAGTTTTTTGCAAATATTATTTAACGTTAACGTATCAATCATTTCCTTTTTATATTAACTTTGAATCAATCCCTAGTACCTAGCCCCTCAGGACGGTACTAGTTTTACTTGTTATTATTATTAAGAACCACTAGTCATAAAAGGGTTTTTATATCCAGTACTACGTTGGTTCATTTAGGGACTTGTTACCCGTCAACTCATTGAGAGTTATATAAAAATATTATTTATATTAGGTATTTTTATTATTATATTATCAGGTAGTATTCAATTAGGCTGTACGTATTTTATTCGTACTATTATTTGGTGAAGGGTTGTCATTTAACCTAGATGTAAGTTGAGGGTATGCTTCCTAGGAAAGCTACTCCAATAATAATTTAATAGGTAATTATATTTATATCACAATAGGTAATTATTTCTCATTGTCATTTTAGAGTTAGATAGTTACACTTGTCATAACTTAGAGGTTGTCAATAATCTAGATAGTTATATATAATAAATATTTATTTGTTTTGTATACCAATTATTTTTTTTCCCAGTTTTGAATTTAATAATTTAATATATTGAATATTTTACAGCAGTGTAAGATACCTGGAAGTTTGGTCCATTCCAACTTCTGGCGCCCATAATTCAGTCTATTTTATTTATCTTCTATATTCTTCTATTTTATTATATTATTATATTTATTTAATTTATTTTCTGAACATATATTTTTATCTTAAGATTTCCCTTTTCTAGTCATCATCTCTCTTTAGGTTGAGCTACTGTTCTTTGACAGGCATGCAAACGAGCCGTATCCATCCTTGAGTGTCAAGTTGTTCTCTTGCAGCTCTTGCTAGCCAACTCTATTCAGTTTGCCTCTGTCTCTCCATACTTCCATTATCAGTTCATCACCCTTCCTTAATTCATTTCATCTTATCATTTTAGTTCAACAAATACTACTGCAAAGTGGTATATTTTTGTTACAGGTTCATGCACAGTAATTTTGCTTATTAAGGTGAATCATAATATTTATGATCAAATGTATATATTATGCTATTTCATAAGTTCTATGCATAATTCTATAAAAGACATACAGATTTTTTTATATTGTCTCGTATAAATAATAAAAACGTGGTATTAGAAAAATAAATATTTTTCAAAATAAAATGTCAATTTATAAAACAAAAAGAATTTTCCGCGCCAGGATTTGAACCCGGATCTCCTAAGTGAAAGGTAGGCGCCAAGTAAGCAAGTCCATTAAATGTTCTTAGTAACTTATATAAATATTTGACATTTAAGGTGTAGCGTTGGTCCATCAACTTTCATGTTTTACCTTTTCTTGACTAAAATCCCCGGTTTTGGGCCAGCTGACACATCATTTGTTAATAAGCTTTGGAGCACCTACCTAAATAATAAGAAACCAGCCGTGCTAAAATGCTCCGGTCAAATTTGACACTACCTCCCTGGCTATTATATAATAGGAAAAGGGAATAGAATTTTGACAAGATGTTGTTATGCCATATTATAGTCGAGGAAATGAACCTGAAAAAATGGCAAAACCTCGCAATTTTTTCGTCCAGCATCGATTTGTACAAAAATTTGGAATTGGGCTCATTACATCCTCTAGTTAATTTTCTATATTGAGCCGTTGTACGCTTTTGGTTTTGTAAGGGTGAAAACTACCCTTAATTGTAAAAAACTATAAAATAACATTTTAAACTTTAATATTGTCAACATTTGGTTTTTATTAGTTACATAATAAATGTTTTATGCTTTAAGATATACTATCATAATATTTCAACCCTTAAAACCACCCTTGTTGGAGCTATATATAAAAAATTTACTTATCCTTAAAGAATAATTTCGGCTTGCATCGATTTACATAAAAATTTGGGATTATGATCATCTCACCCTGTACTTCATATTCTATATCATGCTTAAGGGCGTTGATTATTTTTAGGGGTGTAAACTACCCCTTATTGTCAAAAATTATATAAAAACATTGTAAACCTTAATACGGGTAAAATTTGGTTTTGATTGGTTAAATAATGATTGTTTTATACTTTAGGATATAATATCATAATATTTCAACCCTTAAAACCACCCTTAATAACATTACAGTTTTTATAAGTAAATATTTTAATAGGTCTATACAGAAAAAAAAGTAGAATTAAAGAATTACAAAAACATTTATTTACACAAAAATACGAATTTACAAATATGTACAAATACAAATACAAATAGTTTTTTAGTCATCTTCCAGTTTACGAACCGGTCCTGTGGTATTATACATACATTGAAAATTATCCATAAGCGGACTATCCGAATTTTTCGAAAAAAAAAATCGTTTTATAAACATATCTCCTTCATTTTTGGCAGTGAACAGTTTTTTCAAAAATGACTTTATAGGATTTTTGAAGAGTTATAAGATTGTGTAAACTAAATTCCGTAAGATCCATCAGTTTTTAATTAGGGTGGGTTTAAAGGGCTCGAATAAGGGGGTGTTTGCTCGTAAATAGAGGTTTTAAACAGCTATATCTCGCTAACTGTTCACTGTAATGAAAATCTATGCACAAGAGAATTTTAGTTATTAAAGAAGCTATAATTTAGTAGTCTATCATTTTTTCCGTATCTCCAGTATTTTCGGAGATATTTTGAAGTAAAAGGTGAAAAATGGGAAATTCCAAAAAATTTATTTTTCTTTAAACTCCAATTTTTCTAAAATTAGGCCTTTTAAATAGGTCAAACTTCTTGGATGTATTGATAATACAAATATAAAAGGAACTGCAGAAAGGTGAAGACCAATTTTTAGGCAGGAGGGTAGTAAGGTGGTTGTTTGCACTGGTTTATTCATAGAAAAAAGCAGGTACCGACCTTTTTTTGATCATAAGTTGCCTAATTTTCCAACTAGAAACTTTTTATGAAAGGCCTTACTGTATGCTCTGTTTTTCCGTTATTTTAATTTGAATCTTTCAAATTATGCATTTGACGAAAAAAGCTAACTTTGACATGCCGTATCTCGGTTTGTATTGGTCTTAGCGATATTGCAGAAAAATAATTTGGTTTGTGTTACTAAAACACACAATTTTGATATCTACAGTTTTTTTGATTAAATGCATATTTTTCGAAATATTCTCAAAAAACCCCTTTAAAAAAGTCGATTTTTTCATCGAAAAACTGTTACTTTCAAGCGCGAATAACTCGAAAAATATTAGTTCTACGAAGAAAATGTAAAAAACATTTTTTTCTTATAATTACTTTTTATATCGATTTACATAGTTAAAATGTAATAAAAAATTCCCGCCCACGAGATGGGGTGGCAACCACCCCAAAGGTTTTAGCGTACAGCAGCATGATATAGAAAATTATCCTTGGACTATTTCCTACCTTCTGTGAAAATTTCAAGTAAATCCATGCTGGACGAAAAAATTGCGAGCCAAAATGCTTCATTTCCTCGACTATTAGGGAATGTTACACAATGAAGGACATGGCCACGGTCGCTCAAGTCTCAGAGATCTAAGGGCTGTGGATTTTTAAGGGATGTTAAGAGTATTTATACTCTTATTAGCTTAGAAATAAAAAATAGAAAAATCAAAATAAGAATGTCAAAAAAATAAAATAAAATATTGGGCGCCACTGCTTACCTAAAGGGAACTAAAAATTTATACAAAAAATAGAAATAATAAAGGAAAGATAGATATATCAAAATAAAACAAAAAACATAGTCAAATAAAAAATATATAAAATACTTTAAATTTACAGCAAATATGGCGTGACTTACCTTGTCTACACTATACTATACTCAGCAAATTATTTATTGTTCTTACGATACAAGAGAGACGGAAAAGAGAAATAATAAGATGGTAATTAGCAAATAAAACATTATTTATTAAAACCAAAAATGAATTTACGGTCTGTGATCTCATGGTGTTACATACTGAGATCGAGATTATCAAACAAAAAAAAATGAAAGAAAAGTTCTACATAACAAAAAATTATACCTTGTGTTACAATCATTGTCCTGGTTCTTTTGGTGGTTGCCCAAGGCGCGATTTCACTTCACTTTAAAGTCACTTTATAAATGATTGATACAGCTACAGTACATAATTGATGAAAATAAAAAGTTCATAAAAAAATTTATATAGAAAAATTCAGCATTGTCTAAATAAATAAGCACTTAGGTACTCGAACAAAAATATTAAAAAAAAATCTTGTTATCTAGTTCACTAAACTGGATCAAAAATACTAAAATGAAAGCAACTCCGTGCTTTAAAAGAAAACTTCTACTTGCTTGTAAAGAACGATGGTACCAACAGTGGAACAAAATTTCGCGTTCGCTTAAAAACGGCGAAAACGCGGTGGTCCACGACTTGCTTAGACCATGATGGGACCAACACTAACTAATCACAAAAAACTTCTGCAATACACTTGCAAAACTTAGCAGAACTGCCTTGCTAATTTTTGCCGGTAGCCGCATATCGCAGCCCGAGGCAACCGGCAAGATCTTAACTTGTCGATAGCTCTCTCTCCTGAACTCGATGACAGCCTTACTAGAACTAAACTTCTCGTCCCCTCAAACTACAATCTCTCTAAAAATCAACGCTCTTTCAAAACCAGAAGTCTACACTCCCATCAAGGACTCAATAACCAATTACAGATTCAAAACACTCAATCAAATCCTAACCAA
Organism: Diabrotica virgifera virgifera; assembly: GCF_917563875.1. NCBI lineage: Eukaryota > Metazoa > Arthropoda > Insecta > Coleoptera > Chrysomelidae > Diabrotica > Diabrotica virgifera. The sequence continues at coordinate 219,079,339 of NC_065448.1, read as the reverse complement.
TAAGAAGTTGCAAATTACGCACCAGGGTAATCCCTTTGGTGTATACCAAAACAGCTCATCCAATTCATAAAAAGAATACACCAAGAGACCTCAATATTTCACTCCACCCATTCTCTCCATGGAAAGTGTCAATTCAGCTACATTCACAACTCAGGCCTGTTCCCATCAAAAATGCTTAAGTCATAGGTTTGGATCCCGCGTATGAAAAAAAGTTGATTAATAGCAAATTGAAAATTTGTTAATAGCTTAAGGGTGTCTAGTCGGACAAACTTTGATATATGGGAACACTGGAACAGGGGAAGTTTTAATTGTGGAACAGGTTAAAAATTTGGAACGGTCAGACCACGAAAACGGCACATGTATTTTGTCCGACAGAACAGACTTAAACTCTCCGAACAGAGATTAAACTCTCATGCAAAAATCAGACGGCTATTTATCACCAAATGGGCGTTTTAATGAGTGGAACATGTAGAATATGTCAAATGACAGGAATTATGACAGGTAATAAATAGCAGTCTGATTTTTGCATGAGAGTTTAATCTCTGTTCGGAGAATTTAAGTCTATTCTGTCAGACAAAATAAATGTGCCGTTTTCGTGGTCTGACCGTTCCAAATTTTTAACCTGTTCCACAATTAAAACTGCCCCTGTTCCAGTGTTCCCATATATCAAAGTTTATCCGACTATACACCCTTAAGCTATTAACAAATTTTCAGCTTGCTATTAATCAACTTTTTTTTCATACGCGGGATTCAGACCTATCAGCTATAAGAACACTTGCTGGATTATATAAACATACTCAGAGTGATTTAATCTTTATAAAATAAACATAACAGCGACATCCTGGCATATTTCAGTTTTCAAAATCAATTAGCTCTTTGTCGGCGAGCTCCCAAAAAGCATCACTGAGACACTCAAAGACAATCACGTCATATTCTGTATAAAGACAGACCGTTTTTCTCAGTATAGTAAATACTCGAGGCTACGTCGAAGATAAACAAAACAATATCGGATGATCCAATTCACAGCTAAAAATCCTGAGAACCGTACGATTATCTGATTAACAAATATGAATTTAACGAATCTATTAGACAAAATGCTTAAACCGGGGTCGTAATATAGTTATTGTCTTAACACAAAAAAATTAACGGGGTGGTCATTAACCTTCAGACCGTTATACCCTTTCAATACAGATTGACATGTTTTTTTAAATTCTGAAGAAACTCTTGGTTTCTGAGTTACTGGGGGTAGGGTCAAATTTTCGTTAGAACACTCTGTATAAGTAGTGCTTGATATTAACTTCTAAAATGTTTCATTCTGATTTTTAATAAATGCTTATAAACAAAGATTTAAGAATTGAGCAAACATTACCCAATTTCATTCATAATAATACTGTATACATTAACACTCACTATATGCAGTGATCGGGATAATAAAGCAATATTCCGAATTACGAGCATGTAACAAATTTCAATTATGCATTCGGGGAAGCCACATGATACATGAATATCAGAATTGTATATATTTAACATAACCTACTTTACAATTATGCCACATATTAGTTGAAATACCGTGTCATCGTATTCAGCTGCAAATCTAGATTGTACGTAAAATAAAATTTGATTTAGACTGATTTAGTTTGATTTAGAAAGTGGTTGAATAGCATTTCAACTGAATACATTGTTAATTAGAGAGTAATGTGATACATAAAAAGATCTATCTTATATTTTCGGATTCAATTGTGTTACAATAATTATTCAAATTGTTATCAGCATCTTGCCGTATTTCCGTCATCCGTTGCCAAACGTCTCTGTCCAAGGCATCGTTTTCTTGTAAATTGCGGTCAAAAATCGTTCTTCAACGTTCTTCAGGCATTCTCAATAGGTGTCCAAACCATTTCAATGATCTTCTTTCTATTCTGTCTACTACCGCTTCCTCAACGTTCATTCTCGTTCTTACTTATTCGTTAGTTTTACGGTACCATCTTGAAATTCTTGCACTTCTTCTTATATAGTCCATTTCTACGGCTAGTAGCCTTATTTTCAGATCTGCGTTGAGAGTCCATACTTCCGAGCCATAACACAATACCGATTTCACTATTACTCTGCCCACCCTTTTTTTGTTTTTATGAGAAATATTCTTATCCCACCAAAATGAATTCAAGCATCCATAAAAAGATAAGAGAGATATCTAATTATAGGAGTACAATCAGTTCAATAGGAAAAGATAGGTTCAATAGTTTAACACTAGAAAAACCAGATCGGTCATTTTGACTGCTTTCTATTTTTAACCCTCTGTATCACTTATTCCTAGTTGTTTTAGAAAGTTGATAATTTAAGACTTTTCCTAGATCTACTTGAGGATTATAATTCCTCCTTTACGTACTTAGTGTAATTACTTTTTGAGATGCGTTAATATATACCTAGAAGCACCAGGAATGACTGCTTTCTATTTTTGACCCTCTGTATTGCTACTTATTATTCATAGTTATTCTAGAAACTTAAAAATTTACGACTTTGCTACATCTCTTTAAGGATTACAAGTTCTCTTTTGCAGGTAGGTACTTAGTGTAATTACTTGTTGAATATGTTGATGTCTACTTAGAAAAAATGCGGACCTTATTACGGAGGAGAAGTACCAGATCTGAGCGATAATCAACAGATAAATTTGCACTTGCGTCGGAAATATGGAAGTTATTTATAGAACAGCTTTTTCCCACAAAGGCAAGATGTCACTTCACCCAGTACATGGCGTATAAACCCGATAAGTTTGAAATAAAATTCTGGCTTACAGCTAATGTCTAGTCCAAATATTTATTGCACGAATTTCCTTAACTACGGAAAGATGAACAACGACCAGACAATCAACTTCTAGGGGAATATGTAATTAGCCGTCTAATGGGCCCATTTATGAATAAGGGAAGAAATGTCACGATACATAAAAAGTATTACGAATGAAGACTACCAGCAGTATTGGAACAATAAACCGAGCAAGAATGGATATTCCTCCGTCAATAAAAACGAAAAGATGGAATCATACAAATAAAAAATTTTCATACACCAACACTTGAACTAACCAGGGAAACCAGGTGTGCCAGAGAAAAATGATCAAAAATGTTCTAGCGCTGAATTCTCTATACTCAAGCAATATTGAAATAGACATAGACAAAAAGGAGAAACCTAAAACCATTACCTACTACAACCATACAAAATACGGAGTAGACGTTGTAGATCAGATGGCCATACAGTGCTCAACCAAATCAGCTTCAAGAAGATGACCGTTGCATGCTTTTTTTAATATCTTAGATATGGTAGGGGGACTAAGTGGGGACTAGAAATTAATACAGAAAAAACAAAATACCTGCCAATAGGTACCGAACTCTCGAACATCACATTAGAAAATAATGAAATCATCATGCCCTGCGACCATTACACATATCTGGGAATCGTTTTTGACACAACGGGGAAAGATGATGAAGAAATAAAGAGAAGAATAACACAATCCAGAAAAACAATAGGTTGTCTAAACAGCGTACTGTGGAATCATGAAATAGGAAAAAGAAGAAAACACAACATCTACGAATCTCTTATTAAAAGCAGTCTATTGTACGGAGCAGAAACTTGGCGGATAACCGAAAACAACAGAAGAAAACTGGAGGCAGTAGAAATGGACGCTTTTAGAAGATCAGTAGGAGTGTCACGCAGAGAGAGAATACGTAATGATGAGATAACACAGCGAATGGGGGTTGACGGCTCTCTAACAACAGACATAGAAAGAAAACAGCTGATATGGTACGGACACGTCCAGAGGATGGATAACTCAAGACTCCCTAAAATAATTATGCAATGGGTACCACCAAACCGTAGAAAGAGAGGAAGACCCAAGAAATCTTGGAGAGAGGGAGTAACGAAGGCGATGAGCGCAAGAGATCTTAGAGAGGGCCAATGGGATGATAGAGTGTCATGGAAATTAGGCATCGGACAACGTCGCAAGACGTTTTAAAACCGATTGATATATATATATATATATATATATATATATATATATATATATATATATATATTGATGTGATCTTGATTATTGATATGAGATAATATTCTTATATGTCACTTAATTTAATCAATGTATTAATACTACTCTAATTAATTAACCAGATCACATATCAATATGTTTTCAATCTCAGGGCGAATTATAAATTAATTACTTACTTTCGTGGATTCTAAATATTTCTTAATGGTTCCTAATCGGGATAGAAAAGAAAAGAGTAAAAAAATTACACATATGGGTTACAATTATAATCAAAATATTTTTTATTTTATTTAAAAAGCAATCACTGCTTAATATTTGCTATTTCTTATTATTCTTAAACATAACATTTACAAATGGGAATCTTATTTCCTTTTGGTTTTCAATTGAAAGTTTTTATTAACATTTAACTATTAGGAGTTATTAGCAACAACTCTATTTAAGTTTGATGAAGCTTTTCTGATATTATTGATTATGTTATTCAATTTTTATGTGGAATTTAATACGAAAAACCCATACATTCATGTCCAAACAAATGAGACTGACCTTTTCCTGGTGAACTGAAAATGTCCTCACACAAAACCCGTTCCTGCTATCCTTGGCTGCGATCAAACCTCGTCCTGGCTTCCAGTAATGTACTCCTTTGAAAAACTAGCTCGAATAGCTCTCGTTCCTGCTTCGGTCGTGATGCTGTGTTCTACCTTTTTCGAAACTGCTATCAGCTACCGGGACACTCTTGGCTCAAAGAGGTTCTTTTACTCTCGACCTGGCCTACTTCTCGTTCCACGATAGATACTCCACACTCACGGAACTACCGGCTTTCTCACTCTCCGTACACTACCGTCTACTACTCGACTTCACTTCTCGACAGCTCAAAACATTCTGATCTCTATTTGTCATTCATTCCCCTACTTTCTAAATATCCCTTCCAGATTCACAAATCAATCTTCCACCACCAACTCTCATTCGTAATATTCCTCAAAACCAATTTTTAATCTTTCTAAATATGCTTAATGGATTTCAAAAGAAAATATTTAATTCCCATTCTAAAATACTTTCTAACTATTTACAAATTTTAATGACCTATTCTCTCTTTCAAATGAGTCTTATTTAGCATAGGCTAATGATCGAAACCTTCCGCGAAAAACGATAATGAACTATCATCTATTTCACTGAGTTTTATTGAGCATAGGCTAATGATCGACCTTCCGAGAAGAACGATAATGGTACGCGTCATTCACTTTGTTTATCTAAGCACATCGTTCCGAGTTTCGTACGCTTATTCTAATCACTTCTTAAAATTACATATAACAATTTGTTGTATACAGGTTGTTTTAAATTTATATGCCCGTGGTTGAGAAAATTGAAAATATTTTATATTAAATTGAATTTTGTTTATAATTATCAAAATTTAATTTTCATATCAAAAAGAAATATAACAAAAGACTAAGTTTTCACTCTAATGGCATATAACATATCCCACCAGAATGAAAACAATGGGAACCTTCTCTGGTTACACCTCCGAGGCTTCTACAATTTGCAAGCCATACGGATGCTGAGACTAAGGAAGATGAGGGAATTCTACAATTTACAATTCACGTCACATCTGCTCAGCGCGGTAAAGTTCCAACGAGACTGGTTCCCTTCATACTCCACACAGAGTAAATGTAAATCAAAAATGAATAACCATTTTCAATTTCGTTGCAAAACGAAAATACAGCCGAAGCATATTCCAGTCCAATCAGAGAGTGCTGCAAGCACCTCTACCGGTTTCGAAACTTATTAGTCTCTCATCAGGAGGCACATATGCTGCTCTCCCTGATCCAACCAAAACAAACCCCAGCGTGCAGTCCCGAATTGCAACGAACGAAATGGCATAGATGCCCTAGCGGCAACTGCTAGCAAAAGACTAAGTTTTCACTCTAATGGCATATAACATATCCCACCAGAATGAAAACAATGGGAACCTTCTCTGGTTACACCTCCGAGGCTTCTACAATTTGCAAGCCATACGGATGCTGAGACTAAGGAAGATGAGGGAATTCTACAATTTACAATTCACGTCACATCTGCTCAGCGCGGTAAAGTTCCAACGAGACTGGTTCCCTTCATACTCCACACAGAGTAAATGTAAATCAAAAATGAATAACCATTTTCAATTTCGTTGCAAAACGAAAATACAGCCGAAGCATATTCCAGTCCAATCAGAGAGTGCTGCAAGCACCTCTACCGGTTTCGAAACTTATTAGTCTCTCATCAGGAGGCACATATGCTGCTCTCCCTGATCCAACCAAAACAAACCCCAGCGTGCAGTCCCGAATTGCAACGAACGAAATGGCATAGATGCCCTAGCGGCAACTGCTAGCAAAAGACTAAGTTTTCACTCTAATGGCATATAACATATCCCACCAGAATGAAAACAATGGGAACCTTCTCTGGTTACACCTCCGAGGCTTCTACAATTTGCAAGCCATACGGATGCTGAGACTAAGGAAGATGAGGGAATTCTACAATTTACAATTCACGTCACATCTGCTCAGCGCGGTAAAGTTCCAACGAGACTGGTTCCCTTCATACTCCACACAGAGTAAATGTAAATCAAAAATGAATAACCATTTTCAATTTCGTTGCAAAACGAAAATACAGCCGAAGCATATTCCAGTCCAATCAGAGAGTGCTGCAAGCACCTCTACCGGTTTCGAAACTTATTAGTCTCTCATCAGGAGGCACATATGCTGCTCTCCCTGATCCAACCAAAACAAACCCCAGCGTGCAGTCCCGAATTGCAACGAACGAAATGGCATAGATGCCCTAGCGGCAACTGCTAGCAAAAGACTAAGTTTTCACTCTAATGGCATATAACATATCCCACCAGAATGAAAACAATGGGAACCTTCTCTGGTTACACCTCCGAGGCTTCTACAATTTGCAAGCCATACGGATGCTGAGACTAAGGAAGATGAGGGAATTCTACAATTTACAATTCACGTCACATCTGCTCAGCGCGGTAAAGTTCCAACGAGACTGGTTCCCTTCATACTCCACACAGAGTAAATGTAAATCAAAAATGAATAACCATTTTCAATTTCGTTGCAAAACGAAAATACAGCCGAAGCATATTCCAGTCCAATCAGAGAGTGCTGCAAGCACCTCTACCGGTTTCGAAACTTATTAGTCTCTCATCAGGAGGCACATATGCTGCTCTCCCTGATCCAACCAAAACAAACCCCAGCGTGCAGTCCCGAATTGCAACGAACGAAATGGCATAGATGCCCTAGCGGCAACTGCTAGCAAAAGACTAAGTTTTCACTCTAATGGCATATAACATATCCCACCAGAATGAAAACAATGGGAACCTTCTCTGGTTACACCTCCGAGGCTTCTACAATTTGCAAGCCATACGGATGCTGAGACTAAGGAAGATGAGGGAATTCTACAATTTACAATTCACGTCACATCTGCTCAGCGCGGTAAAGTTCCAACGAGACTGGTTCCCTTCATACTCCACACAGAGTAAATGTAAATCAAAAATGAATAACCATTTTCAATTTCGTTGCAAAACGAAAATACAGCCGAAGCATATTCCAGTCCAATCAGAGAGTGCTGCAAGCACCTCTACCGGTTTCGAAACTTATTAGTCTCTCATCAGGAGGCACATATGCTGCTCTCCCTGATCCAACCAAAACAAACCCCAGCGTGCAGTCCCGAATTGCAACGAACGAAATGGCATAGATGCCCTAGCGGCAACTGCTAGCAAAAGACTAAGTTTTCACTCTAATGGCATATAACATATCCCACCAGAATGAAAACAATGGGAACCTTCTCTGGTTACACCTCCGAGGCTTCTACAATTTGCAAGCCATACGGATGCTGAGACTAAGGAAGATGAGGGAATTCTACAATTTACAATTCACGTCACATCTGCTCAGCGCGGTAAAGTTCCAACGAGACTGGTTCCCTTCATACTCCACACAGAGTAAATGTAAATCAAAAATGAATAACCATTTTCAATTTCGTTGCAAAACGAAAATACAGCCGAAGCATATTCCAGTCCTGTGTGGAGTATGAAGGGAACCAGTCTCGTTGGAACTTTACCGCGCTGAGCAGATGTGACGTGAATTGTAAATTGTAGAATTCCCTCATCTTCCTTAGTCTCAGCATCCGTATGGCTTGCAAATTGTAGAAGCCTCGGAGGTGTAACCAGAGAAGGTTCCCATTGTTTTCATTCTGGTGGGATATGTTATATGCCATTAGAGTGAAAACTTAGTCTTTTGCTAGCAGTTGCCGCTAGGGCATCTATGCCATTTCGTTCGTTGCAATTCGGGACTGCACGCTGGGGTTTGTTTTGGTTGGATCAGGGAGAGCAGCATATGTGCCTCCTGATGAGAGACTAATAAGTTTCGAAACCGGTAGAGGTGCTTGCAGCACTCTCTGATTGGACTGGAATATGCTTCGGCTGTATTTTCGTTTTGCAACGAAATTGAAAATGGTTATTCATTTTTGATTTACATTTACTCTGTGTGGAGTATGAAGGGAACCAGTCTCGTTGGAACTTTACCGCGCTGAGCAGATGTGACGTGAATTGTAAATTGTAGAATTCCCTCATCTTCCTTAGTCTCAGCATCCGTATGGCTTGCAAATTGTAGAAGCCTCGGAGGTGTAACCAGAGAAGGTTCCCATTGTTTTCATTCTGGTGGGATATGTTATATGCCATTAGAGTGAAAACTTAGTCTTTTGCTAGCAGTTGCCGCTAGGGCATCTATGCCATTTCGTTCGTTGCAATTCGGGACTGCACGCTGGGGTTTGTTTTGGTTGGATCAGGGAGAGCAGCATATGTGCCTCCTGATGAGAGACTAATAAGTTTCGAAACCGGTAGAGGTGCTTGCAGCACTCTCTGATTGGACTGGAATATGCTTCGGCTGTATTTTCGTTTTGCAACGAAATTGAAAATGGTTATTCATTTTTGATTTACATTTACTCTGTGTGGAGTATGAAGGGAACCAGTCTCGTTGGAACTTTACCGCGCTGAGCAGATGTGACGTGAATTGTAAATTGTAGAATTCCCTCATCTTCCTTAGTCTCAGCATCCGTATGGCTTGCAAATTGTAGAAGCCTCGGAGGTGTAACCAGAGAAGGTTCCCATTGTTTTCATTCTGGTGGGATATGTTATATGCCATTAGAGTGAAAACTTAGTCTTTTGCTAGCAGTTGCCGCTAGGGCATCTATGCCATTTCGTTCGTTGCAATTCGGGACTGCACGCTGGGGTTTGTTTTGGTTGGATCAGGGAGAGCAGCATATGTGCCTCCTGATGAGAGACTAATAAGTTTCGAAACCGGTAGAGGTGCTTGCAGCACTCTCTGATTGGACTGGAATATGCTTCGGCTGTATTTTCGTTTTGCAACGAAATTGAAAATGGTTATTCATTTTTAGAAATATAACAATATATATATATATATATATATATATATATATATATATATATATATATATAGATATGGTAGGAATAAATGCTTGGATTCTATATAAGGAAGTTACGGGTCGTCAAATATCTGGGCAAACTTTCCTACTTCAGTTAGCAGAAGAATTGCGACAAGATCATCTGACTAAGGGCAGGACAATATCAACGGCAACAAATCAGAGATACAACACCTCAATCAAATAATAAACGTAGGCAGTGACAAAAGCTACAATATCTCGGACATGTGATGCGGAGCGAGAAGTATGGCATCCTATGGCTCATAATGCAAGGAGGGGTAGATAGCAGAAGAAGCATTGGAAGAAGACGAATTTCATGGCTGAGCTTTGGATGCAGCTCAAAACAACTATTCAGAGCTACTGACTCAAAAATTAAAATAGCTATGATGATTGCCAACCTCCGTAGCAGAGATAGCACCTAAACAAGAAGAAGTGGAAAACTGGGAACTAAAACTAAAAAAAATACATAGGAAAGACATATACCTATGTAAAAAATTTATGTGCACTTCTTGTACAAGCAGAATTAAAAAATTTTGTAACTACATAAATTGTGCTTAAATAATTAAATAATTTATTTAAATTAACTAAATGTCTTCTGTTAGTATGTATTAACTCAATATATGTTTTCTTTTCAATTATAAAACGATACGAAAACGACTGGCGATAGAAAATTCTAATACCCGTCATCTTGACCACTCCGGTGCTTCTAGGTATGCAAAAATGTTGGTGCTTCTGGTGTTAAAACAAATCAATGTATTATTACTTTGAATCTATTTTCTTCTTCTTTTTGTTTTTCTTCTTTTTGTGTAGACACAACTCTATCTGTTTTTAAATGTGCCTCCAGTAAGTTGTCCTTCAATTAGATGCATGTAATTGCATAATAGAATATAACTTTTAATTCCAAACAACTTTTCACAATAGCAATTTTCAATATTGTGAAAAATAAACCTACTTTACTCTTGAGTGAAAATCAAACTTTTTGATGAACCTCGTATAATATTCAAAAAATTTGATATTTGATGGTTAAATCTTAGGTTTTGGACCATGCAGAGCTTTTTATGAAGAATAACTTTTTTTCGTAAAATTAATAATAAAAAGTTTTCCGTATGGATACAACTTACAGGGACATACTGTATATCATGTTTGTAATGTTTATTTTTAAATTGCGACTTTTTGGCATATATATCATACTAGTGACGTCACCCATCTGGGCGTGATGACGTCATCGAGGCTTTTTTTTAAATAGGAATAGGGGTCGCGTGATAGCTCATTTGAAAGGTAATTCAATTCTCTATTCAGTAATATAACCATTAACATAATTATTTATATAGGGTATTAAAAAAAAATTTTTTGGATTAAATTTACTGACATAAAAAGAAGAATGCAATACTGCTCTCAGACAACAGAAAAAAATATTTATTTTAAAAATAATAATTGCTTTTCGCTTAAATTAAATGTTCAAACTGTCAAGAGGAAGGTAGGTGGCTGCTTTATTACTGAATTTAAGCAAAAAACAATATTTATTTGTCAAATAAACATTATTTCCTGTTTTCTGATAGGAGTAAAATGTATTTTGAGTTAAACAAATTACACACATTCTTCTTTTTCTGTCAATAAATTTAATTAAAAAAATTTTTTTTTGACACCCTGTATAAATAATTATGTTAATGTTTATATTACTGAATAGAGAATTGAATTACCTTTCAAATGAGCTATCACACGACCCCTATTCTTATTTAAAAAGTTGTAGATGACGTCATCACGCCCAGATGGGTGACGTCAGTAGTGTGATATATAATATGCCAAAAAGTCGCAATTTAAAAATAAAATTGACCTGTTTAGGGATTTTTTCCAAAATCGTCCATTTTCGAGAAAATGAATTTATTCCAACCTTTACGTGCTCACTGTATCTATAATACGTTGTGTAAAATTACGAGTATATCCACTTTTATTGAATATTTTTATTGTTAATTTGTCTACATTTGCTCATCATTTTCTATAACAAAGCAGCTGAACTACCCTGTCTATCTTTCAATGGGAAACAGTTTATTCCATACCAACAAAGAAAATAATAAAAGGCCTTCCGTGTATCAATTGTAATCAAACGATCCATTTCAACGAGAATGACAGAACACGACACAAAACGAAATAATCTGTTTCCCTTCGTTCGCTACCTCTACCTATGAAACTGAAAGTGATTTTCAGAATGTGCATTATCATTGGGGTGAACGACTGAAATTCCCTTGTACAAATAGAATATACATTTTGATGATAAACAAATCAGAAAAGAGAGAGAAACTGGATGGATTATGAAAATGTTTTTTGTTTTAATTGAGCTACCAACTAACTCAATCTTACTTTTTACCTTTATAGATTGTCAAAAGATATTTGTCAATTTAAAACCATAATCACCCTTAAAACAGCACAAGCCTTTTATTTCTAATCATATTCATCATCACCATCATAAAAAAGTAAACTCATCATCATCAGTGACGTTACAGCTCTTTATTAGCCAAAGCCTTCTTCAGAAAAATCCTCCATTCGCCTCTGTCTCTGGCAATTCTTCTCCGTGCTCTAATTCCAATAGATTTTAAATAATTTTCTAAATTGTCTTGGTACCTAAGTCTCGGTCTTTCTCTTGTTCGTTGTCTTATCGGTCAAAAACTTTTCTGACTATGGCATCTTCATCTCGCCTCATTACATGACCTATCCATCTAAGGCGTGCTACCTTAATTTTTAACGCCAGGTTCGCCATAACTTCTATACAGGGTGTCCCGAAAAGAATGGTCATAAATTATACCACACATTCTAGGGTCAAAAATAGTTCGATTGAACCTAACTTACCTTAGTACAAATGAGCTCACAAAAAAAGTTACAGCCCTTTGAAGTTACAAAATGAAAATCGATTTTTTTCAATGTATCGAAAACTATTAGAGATTTTTTATTGAAAATGGACATGTATAATTCTTATGTCAGGAACATCTTAAAACAAAATTATAGTGAAATTTGTCCACCCCATAAAAAATTTACGGGGATTTTGTTCTCTTAAACCCCCCCCCCCCCCCCAAACTTTTGTGTACGTTCTAATTAATTCATTATTGTGGTACCATTAGTTAAACACAACGTTTTCAAAACTTTTTTGCCTCTTAGTATTTTTTCGATAAGCCAATTTTTATTGAGATGCGGCTTCCTTTTCAATATATTTACGTAAAAATTTTATGGGGGTTTTGTTCCTTTAAACCCCCCTAATGTTTGTGTACGTTCCAATTAAACTATTATTGTGGTACCATTAGTTAAACACAGTGTTTTTAAAACTTTTGTCTCTTAGTCTTTTGTTCATAAGTCACCTTTTATCGAGATGTAGCTTCTTTTTCAAAATATACCTAAAAATGTAAATTATAAATAAATTTTCAGATTATTAATAGGTCTCTATAACCGTACTTAACCATATTATACAAATATGTGGTGGATTCGACAAATATTCAAAATATCTCGATAAACACTGGCTTATCGAAAAAGTAGTAAGAGGCAAAAAAGTTTTAAAAATAGTGTGTTTATCTAATGGTGCCACAATAATAATTTAATTGGAACGTACACAAAAGTTTGGGGGGGTTTAAGAGAACAAAACCCCCATAAAATTTGTATGGGGTGCACAAATTTTACTTAATTCTTTTTTTAAGATGTTGCTGCCGTAAAAATGCCACATGTCAATTTTCAATAAAAAATCTCTGAGAGTTTTCGATATATGAACAAAAATCGATTTTCATTTTGTAACTTCAGAGGGCTGTACCTTTTTTTGTGTGCACTATTGTATATAGGTAAGTGAGGTTCAATCAACCTATTTTTGACCCCAGAATCTGTGGTATAATTTATGACCAATCTTTTCGGGACACCCTGTATAACTCAAAGTTTTAAAGCCTGCGCCACAACCCTTGTTCTCTTATGCCTCCATATATACGTCTTAAGATTTTTCGCTCAAAAACTTTGAGCAGTTCTTGGCCACTTTGTGTAAGTGACCAAGTTTCTGAACCATATGTTAGCACTGGTCTAATTAGTACTTTGTACACAGTCAATGTTGTCTTCAGTTTCTGTTTCGTTCTCTATTTGTCCTACCTAATGCAACTTTCCGAAACACAATACATGACCAGGCTTGTACTGGTCAAAAATATCTCGATTATTGGTACACAAATTCAACAAGTGTATACCTCTAAATATCTGGACCACAAGATTCAATTGGGAAGAGACAATCAAACAATATAGTTAAAAGGAAGAAGAGGACTAACATGGGCAGCTTATAGAAAACTAAGGGAAGCCTTTAGATCAGATATTTCTATGAGCTTGAAGAGGAAGGACTTTGATCAATGTGTACCCCCAGTTCTAAGAAATACTATCCCTTACCAGAAACGTAATTAATAAAATACAAGTGGCACAGAGAGCAATGGAGAGGTCAATGTTGAATATATCCCTCAAAGATAGAGTTTCAAAAATATATTTAGGAGAAAAACTGGTGTTACGGACGCAGTTAAAAGAATTACGACGCCGACGCTAAAATGGAACTGAGCGGGATATATTTTCAGCTTAAAAGATGGAAGATCGACCAAGACAATTTTAGAATGGTGACACTATGCTTATCGTAATCGAGGACGTCCTTCAACAAGGTGGACGGAGCCCTCTGTTCATCAGTAGACTCAAAACGGCTGGTGAAGATAATGAATGCCTTATGTGATTTGAAAATGAGTATTTTAATTACATAATATACCTATACAGTAAAGGATCAAACACTTAATAGATAATACCGGTGTTCGACCGGTGTTATCGAATTGAGGACCGCTACCTGAACAGCCAAAATAAGTGCACCGAATTACGGACCGTACGAGAGATAGGTAGGTAGGTAGATTAAGGTAGGTAATTAGGGTTAATAAGGGGTCGATTCTTTAACGAGATTTTAATGAGTAAGGAAATATTTAATAATAAAATATTATTCTAGATTTAGTTTATTTTGAGCTGTCTTGAAAGGTAGTCAAAATGAGTGAATTTAAAATTATCTTAAGTGAAAAGGGAAACTCGTTATTTGTGTTGGATGATTATAAGTATCGTGAAGTTTGCGGACTATTTAATAGACAATTATGTTGGTGAAACTTCTTTATTTCCACCAACACTTTGGGCTGAAGCAGGTGTAACTACAGAAAATTTTACAAATGCTTGCGAGTCCTTTCACTCTCGATTTAATTCAAATTTCTATTCGATGCACACTTCGTTGTATTTATTTGTAAACGTTTTGAACAATTTTCAAACAGATACTTACATCCGTATTCAAAGCATTAAGGAGCCTGTTAAATGTAAGAACAAAATTGTTAGGCGAAGATTAAACATGTTAACTTCTAAGATCAGGGCCGTCTTAAGCATACACGGCGCCGGGGTGCAAGACTCATCTTTGCGCCCCCTCTTGTCAAAAGATTATACAGGGTAGCGAGAAAGTATGGAAACACGGTAATTTCTCGGAAACCGCTAAAACGATTTTTATAGATTTTGGTGAGCCAGGTTCTTCTAATGCGGCCGATATTATAGTGGTAATTACATTGTTGTCAAATCTTCCGTTTCTGTGGAAATCTAATGAATTTTCTTATTTTAAATAGAACACTATATATTTTTGCGTTTTTATGTATCTAAGAAATACTGATTATTTTTCATGTTATGTTCCCTTATAACTAAATGCCATAATTTTTCGCAATTATTATGACATATATTAATAACAATTTAAAAAAAAATTAAAAATTAATTTTTTCGGCCCGGTTAGCCATTTTTTAGGTTTCTTAGATCACTGGGAATAAAAAAGGTCTTTTATAATTGAAGACCTTGGGACCAGAAGGGGGCAAGCCACAATTTCGTCAAAAATGAGTTAAAGTAGAAATCGCACATTTTAAGACCATATTGATGTCCCAAAAAGAAAATTTCAGCAGTTTTCTTATAGATGGCGCCGCTGTAGTTAAGTCCCGTTGTGTCACCATTACTTTATATTGCAACAGAAGGAGACAAGCCACAGTAGTAATCAACATGGCGGCGGAACATTCCCGTGCATGTAAACGGAAAATAGACTTTTCTGAGTTTGATTCTGAACACAGTGACCAAGATCCGTTTTTAAATAAAAGCGAAGATGACAAAGACTATACAGTATCAGGAAGTAGCAGCGATTGGGAAAATATAAACTCAGGAACAGTAAGTTTATTTACTGTGTGGCTTGTCCCCTTATGTTATATTTTTCGAACCTAAAAATATTAGGGTTGTTCTAAAGTTTGTTTGTGGCTTATACATTTTTAGTAAAATATACTTCATTGTAGGAAAATGAATAGGTTTATACCCTACAGATTTCTTGAGTTTTCTTGCCAACTCCAGAAAAGAAGGCGCCTTCTAGATGGAAACACAAGGATACCTAACGACATAAAAAATTAAGCGCAAGACTGAAAAAATCTAGTTTACGAATATGTATATAAATACAAAAGGGAAGAAAATAGAACCAAAAAAATTAGGTGCACCTTGCGGTTGCAAAAAACAGTGTAGGCAGAAATTGGTGCTTGCCAACAGATTCTACCAGATACTGAGAATAATGAACCACTGGAAGACATTGAACATTTGGACGACTTTGCAAATATCGAAAATATTGATAACTGAATTATTTTATTTTTGCATTTTATGTTCATATTTGAGAATATATTTTTTTATACAAATGGGGATAAGCCTCATATTTTTTCAAAAAATGTTCAAAAACTCAAGAACCGTTAAATAAATATCTGTGTTACTTTTATTGTGTATTTAATATCATATTTCCAAACGATTATGGGCCTTACTACCAAGGAAAATTTAAAAATTGGATTTCAGGATTTGAAAATAAGATTAAAATGATGTTTTCTCCAAAATATTGTTTGGTGGCATGCCCCCTTCTGGTCCCAATTGTTCTAATAAGGTCTTCTGGACCAATAAGGTCTTCAATTGTTCTCTAAAGCTTATCGTTTCCGAATTAGAAACAAATTAAAACTGAAAAAATCGAAAATAGACGATTTTCTAGGTTCAAAAACACAAGTAAAAAATACTATTTTTGAAACTACAAAGTGCCTAAATTGAAACTCAAACCTTTTTGTATCAGCTACCGATAAGTGATTTGGTCTTATTTCATTCTAAAATATTGTTTTTTAATTGTTAATGCAGCCCGATGGCCCGTCCTCTCATAATATGATTAATCATTAACAATAAAAAACCATGTTTTATAATAAAACGTGCCAATAATTCTTATAGGGAGCTGATAGAAAAAGGTTTGAGCTTGAATTTTGGTACTTCGTAATTTTAAAAATAATTTTTTTTACTTGTGATTTTGAACCTTTAAAATCGTAATTTTTCAATTTTTTTCAGTTTTAAATTGTTTATAGCTCGAAAACGATTAAATTTAGAGAAAAATTACAAAAAAAAAACATTTCTTTATTCCCAATGATCTAAAGAACCTAAAAATGTCTAACCGGGCCGAGAAAAATGATTTCTATAATTTCTTTAAATTTTTTTAATACATGTCGCAGTAACTCCGAAATTATGGCATTTAGGTATAAGGAATATAACATAAAAAATACTCAGTATTGCTTAAGGACTTCAAAACGCAAAAAATATACAGGGTGTTCCATTTAAAATAAAAAAGTTCATTAGATATCCAGAAAAAAGGAATATTTGACAACAATTCGTGTAATGTGTTCTGATAGCTTATTATCAAAATTGGAAATACATTCTATTAATTTTAAAAAGCTATCCTATTCATGCAACCTTTGACTGGTTCCTCTTAATGGTAAATTTTGTCGTGCTAAAAATGTTATTATTTCGATAATTCTTTCTAAAACCGCCGTCCACCTTTTTCTTTCGCATTCAACTGCTGCTGAATTGACAGAGTCTACTATATGACTTTCTAGTAAGTCTTTTTTTAGATCTACATATTTTTTTACAGAAATTAAGTAGCTACCCTTCTCTCGTGTCTTTCTAAAAACGTAATAAACGTCTTTTTGGCGCAAACGTAGCGCAAACTTATACCTTCCTATTATAAAAGGTGTCGCTAAAAGTGGGATACATACATAGCTCCCCAACGGCAAATTATACTTTTATCAGCAGAATCGGATACACTGATAATATAATTTTTACAAGATGGTGATTTATTGTTACTCGACATTCAATATTGGTCAAAATAGTGTACGCGTCACCTTTTTGAAATTATTGTGGGAATAAACTAAATGGGTTTCATATTACATTTGCGTATTGAAGGTGTAGTCAATAATAGCCTTTGTAAAAAATACCGAAAGTGCACTTGTATGTTTTTGTTATTTTTAGGTTTTTTAAGGACAAAAAGCGCAATTTTGAGCTTAGCAAATGCTCGGCTTGCGCCCCTTGGACTTGGCGCCCGGGTGCCTCGCACCCCTTGCACCCCCGGGTTGAGACGGCCCTGTCTAAGATGTCGGAATATAATAAATAACGGTTTGTTGAGACGAATAGGTTTTGTAAAATTTGCATCATGTTTTCATAAAGTATAAATAATAAATGTAAATATGTGTAACTCTTTTATTTTTGAAGTTATACTTCTTTACGATCGAGAGTGAAATTTTATCACATGCCGGGCGCATGCGCACACAGACAGTATGTATTTTGTTGCTAATCTTTCAAGATATGTATGTATCAGCGCAAATAAGTCATATTATATTATATAAAAGGATATTATATTAGTGTTCATAGTAAATGTATTATTTATTATAATTTTAAGCATATCTAAAGTATTTTTGTATACTTCACTTGGTCAGTATGTATAAGAAATCTTGTAACCTGTCAAAGGAAAAGGGATATAGCTCAGTGGTAGAGCGTGTGACCGGAGATCAAGAGGTCCCGGGTTCAAATCACGGACAATTCATATTCTTTTTTTTTTATATTTTTGGTATCGTTGTAATAAAAAAAATTAAAAGTAGTAGTATAATTTTATAATTAAAAGTATAAAAAGTATAAAAAAGAAAAGTTTTATATAATGATAGTTTATTAGTATTGTGAAAGAATATTTTATTTTTATAAAAGAAAAATTTATTTTTTGTACCTTGTGTATCAGGGATTATTAATTAATAATTATATATTTATTATTTTCGAATTTAAAAGAGCTAAAAAGTAAAGAAAGTTAGTTTAATATTTAAATAAAATACAAATAACCTGTTAAGTATATTAATTTAAATGAAATCATAATAATAGAAGTATAACTTCTTACGTGCGTACAAAGTACACACACATTCTTTTTTATAAATATTAAATGTAAATATGAGTAACGCTTTTATGTTTAAAATATTGTTTCTTACATAGGCAATAAATATCTACGATTATTAGGATTCGTACTTTTAATAATATTTTATACCTGAGTATAATGATTCCATTATCAGAAGTCTTGGTCCTCAATTCGTGCGATTTTTTCAGGTATAAAAGTAAACCCTTACTTAAAATTTCATTTTGGTTCTCAATTCGTGTCTGCCCACTGCGACAACTGTTTTTAGTTGATCGTCAATCTATAATTACCCTCATAATATGTATTCTCGAGAAATTCCCAAAAGCACCTGTATGTACTCCTATATAAAGCTGTTTACACAACCTGGCCTGTTATACTTAATTCATTTATAGGGGGACACAAGGGAGCAGCAATACGAATCGCCCGTTGTCTGACACAAGCTAAATGTAAACATTCCTATCCGATAGGTTGCTATTAATAACACGCTGGAATTGTAATGGCTGATAAATCATCGCAGATTATTGCAAATATTTCAAGTGCTATTGCAAAGGATTGATGAACCTGAACAGCGAATACGGGCCGAAAATTTAGTACACAAGGTGTGAATTATCTGGGCGGACTATCTGGAAAATTGGAAATTGGATCGTGTTTCTAACTATATGTATGTGTTTGCCAATTACTATAATTTTAATTCAAAAAGAGTATCTTTTGGTAGGGGCGCAAAGTATGCTAAATGTGCAGTTCTAGCACACAGTAGATCCTAAAACCAAAATAAGTTAAGTAAGGTTTTCCATTTTACTGGGGTCCGTTTTTAATTTAATTTTCAACAATCGTTTTTTTAGATTATAGCGCCATCTATCCATAATTCGAAAAAATGTCTCGAATAAAAGTTACTTATTTTACGTAAGGAATCCAATTCTGCAATAAAAAATGGGGGCTCCCATTTAAGATTTTAAAGTCTCCCCCCACCCCACCTCCGGTGGGGGGTCGTGTTTGGTGCCATTCGATAGATTTTTCAAAAATATTGAATAAGTGTATTTTTCAGTTTTTCGATCTGATGTTCATTTTGCGAAATATCGCGGGATTTGTATTTAAAATATTAAATTTACCCCACCCCTCTCCATGGGAAGTCGTGTTTGGTATCATTCGATAGATTTTTTAAAAATAATGTGTACGTATTTTTTAGTTATTCGATCTGTAATTCATTTCTCGAAATATTCGCTTTTCTCTTGTGTAACTTTGGGACTCACCCATTTCATTACTCAAATCCTTTCGAACTCAAATCGTCAGATTTTTGAAACATACACTCTTTTGCATGTACTTAATTTACATTAATTATCTGACAATTTCGAGTAATTTTAAGGATAGATTTTTTTTCGGGACCCCCTTAACGAACTTCCCTGTGTTAAGAGCCAATATATGGTAGAGGTACATCTGCAGGGTACCAGATTTCTCCCCATATGACAATATGACGCGCTCGAGTAACTGCAAAAATCCCCGCTTGGGCTCCCCTACCACTTTAAGCAGCTAAAAATTGCCAAGTGACGAAAAAAACTAGCAATGAAAAATGATCAGAGAATTGCACTAAAACATAATTTATTAGGGTATGAAATTTCGGCACATTAAATAAAATTGACTCTATATAAAAGTACTTGCCGTATCAGCATAACGGTGATGATACATAGCTTACCCCATTTGTGCAACATAGTCATACGTGTGCACCAGGTCTTACGTGGTAGACACCAGGAGATGTCCCTGTGATGCAAGATGATCTGAGCAGGGTATTGTTGTATTTGATTGAGCGTCCGACCATTAGTAGGTCCATTTGGTGGTCATATTGAACCCAGTGGCTGGGACCGATTCTGCTGTTTTTATGAGAGATTTTTTGGAGCACAGTCGACTTTTGATTTCATCTTGTATATAGTTATAAATCGGTAGCCCCGTGTTGTTAAAGATTTTTTTAGATTCGTTCGTTAGCAGATTCTTCTTCTTCTTCTTCTTCTTCTTCTTTTATATAGGCAGTACTGCCTGTTTTTCTTCAACGGTGCCTTTCATTCTGCCCCTAAGTTGTCATTCCATCTTTTCCTTGGGCGTCCTATACTTCTCCTGCCTAACGGTGACTTGTCCCTGGCTATTCTTACTATCCTTAATTCAGACATCCTGCTTATGTGCTTATTCCACTCTTCTTTTCTGTTCTTTACCTAGATATTTATATTGTCTACCCCACATATGCGTTTGATTTCCTCACTTCTTACCCTATCCTGTAGTCCTTTTCCAGCAATCCTTCTTAAGATCTTCATTTCGTTGGTTTCCAGATGTCTTCGTGTTTTGCTTGGATCTGGTCTTGTTTCGGCCGTGTAAGTCATAACTGGCCTAATAACTGACTTACATATTCGGGCCTTTGTTTCCAATCTTAGGTGTTTGTTTTTCCAAATTGTGTCATTTAGGCGTCCGGCCGTTCTACTGGCTTTAAGTATTTGGTCTTTTACCTCTTCTTCGATATTGTTGTCGGCTGATAGATTATTTCCCAGATATTTGAAAGTCATTACTTGTTGTATAATTTGATTGTCTAACTCCAATTTGCATCTTATTGGTTTTTTGGCAATTACTAAGCTTTTTGTTTTTTGGGCTGATATTTTCATATTCATTTCTTTTGCGTTAATGTTGAACTCGTGCAATAATCTTTGTAGGTCGTCTTCGCACTCTGCTACTAACACGGTGTCATCAGCGTAACAGAGTATTTTTATCTCTATTGCTCATTTTGTACCCTCTTTTTTTCTTCACTTGTTTTATTATTGCATCCAACATTATGTTAAACAGTAGAGGACTTAGTGAATCTCCTGGCCTGATTCCTGTGTTTGTTTCTATGGGTTCTGTTATTATTCCATTGACTTTCATTTCTATTTGATTTCTTACGTATGTGTTTTGTATCAGTTTTATGATATCCAGTGGTACATTTTTGTCATATAGTAGGTGTATCACATCTTTTAATTGGATTTTATCAAACGCTTTCCCTAGGTTTATGAAACAGAAAAAGGCTGGTTTGTTCTTCCACTTTTAAATCCTTGTTGTTCATCCGATATATTTATGCACGCCATTATTTTCTCTATAAGTATTTTTGTTGTGAGTTTCAGTATAGTGCTTATTAGTAAATTTATCCCTCTATAGTTACCGAGGTCTGCACTATCACCTTTCTTAAATAACGCTATCATTTGAGTGATTCTCCATTCTTCTGGAATTCTTCCTGTATTTATTATTTTACTTATAAGGATATTCAGTTCTTTGTGAAGTCTATCTCCTCCATATTTTAAAAGTTCATTAGCTATTAGCAGTTCGTTAGCAGATTGAGTCGGCGAAAGTGTGATGGTTGAGTGTGTCATAACACAGGTATCCAATGGGTTGATGTGGATTTGATTACTCTAGCGATTATTCTCCAACATATTGTTGTCTCATGGGAGCCTTTCGTTTCGGGTAAGATTGGTTACTTGTAGCAGAGGTAGTAGATTTCTAACGCTATTGAGATGGATAGGGCATGTGATGAGAATGGAAAGAGAGAGAATGCCAAAGATGTTCCTAAAACGGGGCCCAATCACGAAGATAAGAAAAGGACTATTCAGAAAAAAATGGTTTGATAGGTTACAGGAATATTCTTAATGGTTGAGAGCAAGCGAAAAGTTTAGAAGTTCACTCAAAAAAATTTAATTCGTAATATTGATTAACAGTGATTATTGAATAGTATTTCGTTGTAATAACAATTTAATTTTTTGTTTCAACGAACTTTTACATTTATGTATGTATTTGGTAATTGTCAAAATGATTGAATAATAATTGTGAAAATAACTAGAGTACATTAATCAATAACACTCAATTTATTCAGCCAATAAGTTAGTTTCGTATATTTAATAAATGATGATAAAATTCTGGAAGCAAAACACTTTCTTGATTTCGTAAATGATAAGCAATTACCTTGGTTTATCGTGACAAAGTACAGGTTTCATTAAAACAATGTACAAATGTTGTTCATATAGAGTAATATTTAATTATTCCATAGATGTAAACTGATTGTTGTGACAACGAATGTATTAATTAATATACTACTGCGTTTAATAACCACAATCAATGCGTTCATGATAACAATAAACGCAGTTGTTGAAATAATAAATGTTTTGCTTGATCATTTGAAATGTAACGGCTTTTCCTTATCGTGATACCCTGAGCTTCTCTATGTTACCGTTGTTTAAAAAAGAATTCTTTGTTAAACAATTCTGTTACCTCTGCCTAAGTGCCGAATAATTTCATTTCGTTTCCAAGTGTAGTCCGTACTGGAAGGAAGTTTTCGTGTGTCTATTATCGTATTAATTTTTTTTTTCGAATCCTGAGAAAACTAATTAGTATTTTTGAAAATTTTAAACGCAGAATAAAATATTACATTATTATCGAGGGTCTGAAGTTCTCGATAACTTAAATAATGATTATTTTAATAAGTCACAGGAGAGAAAAAGCGAAAATTTTGTATGGATTTTAATTTAAAAGTTTATTCTGAGGGACTTTCAAGCCTCGGTAATAATGTAGTCTTTTATTCTGCGTTTAAATTTTTCAAAAATACTTATTAGTTTTCTCAGGATTCAAAAAAAATGAATGCGTTTAAAAAGAATTCGATCGAAATTTTGCACCTGTGCTCTCAAAAAGATTAAAGTGTTAAAAATACATTTTTGGAATTACTATTTCAAACGCTTTTAAATGAGCTGTCACATGATGTACTTTCCCATTAAAAAAATCAAAGTTGTGCCTGTCATCTGAAGAAGGATCGAGTAAAGTTCGAAACATTGATGTTATATACTTTGATTATTTTAAAAATCGACCTGTCCGAGCATTTTGCTTATGCGCTAAAAATAAATAAGTAAATAAGTTAATAAGGGGGGGTGGGTAACAAGTACTCCAGCGCACTGTGTAAGTGAAATCATATTAGAAATCACACAGTGTAAAGTTCATTAGGTTTACGAAAAACAAGGTATATTTGCAAAATTATTATTAATCAATTAACATCATACATTGAGCTAATGCATTCAGTAATTATTAATATAAAATACGTTCATAGTATGAATGAGCGAAACTGACTGTAGGAACGAATAGAATTGCTTCTAAGAATAACCGTATTTATTGTGGGAATGAACGGAATTAATTGTAAGAATAAACGGAAATAATTGTAGACATAAACGAAATTTATTGGATGCATGAAGCAGTATACGTTAGGAGAAATATCACTGTTTTTGGCACAACGAATAGTCCTCGTTGGTCAACTAACGACGTTGTTGTTTCAGTGAATAGTGTTCGTTGACTCAGTGAACAGTGTTCGTAATATCAATACAGAGATATTATGGTATACATAATTTGAATAAACGTAAAACATTGGATCAACTAAGGAAAATAATGAATTGATGAACATCGCATTGTTGTTCTAATAAAACCAAGAATTGAACAAATTTTAAGTATTGCGTTTATTGTCTGAATTAAATTTTTTATTAAGGCTATGGGTACATAATTCGCAAATATTTTACGTGTATCCCTACTTTATCTGTCTTTACACGGCAAATTACGTGTAGTAAAATTCACACTGGTATGGATATGTAAACATTACTAGAATGTCATTCTACTTGAAAATGTCATCATTAATTTAAAGAGATGGCTTTTGAATGTTCTTGGATAACTGTTATTTTTATAATTGCAAATTATTCAGTCAGTTAACAAATGTGATAATTTTTTCACTAACTATGTATTCAGTGATTGTAATAATTTATTTGAACAACAAAAACTAATACTCAATCGAGAAAAGAGGAAAAGTGTTAAAGTGATATTTTAATAATATATTGTTATGGAACGCTTACAATTTTGAACATCTTTAACAACAAAATACTTGGATCACAGAATATATTATCCTGATATATTCTCTGCTTGGATCTTCCACAAATAATACACAATAAATAACTTTTTATTAAGTTCACGTCTTAAATCAATTATTTATCAAATACACTATATATCAATAATATTTAATCAATATTTCAAAATATTCCCGATGCAATGTCAAATATTTAAAATTGTCACTGATTGTCAGTGTCTGACTGACAATATATGCTGACAATATTATATTCGGCTGAGTGCGTTGTAAGACAAAAATAGATTTGGAAAATATTGCCACGGCATTGTGTTCATTTTTTTCGAATCCTGAAAAAACCAATAAATATTTTTGAAAAATTTAAACGCAGAATGAAAGACTAAATTATTACCGAGGGCCGAAAGTCCCTTAGAATAAATAAAAAGTTTATTTTGAATGAGATATTTGAAATTAAAAATCACACTAAATTTTCTCTTAGTTTTTCACCCCTGTAACTTATTAAAATAAACATTATAGAAGTTCTCAGGGACTTTCGGCCCTCGCTAATAACGTAATCTTTCATTCTGCGTTTAAATTTTTTAAAAATACTCATTAGTTTTCTCAGGATTCGAAAAAAATGAATCCCCATTTGAATAGCATTGCAGCCGAAAATACGTACCGATCCTCTTAATATTACGTTACTTTTTCGTTGAGTGTTGTAAACTTGTTGTAAACCGGACAGGTGCTGATGAAAAAGCTAAAGGACCTGGAATAAGAGGTTCCAAGCATTCAACTTTTAAATATTTTAACGAGTCATGTCCCTATATTAAAATTCATTTATTTACTAAGAGGCGATCTTTAGTGCAGAACATACTCATTTTATTAGATCAATATCCTGCGTATTTATGCACATAATTTCCAATAATTACTAAAATCACTTTTTACTGCAAAAAATCGACAAAAAATTTATGATATTTAGATTCATAGCCAACTTTTTTATCTCCTTGAGCGCAAGAACTAGCTTTGTTTGGGCCGTCGTCTGGGAAATATAAAGTGCACTTCGAGTTTTATTATAAATTCTCGCCATATCTCTTCATTCCCTGTTGTGAGCAGATGTAAAACTTTAGTTCTACCTTAGTTTTAGCTCGCCCATTCGCGAAAATATTCATGCTTTAAGCAGTCTTTTAATTCTATATTTCAGATCAGCTCTTTCAAAATCATATAAAATTTTTAGTACAAAAAAGCGATAAAAAATGTAGATATTGTAGGTAGTAATACAATGTTTAAATTAGTTAAAGGTTAATGCACAGTGGATTAGCAATATTTAAGGTATGATACATTTACAATGTTTGTAAGAACGAGATTTTTTCTTATCTGTACCAATTTTCTTTGTTCATTGGCGAATTAATACATTTTTGGTTGTCTAACCCTTTGAATGCCGATGACGCCTAAAGACGTCATACCGTTACTACTTTCAGGTGCAGATGACGGTTTAGGCGCCACGTGCAGATATGCACAACGTTGAGGTTAGTATTTGTTTGAATTTGACTTGAGGTGTCTTAGGTTCTTCTTCTTCTTCAGATGCCATCTCCGCTACGGTGTGAATTCATCATACCTATTTTAATTTTTGAGGCAGTAGCTCTAAATAGTTGTTTTGAGCTGCATCCAAACCATTCTCTCAGGTTCTTCAGCCATGAGATTCTCTCAGGTTCTTCAGCCATGAGATTCATCTTCTTCCGATGCTTCTTCTGCCATTAATCTTTCCTTGTATTATGAGTCGCAGGATGCCATACTTCTCGCCCCGCATCACATGTCCGAGATACTGTAGTTTTGTTTCTATAATTGTCAGTTCAACCTCCTTCTCTTTACCTATTCTTCTCGGTACTTCGTTGTTCGTAATTCTATCTACCCAGTAAACCCTCATAATACTTCTATAGGTCCACATTTCAAAGGCGTTAAGTCGTCTCATTGTCTCTACATTTATTGTCCATGATTCCACTCCATAGTATAGTACACTGTATACGAACATTTTGTTAGGCGTACCTACTTTAAGAGCTAATGTTAAATCTTTGCTACATAGGGCCATTTTTAATTTCATAAAATTAGAACGTGCTTTTTGATTCTGACTTCGATTTCTGGAGTGTAGTCATTATTTTCTATTATAAGTATTCCTAGGTAAGTGTACTTTTTTACTCTTTCGATCTGCTGGCCCTTTACTATCAAGATTTCGTTAGTATTATGGTTGTTTTTACTAATTTTTATAAACTTCGTCTTTTTGATATTGGGAGAGAGTCCGTACTCCCTGCTACACCTTACTATTTTACTCATGAGTCTTTGCAGGTCTTCTAAACTATCGGCTATTATTACTGTATCATCTGCATATCTGATGTTGTTAACTAAGTAAAATAGACAAAATATTGTAAAGTACTAACTGTAATAAAAAGTGGAATTCCTATTAAACTTGTCCGCTTTCTTCGAGCCCAAGTGGGGATTTTGTGCGTTATTCGAGCGCGTCAGAAGATCACATGGGAAGGAACCTTGTAGCCTGTAAATGTACCCCTAGCATAGATGGACTCTTAATACAGGGGCGTACGTTGGGGGCAGTCCGTAAAAATCTATCTTTAGACAAACTCAAAAATGTCACATTTAGACAAGGGAAGTTAATTACATGAAGAACAGTGTATAATTCAAAAATCTGACGATTTGAGAGGGGCGTAAGGAAATAGATGTGCCACAAAATTTCTCAAATAAATAGAATATTTCACGAAATGAACATCAGTTCGAAAAACAGGAAAATATGTGTTTAATATTTTTCAAAAATCTATCGACTGATACCAAACAAGGAAGGGGTAGGGGTAACTTTAAAATTTTAAATAGGAACCCCGCGATATTTCGCGAAATGAACATCAGATCGAAAAATTGAAAAATACGTGTTCACTACTTTTCAAAAATCTATCGAATGACACTAAACACGACCTTCCACGGAGGTGGGGTTGGGGTTATGTTAAAATCTTAAATAGAAACTCCCATTTTATATTCCAGATTTGAATTCCTTGCGTAAAAAATAAGTAACCTTTATTCAAGACAGGTTTTGGAATTATGGATATATCAGATGGTGCTATAATCGGAAAAAACGATTTTTGGAAATGGAAAATTAAATTAAAAAATTAGGGTTTTAGATCCTAATCTTTACAACCGGGGAGTACATATAGATTTTCACTTCGGGAAAAATCAAACAAGATAAAACTTTTTGTAATTTCTTTAAGAAATGTTTAATAAACAACATATCAAAAAGTTCTACTCGAGAAGTGGGTGCTTCATTTTTTATTAAAAAAAAAAAGAACTGAGAAATTAGATGTTTTCTAATAACTCCGAAAATATAAATTGTAGAAAAAAACTGACTTGACCGTTGAAAAAATCAGCAAAGTTTACAAAAGAAACCTTTTATAAAGATTTATCTAAAATTAAATCTGTAGCTTCTATAATTTTTTATTTATAACTCTAAAGTCACCCTTCTCACAAACATTGGCGCACTGTAAATTAGCGTACGGCAAAGTGCACGGTTGAGTTATTTTAATGTAATTCTTGAACTAATGGATCAAATGAAATTTTATAAATTGATCATGTAAGAAGATTAATTTAGCTATCTTATCTGGTTTAAAAATTATTTAAAAATGTGTAACTAGTACAATTTTTCTTATAAAACTCTAAATTTTGCACAGCTTAAATTTCAGATATCTTACTAAACGATGTTTATCCCAAAAAAATCTAAAAATTTAATTCAAATGTTACGATGTCTCAAAAAATGTAATTTTTTAAAACTTCGTAGTTTTACAGAATTACCACCACTTTAAGACGGTATTACTCAAGTTTGAACCGATTTGTTACAGATTTATAGGTACTTTTTTAAAGTTTAGGATGTAATCTTAAAAAGCACTAAATTATTTTACTTTAGAAATGAAATAAACTATTTATTTTTGAGAAAATTAAGAAAGATAACAAAAATGTAATACAAAAACCGAAAATTACCAGTAAAAAAAAAACGTTTATACAAAGTGATCAAAACTTTTTCCTATAAAACTTACCTAAAATACATTTAATAATAAGCTTTAACAATAATAAATGATCAACAAAAAAAATTTTTAGCTCTTACACAGTATGTCTGCGTTACTTGAAACCCATTGATAACTTTTTTATTATCAGTTTTACGAAAAAAAGTTATTCTTTATAAAATACTCTGCATCGTATATAATCTAAGATGCAATCATCAAATGTCAATTTTTATTAATTTTATACGAGGTATGTCAAAAAATATGAATTTCACTCAGGAGTAAAGTACCTTTATATTTCACAATATCGAAAATTGTTATTAAGAAAAGTTGTTTGGAATTAAAAAATATGTTTCAGTATTCAATTATATCCTTATAATTATATTGTGAATAATAAAGGCACTTAACTTTTAAGTAAAATTCATATTTTGTACATACCTCGTATAAAATTTCAAGTTTGATATCTGTTAGTTGTATCTTAGATTTTAGATCAGGTAGAGCATTTTATGAAGAATAACTTTTTTTCGTAAAATTGATAATAAACTACTTATCATAATTGTTATAAAATTATGATGGGTATCCGTAATTATTTGAGAAAAAATTGAAATTTTTTTTTTCGATTTGCATGATGTAATTATATATTAAAACATAGTTTTTAATTTCAAACAACTTTTCATAATAGCATTTTTTGATATTCTGGAATATGAATGTACTTTACTCTTTAACGAAATTTCTATTTTTGACATAACTGGTATAAAATTGATAAAATTTGATATATGACGGTTGAGTTTAAAATTTTTGACTATCCAAAGAATTTTATGAAGAATAA
Source organism: Diabrotica virgifera virgifera (assembly GCF_917563875.1). Lineage (NCBI taxonomy): Eukaryota > Metazoa > Arthropoda > Insecta > Coleoptera > Chrysomelidae > Diabrotica > Diabrotica virgifera. The sequence continues at coordinate 219,049,807 of NC_065448.1, read as the reverse complement.
CTTTTTTTCGTAAAATTGATAATAAAAATGTCTTGCATGTGGTTCCTAGCTACGCAGACATACTGTATAAGAGCTGCTGTATAAGAATTTTTAAATTGTAATGCCATATTCGGATTCAGCATAATCAAAAACAAAATAGAAACATATTTGATCAAAGTAAAATGATGAATTTACGATATTTTTAAAATTATTTATACAAAACAATTGTTATCGTTTAAACAATTAATAAACAATTAGCAGTCAAATCTGCGAGTAGAGCTTTTTACTTTAACATGTATATAAACTAACAAAAAAAGTTTCAGAAAAATATAAGCTTGTTTGAATTTTTCCGAAACAATACATGTTTTCGTTCTAATCACACTCCCCTATTAGTAACTGCAATGTATTATATGGGTAGTTAATTCGGCCCCTCGCTTCGGCCCTGAAAAGAATGGGGGTCGGTGTATTAGCGTAGAACATTTTATGGGAGACGGCGTTATCGATCGCAGGGTACCTGGCAGGTGTCACGCAGGGCCACTCCACTATCCACACTCTCTCCACTAGCAGTCATTGGAGAATTGGGGGCTGGAGGAAATTGTATTGCATCTTGCCGTCCGTGAAGGCATCCGGTTAACGGACCGGCGGAGGTTTACGAACGTATGGATGAATTATTAGGCCGACGCAGCTTTTCGAAAAATATTAGTTTGAGGGGGAGCAAAGTTTCGTGACGTAAATATTTATGTATAAAATTACGATGCAATGCTATTAGTACGTATAAGCAAAATTATATTCATTATTAGATATCTTGCAAGTCATCAGCACGAACCTGAAAAAGATTGAAAATAAGCGGAAAACCAGCAGGATATTAACAAAGAATACAGAAACAAGTAATTGAACTTCGTAAGTCCTAGGTTTTCACCCAAAGTAATCGAAAGTAGAACTGGAAGTCGATATTTGAACTCTTCGTGTAAATTTGCGTCGATTGATATTTTGAGTCATTGTTACTAAACTTTGGGTGATCACTGTTTAAATAGAAATGATTTTAAAACCGGAACTAAAGATTCAAACTCAACTTTTCAATACGTTTCCATTGATGTGTTACATGTACTATTTCTGCGACTATAACGGCACTTCTAGTTAGAAACTTTTTAACCGGAAATGATATAGAAACAAAAATTTTACATTTGTTCTCACCTTGCTAAGGCACGTCGAATGATATATCGCTTAAACTATTTTGATGACTTTAAAACGATGTCAAATTTCTCATCTTTAATACCATTCTTGAGTTATAAGCTTTCATTAGACACCTCATTTGTCGTTCTATTTGTATTAACAACGGAGGAGTTGTATTCGCGGATGTACAGACAGTCATAAAACCGGAAGTATATATTTGTTCTCGTCTTGAGAAGACGAGAACAGTAGAAATGATATATCATTTATACTATTCCGGTGGCTTTAAAACAGTATTTTTGGTCGAATTTCTAAAACCGGAAGTCCTGGGTCAAATTTCACCATTAGTACCATTCTTGGATTATAAGCTTTCATTCGACACATCATTTGTCATTTTACCTGTTAAAGTGAAGGAGGAGTTATACTTGCGGTCGGACGGACAAACGGACAGACATCCTAGGTCAAATTTTTCACCTTTAGTACAATCCTTGGATTATAAGCCTTCATTAATTTGACACCTCATTTGTCATTCTAACTGGTATAATGACGGAGGAGTTATATTCGTGGTCAGACGGACAGACGGACAGACAGCCTAGGTCAAATTGCTCACCTTTAGTACCATCCTTGGATTATAAGCTTTCAATTGACACCTCATTTGTCATTCTACTTAGTATAATAACAGAGGCGTTGTGTTCACAGATAGACAGACAGAGAGACATACGGACAGACGGACATACGGATAGACGGACAGACGGACAGACAAAATTGGGTGAAAACAATAAAATGTATCCAAGAATACACTTACTTAGACAGGCGGTCAGGATAAAAGAAACCAAAGTAAAGTAGTAGGTAGAAAAATGAGAATGGTATAGGCAACATTTGGAACATCTTCATGTTTCATTAGAAACAAACGAATATGTTTAAACTTAGGAACGAAGATATTGCCCTGAACTTTACTTTCTAATATGATTTGGAGTAATAATTCATATCTTTCACCTATCAACACATGATCCAAGTATTGTATATTCCTATCTTTGATTAGGTTTTGATTAACTTGGTAATTCTTTTTGGTTACTCATGCGCTGAAGTACCTCATCATTAGTAACTTTTTGTACCCATGGAATTCTCAGCATCAGTCTTTTACATCTCAAAGGCATCTATTATTTTTTATGTCAGTCAGAAGAAAATTATGAACACTGCATAATAATAATACTAAAACATGGTGGAGGTTCTTACACAATCCTTATAAGCTAAATTACAAAAAAGAATGTGTGTGTACTCTGTAAGCACGTAAGAAGTTATACTTCTATTATAATATAATTTCAACGAAATAAATATACCTACTTAACAGTTTCAATACAAAAAATTAACAATAATTACCACAAATGAACCAAAACTTAACAATGCCAAATATTAAAAAAAAAAGAAAAAAATATGAATCGTCCGGGATTTGAACCCGCAATCTCGCGATTTTTTGATCTTTGGTCCAATGCTCTACCAACAAGGCCATCAAGCCGCATGCTACTTACCTTTCAGATATACATAATTATACATCACGGTGACAAGTGAAATATAAAAATAGATGTTTCATTATTTTAAGCCCAAGGAAGCCAAATCCAAAGACACAAAATTATAATAAAAAACCTTTTAAACCACCTTTTTCAAATTGCGCAAGTTGTATTATTAATAGTAATGTTAATAAATGAAATATAAATATTTTGACGTTTCACAATTTGACAATTGAATTTAACTGCAGTGCCTTAAAAATTTTAAAGCACTAGTAGTCCATTTTTTCACGGTTTTTGCTCTAAATTTTAAAGAACCGCTTGGATTGACATCAAATTTGGCATACATATAGCTTACATGTCAAAGAAAAAAAGTAATATTGTGTCGATCTGGGGGTGACTTTCACCCCCTCTCGGGGGTGAAAAAATATATGTCCAAACTAAGTCCGGAAATGGGTAAACTGACTAATTTTAAGTAACTTTTGTTCTATAGAGCTTTTTCGCCAACTCAACACTTTTCAAGTTATTTGCAAGTGAATATGTTCATTTTTCAACAAAATAACCACATTTTTAGACGGTTTTTCGCAAATAACTCAAAAAGTAAGTATTTTGTCGAAAAAAACGTTCTTAGCAGAAATATAGCCTATAAAAAAGTAAAAAAAATGTGTACGCGTTAGGTCTCTGGATATCGCAGAACCAGAGTTATAGCCAATGAAAAATAGATTCATATTCACCAAATTTCAAATAGAATATTCCGACGTGAAATATCCAAAAAATGAAGAACTTTTTGGGGAAAACCTATTATAACTTTTTCAAAGTGTTTAATAAAATCTTTATTACTGTTTTTACAAAAAGTTTGTAGCATTAAATTTAAGCAAGTTACGCTCAAAATAATGTTGTTCCCTTTTGGTTTTGCAAAAAAACATCGGGAAGACCACCCCCTAATTAGCAACTTAAATTAAATGCCTTGTTCGAGAACGATTTCAGGAGTAAAAATCGAAAAGTCAAACATTAGTTAATTAAAATTGTAATTTTCATTACAAATAATTGTGGCTTAATCCCATACAAACAAAATATTTAAGGGAAAGAAAAAAATGATGATGATTGACAAAGGGACTGCTACAGGGCTGCTCCACATCCCTGTTCAAAATATTCCTGCAAAGAACCCTGAGATCATGGAAAAGAAAAAGCTAACAAGTGGGTATAAAAGTAAGAAACGAATACCTAGATAACCTAAGTTTTACTGACAGCCAAATAGTGATCACACAAGAGAAGATGACCTCAGTTTTACGATGAGGAAACTGGAACAGGAATAAACAAAGAATAGGATGTAAAGAATACCTAACAACGAAGACTACAGAAATAAAACAGCTGGAAATAGACGAAGGTAAACAAATCAAAGGAACAGACAAGTGCAAATATTGTTTCGTAATATAAAACAAAGGAATAATCTAAGAGCTAGAGCCGAAAAATCATCGTTATAAGTAATATGGAGTTTGGCATGTGAAATGTGTCTATTGTATATTGATAATTATGACCCCTTTTAGGCTGACACCTCAGTGGATACAGGAAGTAGCAATAAGGGATGAAAGGGGAAAGTTAGTGCAGTCATTAAAGGTTTTCACCTTCTATTTTGTTAAACCTCCATCGATTTGCATAAAAATTTGTGACTAGTTAGAGCATACCTAAAGAAATAAAAATGATTTGGTGCCAACTTGCAATTTTTCCCTGGGGGTGGATACCACCCCTTCTCGGGGGTGAAAACTATTTTATTAAAACTGACCCCACAAATCGATAGAGGGACAAGTTATAAGTAAAATTTGTTATATCATGTTATTAAAATAAATCAATACTTTTTGAGATATTAAAGATCAAAAATTTGTCTGTTTAAAAGCACATGCGTGAAGTTACGGATAATAAAAAGAACATATATAAATTAATTGTATATTACAAATATTATTTTTATATTATTTCGATATTATAAATTTAGCAAAAATGTATTCGAATATGTCCGATGTACCCATTATTGGACACCCCCAGTTTCTGGACATATTCAGTTTATATTGATAGAAAAAATGCAATTAAATATCGAAATAACATAAAAATAATATTTTACTAACATAAAATAATTAATTAATATGTTCTTTTTATCATCCGTAATTTCACGCGTATGCTCTTAAATAGACAAATCTTTCATCTTTAATAACTCAAAAGGTATTCATTTATTTTAATAACATGATACAACAAATTTTACTTAAAATTTGTCCCTCTATCGATTTGTGGGGTTATTTTTAATAAAATAGTTTTCACCAGCGGGAAGGGGTGGTATTCACCACCAGAGTAAAAATGCAAGTTGGCACCAAATCAGTTTTGTTTCTTGAGGTATGCTCTAACTAGTCACCAATTTTCGTGCAAATCTATGGAGGTTTAACAAGATAGGAGGTGAAAACCTTTAATGACTGCACTAACTTTCCCCTTTCATCCCTTATTGCTACTTCCTGTATCCACTGAGGTGTCAGTCTGAAAGGGGTCATAATTGTCAATATACAATGGACACATTTCATAAGAAAAACTCCATATTACTTATGATGATGATTTTTCGGCTCTAGCTCTCCATCTAGAACAACTGAAGAAGATATAAAAAATAGATTAGAACAAAAAAAGTCAGTATAAAAACAAACAGAAGAATATAACACCATGACAGGAATTACCACTTATGGGTGTAAAAATTGAAGAAGAACAGAGATGGAATTCCTAAGGGGAAGCTGCTGAGCAACAAGAACAAATAAAATAAATTTTAATAACATAGAGAATAGAGATTAAGAAAAGAATAGAAATTAGCTCAGATATAATATACAACATAGAACAGAATCGATTAACCTGGTAAGGATATGTCAAAAGAGCAGACCAAAAATGTTGGATGAACATAATAACTGAGTGAAGTCCGACAGGAAGAAGGAAGGTAGACATACCCCGAATATCTTTCAGACATGAAGTGGACGAAGATCTGCAGAAAGGGGAGTGGCAAAACAGAAAGAATTGGAGAGAATTGTTGAGTGAACGAATACAGTGAAAACTATGGAAATCCTTACTGTAAACAAATAATGATACTGTATATCTAGTCTGAATAACTTGGGTTTCAGTATTAGATATGAAACCGTTGAATTTATCAGTAGTAATTGCACGAGAGCTCTAAAATTATCGATTTGTTTCCCGAGTGGCACTTTGACAGTTTTAATTTCACGACCCGAAGGTGAGTGAAATCATGTCAAAGTGTCACGAGGTAAAGTCGATAATAATTTTAGAGATCGAGTGTAATTCGCTGAGATTATTTTATGAATAAAACTGTCTTTTTAAATCATTTTGACTAATATTGTATTGACATCTTCACCTGAATATTTGCTAAACCTGTTTCTTGGTGTTCTCTGTGACCAGTAGTAAAACATTAATTGTCATTAATGTCACTGAATTTTCATTTTTGCGTAATAACGAAGGGCATCTGACGTAATGCTTGATGACGGGATATTTTCAAAATTTATTGGCATTAATAATATTACAATAGAGTGAGAATAAATTGACAATAATGCGACAAGTTTTCGAAAACTTGTTGTTTGGCACTTGTAACTGACACGAGAGCCCACAGGGCTCGAGTGGCTATTGCCCAATGACAACAAATTTGAGTAAAAATGAAGCATTATTTTCTTATTTATTCTTAATGTCGTGTGATATTAGTAAGGTTATTTTTTAATACTTACATATAAAATTCAAGTATTTGTATATAAACATTCAGTGACATGGATCCCAATTAATGTGACACACATTTTTTAACTTGTCATGTGTGAACAGTACAGTTTAATAAATATTTAGACGAAGATATTAATAAAATATTAGTTAATATTATTTATAAATTCAGTTTAATGCATGAAATAATCTTACAGATGGAATCTCGAGCGCTTAAATTTGCCGACTTGTGTTCTCCTCGTGACAATTTGACATTAGATGCAGAACTAAAAGTTTATTAAGGATATTTTCTTTTTTGTGAGTTTCAGTTGTCAAAACTAGGAAACTGGTTGCAATTAAGAGGATCGGTACGTTTTTTCGGCTGCAATGCAATTCGAATGGGGATTCATTTTTTTCGAATCCTGAGAAAACTAATAAGTATTTTTAAAAAATTTGAACGCAGAATGAAAGATTACGTTATTAGCGAGGGCCGAAAGTCCCTGAGAACTTCTATATTGCTTATTTTAATAAGTTACAGGGGTGAAAAACTAAAAGAAAATTTAGTGTTATTTTTAATTTCAAATATCTCATTCAAAATAAACTTTTTATTTATTCTAAGGGACTTTCGGCTCTCGGTAATAATTTAGTCTTTCATTCTGCGTTTAGATTTTTCAAAAATATTTATTGGTTTTTTCAGGATTGGAAAAAATGTACACAATGTCCGTGGTAATATTTTCCAAATCTATCTTTGTCATACAACGCACTTAGTCGAATAGAATATTGTCAGTCAGACACTGACAATCAGTGACAATTTTAAATAATTATTTGACATGAATCGGGAATATTTTTAGTTCAATAATTGATTTAAGAGGTGAACTTTATAAAAAGTTATTTATTGTGTATTATTTATGCAACATAGAAGCAGAGAATACATTAAGATATTATGTGATCCAAGTATTTTGTTTTTAAAGATGTTCAAAATTGTAAGCGTTCCATAGTAACAATATGTTATTAAAAAATCACTTTAACACTTTTGCTCTTTTCTCGATTGAGTATTAGTTTTTTTTGTAGGTACATATTATTACAATCACTGAATACATAGCTAGTGAAAAAGTTATCATATTTATTAACTGAACTAATAATTTGCAATTATACAAAAAATAACAGTTATCCAAGAACATTCAAAAGCCATCTCTTTAAGCTAGATATGACATTGTCAAGTAGAATGACATTCTAGTAATATGTACTGTTGTGATCTTACTTTTGAAATCTAATGATGTTCTCAGATGTAATTTATCTTAATTAATTAATCAATAATTATCTCATTAATCAAACAGATCAAATACCAATATAGTGTCAATCTCAGGGCTAAATTATAATATCAATTACTTACTTTCGTGGCTTCAAAGTATTTCTCAGTGGATTCCTAATCGGGATAGATAAAAGAGAGTAAAATAATACACACATACGGATTTCAATTAGAAATTATAAAAAAAGTTTATTTTATCTAAATGGCAATATCTGCTTAATATTTCTTATATCTTATCTTTCTATCTTTATTTAATACAACAGTTACAAAAATGGGAATCTTATTTCTTTTTGTCTCCAAATTTATTTTATTTATAAAGAACTATTATGATTTATCAGTAACAAATTGATTGAGGTTTGATGAAATTTTTATAGTGATTGTGTAGCTCAATTTTCAATGTGTTATTTAATACACAAACCATACATTCATGTCATAACAAAATAGACTGACCTTTACTGATGGTTTGACAATGTCTTCACACAAAACACGTTTCCTATTGGCTTGGGTTGCGATCCAAAGACTCGTCCCAGTCTTCCAATAATGCCTCTGCTCCTTTGAAAACTAAGCCTCGTACAGCCCTCGTTCCTGCCTTCTCCTGATGCCGTGTTCTACCTTTTTCAAACACTTCAACAGAAACGGGATACTCTAGACTCAAGGAGTTACATACTATCTCGACTCGGTCTATCACTCGTTCCACGATATCTTACTTTTTATTTTTTAAAAACAAAACTAACCAACCCGGCGTTTCACTTTTTTGTACACTCTTCTCGAAAACTGGACTTCGCCTCTCGATCCCTCCTAACACACTGACTCTCATTGCTCATTCATTCTCCTCCTTTCAAATACCCCTTCCAGCATTCAAAAATCAACCAATCCAAAGCAACTTTCAATTATCCGTATTTACCAACACAAACTTTCCTTTTTCTAAATATCTTAATGGATTTTAAGAAAAAATAATATTCCCCTTTCAATTTTATTTTCCACATTAACCCTCTTTACAAATTTAATAACCTATTGCTAGAATATGAATTATCGGTGGTTATTCACACCTTTCCACGAACACCTTCTTTTTAAATATCACTCTAATTGTTTACTTGAGTCGTATTGTTCCTGGGGTTCGTAAACACTTCTCCGAAACACTTTCTTAAAAACTACCTATACATAATTTGTTTTATACAGGGTGTTCCAAATTTACATGCCCGCGGTCGAGAAAAACGAAAACCTTTATTTTTATTTGAATTTTAAATATAACTATAGACTTTTATTTCGTATGTCAAATAGGAATATAACAGTACATATCCATACCAGTGTGAATTTTACTACACGTAATTTGCCATGTAAAGACAGAAAAGGTAGGGATAGCCGTAAAATATTTGCGAATTATGTACCCATAGCCTTAAGCAGAAACAATCTACTTAAAAAATTCCCACTCTAACTTTCTACAGAAGAAAATTACCGATGTAATAACAATCTAATTGGACACAATTAAACACGTGATAAAAAACCTTACTACATGATTGGAAGTTAAAATCATTAAAAAATAATCGCTGTATTTTTTATTTTTATAGCTTTCTATTGGCAGAATCTCCTATGAATTAAATAAGCAACATTAATATCACAAGAGAGTGAGAATAAATTAAAAATAATGCGGCAATTTTTTGAAAACTTGTTGCCTGGCAATAGACACGAGAGCCCGCAGGGCTCGAGTGACTATTGCTGAATGAAAACAAGTTTTAGAAACAAATTATATCAATATTTTAATACTTACATACAAAATTCAAGTCTTTGTACCTCAATAAACATTCAGTGACATTTATCACATTTAATGTTTTTCAACTTGTCAAAGTGCACAGTGCAAAGTGCAAACAGCATAGTTTAGAACATTTTCAGACGAAGATATCAATAAAATATTAGTTAAAATTATTTATAAATAAGGTTTTATTCATGAAATAATCTTACCGAATTTCATTCGAGGGCTTAAAATTGCCGATTTGTATTATCGTCGTGACAATTTGACATTAGATGAAGAACTAAAAGATTATTTTGGTTCATTTAATTAAATATGACAGTTGTCAAAATAACTTGAAATTTATTTCCAGTATAATAATGTACATATACTATAGTATTTTTACTACAAAAACGTGATTACGTAGGTCAAAATTTTTGACGTAAGAGAACTTTTTTTTTTTTTTTTTTTTTTTTTTATTTATTATTTATACATATGACCTGGCCTCTAGTGACTAATCCAGGTCGTTTTTTCCTGATGGGATTACAGATATTTTTTTTTTATATTTTTACATTTTTTACTCAACTATTAAATCTATTTTTACAATAACAATTTGCCATAATCTCTTAATTACGTATAACAAACAAATTTAAATAAACAATTTAAAATATTTTTGGTACTATCAACTCCCTTCTAAGTTATAAAGACAGTCCCTCTATTTTCAGAAGAGAGTTGGTAGTTTTTTTTTTTTTTATTTTTTTTTTATGAATTATGTATTGAATTATTATTTTTATTTATTTATTTTATATTGAATTATTATTATTATAATTGTAAATATCTATTTTTGAATTTATATTTTATTTTATTTATTTTAACTTTATCTTACTCAACTTCATCAGGGTTGGATTATTGGTTGTCTTCTTCTATTATTATAGATTTCTTGTTGTTTTTTAGATATTATTTGTGTGAGATTGTTTAATATTTCAAAATATTCTTCATTTTGTAATATATCTCTTATTTCAATTCTTTCTAATCTTCTTCTCATTTCTCTGTGTTCTTCATTTTCTATAGTATTTTCACAATGTAACACTATATGTTCTGGTGTACCTAGTTCTCCACATTCACAATATGCATCATCTTTTAAGTTAAATCTTTCCAAATATGTTGGGTACGGTCCATGTCCTGTTAAAAAGTGTATTAAACCTTGTTTTGGATTAAAATAATTTGGAATGTTTTCTAATATTGGTATAAAATTGTATAAACGTCTAGATTTTGTTGAATTTTCCCATTCATTTTGTCTTTTTCTATTTATTATTTCTTTTAATTCTCTTTTATTTCTTATATCTAATCCTATTATTTGTATTATTTTTTCATATTTTTCTTTTTTTAGCCAATAATTACATGCTCTTTTTTGTGTTTCTAAATGCATTGGCATTACTCCAGTTAAAACTGTGAGTGCCTGTGTTGCAGTTGTTCCAAATGCTCCCGTCATTCTTACAAGAAATCCTCTCTGAGCTCTATTTAATTTTTCTGCGTTTTTTTTATTTATTAATCTATGTGCCCATACACTTGAACCGTACCCTACAATTGATGCAAGTATTGTACTTAGGTATATTCTCATCTGTCGGAACGAAATTCTATATTCCTTCTGTGCTAGACTAGCAATGCTATGCATGATCTTTGTTGCCTTTTCACAGACACAATTCATGTGTTTTGTAAATAATTTTTGTTCGTCTATTATAATACCTAAATATCTTGTTTCCATTTTTCTTTTTATTGTTTTCCCTCTAATTTTTATAATTGGATCTCTTTCTAAATTTCCTTTTATTAAACTATATGTTGTTTTTGAATCTGATATTGTTAATTTTACTTTATTCATCCAATCATTTACTCTTATTAATACTTCATTTGATTTATTTTCTAATTCTCTTCTTGAGTTTGCATCTATGATCAACAACAAATCATCTGCATATGCTATGCTTCCAAGCACTTCAGGATCTATAGTCAATTGTTCCAACAGTTCCTCTAGCATTACATCCCAGAACATAGGTCCACAAACTGATCCTTGTGGACATCCTTTTGTGATATGTTTTGTCTTTTTTCCTGTTGGACAGCTTAGGCTTGCATATCGGTCTTGACAGTAGTTTCTGAGACTTCCGTACAGATTCTTTGGACATCTCATTCTTCGAAGTCTTTCAAAGAATGACGGCCACCAAAGATTGTCAAAAGCCCCAGACACGTCTATAAAGATCATTAAAACATACTTTTTTATGCTTTCGTTTACTATTTCAAATACTTTATTTATTGCATCTTCTGTTGATCTACCTTTCCTAAAACCATACTGACCAGGATGTAATCCAATTTCTGTTCTTATTTGATTTAATTTTTTACATAGTAATTTTTCTTGTAATTTTCCCATTGTATTCAATAAACATACCGGTCTATATGATTTCGGTAAGGCAGGATCTTTATCTTCCCCTTTATGTATTATTATAACTTCTGCTTGTTTAAAATTATTGGGAAACCTTCTTTGTCTAAGACATTCATTATATAATGATGTTAGTACTGGAATTATTTGTTCCGACAATGCTTGAAGTATTTCAACATGAATATTATCCGGTCCAGGTGCCTTCTTTCTTTTCATTTCTCTCATACTTTCATATACTTCTTCTTCTGTGAATTCCTCTATTTCTCTTTCTTCTTCTATTTGGTATTCTTGTATCATTTCTTCTCTTATATTTCTTTGTTCTACTGTTTCTCCTTCTAATTTATCTGGAGGTAATAATACATTAAGTAATGTTTCGGCCGATTCTTCCCAACTTTCTGTAAATGTTCCATCTTCTTTTTTTAAAGTAGAAAGCATTGTCGGACATCTAATTTTTTTAGAAACTATTTTATATGGTATTCCCCACATATCTAATTCTAAGTGTCTTGATACGAAGGTTTCCCAACTTTTAGCTTTTGTTATTTTTATTTCTTGTTTATATTCTTGTTTTAGTCTTCTATATTCACCTAGAAGGATTTGCCTTTCAAGATAGATACCACATCGTTGATATCGCTTTCGCGCATATCTAACTCTGCTTCTCATTCTTGTGAGGTTTTCCTTCCAGGCTGAGTTTTTTACTTTACTATTTTCTTTTATTTTTGGTATTGCTATATCCATTGCTTTTTTAATTTGTTTGGTTAATTCTTTTGTTGCAATATTTATATTAGATCCCCTTTGTACCAGACAAGGTGGTCGAAACTCAGACTTTAACAGTTCATAATTTGCTTTACCTATATTGTATCTTACCGAAGATATTTCCGTATTACGTGGATTTAGGTTATTAAGATTGAAAGTTATAAGGTTGTGATCACTTATTGTTGCATGCTCCATCACTTTCCAATCCTTAACTAGGTGTGCTACTGCAACATTTGATATTGTTATATCTATATTGCTAGCCGCACCAGCTCTGTTTTGAAAAGTTGGTGGGTTTCCTGGTTTATTGTGTACTATCAACTCTAGTTCATTAATCATATCTTCTACTAATAATCCTTTTTGATCTGTTTGAGTTGAATTCCACAATATTGATTTTGCATTTACGTCTGCTACAACTATAACTTTTTCCTCTCTATACGTTATAAATATAGCTCTTATCTTTTCCACGTATTCATCAATATCTTCACAGAACTGACAATATAGGTTAGCTATGATAAATTTACCTGCTTTTGTTAGCAATTCTACACAGATACAGTGTCGATCACTAAATTGTTTTAGAATTAGAAGTCTCATATTTTTATTGAATAATACGGTTACCGCCATTGGATTTTCTCCTATGCTTGCACATTGTGCATTAACTGGCATGTGTTGAATTTTTCCTAGTCTTGTGTATGGTTCTTGAATGCAAACCATATCAAGACTATTTTCTTCTGCTGTTTTTCTTATTTCATGTAGTACTGTGATACTTCTCATACCATTTATTTGTCCTATTTTTATATTGAATGTTTTGTTTGTCATTAATTAATTTGGTTTGTTTTTTTTTATTAATTTCATTTTGGTTTCCGTGTTTATTAGAATCGAATAAATTTTCATTTTTAGTATTTTATCACCATATCTGTGTATTTTATTATTTTTAATTATTTTATCTGAGTTTATTCCCTCTTCTCTGATACAATAATTTTTATTATTTTTAAAGTATTTTTGTTTTATATTATGATTTATATTTTTTGTATTTTTAGCATTTAAAGTATGATTTTTTGTTCTCATGACTCTGTTTTTAACCATTGCATCACATTGGTTTTTATGTTTTTGAAATTTTTTATTTTTTATTATATTAATTTTTAATGTTATAAAATTTAATTTTAATTTAATTTTAATTTCAAATTTAATTTTAATTTTCATTTTAATTTTAATTTTAATTAAATTTTAAATAATATTTATGTACCATAGTCTGTTTTTTTGAATTAGACGATTTAAAAGTAGAGCATAAGTTGTACAATTTTTATTTTCTTTATTACATTGTTTTCCTCTGTGTTTGCAAGGTATGCATACCTTTGGCTGTCCTGTTTTATTACAATTTTTTCTTTCGTGATTTTCACCACAATGGTTACATGTTGTTTCTTTATTACAGTGTTTGCTTACGTGTCCTAGATCATTACATTTATTACATTTTGCTACCACTATGTAATCTTTTGTGTTTACACTTGTAAAACCAACATATGTTTTATTTATTATTAATTGTTTTCTTATATCAGGTGACACTTCTAATACATAATGGACCGTAGATTTCTCTCTTGGTCCTGTCTTAAATTTTAATTTACAATTGTTTGTAAAGTCTTCTTTTGTTATATTTTCAAAATTTTGAGTATATATTTTATTTAATATAATTTCTTCTTTAAAGAAGAATAAGAATAATAAGTACGTAAGAGAACTGTCAAAACATTAGAATGTGACTTTTCATTATTACCATGGGCCTGATTCTAATTCATTTCGACAGTCGCAATTTAATTTCGACACCGCCATGACAGCCGCAGAGTATTGGGACCGTGCAAGTTCGGCAAAGCGACCTCTATTTCTACGCTCTGTACTTTTATTCGCACTTTTAATTATATTGGCCAATTATATTAGTCCTGGTTGCTGGATAATTTTCAAGGCCATAGTCCAAAAAAATAATAAGAAGAAAAAATAAGATGCAGGTTATGTTACGCAAACGTAAACAATTGTATGTAGTAAATAAAATTAGTTATTAAAATGAAGTACTGCAAGCAAAATACAATTAATTAAATTTACCTTTATATAATAATTGCATATCATATCATTATTGTGGAGCAATATACAATTTTTCTGCTTCAATGACAGAAGGTATGAAATATATGTCAATTTGACAATTTCAATTGACAATATGAATTATTTAAGATAGTTGCAATATTTCTCCGCGACTCGCGCACGGTCGTTTCTCGTTTCCCTTCCAAGTACTTGCACACCGCGAATAGCGATTCTTATTCATTTCGATATTAGTTACAACTGGGGATATTAAGCTTATCATGTTGAGACTGCTCAGAATTTGGGTTGGCGCTCCAGTTTATTGGAATTTGTTGATAGTCTGGGAAAATTATCAAAAAATGCCATTTTTGGGAAAAATTATTTACCAGCTATTTTATTGCTAAAATCGAATCTTAAGATTGCATATATTAGTAATATGGGGTATGACAAGTCCGCAGAAAGTGTGTTATTTTATTTATAAACAAATTAACACTCCTAAATCTTCTTTTTTTTTTCAATTAGTGGTCTGTAACTCCTAAAAATTTTCCTTTGAGCCAAAAACACTCAAATAAAAATTCACCGTAATTTAGTTCTGCACAAAGTTATTTTCTTTCCGATCTCCTTCAACAAAAATTTTACTCAGAAAATCTGAGTTTTCCCAAAAAATCTGCAATTTTCAATTAAAATTTTAGGGAAGTACCTAATTATTTGTCAATAGTTAAATAATTGATGACATGAAAGATTTATTATAGTAGATTATACAGAGGGGCTAAATTATGGAATAAATTCATTTCTTTAAAACGGACGATTTTGGAGCAAAATCCCGAAAAAGGTCGATTTTTATTTTTAAATTAAAATTTTTTGGCATATATTTCTTACTAGTGACGTCATCCATCTGAGCGTGATGACGTAATCGATAATTTTGTTAATGGGAATAGGGGTCGTGTGGTAGGTCATTTGAAAGTGCGTTCAATTCTCTATTCAGTAATATAAACATTATTATCATTAGGTATTTATACAGGGTTGCCAAGAAAAATTTTTGAATTAAATTAATTGGCGCAAAAAGAAGAATGTATGTAATTTATTTAACTCAAAATACATTGTACTGCTGTCAGAAAATAGAAAAAAAGGTTTATTTCACAAATAAGCATTTCTTTTCGCTTAAATTAAATCACAAACAGCCTCTTTCCTACCTATTGGCAGTTTGAACATTTAATTTAAGCTAAAAGCAATGTTTATTTGCAAAATAAACATTTTTTTCTATTTTCTGACAGCAATAGAATGTATTTTGAGTTAAATAAATTACATGCATTCTTCTTCTTGCGTCAATTAATTTAATTCAAAAATTTTTTTGGCTTCCCTGTATAAATAATGATATTAAAGTTTATAATACTGAATAGAGAATTGAACGCCTTTGTAAATGAGCTACAACACGAACCCCTATTCCTATTTAAAAAAATAATCGATTACGTCATCACGCTCGGATAGATGACGTCACTAGATTGAAATATATGCCAAGAAATTTAATTTAAAAATAAAAATCGACCTGTTTCGGGATTTTCTCTAAAATCGTCCATTTTAGAGAAAATGAATTTATTCCATAATTTAGCCCCTCTCTGTATATCAGGAGACCGGCGACAATCTAACCAATAGTTTAGCAATACTTAAAATGTTAATTAAAAAATTTCGGTCGAAATAATAACCAGAAATATTATGATACACCAGAATAACTATGATTTTCGTATAAAAAAGCACTATACCTATTCAACGTACCTTACAGGATTGAAATTGGACCATTTGAGCGGTCTCAGGAATGTTATAAAGAAACAATTTTTTGGCTTATAAACAAATAGAACCCCTCAGAAAATATTAGATTAAATTAAATTAAGTTAACGCTGTTGAAAAGGGCACGGCTTCTGTGTCCTTTTCGAAGAAAAACAAATTGAATTGCGAGGAGTGATTCCAGGTATAACCGGTCAAATTTGACCGGCATTTGCGACAGAGTTATAAACAACAGGATTTTAATCTTTGAACCATTAGATACCTTTTAATTCCGGTCCTCTTTGTACATACAAATTTTCATATCTTCAAGACACTCATAACAAAAAAGATTTATGTCACTGTCACCAAATTATTTAATTATTGATAAATAATTACTTCCCTCAAATTTTAGTTGAAAATTAAAGATTTTGTTTGGAAAACCCGAATTTTCCGAGGAAAATTTCCGTCGAAGGAAATTGGAATAAATTATCAATGTGCAGAATTAAATTACTGTCAATTTTTATGTGAGTGTTTTGGCTTAAAGTTAAAATTTTCGGAGTTATAGAGCAATAATAAAAAAAAGATTTCGGAGCGCTAATTTGTTTATAAACAAAATAGCACACTTTCTGTGGACTTTGCACAGCTATATTACTAATATAGGAAATCTTAAGATTTGATTTCAGCATGTCCAGCAATAAAATAGCTGGTAATTAATTTTCCTTGTTTTTTACTAATTTTCCCAGATTATTACCTTACACCTTTCATTGAGTTGATGATTCATGTTGTGGACATTCTCAATTATTATATTTCTAATTTAATACTATTCTATCTATTCCTCAAAACAAGCAAATTTCAATTAAACCCAGCTATTTTAAAATACCTTTTGCTTTAGTTTTCCTTGCAAGAAATAAACAAAACACATCTAAACTAAATCTAACCTCGCTTTTGGCCATTCATTATTCATTCATCTCCGTGTCAAATAATTTCGACAGTCAAAATTATAATATCAACACCCTTTTTAAAGTCGCTATTAATTTCGATAGTCGCTATTTCATGACGTCACATCGTTAGTTCAACTAAAATCCACAAGGCTCGCACAATCGCATTTCAACCGTCGCGTCGCCATATTGAAAGCGACTTGTTTTTGGTCGAAATTTGATTTAGAATCAGCGCCCATATATATAATAAACATGGCAATAATGAAAAGTCACATTCTAATGTTTTGACAGTTCTCTTACGTCAAAAATTTTGACCTACGTAATAACGTTTTTGTAGTAAAAATACTATAAGTAGATTACTCCCAGTTTAATAACAATCTGATTGGACAGAATTAAACACGTGATGAAAAATCTTACTACACGATTGAAAATAAAAATCATTACAAAATAATCACCATAAATTGTATATTTGATGTAATTACAGTATTACAGTATAGTTATAATAAATTTACTAGAGTGTACATAAAACTCTATACTTTATAGAGCTAAAATTCTGCGCTAAAACATTCATTTCTGAAGTACCAACGGCAACACTACTCATAAAATTTCTCATAATTCCATCAAAAACACTTTACCGAACTCGTGGTTGCTTTGGAGACACGTTGGTGTGTTCGTGTCCTTTTCGTAGCACACTAAAATTGAGTTAAAGTAACGCTCGCTCTGGTAATGGCCAGCTAACGGCCGTTGGTGAAACGGTATGAATAACTGAACTCAACGGAAGGTTAAATGCTGGACTATCGATCGTCAACGGACGAGATGTTATTAAATTGGGGAATTTATTGGTTTTTTGACTGCCGTAATTGGAATAATTATATGCCGAGTCCGGATTTCTAAGCCTAACGCTTATGGTAAATAATGCAAGCAGGAATATTTTTTCTAATATGAAAGAAATATGCAAAAATACGTCATTTGACATCACTTTCTTGCTTTTTTTTTTTTAATTTCAATGCCTTTTTGAATTGGTGTGTTTATTTCGTACTTTTTATATATATTGTTTCAGATTCAAAATGACGTACTGGCTTCTCGGAAGACACTCAGCCTTGTCAATTCATAACAAGCTTTTACTCTCCTCCTCCTAAGTGCTTTCTCTATTGAGGTTGGCTATCAATTGTAGTACAGTAAGGGAAAAAACCCTTACTGTATAATATAATATGTATCCAAACAATGTATATAATTTAGAAAATAGAAATAATTGCGAAAAAACCATACAAAAACAAGTATTCGCATTTTACGTTTTTCAACCATTTATGCTACACTTAGGACCTTCATGTTTCACCCAGAAAAACTTAATGATACAGTAAAACAATACTGTAAATTTCATTAAGATCGGTTCAATAAATTTTGCAAAATAAATTTTGCAATCCAGCTTTCGCAAAAAAAATTCATTTTTTCAAAATGTTACAGGACTGAAAATAAAGCAGATAGCAAGTTGAAATTTTTTTTGATTATAGAAGTGTACTGTACCTTTCATTTGCAATTTTCAAAATTAAAATCGATTAATTACCACGGCGTTAGAAAATTTTTGAAATAAACAAAAATTTTTATGCTACACGCAGGACAGCGGTGCTCGATTCACACAAGTTGATTTCCACCAAAATTTCTTCCAATCATTATCTAATATATTATTATCTTACTCTATATTTTGTTGTATTTTAATATTTTAATTCCACTAAAATCAAACTAATTTTATTATTGTTTGTAAAATATTGTTTAAACAATTGCATATGTTTAAAAATAATAAACTTTTATTATTTAAGTTAAAATATATGAACAAAGAAAGTTTTTGCTAATAAAAGTGTTATTTCAAAGGATAGAGTATGTGTTTTTATTTTGCAATAAACAAATTTATTTATTTATATCGAAATGTAATAAAAATTAAAATGTATCAATAATTGTCAAAGGTCATTGGAATGCCCAATCAGAGCAAACTATCCGCTGTCCTGCGCGTAGCACCAATAATTAATGTTTGTTTAAAAAAATTCCTGACGCCGTGGTGTTAATAGATTTTAATTTTGCAAAATTGCAAATGAAAGGTACAGTACACTTCTATATGCAAAAAAATGTTCAACTTACTATCTGCTTTATTTTCAGTCCTGTAAAATTTTGAAAAAATGAATTTTTTTTACGAAAGCTGGATTGCAAAATTTATTTTGCAAAATTTATTGAACCGGTCTTAATGAAATTTATCTACGACTGATACATAATATATGTATTATACTTGTGGTGTTTGCAATATAATGCCATATAATAATCCCTTAGGGATTAATAATGCGGGATTAATAGCTATTAATCCCTCTGGCACAACAATCACAAAATTCACCACGGAAACAAAATAATCAACCTCAAAAAGTGTCACTGTCAAACGAATAGTATATTTGACAGTTTGTGTTGAGATGGACGAAAATGAAGAATCTTTTAATTGTACACCACCAGAAATTGTAGAACTAGCTACAGCAACAGCATGATAAACAGTAATGTACCATCTTCTTGTTCTACAGCAGTCGAGATCCCAAATATTTGTATTAAAAACTCTACTAAAGTTAATGATGATTCTCAACCAATTCAGTTTATTAATTGTACTATTACTAATTTTAATGTTTTTAACAAATAAAGTTGTTCATTAAAAATCTTAAATTATTTAACTTGTCGTAGATAAAGTAGAGTATACTACTCGCAATAATGGCTCTCATTCCCTCGGAATGTTACTCCCTCGCCGCTAACGCGGCTCGGTTCGTAAATATTCCTCGGGAATAATAGCCATCATTATTGACTCGTGGTATAATCTACTATTAAAGTATTGTTTTACTGTATCATAAAGTTTCTCACGGTGAAATATGAAGGTCCTAAGTGTAGCATAAATGGTTGAAAAACGTAAAATGCGAATACTTGTTTTTGTATGTTTTTTTCACAATTATTGCTATTTTGCAACAAGCGTGACTATTTTTTAAATTTTTAACCAATTCTATATTGTAGGAAATTTAATTACGCAACTTTTATGTCAGTACAACTTTTCTCGGAAATGAACAATTATTTTAAAGTTATAATCAAAAAACCAAGAAAAAAATCGAATTTTTCCTTAATTTTTTTACATTTTGATTTTTTAAACAATGTTCCGGACCTTTTTGAGAGGGAGGATAACTCAAATATTATTATTTGATTTATTTTCAAGCAATTTCTGCAAAAAAATTTGAGTCACCTCTCAACGTCCAAATGTACTAATATTTTTACAGATGCGCCCTGGTCTATTGGGGTTACAGAGCATTTTACGCATGTTAATGAAACCAGACGTTACTATTTCAATGCGTCTTCTAATTTATTTTGAGTGCTCTAGCTGGCTATTTAGCTCTCTGCCCAGGTATATGAAGCTTTGGCAACTCTGAATGGAAACCCCATTTATTTGTATGTTGGGTGTGATTTATACATGGGGTTCTTGTATAATACCATGATTTTGGTTTTGGAAAGGCTAATGTCCAAGTCCAGCCTGTGACTTTCTTCTGATAATATATTTATCAATATTTTTAGTTGGTCTCCTCTTTCCGCTAATACTACGGTGTCATCGGCATATCTTACATTGTTAATGATGATTCCATTGACTCGGACACTTTTAAGGCGATCTTCAAGAGAAGGTCTAATGATATGTTCGGCATAGATATAGACATTAAATCGTAGAGGGGATGGAATTCACGCTTGACGTGAATTTACGCCGTTTTATAAATTAGACTACAACGCATCCCCAATATAGTTTTTCCAAACATTTAAATCGACATCCAAAGAATCGGGAAATAATGTATAAAATTATTATAACTGTGTCTTTAACAATTAACAATTTTTTTAAAATTGGGCTTTGTTGTATTGTTAAATAAATTGTTTAGAAAATTATTATTCCTTCATTTGAAAGTTTCACCTTCTTCGAGTAATTTTCTCCCTAAAGTGCACTTGTGGATCAAAATAATCAGATACTTTAACTTCCAAGTATATTGCCTTTTAAAAACTACTCTCGTTTATTTTCACATTTTTGGCGAAAGAGCACTCCTCCATCGGAGTCGGGCTCTTTCGTCAAAATATGAAAACGAACTCTAGTATTTACGCTTTTGAACGCTTTCAAGCAAAATTATCGATAATTTGGATGCACTCGTGTAATTCCCCCGATTACTTCATTCATAAGAGATTCTGACCAATAGAAAGCTACAGAAATACAAATTAAACTGATAATTTCTGATAATATCCCGTCGTCAAGTATATTACGTCAGATGCCCTTCGTTGCTACGAAAAAATACATTCAGTGACATTAATGACAATTAATTTTTAAAAATTATAAAAGTGATGACTTTCAACCGTCAAATATTTATAACAACTGTGTGTTTAATTGTACTAATTTGTACTTACATAAATAAATTACAATTAAATTTTGGTTTTGAACAGTTTTATTCATGAAATAATCGCAACAAATTGCACTCGATCACTAAAATTATTATCGAATTTTTACCCTCGTGACACTTTGACATAATTTTACTCCCCTTCGGGTCGTGAAATTAAAACTGCCAAGGTGTCACTCGGGAAAAATTCGATAAATCTAGAGCTCTTGTGCAATTACTACTGATAATTTTTTTAGATAATTTCCCATCGTCAAGTATGACGTCAGATGCCATTCGTTGCTACGCAAAAATACATTCAGTGACATTAATGACAATTAATGTTTTACAACTTCTCACAGAGAACACCAAGGAACAGGTTTAGCAAACATGCGGGCGAAGATATCAATGAAATATTAGCTAAACTGATTTAAAATAAGTTTTATTCATGAAATAATCTTACCGAATTACTCTCGAGCTCCTAAACATTATCGATTTGTATTGCCCTTTTGATACTTTGACATAAATTAAAACTGTGTAAATGTCACTCGGGATGCAAATCGATAATTTTATAGCTCTCGCGCAATTACTACTGATAATTTCTCACTAACACTTTCATTTATCAACATTCACATAACAAGAGAGTGAGAATAAATTCAAAATAATACGACAATTTTTTCGAAAACTTGTTACCTGGCAATAGACAAGATAGCCCGCAGGGCTCGGGTGATTATTGCCGAATGGAAACAAGTTTGAGAAAGAAATTAGAGCATTATTTTCTTACTTATTCTTACTACGTTGATTTTTGTACACCCAGTATATACACGTGGTCGATAAAATGTTAAGAAGATTTTTCTTTCGTTAAAATTCAAACCTAATTCCACCAACTCCGTATACGTTTCCCGTCTACAAACTGTTATGCCTTTTGTGCTGTGTAAGACGCCGGTCTTTAAGTTCATTTCGGATAAAGCTCTCCTTTGATCGTGCAAAAATTTAGTTTTGTTCTCTACAGCAGTTTATATATATGTAGGTTACTTTTAAATTCTGTCTGTTGCTTTCTGCTAGGCTTGTAATTTGTACAAAGAGCTTTGAGCAAATTATTTTCCGAATCGAGCGAATACGCAATTTGTTTTTAAATTATTTCTCTTCATAAACGTTTCAGGGTTTTATGCCAATAGCAGCACGGTTGCAACAATTTTTGCTGCCGTGGTAACTAGAGACTGGAATATGTGGAACAGAAAACAGATCAAATATGCACATATACAGTGATGAGCGCGCTAATAACCGGCAAAATAACGCAAAAAATGGAAAACATAATACATTGCGAAACAAATAGAGATGAAACTAGTTGAGGTGAAAATTATCGTTATAAACGTATAAATTGACATTACATTACATGGTTTAGAAGTATCAGAGCAGTATGACAACTGTCACCGTGACAGTTAAATTTTATAAAATACTCCTGTCACAGACGCCTAAAGGTGGGAAACTATGTAATGTTAATTTTTTATAAGTTTATAACGATGATTTCCACCTCCACTAGTTTCATCTCTTTTTTTATCACAACTTTGTGACGATAATATAATTTTACCGTCTAGAGTACGCCAATGATTTAAGCAAAACGTGTTTTTATACCGTCTCGAACGATATAAAAGACGGAACGAAAAGCCTTCTTTCAACATCAATAGAAGTTGTTGGTGCACTATTAAACTTGTTTATGTTGGAAGGCAGTAGTTCAAGATGTGGTACAGGATCAACTTGAACTTAAGGTGACTCAACCTCAGTATAATATTCTGTGTCCGTTTTTTTTCTTCTAAACTTTGGGACACTGGTATTTCTTTTCACAGTGTTCAATTTCATTACATTCTTTACTATGAAATTGTATTTTCGCCTGTTGTCTTCTGAATGATTGTTGCGTGGATCCTCTTGTATTCGTTTTTATTTTTTTCTGGCATCTCTTCTTTCATCCATGAGTCTCAGTATTTCTTCTATTATCAATCCTTGTTTTCTTTATATTTTTACTGCACTTAATTTTGTTTTTGGATGATTTTTAATACATCTTTATCTACTTTCGTCCAGTTCTGCTCAGTACTTTTCTTTATTCTGTATGTCTTTTTTGTTCTAATACACTAGTTATTTGTTTTACGGTATCATTTATCACTTTTTCTATATCAACATAAATAGAAACTTCTTGTTTATTCGTCCTTGTAATCTTTTTCAATTTGTCTTATTTTTTCTACCAAAATATTGTGATATGTTGGTGCATCTGTACTTGGATTTTTACTGCTAATATTGAATTTCTCTAGCTTTTATTTATACAAAGGAAGCCTATTTGGCTACGAGCCACTCGTTTATGGGTATCTGCTTGTGATCTGCACATCAAAGAAACATGAAACGTAAATCACGTTTCATGGAAATAAAACACTGCTAAACAAATAGACGTCCGGCCATTTATGAAACTCTCCGAAAATAAAAATGTTATATGAGCATGAATCACACTCGTTTCATTGGTAGGCGGACTTCAAGATTTGTTTACCTGTGTTTTATTTTCATGAAACGTGTTTTACGTTTCATGTTTCTTTGGTGTGCGGCTTGCCTAAGTGTAAAGACAACTCTTTGAAAGTTTGAACAATAATGCCAATTTATTTAATGCCCATTTTAAGAATTTCGGGTTTTTGTATTGCCAATCTCGTAACATCTATTCTATTTGCCTTTTCTATAAAATAGAAACGACATAACTGATAACCTAGGAGAAGTAAAGGAAATGCTAAATGAGTTAGACGCTATCTCCTGGAAAATAGGCCTGAAACTGAACTTTTCTAAAACTAAATTTATGACTAATCTGATTCCTAGTGGACAGCTGATTATACGTGAACAAGAAGTAGAACTAGTGGAAAAGTACATTTACTTGGGTCATGAAATTAGAATTGGCAGAGATAACCAAACATGCGAAATAAAAAGAAGATTAACTCTTGCTTGGACAGTCTACGGAGCTCTGAGAGACATATTTAGGAGCAGCATACCGATCGGTTTTAAAAGAAAAGCGTTTGATCAATGTGTGCTGCCGGTAATGACGTATGCAGCAGAGACACTGACTCTTACCAAGGCAACAGCGTCGAAAATGTGGGTTGCTCAAAGGCGTATGGAAAGATCCATGCTGGGTGTAACCCTACGGGATAAAATAAGAAATGAGGATCTCAGACAAAAAACCGGTATCGCAGATGTAGAACGTACCACCAGGCTCAAATGGAACTGGTCAGGAAACGTCTCCAGGCTGAAAGACTCAAAAAGGACACGAACGCTGATGGAATCGAGACCGAGGGAAGATAAGCGCAGTAGAGTGAGGGAAGATAAGCACAGTAGAGTAAGGCCGCCTACGCGACGGACAGATGACATCAGGCGGATTAGTAAAAACTGGCAACAATCAGCACAAATACGTGAAGTGTGGAAACAATTGGGGGAGACTTACATCCAACAGTGGACGTGAATTGGTTGGATCACTGTTATCTTTATCTGTTAGTTTCACTCAGGGTCGAATACAACTCGTCTTATCTTCTCAACTCACTCACGAACGAGACCACGAAAATGATTGAAAACGTGCATTATACTCCAGGTCAACGAATAATCACTTAATATATATATCGAATAGCCAAACAATAGATTAAAGAGACATTTGAGAAAATGTAAGGAAAAGGTAAGGAAGAGAAGCCGGTCTCCTTTGGGTGCAATCTGGAAAGTTTAGAGGTACGTCTAGGAAAACTCTCCTACATACATAAATAAGACTTTCATAAGACCTATTACCGAATAAAGAGCTTGTCTCTACACATCACTTAAAACCAACCTCAATAAACGTATCGCTTCGACAGAACGTAGAATTCGCAGGAAGTGTCTCAGAAAGCATTGATTTTACCTATCGGTATTAGTAAATATACTCGCCAGAATCCCCCCAATTTAGGAGAGAATCCGCTCTCTCGGCAGCAAATACGTAGAACATACAATCAATGGCTCCAATACCAGAGCCAAAAATCTCCTAAAAACGCCTTCCAATAGGCGCGGAAACAGACTCACCAGAATACCCAAGAACAAAGTTCCATTCTCTCCAGCCAATCTTCTGCAGTTGGCCAGAAACGAACTTCCTGATAAATAGAACTACGACATACTAGAACATATTCCCCTTATATATCGCAGATGATAACACGCTGCATCCCTATACGCTGAATCCAAGAGCCGTTCCTATAAAACAAGTAACCGTTATCCTTTGCTAGTCTGGCTAAAAGGTTGATGACAACATTCTTTCTACTTTCATTTTCTCCTTAGCTTCTGCGCTAATTATTGTAATTGTGATACTAACCACCCTCCAAAACCCTCGCTCTCCTAACAGATTTGCTCCTCCACTTTACGTGAATGCCATCCCCCATGCTCCTGAAAGGGAGACTCCGTACACTGAAGAGGCCCTAAACGGGGAATAAACAAAGTGTCTTCATTCTTCATTCGTTCAGGTATATCTGCTTGTCATCTCTAGGTGTAAAAACAACTTTTTGGAAGTTTGAACAATAATTACAATTTATTTAATGCCAGTTTTAAGAATTATGGGTTTTTTTTGTATTGCAAATCTCGTATTTTCTACTGTATTTGCCTTTTCTATAAAATCGAAAATCTTTATCTGGAATAATTCCAATTTATTTAATGCCAGTTTTATGAATTTTGGGTTTTTTGTAGTGTGAATGTCGTAGTGTCTACTGTATTTGCCTTTTCTATAAAATAGAAAATCTTTATCTGTTAGTTTCAGTCAGGGACGAATAGAAGGTAATTAAGAGAGCTGGTCTACTTGGAGCGCTATCTGGAAGATTTGGAGGCACGTCTAGAAAAACTCTCCTACACACATATTTATAAGACTTACATATAAGGCCTCTCATCGAATACAGAGCGTGTCCCTACACATCACTTAAAACCAACCGCAATAAACCTATCGCTTCTACAGAACGTAGACTTTGCAGGAAGTGTCTCAGAAAGCACTGGTTTTATACCTCGGCAGCAAATACGTAGAACATAGAATCAACGGCTTTAATACCAGAGCCAAAAATCTCCTAAAAAAGCCTTGCAATAGGCGCAGAAATAGGCTCACCAGGATACCCAAGAACAAAGTTCTATTCCCTCCATAGTCCAAGTAATGAAGCTTAAAAAAGGATAACACCTCACAATTTTTACAGAATGGATTGATTTACTTGAAAATTTGGGAATAAGTAGTGTATAGTCCAAGGATCAAAATCTATATGATGCCGAAAGGCGCTTTTACGATGGGAGTGATTGCCACCCCCATCTCGGGGGTAAAAATTTTTTATTATTTTTGAAAACAAAAGTTTGTAAAAAACGTTCTATACATTTTTTTGATAAAATTAATAGTTTTCGATTTATTCGCTATCGAAAGTGTTAGTTCTATATCGAAAAAGTCAATGTTTTTAATTAGTTTTCTGCTAATAATCCAAAAGTTTTCGTTTGATCAAAACAACTTTACTTAACAAAAATGTACCTTTTGAAAAAATAAACACAACCGTTTTTTTTTAATTTTCTTCAAGACCAATAGTAATCGAGCTATACTTTATTATATGTTAGCTCTTCTTCGTCAAATGCTAAATATTGTAATTTCAAAGTCAAAAGAGGGAAAACTGTATTTTTCGAGGATAACTTGTTCAGACTAATTTAAAGTATTTAAAAATATCTATCTCCAGAAATAAAAAAAGTCTCTAGCACAAAAGTTAAGTGACTTAAAATGAACAGTTTCTATTTTTTTTTTTCAGCGAAAAAGTGACTGGAAGCATCCCCCTAATCACCACCCTAATTAAAATTAGTCATTGAACTTATTTGGTCTTCTTTATTTATGTATTATTAATAGGTTCTAGAAGTTTGATAGGCATAGAATGATTGGTTTTAAAAAAATGGAGTTAAAAACAAATAACGAATTTTTGTAGTTTGGAAAAAATGGCCATTTCTTCAGAATAGAAAAATTAACATCAAAGATACGAAAAAATATTTAAAAATCTGGTTTGCAAAATTTTTTTCTACGGAAAAAATTGAGTGAGCTATTGACAATAATTAAAACTTGTAATAACATGTAAAAACCACCTTTACCAACCCTTTCAAAGTCATTTCTTTTTGCGACTGAGGATTTTAAAAAGATTTAATATTAATAGACTTATAGATCTTGTAAAAACCTACAAAATTCTTTTTGCCAAACTTTCTAAGGTAAAAACTAAAAAAGTTACGGTTAAAAAATCAATATGATATTAAAAAAAAAGGAGAAATCCAATTGGAAGCATAATAATGTAAGTTAGCGGTGTCCTTAGTCATTGGCCTTATTCACTATTCTTTAGTTATGTATTATGAATAGATTCGAGAAGTTTGACTGGCTTAGAATGATTAGTTTTTAAAAAACTGAAGTTACAAGCGAATAACGAATTTTTGTAGTTTGGTAAAAAAAGTCATTTTTATCAGAATATAAAGATTGGCATCAGAGATACGAAAAGATGTTTGAAAATGAAAATGTAGGTTATTTAATTCCCAAGAACTTAGAACACTTTCGATAGCGAATAAATTGAAAACTATTAATTTTGTCAAAAAAATGTATAGGAAATTTTTTGCTTAATGTTTTTATCAACTTTTGCGGTTAAAATATATTAAAAAATTTCCACCCCCGAGATGGAGTGGCAACCACCCCCATGGTAAAAGCGCCTTTCGGCATCATATAGATTCTGATCCTTAAACTATCGAAGTTTGAATGTTTCTACTACGAAGTCTATGAACAGAATGAATGTATAAATTGAACAAAACGTAATTATTGAAAATAAAACCTGCAATTACAAAAATGCAAACGAATTAATACCATAGTTCAATAAACCGTAATGCAAAATCAGCACACTATAGGTCTTTGCACATTTACAGGGGCGGCTTCCATAACTCACGTGAATGCCATACCCCACGCTCCTGAAAGGTAGACTTCGTACCCTGAAGAGGCCTAGGCCTAAACGGAGAATAAACAACGCGTCTTTATTCTTCATTCGTTCAGGTGTATCTGCTTACAACTCTTTGGAAGTTTGAACCATAATTCCAATTTATTTAATGCCAGTTTTAGGAATTTTGGGTTTGTTTGTATTGTGAATCTCGTATTGTCTACTGGATTTGCCTTTTCTATAAAATAGAAAATCTTTATCTGTTAGTTTCAGTCAGGGACGAATACAACTCGTCTTATCTTATCAACTCATTCACGAACGGGACGAGGAAAATGATTGAAAAAGTGCATTATCCCTCAGGTCAACGACTCGAATCACTTTATATATGTATCGAAGAGCCAGACAATAGATTGAAGGGACATTTGAGAAAATACACAAAAGTTTTATAGGATTTCCGTGGAGGATTAGAAACCGATCGATACGCTTGCGTGTCGTGCTGCAATTCGACCTTTCCAGTCTGTGGAGAACTAAACTTTACAGGAACGATAATAATTAGTCCAGGAAAATTAGTGAAAAAAGTACCCCGTTTGTGATACTGACCCGGCCAGGAAAACGACAGTTCTTTTGAGTTGTGTGGACTAGGAATAGCGGTTTTTTACAAAACATCGGTTTTCGGTTATATCGTTTTTTTAATTACGGTTTAATCTGACGGTTATAACCGATCAAAAAACCAGTTATTCCAAAAACTGGTGTTCGGTTATTTTAATCAATAGACAATACCCATCAAAATACATCGATCTAGTCAAATCCGTGTTTTTTTCCAGCCCATACTAGGTTTGAAGAATAATATAATGTACAAGCTGTCTCGCTTGTAAATACTTTTATATCAGCTTATAGAGGTTTATGTGTATATTACACTTATTATGAGGTTTATATGATTGTGGATTAATACATGTGGACCCCATAATATTTAAAAAGCTTTCTCATTTTTTCCCAGATGTCTTTATTTTTCCAGAGGTAACTTATCCGGTTTTACTCCGGTTATTACTTTAAAAATTACCAAATTAAATTTTTTGTAATCATAGAAGTCAGAAGTTACAGTAATTCTGAGGATATCTTATGAAATAAGAAGGTTTATTTTATCAATCCTATTAAAAAAAATAAAGAAAACAATAATTTTAAATATTCCAAAATCATTGTGCAAAAACATGTCGATTTTTGGTTGAATTTTTATGAATGAAAACATTTAAAACAATTTTTTTTTAAATTGCCTGCAGGAAAATAATTTTTTCATATTTGGAAAGCTTGCATTTTTTCGCGAATTAAAAAAGAAATAAAAATGCGAGCATAAGCACAACGAACACTCTGTTTGAAAATCTGAAAATCCGATTTTTTGTCTTTGAGATCAGTTATGCCGAATTTGGTTCAAGATATTGAACTTCCGTTTTCAGATTTGGATGCAGGAGACAAAACTATAGAATAATCCATTGTTAGATCGGGTCCAAGTATTGCAGGGGTGGTGACACACAAACAAACAAATGGAAAGACTTTGCGAATTTATTAACGAAAAGTTCTCGTTGAAAATGTTCTAAGACAATTTAAGACGAAGTTACTATTTTTTAATTCATCACAGCTTTGTTTATAAAAATTAAGAAGTCAAATTAGCATCATTTGAAAGAACACTACTTTAAATATTTAATGAGCAAAATTTAAAAAAATCTTCCAATAGAACCATCTACAAAGCTTCAAAATATGGCCTTCAAAAATCAGCCGGCTTTGAGACTAGCGAAAGCGTTGGAGGAGCTGTTAACTGTATCCCTGGTTCTTGTTTATGGATTTTGACGTTTCTTTTTTAAGTTGTATGTACCTTTTGGTACATCACGAGTATGTATTATTTAGACATTTTTTTATTTTTGTTTTAAACAAAGCTGGTGTGAATTAAAAAAAAAGGGAGTAAATTCGTCCCAAATTTTCCTAGAACACCTTTTTTTTTCTACTAAAAATTGTGAAAAATTCAACATTTCCAAAAAAAAAAAAATTTCCTGTACGCAATGGTAAAAATGTTTTCTAATTGTTTATAAGCAAAAAATCGACATATACTTGCAAATTTTGCATTATTTAAAACTGCTTTTCTTATTTTTTTTTTAATATTGATATATTAAACCTTATTCCTTCATAATATATCCGTACAATTACCGTAATTTATTATTTTCTAACATGTATTGTTGCAAAAAAAAAATAATTTGAAATAAACAAATAAAATATCTTTTAAACTATTTGAGCGGTTATTTTGAAACTTTGAGTATATTTTAAGTACTACAATACCCAATATGAAGATTCTAACTTCATTTCTAAAGAATTTATTAATATTTAAAAAAAACTAAATTTCTGACTTATTTTGAAAATTTTTAAGGGACAAATCAGGATAGACACATTTAAAAAGCGTAATCTTGAATGCTTTTATATGACTTATATGTCTCTTACTCTAAAATTTGTTTCCAGTGCTTCATTTTTTGCTGAGAGACGAAAAAAGCGGAAATTGACCGTTTTTTGACCGTCATTTGTTAATAACTAGTTAAGTCCAAAAAATGAACTACAGAAAACATAAAGGTCCTTGTTATAGAGATCCATGCTACTCAAAACAACTCATAGTTTGCCTGGAGGGGTCAGTATCGCAACAAAAACCTAATTTTCCTGGACTATCTGTGGAGAATTAAACTTCATAGGAACGATAATAAGCTGCTTGGACGATTTCATGAAATCGCTAAATCAAATCAAAATATTAACTACAGTAAATCCTTTCAATCGAGGTCACGGAAAGTAAGGTATTAACTCTCAGACGTCAGTAAGTCTGCATGTATACGTAATTCCAAAAGGTTATACTAATAAACAAGCTATTTTTATCATGGCGCCTGGTACAATCCTTTTATTATTTTCCCTTTCATGATTTGTTCGGGAAAATCCATCGGTAAGCTTTAGAACGTGAAGCAGCTGGTTGGTCTGGGGATTAAGAGCGCCAATGTCAATATTTTGAATGTTTCGTTACAATATTGCAAAATTTGGTGATCTGATGGACTATGAAAATAAGCGTTTATATAATATGTCCATTTTCTGAAAGGCACCTCTCGTTTATGGTAGTGTACAAATGTCTACAATTTTCCTTGAATTTCTTTTGAAATATCCTGATCTCTTGTGTTTAGAGACTTCACGTTCCAAGTACCGATGCGAAGTATATTTATCTTAAAAAACCAATACAGAAGTAAAAACTTCGAGATGTATTCTGGTATAAAATCGTTTATTTAAAACTATAAAATGTCATGGATTGCAAAACGTTTTCGTTCTAAACAGAACATCTTCAGTGCATTCTGCCGAGTATTTTGAAACTAGCACACTGTAAATAGTGTTAACATCATCGTATATGGTTTACATAATGTAATATATTAAAATGTTATGACTACAAGTCGATGTTGATAGATAAAGTGGAACACATGCTAAAAGGGTGCCATGGTTCCCTGCTCGAAGATGCTAGGTACTTGCCAATTCAATGGGCACAGACCAACTCTATTTACTCTATATTTATCTTCTTCTCTTTCTTCTAATGCCAACTTCACTAATGAAGGTTGGCTATAATCACTGAAAATTCATCTCTATCTTCTGCTTTTCCTAAAAGCGTGTGCATAACCCAGTCGCAAATGTTTTTCAGCCAGGATATTATCACTTGTCGTCTATCAGCACATATTTTTTCTTCGATTTTATTTATTTCTAGTAAAGTGGAGTCCCGGTAATCCGAAATAATTGGGACCGAACGGATTTCGGATTACCGAATTTTTTGGATTAAACATATTTTCTTAATAAAAAATAACATAAATATGCCTATCATTATTGAGTACAGTACTTTCGTTTTGAACGTAATAAGAGCGTATGATAATAAGATGAAAGTAATGAACCCTTTAATAGAAAAACACCGTTTTTTAAGACAAACAGTTGGTTGATTTCTAAATCTGTTGCCAAATTCTGTTTCGGATTAATTTTCGGATTATCAAAGTTCGGATTACCGAAGTTCGGATTAGCGGAACTCTACTGTAGTAGTAAATAGAAGTAAATTTCTCGCTTTCCATAAAATTCATTTTCCTCTTTCTCGCTTTGTACGTCGTAAAGAAATGATTTTTACTCAGAGACAGTACACGACAATTAGACCAAAATCATTAGACTGAAAACGGTAGACCGAACTGATTGGACCGAAAGCACTTTACCGAAACCTCACTAGACCGAAAAGCATTAGACCGAATTGGTACATAAATAATGCAAATAAATAAAAAATAAACCAAAAACAAATAAAAACAAAAAAAAATAAAAAAAAGCAAAAAAACAGGCTCTACACTATTTTTAGTTTTTAATTTTTAATATTGTACATAATAAATAAAAAATAAACCAAAAACAATAAAAACAAAAAAATAAACAAAAAGCAAAGCAAAAAACAACCTCTTAACTATTTTTAGTATTGAATTTTTAGTATTGTATTGAATTTTTAGTATTGTACATAATAAATAAAAAAATAAACCAAAAACAAATAGAAATAAAAAACAAACAAAACACAAAGCAAAAACACAACCTCTAAATTGTTTTTAACATTTGATTTTTAGTATTGTATTGAATTTTTAGTATTGTACATAATAAATAAAAAAATAAACCAAAAACAAATAAAAACAAAAAAATAAACAAAAAACAAAGCAAAAAAACAACCTCTAAACTCGCCAGTATTTTGTGCTGCCAGTCCTAAGCCTGGATAAATGGTAAAGAGAGGTTGATGTTATCCTTGCTCAGATTACAATCCTGTTTGAGCACCTTGTACTATGTACCTAATGCTTTTCGGTCTCCTACTGTTCGGTCTAGTGAGGTTTCGGTAAAGTGCTTTTCGGTCTAATGAGTTCGGTCTACTGCTTTTGGTCTAATGATTTTGTCCTCTTTACAGTAAACCCTCAGAGAAATATTTCTGTTTCTATGCTTCTATCAGCTGTATGGTTTTGAAGTCTTTCAGTATCCTCCTTTATGCGGGCTTAGGACCGGCAACAATATTTTTGAGCTACTCGTTCCAGCCAAGAAAACTGTAAGCGGTAATCAAATATAGTTTGATAAACAAAATCGGGTGCAAAAAAACAAATGTATTTCTTCTTCTTCTTTTTGTATGGACACAAATCTCTCTGTTTTTTAAATGCGCCTCCAGTAATTTGTCGTTCCATCGTTTTCATCGTAATCTCTTCACTGATCGTCTTCCTATTTTAAAACCCTCTCTCGCTGTCCTTACTACTCTATTTGTTGTGTTGTCAAATTTGACTTATGACAAATGGTTACCCCATTCTAATTTTCTGTTTCTTACCCAGTTATTAATATTTTTTACCTTGCATCTCCGTCATATATCTGTACTTATAGCTCTGTCCCATCGTGTCTTACCATCGATTTTTCGAACAGTTTTCATTTCGAGCAATCTTTTTGTCCTGTCTTTGTCAGATCGTGTTTCTGCCGCGTATGTCATTATTAGCCTGATGAGTGTTTTGTAAATTCTGCTTTTTATTTCTATCTCGATATCTTTATTTCTCCATATTGTGTCATTCAGGCAACCTGCGGCTCTGTTTGCTCTATTCACTTGATCTTCCACTTCTATTTTGAGCTTTCCGTAGCTAGAAAATATAATGCCTAGATATTTAATCACCATCAATTTTTCTATTATCTGACTTTATCAAATTTAGATCTTATTGGATTTGCTGTTATAATCCTGCATTTTATTTTTTTGCGGAAATTAACATGTTAATGTCCGACTGGTATATTATTTGACAATAATAATAACATGATTTCGAAGTCAGTTAAATATGATATAATGCCCTAGGGCGTTATTTTGAAAAATAACGCCCTTGGGCGTTAAATTTAAATAACTAGTTAAATACTGTTAAGTTGACCAATAAAAACCTAAGTAAAACTATGGTTACCACAATTACGTTACGACTATTGCTGCTAAATGTACTTATGTATTTGAAAACTAATTAATTCAAAATTCATTCAAATTTTTTGCATATAAAGAAGAATTTAGTCGGACATTAAACGTTGAAGGCACCACCGGTATTATAGATAATAACGCTTTCGGCCAACGTAGGGGAGATATGCCTGATACGGCATACTTTTTTTTACATGTTTTTTAATCGATAATCGATAGAGTTAGACATGTAATAAAAATCAAAGTCAGTGCTAGGACCATTTACATAAATATAACATTATTTTTTAACAATGTACATATCAGTTTTTTTCTGAAAAAATAAATTGTAAAGTATTACATGTGCCATCTCACCCATATACATGTGGGTAAGATGGCATAACCTTGAAAGGCACTAAAGGCACTAATCTCGACATAAGTCACAAATAAATTCTTTGCAGTCTTGGGTATACCGGCACATTCGGAATATGGCCAATTGCCACAAATTTGGCATCTTAGTCATAGTCAGGTTTCTCGAGAACGAAATAATGAAAAGAGGACATTACAAAAAATGCAAGCAGCATCTTCCTCGTCACTTGCCTCAACTTCGACGGAATCGATTTTGTCGGTTCGAATTCCTCTTAAAACGACCCATAACTGTAACGATAAACTCCAATCATATAAAAAAATTAATGCAGTGTAAAAACGAATAAGGGTGAGATGGCATACCTATGCCATCTAATCCACCTACTTGCTATGCCATCTCAGGCAACATTGCAATCAGACAGTTTTTTTAACCTAATCTTTCTTAAGCACATTTTTAAGATATAAATCGATGCAGGCGTGATAGGCTAAGGTAAAAGAACATCACAAAATTTAAAAACCTAACTTAGGTGTAAAGACTCGCGAATTATCATGTGATACAAAAAAAGCCAATAAATATATTGTCCTACTTATTAAACATTCCAAAGACTACTGCTGTCAAAATAAAACTAACATGCATAAGTTCAGCAATGTTGACAAATTCTAACTTGAGGAACTGAAAACTGTCACACTAGGTACCAAATTTAAAATAGTTTAAGAAAAACGCGTGATATGCCATCTCAGCCAGTATGCCGTCTCAGGCATATCTCCCCTATATACTTCGGGCCATAGGCCCTCGGTATATACACAATTGACCTCAAGCGTTATTACCCTTATAATACCCTTGGTACCTTAATAACTATAAATTTTCTGGCTATTATATTAAACTGGTGCAGCATACGTTGTAAATCATCTTTACTTTGAGAGCATCGTCTGCATAGCAGATTATTTTAAGTTGTTTTTCTCCCATTTGGTATCCTTTTTTAGTTCTTACTTTTTGTTATTATTTCATCCATGATCAGGTTGAACAATAAAGGACTCATGGAATTCCCTTGTCTTGTCCCATTGCCAGTTTCAATTGGGTCAGTTAGTTCATCTTCTACTTCTGTTCTACAAAACAAATATACATACTAACAAAAGTAAAAAATGAATATATCGTAGACAAAATACAAGAACCAGGAGATAAATAATAATTTTAGGAAATTAATGACAGTTTATACAGATATCAAATGGACTAGGACTCTACCCAAAGTTGTTTATGTTCACTTCTATTTTAAATCAAAATTGTGTAATTTTTTTACTACATAGGAATTACTAAGCGTATAGGATTTTATTGACTTTTTACGATTGACCTACAATTCTTACTTACACTGACACGACTAAATCATTACATTGCATGTCTAACATTTTTTTCCCAAGTAAAAAAATAGCTTGTCGCAGATGATAAGGTTTGCATGTTTAAAAATCGGAGAATTATAGATTTTTACAGTGATATCCATTACATTTTTAATGATTTTAGCATAAGCGTTTTTAATGGGAAAAATAAAATATTATTTATTGACTTTAATAAAGTCTATTAACATAACATTAACATTTATATTATATTGCGCTGCTAATCGCAAGTAACATTAAATAAATTAATGTAAAATTAAGCTTGAAATATATTTCTTTAGAAATTTGCATTGAAATTCCAAATATAATATTAATCGTATGTATCGTTTTATGTACATATTTCTATGTATAGTCAATATTATTGTATGGAATGGAGGCCTGGATGCTCAACCTAACCCTATTGAGCAAGTTAGAAGCCTTTGAACACTGGCTTTATAGCTTGAAAATATTTTGGACAACCCACAACATCAACGAAAATTTCCTGAGGAAAATAGGTACACATAGTTGCTAAAGATCATCACAGTTGGAAAAGTTAGATATGTAGGACACATATTGAGAAACGAAAGCCAGTTCTCATGGCTTAAAAATATCAGAAACTAGACCGGTCTTGACTC
Organism: Diabrotica virgifera virgifera; assembly: GCF_917563875.1. Taxonomy (NCBI): domain Eukaryota; kingdom Metazoa; phylum Arthropoda; class Insecta; order Coleoptera; family Chrysomelidae; genus Diabrotica; species Diabrotica virgifera. Next base: position 219,012,764 of record NC_065448.1, on the reverse strand, counting down.
AGCATCTTTTTTTAGATGGGATACGATTAAAATACAAAGGGATTCAGAATAACAGAAGGAAAATTCGACAGGCAAAAGAGGAGTGGCACTCCGACAAATGCAACGAAATGGAAGATCTGGATTAAAAGGATGATACCTTTAATTTGCATTAGGTGACCTTTTTAATTTGCAAAAAATCAGAGAGCTGACAGGATTTAGCAATAGCAAAAAAAAGGAATAACTTGAAAAATGATAAAATGATAAAATAATAGCTACTACCGTAAATAAACGTATTTAAGTGTTTTTTATTATTATTTAAAATAGTAGTTGGATAATTCTACCACTGTAATTTATTTTTTCTACGAGCGTGCAAATAAGTCTACTTTTCCGCACGCGTTTTATTTTGGAAAGTTTTACTTTTCCGTATTACTTTTCCGTACTGAATTTAGATATTTTAATATGGCCTTAAAGTAATGATAATACATGCAATAAACTAATTAATCCTGTCGCCAGGGGGGGGGGCAGGGGGTACAACGGCCTCCTTTATTCAGATCGACTTACCCAAATTTTTTTATGTATTTTGACCCGTATAACACGAATTTTTTGGGTAACAGTTGATCCGATGTCGATAAGATTGTTATAAACAAAAAACTTTAGGAATTACATAACAGCTATTTTTCGTAAAACAAAACCTTTTTTGTATTTTTTTGGTCATTCCAATAAAAAAAAAATAGCCTTACAATTTTTTTGGAAGATGCGTAGTTTTCGAGATAAACGCGGTTAAACTTTCAAAAAATTGAAAAATTGCAATTTTTTAACCCGAATAACTTTTGATTACAAAAAAAATAGCAATTTTGCTTACCGCATTTGAAAGACCAAGTCAAATTATACCAGTTTTGATTATTTGCATAGCTAAAAATTAGTTTTTTCATTATCAAACAAAACTATAAACAAATAATGTTTCCCATGTCTAATGCATGCGTTTTAATGCATTCTACGCAGAAATAGCCTGTTTGTTGGCGCGCCTACTCGTTCGATTTTAAATGAGAAATGCATTGGAAACATCACTCAAGCACTATGTGTTTATAGCTTTGTTTAGCAATAAAAATATTAATTTTTGGCAATGCAATTTTGGCAATCAAAACCGATAGAATTTGACTTGAACTTTCAAATGGGGTAAGCAGAATTGCTATTTTATTTTTTAGTTAAAAGTTACTCGGGTTCAAAAATTGCAATTTTTCGGTTTTTTGAAAGTTTAACCGCGTTTATTTTGAAAACTATGCATTCTGCGAAAAAACTTGTAAGAACATTTTCTGCTTAGAATGACCCAAAAATACAGAAAAATGTTTTGGTTTGCAAAAAATCACTCTTATGTAATTCCTCAAGTTCTTTGTTTATAACAATCTTATCGACATCCATATCAACTGTTACCCAAAAAATTCGTGTTCTACGGGTCAAAATACATAAACAAAACTTGGGTAAGTCCATCTGAATAAAGAAGGCCGTTGTACCCCCCCTGGCGACAGGACTAAATAATTAGATAATATTTACTAATTTATTTCAAATGTATCTTATTATATTCATGTTTTATTGAAATTAACGCGACAATTCGATAAAATAAAATTATTTTGACATAATTTTCGAAAGTCAAATCAGTAGACAATAACAGTGGTTTTGAATCTTCGTCGTGGAAACCAAGATCGTCGTCATGCTAACTAATTATATTGAAAGTTTGGTTTTGACAACCTTGTTAAAGAATTCATTTGTGTATGTATTTTTATATTAATTCAATTAATTGCTGAAGATTTGGTCATTTTTTAAACGCTCGTAAAAAATATTGTTCCTAACTCTTGCGGAAAGTTTTGTTTCCGTACTCGACTCAAACTGCAATCGCGCGCGGAAAAATATGACTTTCCGCACTTGTTAGGAAAATAACTATAAACAATATTGACATTATTTTTCTATGCGCCATTTATTATTTATAGTGGGAATAAGCCAAAATTTTACTTTCTAAATTGAGTTTAGTTGACGTTTCGATTTCCACGTTGGAAATCCCTATTAGGATGCAAGACATAGGGCTTTTCAATGCTTCTCATTATTTGTTTCGTCCACTTGTCATATGTCATTTAATATTAATATATCTAACTCATAGTAATGTGGTAATACGTTATTGGTATACACTGATGAGCGCGCTAATAACGCCCATCACTGTAGAGCGCACATTATGGCGTTCATCACTGTATACCAATAACGTTATACTGTGAGTTAGATATATTAATATTATATGACATATGACAAGTGGGCGAAACAAATAATGAGAAGCGTTGAAAAGCCCTATGTCTATTCTGATAGCGATTTCCGAGGTGGAAGTCGAAACGTCAACTAAACACAGTTTTAAAGTAAAGTTTGGGCTTATTCCCACTAAAAATAATAAATGGAGCAAAGGAAAATAATGTCAATATTCTTCTTCTTCTTCTTCTTTTATAGGACTATGTCCTATTTCTTCTGTCACAAGATCTGCTGCGATCTGGAGCTCCAGCTCTCGTACCATCGTTTTTTGGATCTTCATATGGGTCGTTTGGTGTTGTCAATGTCAATATTGTTTAATTGATGGATTCAACCGTTACTTGATGGCAGTTCATTTTATCTAACAATAAAACACTAAAAACGTTTGTTTTCTATACTTCCACAAAATTTATTATAACTATGTGACTACAGCTGTTTCGGCAGAGTACCTTTCTCAAGTGATTTAGTTTACTATGTGTTTGCCTTTTTAAAGTCTTTAACTGAAGAGGTTGAGGAGTGGGGACCTGTTTGCCTTGAGTTGGTTGATTATGATCTAGAAGGTGAAGTGCGTATGAAGTGTCTGTTTTTCTATTGTTGAAAGCCCTTTTGTGTTCTGCTATCCGTTTTTCAAAGGTTCTGCCAGTTTGACCGATGTAAGTTTTCGGACAGTCACCACAAGTTAGTTTGTAGACACCACACTGTAGTTGTTTTCTCTTTCGGCTCTTATTGTTCTAAATATATTTGCTTAAATTGTTGTTCGTTCTGAAAGCTGGTGTTATTTATTTCTTTTTTATGTATCTGGCTATTTTTGTTGTTATCTTGCCAGTATATGTGATAGAGCAGACTGTACTAGGTTCTTTCTGTGGTGGTGGATAGACTAATTTCAGGGCTTTCTTATGGAGTTTTTGGTTTAAAATTTTATTAAGTAATTGTTTGTTCGTTATAGCCATTGTTTACTGCTATTTGTTTAATGATGATCAGTTCTATTTCCAAGTTATTTTTTGACATGGGAATTTCTGTCAGTCTATGTATCATGCTATGGTAGGCTGCTAATTTGTGTTGTGTAGGATGGGATGATGAATTGTGTATAGTTGTGTCAGTATGGGTAGGTTTATAATATACGGAGAACTCATGTTTGTTGTGTAGTCTGGTAATTATTACATCTAGAAAGTTTATGGACTTATTCTGTTCTGTTTCCATTGTAAACGCAATATTACTATGAAGTGAATTAATGTATGATAGAAATTGGTCAAGTTGCCTGTTAGTTCCTGTAAAGCATACTAGTATATCATCCACGTATCTCCACCAATATAAGAACTGTTTAAATACGGGATGTTTAGAAATTGTTGTTTCAAGCTGCTTCATAAATATATCTGATAGCAATGAGCTTAGAGGATTACCCATAATAAGTCCTGCACTGTTGTTTGTGTATATTTGATTATTGAATTCAAAATAGTCTTGATTTATGCAAATTTCAAGAAGTTGTAAAATTTCAGATGCAATGATCGGATTTGTACTATTATGGTCTAAAAGATTTTTAACTATAACAAAAGTTTCTGTATGAGGAATACTAGGAAAAAGATTTTTTACGTCAAATGAAATTAGTCTGGAGTTATTGGGCAATTGAAAATGTTGTATTTTATTAACTAGTTCTAGTGTATTTTTTACGGGGAATTTAGGTGATTATTTCATTCATAGGAGATTCTGACCAATAGGAAGCTACAGACATGCAAATTAAGGCGATAATTTTTGATAATCTCCCGTCGTTAAGCATATTACGTCAGATGCCCTTCGTTGCTACGAAAAAATACATTCAGTGACATTAATGACAAATGTTTTAAAAATTATAAAAGTGATGAGTTTCAATCGTCAAATACATATTTATAACAACTGTGTATTTAATTTCACTAATTGGTACTTACATATATAAATTACAATAAAATTTTGGTTTTGAACAGTTTTATTCATGAAATAATCGCAACAAATTGCACTCGAACTCTAAAATTAATATAGAATTTTTGCCCTCGTGACACTTTGACATAATTTCACTCGCCTTCGGCTCGTGAAATTAAAACTGCCAAAGTGACACTCGGGAAAAATTCAATAATTTTAGAGCTCTTGTGCAATTACTACTGAAAATGTTTTGCTCAATTAGAAATCCAATGAAATCAATTAATTTGTACAATACAAATTTTGTTGAATACAACCAATAAAACCAACATTATACTGAAAACAGATCGCATGGGCTGTTTTCACTCAATCATGTAGCTATGGATACCTATATTTCGTTTCATTTCGATTTTGACATTTCAAATATTCAATATTTCAAAATGTCACGATTTGGTTGTAATACTGATGAGAATATTAATGAAATTGTCGAATCAAATATACCAAAGAATACTGTTTACAGTAAAAAATTTTCTATCCGAATAACCCTCGAACATTGATAAATGCTCAAAAAATTTTTAACAACTTTCTCAAGCTTGTTGCTTACAGGCAACAGACCTCCGCCTACGGCGTCGGTCTGTTTCCAAGCAACAAGCTTTCGAAATCTGTTACAAAATTTTTTCGAACAATTATCAATGTCCTTGGGTTATTACTACTGAAAATTTTTTGCTCAATTAGAAATCCAATGAAATCAATTAATTTGTGGTCATCTGATTGAATTCAACCAATAAAACCAACATTATACTGAAAACAGATCCCATGGGCTGTTTTCACTCAATCATGTAGCTATGGATACCTACATTTCGTTTCATTTCGATTTTGACATTTCAAATATTCAATATTTCAAAATGTCACGATTTGGTTGTAATACTGATGAGAATATTAATGAAATTATCAAATCAAATATATCAAAGAATACTGTTTACAGTAAAAAATTTGTATGGAAAGCGTTTATGGACTTTTGCAATGATAGAAAATATGAATTAGATGGAAATCGGACGGTGGAAGAATTGGCGTCGATTTTAAAGGATTGGGCTGTGAACATGAGAAGAAAAGATAGTACAGAGTTTAAAGAAGCTACTGTCAGAACCATGTGGAACCTAACAAGTAAGCTTTTACAAGAAAAGTATTATAAGGAAATGAAAGTTATTACTGACCCATTCAAAAGCGTTGTATTTCAACAAGCGCGAGCTGCCCGCGATTCTATACGACGAAAACTACAATCGGATCCCTGTAAAAGGAAACAAAGTTCAGAGGCATTGAGTGCAGTAGAAATAACAAAAATGATAAATCTACTTGCAATAGCCTCTTTGATAAAGGATAAAGATCCAGAAACACTGTGTCAGAGGATGGCAAGAGACTCGAATTGAATCAAAACGAAAACGATTATTTTCTTTTTCTTTTTCATGCTTTACTCGGTTTAGAGTACAAAATGACCAAGTGTTCTTAAAGTATTCTGAGACGCATTGTTGGAGAAGCTCCTCCTAGCGGCGCCGCTTGATACTATAGTATCTCGGTTAACAGAATCCTGACTCTTGGTCGAAATTTATTTTATTTATTTTTTAAAAATGATAAATTTGTGGAACGAAGACACCCCTGAAGGGCTACAACGGAAATTCTATCACATAACCGCCGTAGAATTAGCTTGGCGAGGTGGGGAAGCTGCTGCTTGTTTGATTGACTTTTTTCGTATTGAAACAAATAACGATGGTTCTGTAACAAATCGAGTACAATATAACCCTGTATTCAGCAAGACTTGCCAAGGTGGTTCAAGAAGGTGTACTGACAGCAAATTTTTAATAGAAAACAACGACAGTAACGTATGTCCTGTCAGATTATTTAAAAAATTGTTATCAATAAGGGGCCCAAATATTAAAACGGATAGATTATTCCTAAGAACAAATCGTTACTGGAAAACCGAAAATGATCATTGTTATGATAATATGCCCATTGGAAAAAATATGATTCAAAATTGGACAAAAAGGTCTGCCGAAGCGATTGGCTTGAAAACCAAGGAAAAAAAATTACTAATCACTCCAATAGATCGACCGCGGTCAGTTGGTTGGCCAAAAGTGGTGTTCAAGAGCAAGAGCTTATAAAAATTACGGGGCATAACAATCCCAACTCAATAAAACCGTACTTGAACATTGACGAAGAACATCATAATAAAATTATTAACAGCATGCGTAGTGGAAATATATCTTCATCAGTTATAGAAACTAACATGTCTGGATCTTCATTAAATTTTTCTAATTGTTCCTTTGTTAATTGCACATTTAAATAAATTGTTTCTGCTCTGTATTTTTTTTCATAACCAGCAAAAAATTTTCTATCCGAATAACACTCGAACATTGATAAATGCTCAAAAATTTTTTAACAACTTTCTCAAGCTTGTTGCTTACAGGCAACAGACCTCCGCCTACGGCGTCGGTCTGTTTCCAAGCAACAAGCTTTCGAAATCTGTTATAAAATTTTTTCGAACAATTATCAATGTCCTTGGGTTATTACTACTGAAAATTTAGTGTATTCTGTAATAATATCTGACAGTTTTTTGAAAGTTTATATGACGGAGCTGTACAAAAAGAAACACAGGCCTTATTGGGTGGTCAGGTTTGTGTAGTTTAATAAAAGAGTATAATTTAGGAGGTTGTGGGTTCATAATATTAAGGTATTTCTGTTCTGTTCGATTTAATATGGATTTTGAAATTTCAATGGCTAGTTTAATTTGTTTTCGGTATTTTTCTGTGGGGTCTTTGTTGAGTGTTATACTATTTTGGTTATTTAAAAATTCTATTGTTTTGTTATTATAGTCTCTTTTATCTATAGCACTAGTATTGTTTCCTTTGTCTGCTTCTGTATATACATATTATGTCATATTTTATGGATTTATTTTTAATTGAAACGGCTATTTGGTTATCTTTGTAACAGGAATTATTAGTTTCACTACACACATCGGTAACAGATTTTGCAATTATACTTTTTTCTATGTTCTTTGCAGTTGAGAAGGCACTCTGCCGAAACCGCTGTAGTCACATAGTTATAATAAATTTTGTGGAAGTATGGAAAACAAATGTTTTCAGTGTTTTACTGCTAGATCAATATTGTTTAAATATATTACAGTGTTAAAATTATCCAACTTTATATTCCTACAATAATAAAAAAACCACTTAAATAAATTTATTTACGGTAATAGCTAGGAAAATGGAAGCTTTTAGAGCACCTGTAAATATTTATTGTGGAATAAAATAAGCGCAATCTCCCAATATGTCCCTACAACTCGCTGTTTGCTTTTACAGTTTGTCGTGGATAAACAAATAAAGCCAAAATTGCAGCTATTTAAATTGAAACGAGACCGATCTAAACGAATTTCTATGCCAGGTACCATTAAAGTAAAATGTTCTTGTTACTGCAGTATTTCTTCTTGCAATAATTGTCATTGTTAAGAAACGTAAATTTCTCATTATTATCTGTAGTCTACTATAGAGTGATGAGCGTGCTAATAACCGGCAAAATAGCACAAAAGATGGAACACGTATTAAGTTGTGACATAAAAAGAAATGAAACTAATCGAGCTGGGAAATTGAGCGATATTAACCTATGAATTTACATTATGTTGATTGTTTCCCACCTTTAGACGTATCGAATGAGTTTGGCAACTGCCACTGTCACAGTGACAGTTTTAGTTGACATACTCATCTAATATGTGTAAAGGTGGGAAGCAATCAATATAATGTAAATTCATAGGTTAATATCGCCAAATTTCCCAGCTCAACCAGTTTCATTTCTTTTTATCTCACAACTTAATACGTTTTCTATCTTTTGTGCTATTTTGCCGGTTATTAGCGCGCTCATCACTGTATAACGTATACAGTGGAACCCCGATAAGTCGGCCCCCGATAACCCGGAAGTCCGGCTAACCCGGACCGGTTTTCATCAGACACAAATTTAACAAATAAACAATTTAACAATTTTATCAAATAAAAATGTATGTAGGCCAAATAATATTTCAGAGATAATGTGTATTTGTGTAATTTGAACACATAAGTACAATAGTAAAAATGATTCATGCACACGGCGGCAGCCAGAGCGACCGTCTCAGCTTATCGGAAAGAACAGACACCTGTCTGTATTCCTTTTTCTTTATTTATGTCAAACTGTCTTAGCATTGTTTAAAAAAGACGTGACTATTTAAAAATTCTTGTATTGTGTGTAGTACAGCCTATTAATCACTTCCGTTCTGTAATGTAATCGTGCTTCAGATTGTGTTTGCTTTGTCTACGTAATGGTAACAAAACGTAAAAATGTTGCAGTGACAATGGAAAAGAAACTAGAAACATTATTTAGGATTGATAAAGACGAATCTTTAAAATAAATTTATTGCAGCATCATAATATGATATTATGCTACCATAGGTCTGCATCCCGCGTATGAAAAAAAAGTTGATTAATAGCAAGCTAAAAATTTATTAATAGCTTAAGGGTGTCTAGTCGGATAAACTTTGATATATGAGAACACTGGAACAGGGGCAGTTTTAATTGTGGAACAGGTCAAAAATTTGGAACGGTCAGAACACGAAAATGGCACATTTGTTTTGTCCGACAGAACAGACATAAACTCTCCGAACAGAGATTAAACTCTCATGCAAAAATCAGACTGCTATTTATCACCTGTCATAATTCCTGTCATTTGACATATTCTACATGTTCCACTCATTAAAACGCCAATTTGGTGATAAATAGCAGTCTGATTTTTGCATGAGAGTTTAATCTCTGTTCGGAGAGTTTAAGTCTGTTCTGTCGGAAAAAATACATGTGCCGTTTTCGTGGTCTGACCGTTCCAAATTTTTAACCTGTTCCACAGTTAAAACTTCCCCTGTTCCAGTGTTCCCATATATTAATGTTTGTCCGACTAGACACCCTTAAGCTAATAACAAATTTTCAGCTTGCTATTTATCAATTTTTTTTTGTACGCAGGATCCAGACCTACCATATTATGGTGTCGGTACATCTCTACAGTATGACTGAGTTTTTTACCAAGAAATGAACAAAACTCTACACTCTATACAACTATACGTAATTTAGATGTGTACTGTGCATATGTGTTTCATGTTTTTGTAATTGTAATGGAGGTTATTTATTAATTTTTACTATATTCTCCGGCTAACCCGGATTTTCGATAACCCGGATCGGCCGCGGTACCGATTAATCCGAGTTATCGAGGTTCCACTGTACTATATTTGAGGCTCGGAGGTCAACCACACTATGTTATTTCGAACAGCTGTGTCGATATAGTGTAGTTTACCTCCGAGGTCCAGATAATATAGTCTAGTATGTATATACGATCTTTTTTTTTCGCCACTCTTTACATTTTGGTCCGTTCTACTACTATCAGTATGTTGCACTCCAGCAAATTTGCATTGATAGATATACTCTCAATTGAATCTGAGATCGGTTCTTTAAATTCCGTTTCACAGTCACAGTAGACATTGAAAAGTAGTGGGGACAACATGCAACCCTGGCAGACTCCTTTCTGTATTTAGATATCGCGAGTTCTGTGGTTGTCAACTCCTTCTTTGGCAGTTTGATTGCAATAAAATAATAATACTCTCCCGTTTTATTCCGCTGACGTGACTTTGGGATTTTAACAGGGTAGTCTTCTATCTCTAGAGCTTACAGTATACAAGGAAGGTAATAGGGCCAGTGATACGATTCAACCACTTATTATTACCCCTGATTTTACTAAGTTACGCATTTTATTCAGGCTGAGTCGATCTGGGGCCTATAGACTATAGACATTTTTAAAAATATCTAGATATTCTCGCTAGCGCTGGGTTTCGAACCACGATCTACCTGCATGGAAGTCAGATATGCCTGAGCTATCTGGACCCTTGATTGCAATATAGATTAGATGTTTTATTCATATCATGGCTGTCAATATTTGTGCTTTTTACTCTTGAGCTTTTTTATCATTTTAAAGTCATCTACATTAAAATTTATAATATTTATGTATGCCTGAATGGTCAATATGAATGAGTCAGATAAAATTAAATTAATTAGAAGATTTTTTTATCAAGTAGCAAACACAAAATTTGTTTAATTTATTAATGTTTTGTATTTTGAGAACGATTTTTGAAGTGGAAATCGAAACGTCAAATAAACTTAATTTAAAGTAAAACTGTGGCTTACCTATTCCCACCAAAAATAGTAAAACTCATTAAAATTCCACAAGAAAATAGTTTCATAAAAATAGTTACCTGTGTGTTATGTTTTAATATAAAAGTCGGAGAGATAGAAGCGGATTTTGTGCGTGATAAGCAATATTGAAAAACTACACGGGGATATGTTGAATTAGTTGTGTACATAACTTTCCCCAACGGCCGGAAACCAGAGTGGGTGACGAAGGTATTTATAAGGGGTCAAGTCGCGGCTTATATTATTTTTTTTGTGGCGCTCATTATCGATATAGTGCACCAAAATTTGGGAATAAGTAGGTCATGACGTAACTAAGTAAAATCTCTAAGGGCGGAACGCTGCGTGGCCGACAAAGGGGTGGGGGTAGTGGTGAATACAAAAAATATAAAGGGTTTTTTGCTACGTTCGTGATTGAGATAGTGCACTAAAATTTGGAAATAAGTAGACCATGACATAACTAAATAAAATCCTCAGAGCCGGAAACCAGAGTGGGGGACGAGGGTAGTTACAAGGGATTAAAATCGCGGTTTTATTATTTTTTTTTGTGACGCTCATAATCTAGATAGTCACCAAAATTTGGAAATAAGTAGGTCATGACGTAACTAAGTAAAATCTCCAGGGGTGGCCCGCTGCGTTGCCGACAAAGGGGTGGGGCACGGATGAATATAAAAATATAAGGGATTTTTTGCGACGTTCGTGATTGACAATATTTGGGAATAAGTAGACCATGACATAACTAAGTAAAATTACCAGAGCCGGAAACCAGAGTAGGGGACGAGGGTGGTTATAAGGGGTCAAAATCGCGGTTTTTATTATTTTTTTTGTGACGCTCATAATCGATATATGGCACCAAAATTTGGAAATAACTAGGTCATGACGTAAATAAATAAAATCTCCAGGGGTGGAACGCTGCGTGACCGATAAAGGGGTGGGGGTAGGGGTGAATATAAAAAATATAAAAGGCTTTTGGCGACGTTCGTGGTTGAGATAGTGCAACAAAATTTGGGAATAAGTAGACCATGACATAACTAAGTAAAATTCCCAGAGCTGGAAACCAGAGTGGGGGACGAGGAGGGTAGTTATAAGGGGCCAAAATTGCAGTTTGTATTATTTTTTTGTGACGCAGCACAACATTTGTACCCCACTCAGCGATCCGCCCCTGGAGATTTTACGTAGTTACGTCATGACCTACTTATTCCCAAGTTTTGGTGCACTACCTCGATCATGAGCGTCACAAAAAAATAATAAAACCGCGACGTTGATCCCTCATAACTACCTTCGTCCCCCATTCTGGTTTCCGCCCATGGGGATTTTACTTAGTTATGTCATGGTGTACTTATTTCCAAATTTTGGTGCACTATCTCAATCACGAACGTCGCAAAAAACCCCTTATATTTTTTATATTCACCCCTGCCCCTCCCTTTTGTCGGCCACGCAGCGTTCCAGCCATGGAAATTTTACTTAGTTACGTCATGGCCTACTTATTCCTAAATTTTGGTGCACTATTTCAATCACGAACGTCTCAAAAAACCCCTTATATTTTTTATATTCACCCCTACCCTCTCACCCCTTTGTCGGCCACGCAGCGTTCGGCCCCTAGACTTGACGTACTTATTCCCAAATTTTGGGGCACTACCTCGATAATGAGCTTCACAAAAACAATAATAATAACCGCGACTTTGACCCCTTATAACTACCCTCGTCCCCCACTCTGGTTTTCGGTCGTTGGGGAAAGCCATGTACACAACTAATTCAACATATCCCCGTATAGTTTTTCCATATTACTTATCACGCACAGAATCCTCTCCCAGCTCTTAGACTATAAGAAAATATAGAAAATAAAAAATAAATAAATACAGAAAATAAAATAATGATGTGCCAAATTAATGAAAAATATTTGTTTGTTACATAAAAATACTATTGAGTTTGCTATTCAAGTGTTGAATGCATAATTCAAAATTATTTAACTAAACTAAAGGTTACATTATTGATAGAATTAACATTTGCAGTTTCACAACAGTAATTATAAAGTTTGGCAGTTTGAAATCTCGTACGACAAGCGGTTATAACATCTACTCTAGCGCGTCTAGTATCAGGGAAAATAAACTTTCTGCCTAATTGCTTACATTAATGGAAACGATGTGATTACTACCAATTGTTAATATATTTTATTGCAAGACTTTCACTTAAAATTAAAAAGATATGAAATAGTAAAAAGACGCAAAAAAAAGAACGTAAAAAGTATTGTAGAAAATTGGTGGTGTGATTGACAGTGGGTGGTTGCGGAGTCACATGATTATTTTAAGCAAATATCTTCTTCTTCTTCTCCAGCCTGTTTCCATCCGCTGCTGGAAAAAGGCCTCCCCATGAGTTGTCCATTCTTGTCTGTTTTGTGCTATTTGGTGCCAGTTTCTCCCCATTATTGCTTTGATGTCGTCTAGCCATCATTTTTGTGGTATTCCTCTACTACGACTGTGCTCGCGTGGTCTCCAATATACAATGTTTCTCGTTCACCTTTCGATGATTTGTCGTGCCACGTGTCCTACCCAGTTCCATTTCATTTGCGCAATTCTTCCAATTACATCTTCTTCCTTCGTTCTGCTTCGAACGTCCTGATTTCGTATATGTTGCCTCAGGGATATTCCTAACATAGCTCGTTCAATAAAGTGATAAAATGTAGAATCGAGATAGCCCGCACGACATTTTTAAAAATGAGGTCATTCTTCTGTAATGATACCTTGCAACTTCAACTTCGAAAGCGCATGATTAAATGCTACATTTGGTCAGTCCTCTTGTATGGTGTCGAAGCATGGACATTAAAAATATCCACCATTAATCGTTTGGAGGCCTTTGAAATGTGGCTGCACAGACGTACACTGAAAATAGAAATAGGGGGTAGAGGGGGCTCCTTAGCTGTGGTGAAAGCAACCTCTCTAAGAGAAGGAACTCTGAAATCAAACCCTGGTCCTCCAAGGGGGGGTGAAGGCATCGGGCTAACTCCTCGGTACTTGTAAAAAAATGACTGAAGTGGGGTAGAGAGGACTCCTTAGCTGTGGAGAAAGCAACCTCTCTAAGAGAAGGAACTCTGAAATCAAACCCTGGTCCTCCAAGTTGGGGGTTAAGGCATCGGGCTAACTCCTCGATACTTGTAAAAACAAGCAAATGTTAAACGACCCAATAATCAGACTCGGATGAATGGACGGATCACTCGGCAACGAAAAAAGCAACGAAAAAGGACTATGAATTTTGGAACGTGGAACGTTCAAAGCCTCTCAAATAAAATGGATGAAGTTATATTAGAGCTAAAATACATGAAAATGGACATCGCAGTAGCGACAGAAACTAAGAGGAAAGGCCAAGGATCACAGAAATTGGGCTACTATGATCATTTTTATAGTGGAGTTCCAAAACACATAAGAGCTCAACAAGGAATATCGATCTTCATACGCAGAAGATTAAGAAAGCACATAACATCGTGGGAAGGAATAAATGAAAGAATGATAAAGGTCAACATGAACATATATGGCTATAGGATAACTATTTTGGGAGTATATGGTGTAAACGAGGACGCACTGGTAGCTAACAAAGATGAGTTCTATGAACAGCTCAACGATGAAATCGTCAAAATAGGAAATGCTAGAGAAATTATATTATTAGGAGACCTAAATGGCAGAACAGGCAATAAAAAACAGGATGACGTAGTAGGCAGATACGGCGAGGAATTACTCAACAATAATGGAACAAGAATAATTAACATCTGTAGACAGAACAATTTAAGAATTATGAACGGCTTCTTCCAGCATAGATGCATTCATAAATATACTCGGACCCAACCTAATATGAACCAGAAAAGTATAATTGATTATCTTTTGATAAAACAACGGAGTCGAATGAAAATTAACGATGTAAGGGTTTATAGAGGAGCAACATGCGGCAGTGACCATCATCTTCTAAAAGCGGAAGTACTGTTCCCCGGAATGAAATCTCAAAAAAATCTAAATCCACGAGAACAAGGAGGAAACAAATTGGAACCAAAAAAGAACTACAACCTAGAAAGCTTACAACAAACAAGCATAAGAACGTTATACGAAAAGCGACTGGACGAGAAACTGAAAGGACAATATACATTTATAAATACGGAACATCTTCATACACATATAACACAATGTATACACGAAGCTGCATATGAGGCATTGGGGAAGTACAAAGACAACATAAGAAATAAACCATACTGGTGGGACCTAGAAATAGCCACCGAAATAGACGATAAGAGAGAAAAGTACCGGAAATATATGAGTACACAGAAAGATTCCGATAAGGTTTTATACAAAGAAGCACAAGCAAGAGTGCGGAAAAAAATCACAGAGAAGAAAAACGAAACGTGGACAAAAAAATGCAATCAACTTAACGCCTATATAGGGGGGACAAGAAACACAGAGAGCTGGAAATTCCTTAAAACGTTGAGAACAGATACCAAAAGGGATATAATAACACCGATTACTCTGGAAAAGTGGGATGGCTATTTCAAGCAGTTACTAGTAGAAAATAGAGAAGATTTTATTAAAAACGAAGATCACGAAAGTTTCAATGTAATTTTCAGTGGCTCACCGATTCGGTTAAGACTGGAAGAAGTACGAAATGCATGCAAATCCCTAAAAAATAGAAAAGCGTCAGGGCCTGGCGACATAGCACCAGAACTGCTCAAATACGGTAGCAACACCCTGTATGAATACCTAAGAGATCTATTTAATAGATGTATGAATGGCGAAGTCATACCAAAAGAATGGCAATTGTCTGTAATTTCTACAATACACAAGAAAGGCAGTAAAAATATATGCGATAATTACCGGGGAATATCTGTCACAAGCACCATCAGCAGAGTTTACGGAAAAATTATCAAAAATAAAATAGAAGAAGAATACAAGGACTGAGAGGCCGAAGAGCAAGCCGGTTTCCGCGCTGGCAGATCCACCACTGACCACCTATATTGTGTAACACAGTTAATAGACAAACAAATAGCCTACAATCAAGAACTGCATTTAGTGTACATAGACTTAAAAAAAGCATACGATACTGTACCACAAAGTAAACTTTGGGAAGCCCTCGAAAAAACTAACATCAGTCTGAACCTCATTAAAGCTGTAAAAAATCTATACCAACATAATATAGCAAAAGTTAAGCTAGGCAAGGAAATCTCGTCAGGATTTGAAGTGAATAGGGGTCTTAAACAGGGCTGCTGTCTATCGCCGACACTATTTAAAATATATTTAGAGCAAGTTTTGAAATCCTGGAAAAGGAAATGTAAGAATATGGGTATACCGCTAAATGATGATAACATGCTATACACTCTATGTTTTACGGATGATCAGATTCTTGTGGCCCAGGATTATCACGATGTTGAATATATGACCCGAAAAATCATAGAAGAGTACCGGAACTGGGGTTTAGAAGTGAATACCAAGAAAACGGGATATATGTGCGTTGGAGGTATACAGCAGGATCTAGCGTTGGAAATGAAATAACTATTAATCACTGTCAGGAATATAAATACTTGGGTCTTAAAATTACACAAGATGGAACGTTGGACAAGAATATCCAAGAAAGGTGCACACAAGGAAGGAAAGCTATCGCATTATTGAACAAAATCCTATGGGACCAAAATATCTCCAACGAAAATAAACGTAACATCTATAACAGCATTGTTAAGAGCATTATAACATACAGCAGCGAAGTTTGGCCACTTAAAAAATATGCTCAGAACAACTGAAATGGACTTCTGGAGAAGATCTGCTGGTATATCAAGAATACAAAAAATCAGAAATACAAGAATATTGGAGATAATGGATGTAAAGCATACAATAATGGACGATATAAAAACAAAGCAACTAAGATGGTTTGGCCACGTACAACGTATGGAAGAAGACAGATTACCCAAGCCAGTGCTACGATGGGCACCAAAAGGACGGCGGAAAAGAGGAAGACCTAGGAAAAGCTGGATAGAAGGAATCCATAGGGAAATCAGAGAAAGAGGATATTTATATATATATATATATATATATATATATATATATATATATATATATATATATATATATATATATATATATATACTCTTCGACACTTTCGATCTCACTTCCACCTAAGTCGATTGAGGTATCTTGATTTGCCATCACTTTTGTTTTTTTTAAATTCATTTTTAAACCGACTTTTTCAGATTCTTGTTTAAGCTCCTTTAGCATGTTCATTAGTTCTTCGGTATTGTTGTTTATGAAGGCTATGTCATTTTGCCAAGAGGTTGGAATAGCACCCCCAAAGAGACAGTTCTTCATTAAGATTTTAACCGCCTTCAAAATTGTTTGACCTCCAGCTGTAATCATTTCCTTTGTTATTCCATCGTGTCCGGGAGTTTTTCCATTTTTCATCTGTTTTAAGGCAGTTATAACCTCCTCGTCAGTAATTTCTGGTAAAGTTTCAGATCCTACATTTAATATTCTTCATTCCATATCGTAGGTTTCAGGTTTTGCTTCACTGGACGAGTACAATTCTGTATAGTAATCTTCAACAATGCTTACTATCTGTTTTTTTTTCATTTATAATAATTCCAAATGATATAATGATTTGAACAAATATAAGAAAATCAAATTATTTCCCACTTCATTTTTTCCGAGGACATCAACTATTTCTTCAGTTTGTCGGGGATATGTCTATAGCAAAATTGTTTTATCCACTTGTGTCATCAGCCTTGTGTAGGCCGGTTTTTTTACCACCCCACACCAGATTGGTGCCGCATAGAGGCTGATCGACGGCCCCACATCTTATAACGTCCTCCTTCTTTTGAATTTGGGTCCCCCAATTTAGGATATTGTGATTCCAAGTTCAGCCACAATATTGCCAGCCATCCAGATCACTTCCCATACCTACTCTCCCCGCCTTCCGTTCTGGTGTAATGACACTTCTACGTATTTCCACGTTACGTGTTACTTAGATGATAGGCATGTCTCCGTACATTGTTATTCTACACTTTGCCTGTGCCACTTCCCCTTCAGAATGAAGGCTTCGGTCTTCTTTGCCACAATTTTCAGTCATTATTTTGTTGTCTATTCCTTCACGATGAAGCATCCGTTCCGAACCCGGTATATGAGAGATATATGTTATGGCTCATCCTGCGCCATTACTAGTACTAGCTAGTTACTAGTACAGCGAAGTTATTCGCAAATGCAAAGCAGATTGTACCATCATCTGCCAGATCCTTGGGGAACCTCGGCTATCACGCGTCGACGATCATGTCATTTTCCACCATAATCCTTTTCTCCGACAGATACTCATCAACCACATTCATCAGGTAACCAGGACATTTTCTCTCTTCCATTGCCTTTATTACAAGGTTCCAATACAGCGTATTAAGTGCATTCCTTATATTGAACAACACCATGACCAGCGGTCTTCATCCCCTCCGTTACGTAGTGCTTCGAATACACTCACGATTGCATCAATTATGCTTTTACTTTTGGAAAAATCAAATAGCCTCTAGGATGAGCCTCCTGATCACGCAGTCATGTTATTGAGGCAAATGGGGTGACCATTTTCCCCAAATTTGAGGAGCAGTATCAACCTAGATATCCTACAAGACTCAGAACAGGTCTGTGCTGCCAACATGGAATAGATTTTTCTATTGGCGTAACTTCTGAGGACAAAGGCTAAGTCTGGACCTGGGAACTCAATTAACTACAACTACATTTGTCTAACACACCAGGACAAAAGCAATCAGAAAGGCTCATAAAAGTGTCACCTACTGCTACAAACCGCCATCCCGAAATGGGTAAAAAAGGTCACTGGCCATCTCACTTGTCACTGCCCTCTAAGGTATCTCAAAGAATTTGGGCAAATCAGATCTGTGACAACGAAAAAGAAACGGCAGAGCATATAATATGCAACTGCGTAACACTGTTCTGCAGACGACTAAATTTCCTAGGAGAGATCTGTGTACGCTCTCTGACATAGGAAACAAGTCACTTAGAAAGCTTACCAACTTCATCGGAAGTATAAGCATTCTATAGTTTAACTAGATTAAGGTATGAACAAAAGATCTATTAGGTCGAATTACGGAAAGTGGAGAGGCATTTAAGTGATGACATGAATGGATTACAATACCTTTTAAATGCCATTGACACAGTGGGAAGAGAGTTTGGCCTAAACATAAACTGTTCAAAAACAAAATACATGGTATTTAGCCGTTTGGCCCATCAAGATTCACGGTTATATGTTGATGGTCAAATAATTCAAAGAGTACCCAGTTTTAAATATCTTGGTTACCATATTACTAAACAACTAGATCCAGATAAAGAGATAAAATGTAGAATCGAGATAGCCCGCACGACATTTTTAAAAATGAGGTCATTCTTCTGTAATGAAAACTTGCAACTTCAACTTCGAAAGCGCATAATTAAATGTTAAATTTGGTCAGTCCTCTTGTATAATATCGAAGCATGGACGTTAAAAATATCCACCATTAATCGTTTGGAGGCCTTTGAAATGTGGCTGCATAGACGTACACTGAAAATACCATGGACGGCTATGCTGACGAATGTGACAGTCCTTAAGAGAGCAAATGCTGCCCGCGAGCTGCTTGATAACATCAAATATAGAAAGATGGCCTATTTTGAACACTTAGTAAGGGGAGACGGGTATAATATTCTTCAAATTATTATGATGGGTAAAATCGAAGGACGCAGAGGAATTGGTAGAAAGCAGGCCTCTTGGTTGGAGAATATCCGGGAGTTGACAGGGATAAAGAAAGCAGAACAACTATTTAGAATAGCTCGAGACAGAGACAGTTTCGCCATGTTAATCGCCAACGTCAAGGGGACTTGATAGGGCACGTTAAGAAGAAGAGGGAGAGGCTGCATGGACTTACTGCCTCACATATTCTAATAATCTCTAGTATGTGTTGTATATTCATATTTATATGGTAAGTATACTAACATTATAGGAGCTAAACAAAATATTAACATATAAATTCATAAGTTTCTGCTAAAGACAAACACACACAATTTTTATTTATTCCAACCATAAAATATACGCTCGGTCACCTAACATCCTTTTTAAAATGCTTTCATGTCGGCTGTTGCTCTATAACTTACGATTCTTTAGGGAGCTCTATATTTTTCGGGAGCAAGGCGAAGCTATATTTACTTTTATCCAACAACGATATGTTCTGAATAAACATGATAAAGAAACTACTTCGGAAACTAAAGTATTTTAAATCCACATGTTTCGAGCGGATATCTTCTTTCGGAAAATTTAGAGGGGTTAGAGTTTTTAGTTAGTTTATAAAGTTTGGTTTGAGTTTTAAATCTTTTTTAAATAAATTACGATAAAAAATAATCAGAAAAAATTATCCCTTGTATACACATATCTATTCCTTTTTTCTTATTGTCTTTTGATCCTTATTATTAGGATTCGGATTTACAAGCATGGCGAAATGAAAAAAAAAACGCTTCAAAAGCCTAACTATTCTAAAAAAGCATTTTATTATACAAAAAACAGATGAAAATAAACATATGAATTTTGACAAAATAATTTTTCTTACGAAAATTAGTCTAAAATATAATATAATAATTTCTATGCCTAACTTAAGAACTAGTAAGTAGCTATTCTAAATTAAACTGAACTGAAACTTAAAAGAACTGAAAAAAAAAATGCTTTTTCATACGAGAGTGCAAAAATGTCTACTTTCGCGCACGCATTTTAGTTTAGAAAGTTTTACTTTTCCGCACGCGTGTTACTTTTCCGCACGCGTTTTACTTTTCCGCACGCGTGTTAATTTAGATATGATAATATAGCCTTAAAGTAATTATAATACATGCAATAAACTAATATTTAGATAATATTTAACAATTTATTTCAAATATATCTTATTGTGTTCATGTATTAATGAAATTAACGCGAGAATTCGAGGAAATAAAATAATTTTGACATAATATTCGAAAGTCAAATCAGTAGACAATAACAGTGGTTTTGAATCGTCGTCATGGAAACCAAGATCGTCGTCATGCTTACCAATTATGCTGAAACTTTTTGTCAAAGAATTCATTTGTGTATGTATTTTCAGTAATAATTGCACAAGAGCTCTAAAATTCTATATTAATTTTAGAGATCGAGTGCAATTTGTTGCGATTATTTCATGAATACAACTGTTCAAAACCAAAATTTTATTGTATTTTATTTATGTAAGTAAAAATTAGTACAATTAAACGAAAAAAAGGTACAAAATATACGGGAAAACTTTTAAGTATTTAAAAAAGCACTGGGAAGAAGATCCGTGTTGAGCTGCCCCCCCCCACTTGCAAAAATTAAAAAACAAATAGCCCTGATTTATGAGCTATTTATGAGCTCTCATATTCCGCAAACTAAAAATTTTGAGCTCGTTCCACTGAGCAGGAATTTAATACCCTAGTGGGGGGGCTGAGTCAGCCCCCCCACTACTTAAAAATAGGAATATTGAATCGGTTTTTGCGGCAGAATTACGAGCTATTTATGAGCTCTTGAAATTATATAGTTTCGATTTTTGAGCTCATCCCCTTCACCCCCAAACAACCCTTTAATTGATTTAACTTAAGAGAAAGATGCTGAGAAAACTTAAAATATATCGTATTGCGAATATAATTCCTATAGCTTATATACTCTAAGAATAAACTATTAAATCAAGAGCATTTCGATTATTGAGCTACAACCCCTTCGCCAGAAAACCACCCTATCTTCCCGGCTTAAGAGAAAGTTGTATTTAAAATGCGTTAAACTAATTATTTGGCGACTACATATCATTTAATAATTTATAAGCTTCCAAATTACGCGCATTTAGATCAGTAAATTGCAATTTATTTTGTATAGTGCAGTCACTGAAGGTAAAAATCAACGATTACCTTCAATTTCGGTGAACCTTCATCGATTTTCACGAAAATTGGTCAGTGGTTAGAGGATACGTCAAGAAACAAAGGTGACATGGTACCACTTTGCGCCTTTACCCTGAGGGTGGATACCGCCCCTTCTCGGGGGTGAAAATTATTTTATAAAAAATAAATGCACAAATCAATAAAAGAACAAATTAAAAGCAAAATTTATTATATAAAGTTAATAAAATAAGTCAATACTTTTTAAGTTATTAAAGATCAAAGATTTTAATTATTTGTGAAAAAAATGCATGTTTTGAAAAGGTTTTTTGTAAATCACTGAAAAACTTTAAGTTTTTACAAAAAAGTTAATAGTAGTTTAATTCCTATAGCTTATATTCTAAGAATAAACTCTTAAATCACGCGTCTTTCGATTATAGAGCTACAACCCCTTCGCAAGAAAACGACCCCATATTCCCGGCTTAAGAGAAAGTTGTTCTTAAAATAATTTAAATTAATTATTTGGCGACTACATATCGTTTAATAATTTATGAGCATGCAAAATATACGCCTCTCAATTATTGAATTGCCATTTTCTTTCTATAGTGCAGTCACTGAAGGTAAAAATCAACTAGTACCTTCGATTTCGGTAAATCTCCATTCATTTTCATGAAAATTGGTGAGCGGATTTTGATACTATCAACTTTTTCTGCATCTTATTTTTCATAGGTATTTCTAAGTACTTTGACAAGTATTTAGTACCTAAGTGTTATAAAATGCATCTCTTTCCCGTTATTTATGCTTGAACCCTTAGATTTTAACAGTCGCGGAAAAAAATATACATTTAATTACCAATAACTTACTTTAAATTAACATTAAAGGGTTTTTCAAGTAAGCAATTTATTATATTTTTTATTAGCTTCAATTTTAGTGATGAAAACTTTTTTGTAAAAACTTACAGTTTTTGAGTCATTTATGAAAAATCGCTCTAAAGCATGCATTTTCTTTCCAAAAATTAAAATATTTGATCTTTAATAACTCAAAAAGTATTGATTTATTTTAATCACATTATATAACAAATTTTGCTTACAATTTGTCCCTCTCTCGATTTGTGGGGTTATTTTTAATAAAGTAATTTTCACTCCCGAGAAGGGGTGACATATACCCCAGGCTAAAACCCCAAGTTGTTATTGTCAATTCGTGAAAATAAATGGAGATTTACCGAAATCGAAGGTACTAGTTGATTTTTACCTTCAGTGACTGCACTATAGAAAGAAAATGGCAATTCAATAATTGAGATGCGTATATTTTGCAAGCTCATAAATTATTAAAGGATATGTAGTCGCCAAATAATTAATTTAAATTATTTTAAGAACAACTTTCTCTTAAGCCGGGAATATGGGGTCGTTTTCTTGCGAAGGGGTTGTAGCTCTATAATCGAAAGACGCGTGATTTAAGAGTTTATTCTTAGAATATAAGCTATACGAATTAAACTACTATTAACTTTTTTGTAAAAACTTAAAGTTTTTCAGTGATTTACAAAAAACCTTTTCAAAACATGCATTTTTTTCACAAATAATTAAAATCTTTGATCTTTAATAACTTAAAAAGTATTGACTTATTTTATTAACTTTATATAATAAATTTTGCTTTTAATTTGTTCTTTTATTGATTTGTGCATTTATTTTTTATAAAATAATTTTTACCCCCGAGAAGGGGCGGTATCCCCCCTTAGGGTAAAGGCACAAGGTGGTACCATGTCACCTTTGTTTCTTGACGTATCCTCTAACCACTGACCAATTTTCGTGAAAATCGATGAAGGTTCACCGAAATTGAAGGTAATCGTTGATTTTTGCCTTCAGTGACTGCACTATACAAAATAAATTGCAATATACTGATCTAAATGCGCGTAATTTGGAAGCTTATAAATTATTAAATGATATTATGTAGTCGCCAAATAATTAGTTTAACGCATTTTAAATACAACTTTCTCTTAAGCCGGGAAGATAGGGTGGTTTTCTGGCGAAGGGGTTGTAGCTCAATAATTGAAATGCTCTTGATTTAATAGTTTATTCTTAGAGTATATAAGCTATAGGAATTATATTCGCAATACGATATATTTTAAGTTTTCTCAGCATCTTTCTCTTAAGTTAAATCAATTAAAGGGTTGTTTGGGGGTGAAGGGGATGAGCTCAAAAATCGAAACTATATAATTTCAAGAGCTCATAAGTAGCTCGTAATTCTGCCGCAAAAACCGATTCAATATTCCTATTTTTAAGTAGTGGGGGGGCTGACTCAGCCCCCCCCCCCCCACTAGGGTATTAAATTCCTGCTCAGTGGAACGAGCTCAAAATTTTTAGTTTGCGGAATATGAGAGCTCATAAATAGCTCATAAATCAGGGCTATTTGTTTTTTAATTTTTGCAAGTGGGGGGGGCCAGCTCAACACGGGTGGGAAGACGTCAGTTCATAACAAGCTTTTACTCTAAAAGCAGATTCTAAAATCTAACTGAACGTATGGCATCCAGCTATGGAGTTGTACAAAAAAAAAATAATACTAAAATAATTAAGACTTTCCAAAATAAAGTAATGAGATGCATTAACGCACTTCCGCAACCAAGATATCCACAAAGACCGAAGGGTGGGATATGACGGGTAAAAAATCGCCTGCAGGCACGAAGAAAGGTTTTTGCAGCACCAAAACGTCGAGGCCATTACGTTTCTGGATAACCCTAGTCAAAAAAGAAGACTAGAGAGTACAAAGTCATATGAGTTAGTGTGGTAGAAGCTAAGTGCAAATTAAGTGAAAAAGCTATTGTAATTAGCGTACAAGAAACAAATGCTTTAAAAATTAGAACAAGCTAAGAATACACACTGAATGTGGTTATGAGCTATTACCTCCGATTTCGTTGAACCTCCATCGATTTTTATCAAAATTGGTAGGTGGTTAGAGGATACCTTAAGGAACAAAGGTGACAGAGTGCCAACTTGCGCTTTTTGCATTTTAGGGGGTGAAATCTACCCCCTTTTAAATATAATTTTTGATATGTCTGAAACTGCAGTCACTGAAGGTTTTTACCTCCGATTTCGTTTAACCTCCATCGATTTTAATGAAAATTAGGGAGTTGTTAGAGGATACCTCGAGAAACAAAAGTTATATGGTACCAACATGCGCTTTTTGCCTGTTAGGAGAGAAATCCACCCTATTTTTTATATTTCTGAAAGTGTAATCGCTGAAGAATTTTCACCTCCGGTTTCGTTGAACCTCCATCGATTTTCATGAAAATTGTTAACTGATTAGAGTATACCCGATGAAATAAAAGTATTACAGTGCCAACTTGCGCTTTTTGAATTTTAGAGGTGAAATTCACCCTATCTTTTTAATGGTAAAAATGCAGATTTCAGGGTTCTGGCGGAAGTAATCTCGTTTAATATAATATCTCGTCGAATAAAATAAATGTTTTTTTTTAACATTCATATGCATGCTTTATAATTTTAATTAATTTTTCAGCCCTTTTAGCAACCACCCCTCTAATCGAAAACCATGGAAAAATATTTTTGATTGAATATTTTCGTGGGCAACTAATAAAATTTCACGTAATATATTGTTGCTACAATGTTTAGCCAGAGTCCACAATAACTCCCAAATAAAAGCAGTTAGGTATGTGGAATACTTGGAATACTTGGAATACAGGGTGTGAATATTTACAGGTAGGAAATTAACAAAAACAAAACGTTACTTTAAGTACTTCGTATAACATTGCAAAACCTTATATTTTAAGAAAGAAAATATCGAGGAGAATCCAAAAGTGTAAAAATATACAGGGTGTTTCCATTAAAAAAAAGATAAGTTTGTTCCAACTTTTCAATAGGTTTGGCCCTGTATATTTGGAAATATTTTTAAATTCTGATCCTATCTATGCCCCAATGTCAGCTAAATAATTTTTTTCATATCTCTTACTACAATCGAGTAAATGGACTTTACTACTAAGGGTATTCCGAACCCTTTATACATACAAAATCTCTGCTACAAAAATTTTACCAAAAAAAAATGATATTGATTATTTTAGAATAACTCCGTTAATTTTTATGGTATTAGGTTTATCCGACAACCATTTCAAAGATAATTACAAGGGCTGTAACACCTTATTAAACTTGATTTTCTAAATCCATTATTTTTTAAAAGACAAAAGGTTAAAGTGCCTCCGTTACATGGTACTCACAGTAAAATTTAGGCTTTAAACGTTCGTACCTCGGTTATTTTTTATCATACAAAAATTAAAAGATAAGTAAAAGCTTTAACACACGAAAAACTAAAATTTAGTTCTGTATCATGTCATACGTATATCGAGCACTTTTGGACTTATTATCAAAAGAAAATTAAATTTACGATAATTTGAAAAATTCTGATTTTTTTAAATCATATTTTTTTCAAAAATATGCATTCTAAACCACTCAAAATTTTTGAGGTCATTAAAAATGTTAAAATAAAGGAAGATTCGTAGG
Organism: Diabrotica virgifera virgifera; assembly: GCF_917563875.1. Classification (NCBI taxonomy): domain Eukaryota; kingdom Metazoa; phylum Arthropoda; class Insecta; order Coleoptera; family Chrysomelidae; genus Diabrotica; species Diabrotica virgifera. The sequence continues at coordinate 218,986,967 of NC_065448.1, read as the reverse complement.
GATTACTATGCATTTTAATTTTTGTTGAAATGGCGTATGTTTTATTTTTAATTTTTTCCTAAATAATTCGAAAAGGTCCTATTTTTTTTTTCATCATAACTTGCTTAATTTTAATGCTATCGACTTTTTCTATAGCTTTTTGATAGGTATTTCTAAATACTTTAAAATCTGTTTAGTAGCTATTTTCTACTCCACGAACATACAACTGTGTTGAATTATCTCGACAAGGAATATTTTATTGTGCAAAATATGAAGAACGAAAGTAAATTGCAAATTACATTGTTGTTTATTGGAATAATTATTAGAGCCATTTACTTTCGTACTTCTTATGTTGACCACTAAAATATTCGTTGTCGCGATATTCCAAAACAGTCGTATATTCGTGGAATGAACCATATATTTAATAAAATGCATCGTTGTCCTGTTGTTTAAGCTTGAATAACTACTTAGATTTGAGTACTTGCCGATAAAAAATACACCAATTACTTATAACTCAGTTAGTGTATATAATAAAAAGTTTTTATAATAACTTTTTTATTTAATTTTTTATTAGCTTCAATTTTGGTAATGACAACTTTTCTGAAAAAACTTACTGTTTTTGAGTTATTATTTACTAAAAACCGTGTTAAAACAGCATTAAACTAAAAATCAAAATTTTGGATTTTTAATAACTCAAAAACTAGTGATTTATTTGAATAACTTTATATAACTAGTTTAACTTAAAATTGGACCCTATATCGATTCCTGGGGGTATTTTTAATAAAATAATTTCAACCCCTGAAAAGAAGGAGCATCCCCCTCAGGGTAAAAGCGAAAATTGGCACCATGTCACCTTTGTTTCTTGAAGTATCTTCTAACTACTCACCAAATCGAAGGTGAAAACCTTCAGTGACTGCCCTATACTAGGTTATTCTTAGATTAAAATTAGATAGTAAGTTACGATCTCTAAAAAAAGTTACTTATTGATCTTTGACTGGATTGTAGCATTAAATAAACAATATGAAAAAGTATGTGAAACAAAAATATTCCTGCTTTTACCATAAGAATATATTTACCATAAGAAATCCGGACGCTTGGTTATTACCTTCTTAATACCGTATTTGTATTATCAAGAGTAAAAAACCATTAAATTCAAGCTCTCCATATTACCTTTTTAATCTCAAAACTTGTAAGCAGAAAATATCACGAAGTTAAACACTAAACCGTTGCTTTTTAACTTAATTGAATCTAAAACTTTTTGTCTTTTAAAGTTCTTGAACTAATTTTCGCTTATCGAGACGGTTTGAAGCCCATCAGTTAGCATAGCATGGTGTTTTCACAGTGGCTTTTTATGATCCACAAACTTTTATGGTTCTCAACATTTTAAACTTCATGTTCGTACTTTGTAAACAAATCAAATTTAGTGTTATACTAAGAAATGGGAAGAAGTTCTTTGTTACATTTTCTTTGAAGGAATATTGGAAACTATTACCGAGCATAAAATGCAAAGTAACTGATCTTTTCCACGGGCAAAAAGTTAAAAGAACATACATACAGAGTCGTTCCTCTTCTATCTTTAGGTGTCAAGCGAGGTGCTTCTAGCTTTTGATAAATTTTCTCTATTCTTTTCTGTTCATCGGCATTGTATTGCGTCTTCCCTTGCCAAGATCTTTTATCAGAGAACGCGTTAACTGGTTAGAGGCTGACAGGGGATGAGTGATATTGACTGATGAATCCGGATTTTGTTTGTACAATAAAGATAGATGTGTTTTTTCTTCTTTCATGACCTTTGGAAACTGCGCCCATTTAGCCAGCAACACTTCTTAAAATCAACGCCCGACTATACACCAAGACCATTACGAATCCAATCGAACAATCAAGGGTAGGAAAGGAAAAAAAAACTTTTCGAACTCAGGTCGTTCAGGGTGACTAACCACAGGCTAAGTAGGGATACGGGGTATTATTAATTTACACGCAGGGCCGAATTTACCACTAGGCCGACTAGGCACTGGCCTAGAGCGCCAAATTTGTTAGGGCGCGGAACAGGCAGATTTTGTTCGGTGTATCACAAAACCGGCAACCAACTTACACATCATCAAAGCAGCACTATCCATCAGATAAAAAAGACAGTTATTTAACTGATAAGCTATTTTCTGGTAAACTTAAAAATGGAGAAATAATAAATATAAATTGGATGTCATTTTCTCAGAGAAAAGGGTCTGTGTTTTGTGTACCATGCATATTATTCAGTTGCTCTGCTAACGCAAATACATTTACAACCGGTTTTAATGATTGGAAAAATGCTTCATAAAGAGTGGTAGACCACGATAATTCTCCTTTGTCATAAGTCACGCCACAAAACATTAAAATTGAGATGTCAAATAAAAGGACATGTTACTTCAAGTCTTGCTGATCAGTCAAATAAGGAAACTAAAAACTGGAAGAATGTTCTTAAGCGTGTTGTTGCCGCTGTAAAATTTCTATCCACAAAATGATTAGCTTTTCGTGGTAGCCATGAATATTTAGGACTGTTTGATCAAGGCATCTTTTTAGGTTTAATACAATTTTTATTCGAATTTGACTCCTTTCTTGCAGAGCAATTGAAAATATATGGCCACGGAGGTTCCGGTACAACTTCATACATTTCCTAGTCAACATATTATGAAGAGGTTATCCTTCTTATAGTTGAAAATGTTCGAAGACAAATATTAAATGAAGCTAAGGAAGCAAACTATTTTGGGATTATGGTAGACTCCACTCCAGACATATCTCATATTGACCAATTAACGTTTGTACTAAGGAATATAACTAGAGATGGCATACCCGTAGAACGCTTTTTGTGTTTTTGCCTAACGTCGATTGCCTAACGCCTAATGATAAAGTCGATTTGGATATCACAGAATGCCGTGGTTAGACATATGGCAATGCCAGTAATATGGCAGGGACGCAGGTGTTCAAACCAGAATAAAAAAACGATGTACTCAGGCTGAGTATGTCCCACGTGCCGCTTATTCCTAAAATCTGTTAGGATCTGTGGCCGTTAGTTCATGTGTGGTTGCTGTTTCTTTTTTTGGTCTACTTCAAGGACTATACAATTTTTTCACAAGTTCAACACATCGATGGGAGCTTTATTTTAACAAAAATCTAAAACACCTTGGTTAGTGAGAAACGATGCTTGTCGAGCTCTGAAAGAAAATGGGCCGGTAATTACATAATCTTTAAAACCAATAGAGAATGACATAAACGAAAAACCTTCATGCCGTAGTGATGCATCTGCTCTAAGATTAAACCTTGAATCACTAGAGACAGTATTTTTGTCCATATTTTGGAGTACCATTTTAGAACGATTACAAAAAGTCAGTACTAAGCTTCAGTATGAAACTACAACTTTAAGTAAAGTAAAAGGATATTACCAGTCGTTGGCTGCTTTTTGGTAGAGCTTGGTAAAGCCAAAAGTTGTGTTGGTTATAAGGGGGTGGGGGAGGCGGAGATCAAGGCGTAGGGCGCCAGAAATATTAATGCCTAGTAGGGTTCAACGTGTAAATCCGGCCCTGTTTACACGACTAATTTTATGATCTAAAGTTTCAATTTACACGACTTAACATAATCTAGAATCTAGAAGAATCCTAAAGATTAACGGTTTGTTCAAAGCTAGAAAGTTCATCAGATTATATGGGGGATAAACGATTTCTTGCAATAGCTGTATTTTCAATAGATTTCTTTGTGTCACATATTTGTCACATGCAAAAAATATATGATCCCAGTCACTTAATGGGTCTATTGAATAAAAAGAAGTATTTACTTTTACTTACAAATATTTAAGTATTTATTAATACTAATTGAATAAAGTCATTTCTTTAATGCTTTATTTAATTACTATTAAGTAAATACTTGAATACGAGGAAGTAAAAGCAAATACTTCTTTTTATTCAATAGACCCATTGTATTGCAATTTTCGCACAAATCTGACTGTATTACATTGATTTTATATACAATATATTTTATATACTAAAATTTGTAGATGTGCGGGATAACAGGCGTGCGCCAAGGGTGTATTTTATCACCATTGTTATTTAATTTATATAGTGAAGCCATCTCAGAATTAGCGTTGGCCGAAGTCAATGAGGGCCTAATAATAAAGGTTAGCCACTTAATAATATAAGATATGCTGACGATACCGTACTTTTAGCGGGAACACTAGAAGAATTGCAACACCTTGCTCAACAACTAAATATACATTGCAACGATTATGGACTAAAAATAAATTTGAAGAAAACCAAGTTCATGGTATTTACAAAAGCACAAAACATCAGAGTTAGACTAGTACTGGATAATACAGAAATTGAGCAAATATCTTCGTACAAATACCTCGGAGCATGGATCACAGAAGATACTGATCAGACAAAAGAAATAAGATGCCGCATTGAAATTGCACGATCCATTTTTAACAGAATGAGGAAACTTTTCTCTAATCGCAATATCAATATAACGCTCCGGATAAGAATGCTTCGTTGTTATATTTTCTCCACCCTTTTGTATGGGGTTGAGGCATGGACACTAAAACAATCCCACATTAAAAACCTGGAAGCATTCGAAATGTGGTGTTATAGACGTATTCTGAAAATATCATGGACAGATCGTAAAACAAACGCACAAGTGCTCGAACAACTAGGAAAACAATTCGAAGTTTTAAATTCCATAAAAATCAGGAAGTTGGAATACTTGGGGCACATCATGAGAGGTGAAAAATACGAACTATTAAGGAATATAATGCAGGGCAAAATCAAAGGCAGAAGAAGCGTAGGAAGACGTAAGATCTCGTGGCTACGCAATCTCCGTGAATGGTTTGGATGCAGCTCAATTGAACTGTTCCGGCGCGTAACCAACAAAATTATAATTGCCAGAATGATTTCCAATCTCCGATAGGAGCGGAACTTTAAGAAGAAGAAGGGATAACAGGCACGGCTAAATTTTAGTCGAGAGATAGTAACAATATCGTGTCTTGAAAAATCTAAATTTTTATGCCAATAATTTGTCGGGATTTTCGGATGTAAAAGATTATAACTTGTCGGACAATTTATACAGTATTGATTGCATTGAAGTTTCCAGTTATCATGTAGTCTGCTTTTACTTATGGTTATTAGTGATATTGAGAAAGTAACTATTCGTTACAAAGTACTCGTTACTTACGAATACCGAAAGTAACGATTACTATACAGAGAGGCAAATCGTTACTTTGATTACTCTGATTATTCGTTACTTCGTACCAATCGTATCAGAGCGAGTAACGACTATTATATCTACTTTGATTACTCTGATTACTTCGATACTTTGTACCAATCGTATCAAAGCGAGTAACGACTACGACTATTATAGTTGTTATATCAGAATACCTATACAAAATACCTACCTACTGAGAAATACGATTCTCGATATGATCACCGGTACTCAAATAGAAAAGTAACAAAAGTAATCATAGTAATCAAATCATTTTTATCCCTTAAACAGATCGGTGAAGGTCGTTGTTATATCGGAATACCTATACAAAATACCTACCTACTGAGAAATACGATTCCCGATATGATTACCGGTACTTAAATACAAAAATAACAAAAGTAATCATAGTAAGTAATCAAAGTAACGAATACTGTAAAAAATGATTACTTTATACAAAATACCTACCTACTGAGAAATACAATTCTCGATATGATTACCTGTACTCAAATACAAAAGTACCTACCAAAAGTAATCATAGTAATCAAACTAACGAATACTGTAAATGATTACTTTTTACAAAAGTAACGATTTGTAACGAATACTCGAATGGTTATACATTCTTGAAGTCCAATATCATTCAATGTTTCCTCGCCACTGAAAATGCTGTATTTTGCCAGCTGATCTACTTTTTCATTATTTTCAAGACCAATATGAGCTTCTATCCATATGAATACTATATTACACTGCTTAGTTGTTAGATTAGATAATAGTATTTTTAATTATTTTATGCAGGGATTTACGTTAACAGAATTTTCGTCTAGTTGACTAGAGAAACTTTTTAAAACTGATAATGAGTCGGATACTATGTTTATTTGTTTGAGATTTTTATTTTCGGCGTATTGGCATGCTTTTATGATAGCTATGGTTTCTGCTGAAAATATTGATGTATTCGAATTGTTTAAATTTTTCTTTAACATCTAGTGATGGTATGTAAAAGGCACAGGCCGACACCATCACTTTGGTTTGAAGCATCGGTATATATTTGTAGGTGATTAGGGTATTTTGCAGTATAATCATTAAGGGTAGTTTTGTAAGTGTGTGAAGTTCAGAATATATGAGGGAGTTAGAATTATTGATATTTCTAAATCCTGAAAGAAATCCGATTGAGGTGGCTTTTTAATAATTTTGCTAATATTGTAAGTATTACGGAATGCTGAACATAAGGTGGGAGAGGTTTTTTAGACCAATATTTTATAGATAAATCGAAGTAATTTAGTGCAGAAATTTTCTTACTTATTATTGGATATTTTTTATAGGATTTTAGAATAAACTTTTCAGATAAAAATTGTCTTCTGAATTCTAAGGGAGGTTCTAGAGCTTTTACACGCTGATAGATGTGTTCGTGGGTTAATATGCCGGATATGTGATAAGAATGGGAGAGGATAGGCTACCAATAGACTACCATAACTTCCTTTTGTTAACATATATCTTCATTCCGTTTTCGTTCAGTATTTATTTCAATATTTCCAAATTGTTCTTAAGTTCTTTTTCATTTTTTGCAATTAGCACCAGATCGGTAGCAAGTGCTCCTTTCGAGATTTCCTTTTTATAGATTTCTATACCATACATTCAGTTTTTTACTCCTTGTTTTGGATTTCTTACTTTGGAGACTAAGTGCTCCTCCATGCCTTAACCCTCTATTTATTGTAAACGTATCTGATTGCACTACGGCATTGTTGGTCTCATTGTATATTTTTTTATATCATTTTTAGTATCTTGTTGACCAGTACTTTTCTCTTAGTATTTTCAAGAGTTTCATACACGTACATGGCATTGTCAATCCTCGGTAGTTATTACATTATCTACATAATCTCCTTTTTTGTAAATGGGTACTATTAATGGCGCTTTTCAATCTTCCGTAATATTTTCAATTTTCCATAATTTATTCATTGTTATTTTCTTGAAATCCTCTGAACAACAGACTATAAATTACAATGTTACCTAGGTTTACCCACTTTAGATTTAGTCCATCACTCTTCATTCTATTAATAGACATATCTTTTTTATTTAGGTGTAAAATTCACCATAAATATTTTGTTGCATATTATGTCAACAAGTTCTTAAAAATTAGGCTCGGAATTACAATGTTGTCTAGGTTAACCCGCTTTAGAATTAGTCCACCACTGTTTGTTTATTAATAAAAATTTATTTTTATTTGGGTGTAAAATTCATCATAAATATTTTGTTGCATATTAGGTATATGTCAACAAGTTCGTCATCATCATGATCATCATCATCTAGCCGTCGATGTTACGGTCAATCAATCCAGCCTTTTCATCAATTTTACAGTCTTTGCTCAGTATATTATCACCGGCAATACACACTGTTCATATACACGAGCGGGACACCCTCAAAAAAGCGCTTAGTTTTCGAGATACTGACCACGAAGGGCCGAAGGGCTAATTTTATTCATACTTTATGTTTTCGAGGGTGCTGAAAACGAAAATGAAGTTTATTTTGAATTTTATGTGGGGGAACAGTGTCAAAATCACAATTTTAACCTAAAAATAAAAAAAAAATGAAATCACGTTTTTTTGCTTTTACCTCGCTACAACTCTGTTCCATTTTAATATTTTTTTCTGAAATTTTTACGGTATATATCTCTAACGTTTGTGAAGACAACGGTACCTGTTTCAAGCTTTTATTCTAATCTTGATAAAAATTATGAATTGTTCAAAGGAAAAGGTGCGGATTTGTGCATTGCACAGTTTAATCGCAAAAGTTGTGTGACGGAGTTTAAAATTTAGCTTCCTAATTACGTTTATGTTAAAGTAGAGAGTACAAAGAAGTTTTCTGGTAAGTTTTAGATCAAAATGTTTTATAAAAAAAATAGTGCATGTTTTAATGTCGATATAAGAAATCCCCAATATAACGCTTATTTTTCGAGATACTGACCATTTTCTTAAACCATTTCTTAAAATTTAAAGTTGCACCATATTTTTTCTATAACACATCTAGATCTAAATCTCCCCATAAAACTTCTTTGACCTCTATGGTTTAACATAAATGAAATCAAATAGATAAATTTTCAATTTTGTCACTTAATTTTTGCGATTTAACTCTGCAATCCACGAATCTGCACTTTTTATTTTTTAAAATTCATAACTTTTATAAAAAAAAGACTGAAAGACTACAGTTACTTTCATAGTCTTCACAAAGGTGAGAAATATATGCTGTAGAAATTTTAGTAAAAATATTAAAATCGAACAGAATTGTAGTGAGTTAAACGTAAAAATTCGTGACTTCACTTTTTTTCTCATTTTTAGGTTAAAATTGCGATTTTGACAATGTTCCCTCACATAAAATTTAAAATAAACCACTTTTTCATTGTCCAAGACCAAAACTAGCCATTCACCTCCCATGGTCAGTATCTCGAAAAATGTTATGTCTCGAAAAGTGTTATTTTGGGGATGTATAACGTCTATATTAAAAGTTGCGCCATTTTTTTTTTCTATTACACATTTGTAACTAAAACTTTCCAGAAAATTTTTTTGTACTCTATGTTTTAACATAAATGTGAATAATAAGGTAAATTATAAATTTTGCCTCTCAACTTTTGCCATTAAACTTTGCAATTCACGAATCTGCACCTTGTAATTTAAAAATTCATAACTTTTACTAAAATAAGACTAAAATCTTAAAACAAATACCGTTGTCTTCAAAACAGTGAGCAACATATAGTGTACAAACCTTAGAAAAAAATATTAAAACTGACCAGAGTTGTAGCTAGTTAAACGCAAAGAAAAACGTGATTTCACTTTTTTTAATTTTATGGTAAAATTACGATTTCGACAATATTCCCCCACCTAAAATTTAAAATAAATTTCATTTTCGTTTTCAACACCATCAGAAAGGTAATCTAAGACCAAAATTAGCCATTCACCACACATGGTCAGTATCTCGAAAAATAAGCGTTATATTGGGGATTTCTAATGTTGATAATTAAAGTTGCACTTTTTTTTTCTATAAAATATTTTGATCTAAAACTTTTCAAAAAACTTCGTTGTACTCTATACTTTAACATGCATGTGATTAAAAAGCTAAATTTTAAACTTCGTCGCTCAACTTTTGCGATTGAACTTTGCAATTCAGAAATCTACTTAAAAAAATTCATAACTTTTATTAGAATAATACTGAAAACTTGAGGTAAGTACCATTGTCTTAAGAAAGGTGATAAATATATACTGTAAAAATTCATTACAGAAATTATCAGAAAAAAATATTAAAAGGGAACAGAGTTGTAGCAAGGTAAACACAAAAAAACGTGATTTTTTTTATTTTTAGCTTAAAATTGCGATTTTGACAATGTTCCCTCACAAAAAATTCAAAATAAACTTCATTTTCGTTTTCAGCACCCTCGAAAATAAAAAGTATGAATAAAATTAGCCCTTCGGCCCTCCGTGGTCAGTACCTGGTTATTTTAGGGGTATCTCCCGCTCGCCTAATATACTAATACACTTTTCTCTTCAAACATATGGACATATCATTTTTACATATTTCCTTTAGCTTACCAAACGCAGCCCAGCACAAATCTTTTCTACGCTGTACTTCGTGGGTTTGGTTATTCAGTCCAATTTTTATCTTGTGTCCAAGGTATTTATATACATGTGTTTCTGTTATGTCGGCATTATCTATGGACTATGCTGATGTTTTGTTCAAGCACTAAATTTGTCAGTATTTGAGTGTTGCTTACGTTTATTCGAAGAACTACTGCTAATGCAACTATTATGCAAGGATATTATCCGTGATCAGAACGATTTCATTCGTATCAGAACAATGATTTTATTGCGTATTCAAGGACAGCTATTAACCCCTTCGTGTCGGACCTGGGACCGTGCAAGTTCGGCAAAGCGACCTCTATTTCTACGCTCTGTACTTTTATTCGCACTTTTAATTATATTGGCCAATTATATTAGTCCTGGTTATTGGATAACTGTCAAGGCCATAGTCCAAAAAAATAATAAGAAGAAAAAATAAGATGCAGGTTATGTTAAGCAAACGTAAACAATTGTATATAGTAAATAAAATTAGTTATTAAAATGCAGTACTGCAAGCAAAATACAATTAATTAAATTTACCTTTATATAATAATTGCATATCATATCAATATTGTGGAGCAATATATAATTTTTCTGCGTCAATGACAGAAGGTATGAAATATACGTCAATTTGACAATTTCAATTGACAATATGAATTATTTAAGATAGTTGCAATATTTCTCCGCGACTCGCGCACGGTCGTTTCTCGTTTCCCTTCCAAGTACTTGCACACCGCGAGTCGCACCTATATACGGAATTGCGCGTTTACCGAGTGGATCCGCGCATTTCGCGCGCTGACCGTTATAGGTTAAAATACCGTATCACACTACAAATAATTAAATATTTCCCCACCTTTAGATTTCAAGAAGAACATTCGGATCGAAGAAACCTTCCTTAATTATGATGCAGACGGCTGCACCGCCGTACATGGCGAACGCAAAATCATGCTGCACTCGTGCATATACAATCCTATAATTCAACGTTATATCAAACATGGCGTGTGCTATGCTGAGGATATTTTCTATTCACTTATTTATCATAAAGAAATATTAGTTAGTCTAAAAGAAACATCTTAACGGTTAAGAAATTCTATTGCCGAAAACTGAATAAGTTAATAGGTATAAAATAACTTAATATGTAAACTAATATTACTTTCCTGTAATAAAATTTCTTAATGATACCTACCGTTCTTATACCAAAAAATTAATAGTTTTTATGTGGGCCCGTGTATTTATTTTTTTTAATTCCTAAATTTGTCAAAATAAGTATATCTTTATAAAAAAATTTTATAAAATAAGTTTACTTCTTTACATAACGGTTTATAATAACGGTTCCCTCATCTTTATAAAAAAATTTTATAAAATAAGTTTACTTCTTTACATAACGGTTTTATTTTAGTTAATTGCTGATATATATAACGTGCTATTAACAAAAAGAAGGAAATATTGAGAAAGTTGAATTTGCCTCTCCATCCGGTTATTGTTGTATAGAAGCCAGTGGTTTAAGAGTAAAGAAAATATTTGTATGTAATAATAACGTTATATATATCCCGTTTTTATTAATAAAGAATGATTTTGCCTTAACACAATGATTTATTTCGCCGTATGTAATATCACTTTATTTTCAAGAAATGTAACTTAATTTTAAATCTACGATTATATCTGCGAAATATATTTCTTAACAATAAAGACATTAATTAATAATAGTAAGATAACAATATTCCTTACTAAGAAATATTATTGCTCAGAAAGAATAGTTCTGTAATGTCAAGACAATACATCCTTATGAATAATAAAATCAATTTAACATCAAGTGTAATTTCTTTCTGATAAATGAGTTAGAAGTTTGCAAGAAAGTGATAGTTTAATCATGCTTAAGATATATTTCTTTGAGTATATTAAAATTTATTTGAAATATTTTAGAAAATTATATCTTACATACAAAGATATATTTCTTAGGCAATATGCCAAGTCGATCTTTCTTAAATATAAATAAAGTGTCTTTATGTCAAGAATTTTTTTCTCTCGGTGTGTGCATCCCGTACGTAGCGAATAGTCAAGCATGATGCACACGGGTACATCACCGTATGGAAGGGGTTAAAGGTTTAGACGAAATGCTGCCCCCCTGTCGAACTCCTGTGTTCTCCTTAAATTTACCTGTCGTGTCTCCAACAACTTACTTCACACAAAATATAATATAATACAGAGAGAGTCTGTAAAGTGGAATAAATTCAATATCTCAAATACTAATTGTTTTTTTGAAAAATGCTCGGACCCGTCGATTAGTATACCAAATTGTCATTTTTGACATATAATAATAATGTATACAGGGTGTCCCAATTTAGAGATATGACGTCATCGTTGATTTTCTTAAATGGCAACACTGTCATTTTGATAGCTATTTTGATAGCGTGTGTAAAGCTATACACATCTGAAAAATTTCAAATTTTTATTCCCTACCATTTACAAGATAATAAAAAATAACAAAGTTATGAAGAACAAAAAGTAATCAAATAATAATTGAATTTAATTATTTCAATAAATTAAGCAAAAACTCATAATGTTGCCCTCAATTATTGTCAAATTGTCAATGGGCAACGTTATGAGCATTTTCTTAATTGAAATAAATAAATTCAATTATTATTTGATTACTTTTTGTTCTTCATAACTTTGTTATTTTTTATTATCTTGTAAATGGTAGGGAATAAAATTTTGAAATTTTTCAGATGTGTATAACTTTACACACGCTATCAAAATAGCTATCAAAATGATAGTGTTGCCATTTAAGAAAATCAACGATGACGTCATATCTCTAAATTGGGACACCCTGTATACATTATTATTATATGTCAAAAATGACAATTTGATATACTAATCGACGGGTCTGAGCATTTTTCAAAAAAACAGTTAGTATTTTAATTATTGAATATATTCCAAATTACAGATATAACTTTGTTATTTTCTATTATCTTGTAAATGGTAGAGAATAAAAATTTGATATTTTGCAGTTATGTATAACTTTACAAACCCTATCAAATTAGCTATCAAAATGACAGTGTTGCCATTTAAGAAAATCGACGATGACGTCATATCTCTAAATTGGGACACCCTGTATACATTTTTATTGAATGTCAAAAAGGACAATTTGAAATACTAATCGACGGGTCTGAGCATTTTCCAAAAAAACAATTAGTATTTGAGATATTGAATTTATTCCACTTTACAGACTCTCTCTGTATAAAGAGCCCAATAAATGACCGTTTTGGAGTGTAATTTCCAGGGGCAACTGCGAATTGCATGAAAATTTGGATTTAGGTTCTACTTACCCTCCACTTCAAAGTTTAATTTGTGCCGTTGGTTGCTTTTACTTGGGGGGTGACATTTACCCCTTCTCGGGGGGTGAAAAACGCGTGTTTAAAATAAGGCCGGAAGTGGATAAATTGACTTATTTTAAGCACCTTTTTAAGCAAAAAAATGGTGCACCAGTAAAGTCTACAAATTGAGTAGAAACAAAGTTGTAGCTCATGAAAAATACGTTCTTATTCGTCTAATTCCAAATCGAATAATTCAACGCGAAATCACCGAAGAAAGAAGCGTTTTTTTGGGAAAACCTTATTAAGATTTTTAAAGTACATATCGAAAAAAAACTTATTATTTGTTTTTTACAAAAGTTTACAGCATCAAAGATAAACGAGTTACACTGAAAAAAAAGTTGGACCCTTTTTTTGTTAAAAAAATCGTGAAAACCTCCCTTTATTTAGCACCCTAAATGAAATTAATCGTTTGGCTTTACCATCTATTTTAACTGTATGTGTATTGTTTATATGATCTGCAAGTTTGATTGGTTTGAAGTGCTTATTTTTGAAAACATTTGGTTTTATAGTAAAACAAAATTTCTTAAAATTTTTAAAAAATTAAATTTTTTCAAAATAACTCAAAAAGTATTAGTGATAAGAAAAATCTTAAAGAGTAAAAAATGTAGGTTTTGCTAAATATGCTAGTTTCATTTTGTTTCTCCGTAAGACAAAAATTGGTTAAGATATGGCTGTTCAAAATTTGCATACACTCCTGATTAGTGATCCATTCAAGCTTTCTCAATTATAACCCTTTCAAAAATAAACACTTTAAACCGATGAGACTGACAGATCATATAAAAAATAGACAGGTAAGTAAATTGTTTGTAAAGCGGTAGCGATTAATTTCATTTGGGGAGCTAAACACGGCGAGATTTTCATGAGTTTTTACAAAAAAATAAGAGGGCCAACTTTATTTTGAGCGTAACTCGCTTATTCCTAATGCTAAAACTTTTGTTACAAGTAAAACAAAGCTTTTTATAAACACTTTAAAAAAGTTTAAATGGGTCTTTCCCGAAAAGTGCTTAATTTTTCGGTGATTTCCTCTTGAAATATTCGATTTGGAATTAGACGAATAAGAACGTATTTTTTATGAGCTACAACTTTGTTTTTATTTGATTGATAGACTTTACTGATACACCATTTTTTTGGATTTCTTATAAGCTACACTTTTGCTAAGGATATATTTTTCGATATATTTACTTTTTGAGTTATTTGCGAACAACCGCCTGAAAACGTAGTTTTTTTGTCGAAAAATCAACATTTTCAATGGCAAATAACTCGAAAAGTATTGACTTACGTAAAAAACTCTATAGAACAAAAGTTCACCCCCCAAGTAAAAGCAAGCAACGGCACAATTTCAACTTTGACGTGGAGGGTAAGTAGAACCTAAATCCAAATTTTCATGCAATTCGGAGTTGCCCCTGAAAATTACACGGTATCGCCGAATTTCCCGTTCATTTACTGGGCTAAAAGTCAAATTCAAAACAAGAATCAAAGCAATCACTTAAAGTTGCATGGAATCAAATTTCGTTCCCGATTACTACCTCATTTACCTAAGACCTCACACATAATCACAGTCCACGTGAGTTATTAATACCTTATTCTCCTCGACAAATCGATTTATTATTACCAAATATTTCGTACTTAAACTTAAATTACGACTAATTATTTCGTAGCTTACTCGATGGCCCTTGGGGATAAACTTTGCAGATTGTAATTACTTGGGTTGCTTATTTAGTTAGAGAAGTTGTATTTGTTAATTGGTATGAGAGTTTGTCAAAAGTGGGTCGGAAGTCTGATATTCGAAAATTGCTGCATTGTTGGGTTTAAAAGTTTAGAAAGTTTAAGCGCGGTGTTTATTCTGATTATTATATTGATTGCTCATTATGATTTCTTTTTTTCTACTTTCTATTTTATTTTTTTAATTTCTGTTTTCTACGAAAATTTAGACGATCTTTAAAAATCCGTAAAATCGCGGATGTTACAATTATAATGGGAGATTTTAAGACAAGTATTGGAGAATAAAAAGTAGAAAAATTTACACATGGACACGGTTTGGGCAACAGAATCTAAAGAAAAGATAGGCTTATTGAATTTTGTCAAAAGAATAATTTTGTTTGGCCAAAACGCCAGAGAGAACGCTATACATGTGGTAGTCACCAGCAGACCAAGAATAGAAAATTGCAAAGAAACCAAATAGACTATGAAAAATACAAGAACGCAATTATATTTGCAAAAATATGATATATGTACAAGTGCCAACATAAGATCAGATCACAAAAGATCAAAATGAAAATAATAATACAAAAAAACCAGTTGCAAAATTCTCTGCAATACAGTAACAACTCTGATATGTTATGTGCTTTTGGTATTACAATATGGACTTGAAAGCTAAACAATGAAGCAAGAATATACAGAGAGGTTTAAAATTATGGAATAAATTCATTTTTTCGAGAATAGGAACTTTGGAGAAAAATCCAGAGAATTTTTTTTAAATAAGAATAATAGCGGTCGTTTGCTAGCTTATTTAAAAGGTTATTCAATTCTCTATGCAGTAATATATTTCGGGATTTTTCTCCAAAGTAGCTTATTCTTGAAAAAATTAGTTTATTCTATAATTTTGTACCTCTCTATATAAATAAGCTACAGTCATTTAAAATGTGGTGTTACAGAAGGATGCTTAGAATAGCATAAACACAGAAGAAATCGTACATGTAAATGTTTTGAGAAAAAGGTATAGAATAGTAATTAACAAACATAATAAAAGTAAGAACGTTGCAATATCTAGGACAAGTAATGAGAGGACGATATGAATTGCCAAGACGAATAATATATGGAAATATAAGAGGGAGAACGAACATAGAAAGGAGATTGTCATTGTTAAAAACGTTAAGGGACTGGCTTAAATATTTTCGAACAGCTTTAGATAGAATACAGATAATGACGAGAATATTTAACAAACAATTAGTAGACGGCATTTAAAGAAGAAGATAGGTCGTAAATTTAAGGATTGTATCTTTTTGCAATCGCGGGAAAGAAAATAAAGTAAATCATTCAAGCTGTGCTCAGCGCAATAACATGAGTTTTCTATTCACTAAAAAAATCTATCTCTTCAGGAGACTAGTTGTTATAAAAAAATATATTATATAAAATTATAATAAGTGTACGAGTGTATGTATGAATATTATCTGTATTACTATAGACCGCAAGGTTATTGCACGTATCTAAATTTTTCGAATGGCCCTAAATTGGATTTCGGAACCATGCTAAAACGATAGCGATAATCATATCGAGCGATAAGATGTAGCTACTTCAAAACTAAATATATTATTCCCAAAGGGTTGAAACCACCCTAAATCGAGAAGATAATATTAAAAATTCGGAATATATACTTAGTTTTACCTTAAAACATGTGTCCCCTATTTTATTTTGGAAAATTTGAACATATCAACCCTAATATAGTTAAAACCACCACGAAACCAACCATTCATAGAAAATTTGGAATCTATATTTAGTTTTACCATAAAAACATACACTATACTTTTTGGAAAACTGAGCAAATCAGCCCCTGTAGACTTAAAACCAACCTGAAGTCAGTTAAGAATAGGAAATTCGGAATGTATATTTAGTTTTCCTACAAAAACGTATCACACTATATTTTTTGGAAAAAATTGGATAAATCAACCCCAAACCACCAAAGTGTAGGTATAGATATACAGGGTGGTGAATTGGAGAACGGGCCATAGGAAACTCAATGTAAAATTCTAAACTGTTATATTCCTTCTTCCCTAATTATTGTACATCAAAAGAAATGAGAAACTATTTGTAGAGGATTGAAAACAATTGTTAAAATTGTTCTACGAATTAAACACATTCCAAAATTTTGTTAAATATAATAAATTTTATTAAAGTATTTGCCAAATTTGGGCCACACACAGTGCAAGAATTTGTATAAGGTTGCCTTCGGTCAAAATGAAATTATTATATTAACAATATTTTGAACTGTCAGTATTTTTATTTTATCGTTTTTATTGTTTAACAAACAATGAAGTCGAAAAGATGTCCTCAGTTGAGAGAAAGTAGTAATAATAAAATTGTTTTATTTAGTCAATAGTTTTCGTACTGTCAGAAATAGTAACGTGTGACCTTACTTTTACGCACTTAGGTATGGCAAATGTATTTTAATTTTCAAAATTTTGGACTCTGTTTAAATCGTAGAACAATTTTAACTTTTGTTTTTAATACAGATTTTAATCCTCTACAAAAATAGTTTCTCATGACTTGTTATGTAAAATAATTAGGGAAGCAGGAATTCAACAATTTAGAATTTTACATTGAGTTCTCTATAGCCCATTTCCAATTCACCACCCGGTATACGTATATTACGTATATTATTGTATACCACAATGTGCGCGTATTTTAATACAATAATAATTCTTCGATAGTTCCACGACAAATATTTACTTAGAGCATAGATTACTAGGTTGTTTAATAAGTTTTGCAGTTCAATAAGAGTGAGCATTGGTACTAACCTAATTTTTTTTGTTATGTTGGTACACTCTTCATATGAACGTATGTGAGGTTTCATTTCAATCTGTCCATTTATTCTTTATTTAGAAGAATCAATGGAAATAATCAAGTATCGTGCAGTGATCGAATTTTTATTTTTCAAAGGTTTAAATCAAATGAAATTTATGAACGAATGTTGAAAATGTATAAGGAATCTTCGCCTTCAATTAGTACAGTAGAAATATGAATTTCCGAATTAAACGTAGTAGGTAGTACAAAGAAATGGCAAGAAATGGCAAGAAACACGTTCATAAAATTGAAGAACTTACTTTGCAACCGTAACCTTAATCTAGAGATCCGCACAAGAATGCTACGTTGTTACGTTTTTTCTACTTTATTATACGGCATGGAAGCGTGGACAATAAAACAGTCTGAAATAAAAAAAAATAAACTCCTTTGAGATGTGGTGCTACAGGAGAATCCACATAATATCGTGGACTGAAAAAGTAACTAATATAGAGGTGTTACAAAGAATGAAGAAAGAATGTGAAGTCATAAAAGCTATTAAAATTAGAAAGATTAAATATCTGGGTCATATAATGAGGGGCGAGAAGTACGTATTGCTTAGATTAATTATGCAAGGGAAGATACAAGGGAAGAGAAACCCAGGACGACGCAAAATATCCTGGCTAAGAAATTTGAGAGAGTGGTTCGGTTGCAGCTCATTAGAATTGTTCAGAAGTGCGGCTAATAAAGTTAAAATAGCGATGATGATTTCCAACCTCCGATAGGGGAAGGAACCTGAAGAAGAAGGTAGTACAAACTTTGAATTCGATACACGTCAAGGCCTTCAAAAAACAGTGACAACACCAGAAATCGTAGAAAAAATACAGGATATGATATTGGAAACTGATCGAGTGACTGAAAGTGATTTAGTAAAATCCCTTTGCGTCTAATTGAACAATATCAGCAATATTTTGGTAAAAGTATTGGGTTTCAAAAAGCTGTGTTCACAAGGGGCGCCGCATTCGCTAACAACGGAACACAAACACATTCAAATGTGACTTTCTCAGCAACATTTAGAGCGTTTTAAAAAGAATAAAGTAGATTTTGTGTGTCGATTCATCACAATCGATGAGTGGTCTATTACCATGATCGTGAATTAAAAGAAGATGCTAAACAATGGTAGAACCTGGTTTTTCGGCCCCGAAACGAGTTCGTTTCCAGAAATCGCCCGAGAAGGTTTAGCATCAGTTTTCGGGATGTGAAAGGAATTTTGTTTGTGGATTAGGTACATACTTGCAAACTTATAAAACAATAAATTCTGGAGATTATTGTAAACTTTTAGATCAGCCGAAGGAAAAAAATCGTAAAAAAAACCCGGTTTGCAAAAGAAAAAAATCCTTTTTTATCAGGATAATGCACCGTGTCATATTATGAGCATTTTACCAATGGCTAAAATCCATGAATTAAAGTTCGAATTGTTGGAGCATCCACAGTATTAATCAGATTTGGCTCCTAGCGACTTCCATTTGTTTGAATACGTAAAAAAGATTATGCGTGGAAAGCGTTTTTTATCAAATAATAAGTACATAACAGCTGTGGAAGCGTACTTTGCAGCTCTTTCAAATTCTCCCTTCATGGACCAAATTTACAAATTGGAATCTCGTTGGAACAAGTGTATTGATGTTCAGAGAGACCCAGTGGCGGCCCGTGAGGTAGTGCCATAGAGCCATGGTACTATCTTGCTAACTATGCAGAAACATATTTTTCCACCTACCTCTAGCGAAAGTATACTTTTCCGGACCTGATTGTAGGGAGCGAAGTTGTACTTTTCCTCCCTAGGGAGGAAAAGTAAAAGTGACGTCATGGTATTTCATTCAAGAAATGTAACTTATTGACGCCCTGTACAATATCTATTTTCTATTACGTAAGTTTCTATACATTTTAACGTTTATTTATAAAACACTCTGTATTTTGCAGAATGATAAAAAACAGTAAATTGTTATTCCGATTTAACAATGTTTACATTATTAATTTGACTTATATTTGACAATTGACAGTTATATTGTACGTACTTGTTAGTTTTAGTTCTAATAAATTTTGTTGGTTAGTTACATAAATAAATTAAGTAAAAATTAAAAAAATGACTTGTTATTTGAGGAAGGTGGAAAAACCATATGTATAACATGGGAGTAAAGTGCCTTTTCCTCCCTTGAATGATTACTGCCCTCCGCTACGCGTCGGGCAGTAAACTTCATTCACGGGAGGAAAAGTAGCACTTTCCTCCCTTGTTATACAAATAGCTATTTTATCTTCAAAACTTTTTAATTTGTGTTAGTTTTTCTGTGTATTTCTTTTGATCTTCATAAATTATGTACAAAATGGCAACTATGGGCGTAATACAATCCCTGCCGACAGCGGAGATTATTCGACAGGAGAATCTCCTTCGTGCAAAAGTCAGTACTGGCACGACTAAAGAGAGAAAGATTTTACGAGCATTCTATGTAAGTGACAGAGAAAGAGCTATATTGGACTATTAGTATACCTTCAAATGAGAATCTCCGTGCCGGGCACAGGGTTGAGTTTCTTTACGTGCTGGTTTGTCACTTTCATTATGTATATTTTCTGTTAAAACGCTTTTGTATTTATAATTAAACTTTTAGTGCATCATGATCGTGGGTGTAGTAAAAATAATATTTTGATTATTTCTTAAGTTTAATTTATTAAGTGACAATGAAGATTAGTATTTAAAAAATTTTTTTAAGAAATTTAACTTTTTAAGAACCGTGAAATGGGGTGAGATTGATCAAATTTAACTTTATTTGATTTATATTTTAAACGTTTTTGTGTATGTTCTATATTTAAACACTTCACGTGTTATATTAATATCTAAAGAGTAGTGATTTAACACTAGTTTTGTTTTAATTATTAAGAAAATGCACTTATCTCATAAAATAAGGGTGATCAATCTTAGACCCGTGACTGGGGTGAGATTGATCATGATGATTTTATAGCATGAAACAGTAGTGCTTTTAAATAGAATATGATCAATCTTAACCCCGACTAATTCGGTCAGATAGTTTTTCGAATTTTTACAAAGGGGTGAGATTGATCATGCGGGGTGAAAGTGATATTTTTATTGTACTATTCTTTATTTATACAAAAAAAACATATTTTAATAACTAAAAATGTAATTCAGAACAATTTATAGAAAAAGAAAATTTGATTTAACATTCTTTTACATTAATTTCTCCGCGAAAATGATATTTTTGTATCCTATCAGAAATCGTCTCAAGTGTCGGATCTGGTAGTAAAGCAATTACTTCCTTGAAGGGAACAGTGGATATGTCATTTTCAATTATTTTGAAAATCTTCCTCCATCCTGCTGATTTAAGGCCTTGAACTTCGATTTCTTCTCCTTCTAAAACTCCTTTTATCTGACAGACATAGCGAATTCCGTCTTTTTCCGAGAACCAGACAAAAATCTTACTAACAGGAATTTTCCTTTCGTGATGTTTTCTAATGAAGAACAGAAATATTTAACCTCCTCTTCATCTTGGCTAATATCAACATCAATGTTGCTGTCATCTAATTCCAGGTTTTCATTTGAATCATCGTCACTGGACTCCTCTGATGGTTTAGGTGCTGTAACACTTTGACCAGGTTCAGGTGCTAACAGTTTTCCTTTACGTCTAGGTTTTTCAGAGCCGAAATTGTACCTCAAGTCTTTCAAAAAGTTAGTAAGAGAGCATCTAAGCTCGACTTGATCAATAGCGTCTTGTGGTAGCTTTTCCAAAACTCGATTGGGGTTGAATGGTGCAATACTACATGCTTCAAAACTAGAAAGTAAGTTTCTTTTTACAGCACTTTTCTCTCCGTCTGGATTTTTAGGTGGTACTTTATTCATGATTTCAAGTGTTTGCTTTAACAGCTTAGGAAATTAATTTTTCGGAATGCCAGAGGTTTTGGAATTTTGCATTTTCCATGATGTTAAAGTTTTCCTCCAGCTTTCTTGGAAGGGCCTGAAGAATGCGATATCCAACGGCTGGCAAATATTAGTAGAGTTGGCTGGTAAGCATGTAAATATTATATTATTTTCTTAAAATTTTAAATTAATTTCTGCAACGTACGTAAGGTGGGGTGAGATTGATCACTTGATCAATGTCACCCCATTCAATATTATCCGCCATCTTAAAAAAGCTGGCGTTAGCTAAAACGCTAGATACTTAAAATTATTATTACAGAACCATAAAAAATAATTTTATAACACTAGAACTAGCGAACTTACCTCCGTTCTCTCTCTACCATCAAAAGTACACAAACTATAAAAATAGGCCAAAACTATGGTTAATTTCAAAGCAACAGAACTTCTTCCCAATGCCAATTGCAAACTAACAACGACGTGAACTGATCATAGTCAAGATCCAAGAAATGAACAGTGCCACGTACAGAAACAATTTTACATTGTTACCGGTTGTATCTACATATATGTGATATAATGACAAATGATCAATGTCACCCCGGGAGATCAATCTCACCCCATTCTACGGAATATTTTTTTAAAGTATTTAAAAAAAACTACAAATGTTATAAGGTTTTGTGGAGCTTTCGAGTTAGCTTTAAGAAGTCACGACGAAAAAGGAAATTCAGAAAATAGAGGCATATTTAAGGAGCTTGTCAATTTTAGCGCCGAATTAGACAACGACTTAAAGATTCATATTATTCAAAGTACCAGATATTTCAAAGGTCTACCTTCTCCGGACATTTAGTTGCTTCTAATTTAATAATGTCGGAGAAGTTTTCTGCTTATAAGCATCAGTTCTCCGAATCCTTTCTTAATGAAGCATGGAGACAATTTTAATTTTTAAGCAAAATTCGATTTAAAACTGAATTAGAAGTATAGGTACTGTATTAGCGAGACGAATTAAGTACTACCTCTGGGGCTGTTTCGCTATCGGTTTTATTATAGAGGGAAGGCTTAAAAAGCACATTTGAAGAAACTATTAAACTTTTAAGTATTTTAGTTACCATTTCTATATCAACATCTGAAGCAGAACGCTGTTTTTCGATGTTGAAACATAGTGCTTTAGGTATGCTATCTGCAGAAAAGCATTTTGTAAATTGTATTGATAATTTTAATAATAAAGTCATTGAAAACTTTGCAACCAAAAAATAGAAGAATGAACTTCATATATCGTAAACTTTAAAAGTGGCATTACAAAAATTTGTGCATGTGTGTGAATAATGAAATAGTATTATTTTTATAAATTGGTAGATAGAGAATAAATCGTAATAACAAACTTCAATCACTATCAGCAGTAAGTGCTGGTGGTAGGTTAAGAGGTTTTTATTATTAATTAATTTACACGGAACTGTTTTGATCAATGTTGGACAATCGCTTGGCACCTCAGATCAATAAACGTAAGATACGTTAGATAAAATTATCCGCGCATATATTTTCTTAGTTTTTGTTGTAAGTATACCTTTTTTGACAATATCGTAAATCCGTCACTAAAAATTTTGGCGGCTGTCCGAGTTCTGGCACTACCTTCTTAAAGTGGTACCAGCCTTCACTGGAGAGACCATACTGAATAATAAAGTGTATTTCAAATTATAAAATTATGTTTTTCTTATCGAACCGCAAAACTTATTAAACAACCTATGTAGTAAAATTTAGTAAAAAAGTTTTTGCTTGGTAAAAGGTATATTAGTTTAAAAAGCCCCTATAGGGCTACAAACATAGAAACAAAACGTTTTCGCTCTGTAACGTTTTGTTTCTATGTGTGTAGCCCTATAGGGGTGCCCTTTTTAAACTACTATACCTTTTACCAAGCCAAACATTTTTTATTAAATTTTACTTGTAATTAATGGTATACAGCCAGCTACAAGAAATTTTTCCTTGTTGATTTTTAACCTATGTAGTATTACCAAGATTCACTGAACAGGAGAATATTGTAAATATCTAAATCGAAAGTCGACTTCATAAAATGTAACTTTGAGGTGTTTTTATTACCATTACGAAAACGATATCTCTTACCGGAACTCGACGAATCCCTGATGAAGCAACAGAGCCATAAAGTCGCCGGCCATGTCGTCCCTCTCGCCAGTGAGGAAAAAAATGCCGTCGTATGCTTCTGGTCTCAATTCCAGGCTGAGTTGGACGTGTTTGTAGGCCCCTCGAAGCGCTGGAAACGCCAGCCAACTGGAACCCGTAAACCGAGGTGATTGGATCTCCTTGTCTGTAACAAAAAGTGTGGTAAGAGATCTTTAAGAAGAATATAAATCACCTTTAAGAGGTTTAGTGTTAGTTGGGGGGTCATAAAATAAAAAGTTGCGTTGGTGGATGTGTGCCGTTGAAATGAAGGACAAATAAATAAATTGACAATAAATTTACTTTTTCGGGGCAATGCAATTCGGCCGATATTGTGCTATGTTTTAAATAAAAAATTCCAATTTATTTACAGCGATTGTTGTTTTGAGGGATTTCAAATTCTCCACTCTTTCAAAATTATATGGGTCTATCGTAACATTTTGCCCTATTCTATCTCGTCCTTTTTGTCTGTTGATGCACATGTATTTGGTTTTCTCTTCATTTACCCTTAAACCAGTTTTCTTTGCCTCTACCTCCAATTTATTGAAAGTCTCCTTCACATTGGTGACTGTGTTTCCCACAATATCAATGCCATCCGCTTATGCTAGTAGTAATTTTGGTCTATTTACTGTCAGTAATTCTGTTCTAACTTATGCTGTTCTTATTACTTTCTCCAGGATTATAATATTAAAAAGGAGAGGTGACAGCGCGACCTTGGATAATATAAACAAATAAGTTTAAATAACTACTAAGAACGTTTATATCACCATTCAGTCCTAGCTAGTCTGACGATAAGCTATAAAAAACCAAAAATCATCAAATTCAGCCATTTCTCAACAATTTATAAGATTTTTGATTACAGTTCAGCAGTGAAAAAACCTACGTTGGTGGTAAGATATATATTTGTGCCAATTCATTTAAACATGATACAAATATATATTTTTCTTTATCTCCAGGGTTTCTTTCAATGCGCGGCTAATTACCAAAATATTTATGAATTATTTCACCAATGTTACGTTACCGTTCTTTCTGCAGACAAAAACAGAATGGGTTTCGACCTTTTTGGGCCAGTGCCCTTATTATTTGACAACATCTGGAGTCTACCTGCTTTTTCTTAACATATTTTATTCAAGGTTCGCATACTTTTAAAGTAAGTAAACATTATATATAGACGATTTTTTCTACGGTCAATTAGAGACATATTTGTGTTACTCGAAACAAATATGTGTTACTCGATAGAAATATGTATATACAATATACAGCGTGTCTACTTGAGTTGGAAACATATGGGAAACTTTTTTATTATTAATTTTACGAAAAAAGTTATTCTTTATAAAAAGTTCTGCATGCCCCAAAACCTAAGATTCAATTATCAGATATCAAATTTTCTTAATATTATACGAGGTATGTCAAAAAATATGAATTTCGGCTAAGGGTAAAGTACCTTTATTTCTCTCAATATCGAAAATTCTTATTATGAAAAGTTGTTTAGAAATAAAAACCAAGCTCAAATATGTAATTACATGCTTCTAATTGGAAAAAAATATTTTCCAAATTTTTCTCAAATTTATTGATACTAACTTCGTTTTTATTCATTACACATACGATAACTCTTTTATTATTACTTTTACGAAAAAAAGGTATTCTTTATAAAAATCTCTTTATGTCCTAAGACCGAAGATTCAACCAACAGATATGACATTTTATTAATTTTATACGAGTTATGTCAAAAAATATGAATTTCACTCAAGAGTAAAGTACCTTTATTTTTCACAATATTGAAAACGGTTATTAAAAAAGTTGTTTAGAATTAAAAACTATGTGTCAATATGCAATTACATCCTTCTAATTGAAAAACTGTGAAATATAAAGGTGCTATAATATTGAGCGAATTTCATATTTTTTGACACACCTCGTATAAAATTAATAAAAGTTGATATATCATGGTTGTGTCTTAGATTTTAGACCATGCAAAGTTTTTTATGAAGAATAACTTTTTTTCGTAAAATGAATAATAAACGAGTTATGATATTTGTAATAATTAAAAACAATGTTGGGTATCCATAAATTTGAGAAAAATATTTTTTTTTTTCAATAAGAAGCATGTAATTGCATATTTCATCTTAGTTTTTAATTCCAAACAACTTTGTATCATAAGAATTTTCGATATTGAGAGAAATAAAGGTACTTTACCCTTAGCCGAAATTCATATTTTTTGACATACTTCGTATAATATTGAGAAAATTTGATATCTGATAATTGAATCTTAGGTTTTGGGGCATGCAGAACTTTTTATAAAGAATAACTTTTTTTCGTAAAATTAATAATAAAAAAGTTTCCCATATGTTTCCAACTCAAGTAGACACGCTGTATAAAATAGTATATTTGACAATTTATATTTTTTATTGATATCTATGCTATGATCTAATTACGGGTGAGCTGTTGAAAAATCTTCCCCGAAGAGCTATCGTAAAATTAACAAACCTCTTTAACGGTGCATTCAGATTAAAATATGTACCAATGATATGGAAGATGGCGGAAGTCATTATGATTCCTAAACCAGGAAAACCAGCACATGAGGTTTCGTCATACAGACCGATATCTCTGCTTCCTGTAATATCAAAGCTGTTTGAGAAACTGCTCCTCAAGCGAATAAAACCAATTATTGAAGCAAGGAATTTAATACCGACACATCAGTTCGGATTTAGAAATAAGCATTCAACAATTGACCAGGTGCACAGAATCACTAATATTATCGAAAGATCCCTAGAAGAAAAGAAAGTCTGTTCAACTGTATTCCTTGATGCTGCACAGGCTTTCGATAAAGTCTGGCATGAAGTTTTAACATACAAACTAAAATGTTTTTTACCTATACCGTACTCAAAACTTTTACAATCATACATAAAAGAACGGCATTTTAGAATTAAGCAAGAAGACTGTTTTTCAGACTTAAAAGAAATTAGAGCAGGTGTTCCACAAAGCAGTGTGTTGGGTCCAGTCCTATACCTACTATACACGTGTGATATACCTGTACTGGAAGACAACACAGTTGTCACCTTTGCTGATGATACAGCTATTCAAGCAGTAGGGACAAGTGAAGAGGCGACCAACAAGGTCCAAATAGCAGTTAACCAAATCCATAAATGGACACAAAAATGGAGAATCAGGCTAAATGAAGCTAAATCTGTCCATGTTAATTTCACCAACAAAAAAATACCATATATACCAGTTATAATCAACAATATTCAAGTACCATATGCAGATACTGCTAAGTATTTGGGTATAACATTAGATGCAAAACTACGCTGGAAGGTGCACGTTAAGAAAAAAAGGGAAGAACTAAATATAAGATATAAAAAAATATATTGTCTAATTGGAAGAAACTCCACATTGTCGATGCATAATAAGTTACTAATTTACAAACAAATATTGAGACCTGTATGGACTTATGGATGCCCACTATGGGGGTGTACTAGACCAAGTAATATAACAGTAATACAAAGATTCCAGAACAAAATACTAAGAAATATTGTAGATGCTCCTTGGTACGTTACAAACAGTGATCTCCATAAGGACCTAGGAATGGAAACTGTTGATATAATCATCAAGAAGATGGCAGGAAGTCACAAGCAACGACTTCATATGCACGAGAATATTAAGGCAATCCAGCTCCTCGATACCACTGGGCAAGTTAGAAGACTGAAGAGGACAAAGCCTTATGAACTAGTTTAAGTGATAGGTGATAGTGAAAAGCAGAGCATAGTGCTTGTGCGCGTTAGTGTGTATGCTATAATAGTGCACTATCTTGTTAGGTTAGATAAGAGATGCTATGGGGTAAGCTCTTAATTTTAAGGAACAGTAATAGTTTAGGTTAGATTAAAATTGCTCATTGGTCAAGTATCACCAGATTGTAATTGTAATAATCATCATCGTAGTTATGATTATGGGAAAAAAGAAAAAAAATATTTTTTATTACTATAAAAATTATAAAATTAACCCAAAAGGCTTTTCCGGTCTAACAGATTGTAGTCCTCACCGATTAATTTTGAAGTTTTTAATACAATTGGATTTTTACCATTAGAACTCACTCTGTTTCCATATAGGGATAATTATCATTATGATCTTGGCTTTTATGGGTCATTATACTTAATGAAACGGCTTTCTGATACCATGGTTCAATCGAAAATTTGAAAAGTCCACAAACCAAAACGTAAAAAACCACATAACTCGAGTCTTAAGGCCAGCTTTGATGGCAATAAAACAATCCATATTAAAATTATCGATCAAATTCAATAATAAATAGAAGGTTAATAATCACATACCCTTTAATAAGTTTAGTTCTGTAAATAAAAGGATTTCTTCACATAAGAACGTAAGCAATTTTGTTGGAGACACAATTTCTGTTAAAAGCTCGAAAGTAGATTATAAATCACACTTAAGTGCTTTCCTGTAAAAGAACAAAGAAAAGTTGTGAGTGCTGAGAAGTTTGATAATAAAAAAATGTTCTAAATCGCCAAAGATCCAACGATTTTATCGACTTTGCGCCAATTTGTCATGAACGTACACAGCAAGGCAATGTGGTGTGTCATTAATGTCTCTGAAAATATTTTTGCCCTTGTATGTAAAGAGGTTGTTGTATTAATAGTACAGGATCTGAATTTAGGTCGTTAGGGGAGTGCATATAGATTTTCACTTCGGAAAAAATCAAACAAGATAGAACTTTTTGTAATTTCATTAAGAAATGTTTGATAAACAACATATCAAAAAGTTCTACTCGAGAATTGGGTGCTTCATTTTTTATTAAACAAATGAACTACGAAGTTTGATGTTTTTTTAAATAACTCCGAAAATATAAATTTTAGAACAAAACTGACTTGACCATTGAAAAATTCAGAAAAAATTTTACAAATAAAACCTTATATAAAGAATTTTCTAAAATTAAATCTGTATCTTCTATAATTTTTTATTTATAACGCTAAAGTCACCCTTCTCACAAACATTGGCGCACTGTAAACTGGCGTACGGCGAAGTGCACGGTTGAGTTATTTTAATGTAATTCTTTAACTAATGGATCAAATGAAATTTTACAAATTGAACCTAGAAGAAAAATAATTAAGCTATCTAATGGTTATAATAAAAAGAAATAAAATGTATGGGTATAAGTATGGTGGGGGCGGAAAATGAGCCTTACATGAATTTTGTTTAAAAATAATTTAAAAATGTGTAACTAATACAATTTTTCTTATAAAACCCTCAATTTTGTACAACTTACCTCTTAAGCATCGTACTAAATAATGTTTCATTCAAAAAAAATATCAAAAATTTAATTCAAATGATATGACGCCTTAAAAAATGTAATTTTTGAAATCTTCGAAGTTTTATAGAATTACCACCATTTTAAGACGGTATTACTCAAGTTTGAACAAATCTACCTATTAAAGTTTTATAAGTGCTTTTTTAAAGCTTAGGATATAATATTTAAAATGCACTAAATTATTTTACTTTAGAAATGAAATAGACTATTTCTTTTTGAGAAAATTAAGAAAGATAACAAAAATGTAATACAAAAACCGAAAATTACCAGCTAAAAAATTGTTTATACAGTACGTAAATCGTTCAGCTGGACATAGGGAACATACGCTGTACATATTTAGATACATAAATACGTACATTGTAATATATTGAGACAATTGTGGCAACTAAGCTCTCTCGATGACAATATGTTTGTTAGAATTAAGAGTAGCTAAATATTTTTGGCCTAAGGGAATGGGAAAACTGTTTAGTTTTGAAATTGGTTTTTAAAAATAAATATTTTAAAAATTAAAGTAAAATTATTAACTCATTAATCATAAACTGTGTTTTCGATTTATTTATGGACAGCCTTTCTTCAAAATTCACTTATTCTATTCGTTCTAACAGCTCTATTGCACCAAAAACTCGTACTCGAACAGAAGCTTCAACTACCACAGGTTACCGCAGTTGCCACAATTCTCTCAATGTATAATCCCTATGTCCAGCCGAACGATTTACGTACTGTATAAAGTGATCAAAACTTTTTTCTGTAAAACTTACCTAAAATACATTTAATAATAAACTTCAGCAATAATAAATGTTCAGCAAAAAATTTTGTTTTATTTCTTATACAGTATGACTGCCTAACTTGAAACCTATTGATAACTTTTTTATTACCAGTTTTACGAAAAAAAGTTATTCTTTAATGCAATCATGAAATATCAAATTGAATGAATTTTATACGACGTATGTCAAAAAATATTAATTTCACTCAAGAGTAAAGTACCGTTAAATTTCACAATATCGAAAATTGTTATTAAGAAAAATTGTTTGGAATTAAAAAATTTGTTTTAGTGTTCAATTACATCCTTCTAATTAAAATAATCTGAATAATAAAGGCACTTACTCTTAAAAAAATTCATATTTTTTACATACCTCGTATAAAATTAAAAAAGATTAATATCTGATGGTCGTATCTTAGATTTTAGACAAGGGAGAGCATTTTATGAAGAATAACTTTTTTTCGTAAAAGTGACAATAAAATAGTTATCATAATTGTAATAAAATGATGATGAGTATCCGTAATTTGAGAAAAAATTGAAAAAAAATTTTCGATTAGAATAATGTAATTGTATATTTAAATATAGTTTTTAATTTCAAACAACTTTTGATAATATGTAGTATTTTTTGATATTCTGAAATATTACTTTACTCTTTAACGAAATTCATATTTTTGACATAACTCGTATAAAATTGATAAAATTTGATATCTGATAGTTGAGTTTTAGATTTTTGACTATCCAGAGCATTTTATGAAGAATAACTTTTTTTCGTAAAATTGATAATAAAAAAGTTTTCCATGTGGCTCCTAGCTACGGAGACATACTGTATAAGAGCTTCTGTATAAGAATTTTAAAATTGAAATGCCATATTCGAATTCAGTATAATCAAAAACAAAATAGAAACATATTTGATCAAAGTAAAATGATGAATTTAACGATATTTTTAAAATTATTAATAAAAAAAAATTGTTATTGTTTAAACAATTAATAAACAATTAGCGGCCAAATCCGCGAGTAGAACTTTTTATTTTAACATCTATATATAATCTAACAAAAAAAAGTTTTAGAAAAATATAAGCTTGTTTGAATTTTTCCGAAACAATGCATGTTTTCGTTCTAATTGCACTCCCCTACGTCCTTCACCCATCTCTTTGTAGGATTAAACATTTTTTTTATTAAATTTCATACATAGACAAATACGACTTGCATGGGT
The DNA here is from genome assembly GCF_917563875.1 of Diabrotica virgifera virgifera. Lineage (NCBI taxonomy): Eukaryota > Metazoa > Arthropoda > Insecta > Coleoptera > Chrysomelidae > Diabrotica > Diabrotica virgifera. The sequence goes on along the minus strand of NC_065448.1, from coordinate 218,955,927 downwards.
TCATGGATTGCCTATCAAAATTTGGCCAAATGGCCAATGGCCACAGCTATCCTTAAGGGGGACGTAGGGTTTGAAATAAAAAATTTGAAGAATATTTATGTGAATTTTGTAGAATTTGGAAAGTATGGTAGAATTATTTTATTTTTAAATTATATAGGCATATTCAGTACAATTCAAGGGAATATTCAAAAAAATTTAAGGAAAATTATTACAAAATAAGCTAACGGTGGCAAATGTCTACAGACACCTCAAAAAACAATGGACTTTGCGGTGGACTCATGAGAACTCATCATTGGATAATGGCAAACAAAAAATTCAAAAAGATTTTATTAGTTTCTCTAGGTAACTCTGTCGAGTTTTTTAGTTTTATCGAATTTTAGCTTTTTGATATCACTCAGAAATCAAAACAACGAATTTTGTTTAGTAAAAAGGGTGAAAATCAACCTATTTATTATTGTTAAACAAAAATAGGCATAAACAAAAAAACATCTCGACAGCGTTACCTCAAGGAACGTCTAAAGGAAATATATACAAAATTCCAGAAAATCAGAACTAATCACTGGATCATGTGAAACAAAAAATTCATATTATACTTTATTAGCTTATGAAGTTTTTGAGGCAATGCTGTCGAGTTTTTTAGTTTTATGGATTTTTACGTTTTGGTATCACTCAGAAATTAAAACAACGATTTTTTTTTCAAAAAAGGTAAAAATCAATATATTTATTATTAAAAAACTTTTACAGAAGTAAAAACTTCAAGTTGTATATTGGTATAAAATCGTTTATTAAAAACTATCCAAAATGTCATCCAAGTGGATTGCAAAACGTTTTCGTTCTAATTCAGAACATCTTCAGTGCCTAGAATGAAGTATTTTCACGTTAGATTAAAGCAAAAAGGTTCAAATTGCGACTGTTATAAAGAAAAAACATGTGGGAGTACTTACATTCTGCTGAGTATTTGGAACTAGCACACTATTTAAAGTGGTAACCCCATAATATATGGTTTACATATTGTATTTTAATAAAATATATATTGTTGAACAAAAAACAAGAATAAAACAAAAAATATCTCGACATCGTTACCTCATGAAATATATAAAGAAGATATATACAAAATTGCAGGTGGATCGGTCAAGTAGCTTTTGAGTTACAATATCCACCGCCTTTGAAAAATGCAGTTTTGAGAAAAACGCGTTTTAGGTTTTGTCAACTTTTATTTTCACTTTCTATTTTTTCTATTAAATCGTAAAGTGATGCATGTCGGAATATATTTTGTATCGCGGAATAATTCACAAAAGAGAATGGGAACATCTGTTGGACGTATCTCACTACGCTAAAGCGCGCTGGCGCGAACCTATTGCACATCCACTCGAAGGTAGGGATAACATAATTTTCGGTATAAATAGATTATGTCGGTCTGTGAGACCGCACGTTAGCACTGAAAAGTTAAAAAGAGGAATTTAAGAAAAGGATTCTAGCGAAGGTTATGTTTCATAAATATTATATTCGCCATTTGGCGAGGGATTAAGCTAATTGGTAATTTTATTCAATTTTATTTATTTATTTTCAGATTTTTGTTTGCCTCTTCATACCATTTGTCCACATAAACAAAAACGACACTCAAATTGTATAAATTTTTGTCGTTAAAAAAAGATAATTAACTCCCGAAAGTTATTAAACTTTGTGCTTGAATAACGAATGTCTTAAATTTATCTGGGACTAATTAACAACGATGTGCTTTGGCCATAAACTCAAACAAAACTCTAAGCAAAGTAAAGCCGCAAACGGAAAGCAACAGCTTTTTTATTTCTGTTAATTTAACCCCACATTCTATTTATATTGCGGACCGAAACAAATGAGGAAACTATAATTAAATGTTGTATGTGAAAGTTGTTTAGATATAATAGATTGTTTAAGTGTTTTTCTCACTATTTGACTCTGGCAGAAAATATTTATTTTTAAACGCTGTTTTTTAGTTCAATCGTTTGTGTCAAATCTTTAGACGTTAATTTGACTCACTTTTTTTCAATACAACTGAATGAAAATTTGCATATATATGCATTCGCGGGAACAATACACGAATAGTCAATAATTTTTTTATGTTAAAAAATTAACTGTTAAAAAAACGATTTTAATGGAAAATGCTTAAATTTTCTAGTTTTTTATAATGAAGAAATTTGAAACTTTTACGGATTGTAGCTATTTATATGAACTATACACAACTTCACTTTTTACGTTAATTGTTTACGTTATGCTTCACAAATAAACAATAAAGTTTCAGACGAAATAGTTTTTAATCCCAATAGTAAATTATTAATATTGAAAATATTAAAAATATTACTTAAAGATTTTAGTAATATTTAGATTAGGGTTAAAAACTATTTTGTCTTTCAATGCCAGATGGCGCTAGCCACCTACTATCATCACTTCAGTTGCAATGGGTGGGAAAACCTCTCGATACGAATCAGTTAAAATATGGAGAACAGTGCCTACGTTCTTTCCGATGAAGGCTCCAATAAGAGCCGAAAATCGCGATTCAAGGGACTGGACTGCACTCCGTATTCTAATTGAAAAGTAAGATTGTTTTGCCTTCGCATTGCAACTGAATAAAAATGGTATACATTTTTATTTTATAGTCGTATTACTCCGTAGAGTAACTAGGTGCATTTTTCCGTTGGAACTTTACCAGCTGCAGACGGAGGATGTGAATTGTAGTTTAGAATTCCTTCCCTCTCGTCTTCACTGCAGCATCCATTTGACTTGCAAATTTTAGAAGTCTTGGAGGTGTCACCAGGAAAGTGTACCAATAAGTTTTCAATTTAAAAATCATTTAGTAATACTTTTAATATTTTCAATATTAATAATTTACTATTAGGATTAAAAACTATTCCGTCTTTCAATGCCAGATGGCGCTAGCCACCTACTATCATCACTTCAGTTGCAATGGGTGGAAAAACCTCTCGATATGAATCAGTTAAAATATGGAGAACAGTGCCTACGTTCTTTCCGATGATGGCTCCAATAAGAGCCGAAAATCGCGATTCAAGGGACTGGACTGCACTCCGTTTTCTAATTGAAAAGTTAGATTGTTTTGCCTTCGCATTGTAACTGAATAAAAACGGTATACATTTTTATTTTATAGTCGTATTACTCCGTACAGTAACTAGGTGCATTTTTCCGTTGGAACTTTACCAGCTGCAGACGGAGGATGTGAATTGCATAGTTTAGAATTCCTTACCTCTCGTCTTCACTGCAGCATCCATTTGACTTGCAAATTGTAGAAGTCTTGAAGGTGTCACTAGGAAAGTGTACCAATAAGTTTTCAATTTAAAAATCTTTAAGTAATATTTTTAATATTATCAATATTAATAATTTACTATTAGGATTAAAAACTATTTCGTCTTTCAATGCCACCTACCATCATCAATTCAGTTGCAATGGGTGGGAAAACCTCTCGATACGAAACAGTTAAAATATGGAGAACAGTGTCTACCTTCTTTCCGATGAAGGCTCCAATAAGAGCCGAAAATCGCGATTCAAGGGACTGGACTGCACTCCGTATTCTAATTGAAAAGTAAGATTGTTTTGCCTTCGCATTGCAACTGAATAAAAATGGTATACATTTTTATTTTATAGTCGTATTACTCCGTAGAGTAACTAGGTGCATTTTTCCGTTGGAACTTTACCAGCTGCAGACGGAGGATGTGAATTGTAGTTTAGAATTCCTTCCCTCTCGTCTTCACTGCAGCATCCATTTGACTTGCAAATTTTAGAAGTCTTGGAGGTGTCACCAGGAAAGTGTACCAATAAGTTTTCAATTTAAAAATCATTTAGTAATACTTTTAATATTTTCAATATTAATAATTTACTATTAGGATTAAAAACTATTCCGTCTTTCAATGCCAGATGGCGCTAGCCACCTACTATCATCACTTCAGTTGCAATGGGTGGAAAAACCTCTCGATATGAATCAGTTAAAATATGGAGAACAGTGCCTACGTTCTTTCCGATGATGGCTCCAATAAGAGCCGAAAATCGCGATTCAAGGGACTGGACTGCACTCCGTTTTCTAATTGAAAAGTAAGATTGTTTTGCCTTCGCATTGTAACTGAATAAAAACGGTATACATTTTTATTTTATAGTCGTATTACTCCGTACAGTAACTAGGTGCATTTTTCCGTTGGAACTTTACCAGCTGCAGACGGAGGATGTGAATTGCATAGTTTAGAATTCCTTACCTCTCGTCTTCACTGCAGCATCCATTTGACTTGCAAATTGTAGAAGTCTTGAAGGTGTCACTAGGAAAGTGTACCAATAAGTTTTCAATTTAAAAATCTTTAAGTAATATTTTTAATATTATCAATATTAATAATTTACTATTAGGATTAAAAACTATTTCGTCTTTCAATGCCACCTACCATCATCAATTCAGTTGCAATGGGTGGGAAAACCTCTCGATACGAAACAGTTAAAATATGGAGAACAGTGTCTACCTTCTTTCCGATGAAGGCTCCAATAAGAGCCGAAAATCGCGATTCAAGGGACTGGACTGCACTCCGTATTCTAATTGAAAAGTAAGATTGTTTTGTCTTCGCATTGCAACTGAATAAAAATGGTATACATTTTTTATTTTATAGTCGTATTACTCCGTAGAGTAACTAGGTGCATTTTTCCGTTGGAACTTTACCAGCTGCAGACGGAGGATGTGAATTGCATAGTTTAGAATTCCTTCCCTCTCGTCTTCACTGCAGCATCCATTTGACTTGCAAATTGTAGAAGACTTGGAGGTGTCACCAGGAAAGTGTACCAATAAGTTTTCAATTTAAAAATCTTTTAGTAATATTTTTAATATTTTCAATATTAATAATTTACTATTAGGATTAAAAACTATTTCGTCTTTCAATGCCAGATGGCGCTAGCCACCTACTATCATCACTTCAGTTGCAATGGGTGGGAAAGCCTCTCGATACGAAACAGTTAAAATATGGAGAACAGTGCCTATGTTCTTTCCGATGAAGGCTCCAATAAGAGCCGAAAATCGCGATTCAAGGGACTGGACTGCACTCCGTATTCTAATTGAAAAGTAAGATTGTTTTGTCTTCGCATTGCAACTGAATAAAAATGGTATACATTTTTTATTTTATAGTCGTATTACTCCGTAGAGTAACTAGGTGCATTTTTCCGTTGGAACTTTACCAGCTGCAGACGGAGGATGTGAATTGCACAGTTTAGAATTCCTTCCCTCTCGTCTTCACTGCAGCATCCATTTGACTTGCAAATTGTAGAAGTCTTGGAGGTGTCACCAGGAAAGTGTACCAATAAGTTTTCAATTTAAAAATCTTTTAGTAATATTTTTAATATTTTCAATATTAATAATTTACTATTAGGATTAAAAACTATTTCGTCTTTCAATGTCAGATGGCGCTAGCCACCTACTATCATCACTTCAGTTGCAATGGGTGGGAAAACCTCTCGATACGAATCAATTAAAATATGGAGAACAGTGCCTACGTTCTTACCGATGAAGACTCCAGTAAGAGCCGAGAATCGCGATTCAAGGGACTGGACTGCACTCCGTATTCTAATTGAAAAGTAAGATTGTTTTGCCTTCGCATTGCAACTGAATAAAAATGGTATACATTTTTTATTTTATAGTCGTATTACTCCGTAGAGTAACTAGGTGCATTTTTCCGTTGGAACTTTACCAGCTGCAGACGGAGGATGTGAATTGCATAGTTTAGAATTCCTTCCCTCTCGTCTTCACTGCAGCATCCATTTGACTTGCAAATTGTAGAAGTCTTGGAGGTGTCACCAGGAAAGTGTACCAATAAGTTTTCAATTTAAAAATCATTTAGTAATACTTTTAATATTTTCAATATTAATAATTTACTATTAGGATTAAAAACTATTCCGTCTTTCAATGCCAGATGGCGCTAGCCACCTACTGTCATCACTTCAGTTGCAATGGGTGGAAAAACCTCTCGATACGAATCAGTTAAAATATGGAGAACAGTGCCTACGTTCTTTCCGATGATGGCTCCAATAAGAGCCGAAAATCGCGATTCAAGGGACTGGACTGCACTCCGTATTCTAATTGAAAAGTAAGATTGTTTTGCCTTCGCATTGTAACTGAATAAAAACGGTATACATTTTTATTTTATAGTCGTATTACTCCGTACAGTAACTAGGTGCATTTTTCCGTTGGAACTTTACCAGCTGCAGACGGAGGATGTGAATTGCATAGTTTAGAATTCCTTACCTCTCGTCTTCACTGCAGCATCCATTTGACTTGCAAATTGTAGAAGTCTTGAAGGTGTCACTAGGAAAGTGTACCAATAAGTTTTCAATTTAAAAATCTTTAAGTAATATTTTTAATATTATCAATATTAATAATTTACTATTAGGATTAAAAACTATTTCGTCTTTCAATGCCACCTACTATCATCAATTCAGTTGCAATGGGTGGGAAAACCTCTCGATACGAAACAGTTAAAATATGGAGAACAGTGCCTACGTTCTTTCCGATGATGGCTCCAATAAGAGCCGAAAATCGCGATTCAAGGGACTGGACTGCACTCCGTATTCTAATTGAAAAGTAAGATTGTTTTGTCTTCGCATTGCAACTGAATAAAAATGGTATACATTTTTTATTTTATAGTCGTATTACTCCGTAGAGTAACTAGGTGCATTTTTCCGTTGGAACTTTACCAGCTGCAGACGGAGGATGTGAATTGCATAGTTTAGAATTCCTTCCCTCTCGTCTTCACTGCAGCATCCATTTGACTTGCAAATTGTAGAAGACTTGGAGGTGTCACCAGGAAAGTGTACCAATAAGTTTTCAATTTAAAAATCTTTTAGTAATATTTTTAATATTTTCAATATTAATAATTTACTATTAGGATTAAAAACTATTTCGTCTTTCAATGCCAGATGGCGCTAGCCACCTACTATCATCACTTCAGTTGCAATGGGTGGGAAAGCCTCTCGATACGAATCAGTTAAAATATGGAGAACAGTGCCTATGTTCTTTCCGATGAAGGCTCCAATAAGAGCCGAAAATCGCGATTCAAGGGACTGGACTGCACTCCGTATTCTAATTGAAAAGTGAGATTGTTTTGCCTTCGCATTGCAACTGAATAAAAATGGTATACATTTTTATAATAAAGTTTCAAATTTTTTGCCGATTCCGACTACTTTTCATGTTTTTACATCATGGGTTTTATACATATATTTTAATAAACATGATGATATATTTTAATGTTTGAAAAGTGCAAGACTAAAAAGTAAAAAAATAAAAAAAATATGAAAACATTTTTGAGGAAACGCTTTTCTTTAGTTACCAGTGACTAAAATTAAAAATATTGTAAAAAAATCCACTAAATAGCAAAAAATTAAAAAAATCAAACTCGAAGGATTATTCGAAATGAACTGCCAAAAACATTTGTTAAAAAATTGAAAAAAAAATCTAACACATTCGTTAAAGAAAAGCGTGAAGCGCGTCTTCATCGAATCAACGGTTTTCTTACCATCCTTTTCTTTACTGAATGTGTTGGATTTTTAAATTTTTTGACAAATGTGTGTGACATTTTATTGCGAATAATCCTTCGAGTTATTATTTGTCTTATTTTGATTTATTTATATTCGCCTTACTAACTTTAAAATAATGTACCTATAATAAATATTAAATATAACCCTCTCTTGCTGAATGTCCAAAAACTTCACTTTTTTGTGTCTCTTTGCTTACTATCTACTAACACTTATTGTAAGATCTGTCTATCCTTTATTTAAACACTTCCACGTGAAAATTTAACCTGAATTCATTAACTATATTTACAATTTTTAAGAGATTTCAAAAAAAATTCAAGCTTATTTCTTAGATTTAATTGAATGAGTAGCTACTTATTTGATTAGTATATCATTCTTAATTTTGCTTGTTTATTTTTACATTTCTGACAAATTTTTAACTTTCTTCTTTCATTTTTCCCACATATTTTAATAAAAATTATCTTTTTTCTCTTCTTCTTGTTGTCTGGTACTACAACTATATATTTCTTCATTTTTCTTTATATGATAACACTTCTACCGTGTACATAATTCATCTTCAAATACATATTTTATATAACAATCATAATAATCAATACTAGCCAAGAAACCTCTACGTTTTATCTAAATAAAAGTGGGTATAAATTCGTTGGATAGATCAAATTCTTCTACATATTTTATATAACAATCATTTGTCATTTATATCATAATCATTCCCTATAACCTCATAATAATCACTTCATATACTAGCCACGAAACCTCTGCATTTTACCTAAATAAAAGCGAGTCTAACTTCATTGCATAGATCAAATTTTTCTACATATTTCACAATCTCAATTCCTTGCTTTGAATCCATTGTTTATTCATGAATAATCATGAATAAAATAGATACCCTTCAAAACACAGAGTGGGTCTCTAATAAGCTTTCAAGCTTCTATAAATCACTTAGTACATTCTTAATTTGACAAGAGCAGTTGGTTTCTTATTGTCTCAAATTGCCTCATAATATTCAGCTTATAATACTGTTAGTTTTTCCTCTAATCCATATACTTCTTCTCAAAATTCCTTATCTCGACTCATCAGGTCGGTTCGTTAAATATACGACACCTGCTTATAGCAATGTTTGTCTTAAAGCTCTTATATCAACATATGTCATCACTAATCATTATTTATTAAAAAAAATCATTTATATATCATTTATGACAAAATATTAATTCAGGTTTATATAAAAAAATTTAACACAAAATCGATGAAAATGTATCTATATACTCAATAAATATCAATAATAAAAACAACTGGCTAATAAAAATTCAATAATAGTATACATATTCGACAAAAATTCAATAATAGCATATATAATAAACTTCGATAAAAAAATATTCAATTCAAAAATCACTTCATGTTTCAAAATTCAGAGATATTCTTAAAAAAATCGATACTTTATAAAATATTCAGAAATCAGCAAAAATAAATATTCAATGTTCAATAATAATATATAAAAAACGAGGGAAGCATATTTAATAAAAATAGACTAAATTGCTTACTTACATTTTACTTTCACTTGTGTCTTTTCACTGTCCGCTCACTGGGTTGCCGCTCACAATACAGGCAGTATTGGTTCCCTTATTCCTGGTCCATTTTCGCCGTCTCCATTTCCAACTTGCAGTGTCCGTTATCAAAAGATTCTCTAATTAATTTTCAGGAGCGCCATGTCATACATATGTGTGATGTTATTGCCTTCTGGTCCCAATTAATTAAAACTCTTCTTATTCTTCTTCTTCTTCTTCTTCTTCTTCTTCTTCTTCTTCTTCTTCTTCTTCTTCTTCTTCTTTTTCTTCATGTACCATCTCCTCTAAGAAGGTTGGCAACCATCACGGCAATTCGCACTTTCGGTACCGCTGCTCTAAAGAGATCAGCAGAAGTGCAATTAAACCAAGCTCTCAAATTATTTAACCAGGAGATGCGTCTTCTTCCGCGACTCCTTCTACCCTGTATTCTTCCTTGCATTATTAATTGTAACAAGTTAGGCTCGCCCCTCATAACATGTCCCAGATATTGTAGTTTTCTGACTTTAACTGTATTTAAAACCTCTTTATCTTTATCTTTAAAACTCTTGTTCCTATTCGAATACATATATTTTCGATTTAACATATCAATGACTAAATCATAATAACTTGTTTATATTATCGCGACCTATCCTAAACGTGAATACTTGCTAACTACCACAATAATCATAATATCTTTCTCGCCCGAGTTAATGTTTATATACACCTTTAAATAATACAAATATGACAATCCAATATTACTCGCGGTTATTGAATCCAAGAACAAATACTACATCGATTAATGACTTTGAATGCGTTTTAAACATATTTTATACAGAATGTCCTATTTTATATTACAATCGGATATTTCGGTTTATTCACGTATCCGTCTATCAATTACTCTCTCCCATATTTTCATGGTGTGGCTAAGTAGTTTTATAGTCCTGTAGTTTGTGCATTGTTGTATGTCTCCCTTGTTTTTGTAGACAGGTACTAATATACTGCTTCTCCATTCGTCTGGCTTTTGTCCAACTTCCATAATTCTGTTAAATAGACCTGCTAGCCAACTTATTCCTGTCTTTCCCAATGCTCTCCATACTTTCCCAGGAATGACATCTGGTCCGACTGCTTTTCTTTGCTTTATTTTTTGAAGCGCTTGAGCCACTTCCTCGTTTGTTATTCTGGTAACCATTGCTGTTACTGTCTCCGTTAACTCCACAGGCTGTCTGTCAAATTCTTCATTTAATAAACTGTCAAAATACTTTCTCTATCTCTTTTTGACATCCTCTTCGTGGATTAGTATTTTATTATTTTCATCTCGGATACATCTAATCTGATTAAAATCTCTTGCTTTCTTTGCTCTCTGTTTGGCTATTTTATATTAATGGGATAATAATGGACATCTTCTACTTTTACTTTTATTGTAGTGTTCTGGTAGATGTTTTCGATCGTTTTAATTATTCCTAGAGATACCTCTCTTGGGTATAACAAATGGATAACGTCCTTTAATTTAACCCTGTCAAATGCATTCTTAATGTCTACGATATGCCGGTTTGTTGTATTCTAATGATTGCTCTTGAACTTGACTCATTATAAATATACACATGATATTCGCGACCTAAAACCTTGCTGTTCTTCTGCTAATGTTATAATTTCATTCAGTTTGTTTGTTGCCACTTTGGTTGTTAATTTTAATCTTGTGTTTAAAAAGTTAATTCCTTTGTAATTTTCCGAGTCCAATTTGTCTCCTTTTTTGAAGAGAGGTATTAGGATGCTTGACCTACATTCTTATGGTATTCTGTTTGGTTATATTACTTTTTTTTATCAGTTTTAATAGTTGGTTAGTCAGATTTTGTCCTCCATACTGTAGGAGTTCGTTAAAATAAATAAACAAATACTGTTAGACACAGAGCTTTGTATACATATCCAGTTTTATAATATTAAAAAACGAAAACACTCTTTTAATTTTATGTCAAAATCAGTTTAAACATTAGAATAGAATAGAATAGAAATATGCTTTATTGTCACTGAAAATTTTTACAATTTTATGGACAAAGCTTACACACAGTCAAAAGAAAAATAATATCATAGTGTCAAAAATGATTTATATCAAATGTCACTTCACTTATAAATGTTTAAATTGAGAAAATTACTGTAAAAATAAATAAAACACCTTAAAAGTCATGAAAATTCTCATATAAAACGAAGTCCCGCCAGAAGAATCCCATCTGAAGTATTTCGCAATCCTTTGTTGAATTTTATTAGAGATTTTCGTAGGTCCGATAAACAAAATTTAACGTTAACTGAATTAGTGAGTAGAGGAGCCCAAATTTGAAGACAGATTAGTGAAACAGACTATTTAATACCTTTTTGTAAACTAAGATAAATTAATGTTGTTTTATAATCAAAATTTAACCCTCACGCACAAGTTGTAGTCCATGTGACTAACAACTTCAGTGAGAACTTGGGTTTATTATTATGTACTAATTGTTACAAATAAACTCTATTATTATTATATTGTAGTATAACAACTACAATTTACTAAAATTAGATAAATCGTCAATATACAGTAAATATGATATAAAACCTAAGACAAAAACAATTAATTGCAAAATTCATATAAATTGCAAATTGAGTATACTTACAACAAATAAAATACAACATTAGGAATTGACAGTTTAAGCTACTGCGTATGAAACCCAATTTTCTTAGTTATTCATTAAGAAATTCTTCTATTGAATAATATGGTCTTTTAGATAGATAGGCTTTGGTGATTTTACGGAACTTTGGGAAAGATGTTGCAGCTTTAAGTTGTAAAGGGAGATGGTTGTAAAGTTTTTTTGCGGAATATAATATAGATTTCTTTACTAACTTAGTGGATGGAATCGGTAAATAAATATCAAAGATTGAATTTCTGGTGGAGTAAATATGATTGGGCCTTGCTGGAAAGACATGAAGGTGTTTACGAATTAAACAAACCGTTTCTAGAATATATAAAGATACAAGTGTTAGAATTTCGTGATTTCTGAAGTAACTTCTGCAATGTGTAGATCTTCTGAGGCCAAACAAATATCTTATTGCTCTTTTTTGCAATTTAAAAATAACATCAAATTGAGCAGCTGTACTAGAACCACAAAAAGGAAGACCATATCGAAGATGAGACTCGAACAACGAAAAATATGTTATTTTAGAAGATGCTAAATTGAGTTCCCTTGAGACAGATCTTATTGCATAGCAAGCTGAGGCGAGTTTCTTACTTAACGAATCGATATGAAGGGACCATTTGAGGTTGCTGTCTAAAAAAATACCAAGAAATTTTACAGAATCAACGGTTCTGATCTGGCTGTTATTAAGAGGCAAAGGTTGAAGAGCTCCTTTATAGGATAGTGCTACTGTTTTGTCTATATTAAAAGAGAGTAAATTAGAGTCAGACCAGGTCTTTATCGTCAGTAGATCCGAAGTTTTAGTTTTATGAAGAGATGCAATAGTTGAGTGGCTCCAAGCGATACTGGTATCATCAGCAAAAAGAAAAATTTCCCCATCGATTTTTAAATTAGTGATGTCATTTATAAAGATCAGGAACAGAAGAGGACCCAATACTGAACCTTGCAGTACTCCACATACAATGTTTTTGAGACTAGAGTCAGTATCATTTGCTCTAACTAGTTATTTCCTATTATTCAAGTAGGATTGGAACCAATTCAAATAAATACCTCTAATTCCATAGAAATTTAGTTTTTTAATCAAGATGTCTTGATTTACACAATCAAAAGCTTTGGCATAATCACAGAAAACAGTGGCAGTATAAAGATTATTGTTTATTGCTTGATAAACCTCATGTAGTACAGAAAACATGGCATCAGTCGTACCTTTATTAGTTAAAAAGCCGAACTGATTTTGAGATAAAATGTTGTTATCAACGATAAAGGATATAAGTCGAGTTTTAATGAGTCTCTCAATAATTTTGGAGAATGCCGGTTGTAAGGCAATAGGTCTATAGTTGCAGGCATTAGATTTTTCACCACCTTTATGAAGAGAAATAATGATGGCTGTCTTTAGGCACTCTGGAAATTTACCTTTTCGAAGGAATCATTAATTAGTGAGACGAGGATTTCCAACACATTTTCTGTGAGATTAGAGAAAATTTTTATAGATAGTCCATCAGTACTACAGGATGATTTGCTTTTGACTATTTCACTAGACTGTTTTTAACTGATAAAACGTCATAGCAACACATCGTTTCCTACTGACAAAACTCCTTAGCGACGTGATTTCTCAGCGACAAAATTATGACAGATCCGCCACGAAAGTGTCTGGTAATAACAAATAAATAAAGATTATATTTCGTTGATATGGTGCATTAATTGTCTCGTGAAATAGTATTGTCGAATATCATTCGAGAGAAAATTATTTACCCGCAAAATTTTCTCCTGGTTTCATTCAAGTTCGTTGCCTTTTGGTAATTTTCGCTTATGAAATTTTGACAAAATCACTCGACTAACGTCTCGTGATTTAAGTCAAAATTTAATTCGCGAAAATTGCCAGGCAACAAACTTTCATACCAGTCGAAAATATTGCCGGCAAAATTTTCTCTCTTGTGATATTATATACGATACTATTGATTGTTTGGTTTAGTTCAGAGTTATCGACTGGTTTTAAAAACAATGAATTCGGGACTTTTCTTGAATTAGGGAGATAAGAAATGGGATCTTGTTGCGGCAAAATCGTTGATGTTATATTTTTACTCACATTAACGAAGTAATGGTTTAGACTTTCAGGATTTGGAAGGGAAAATGATTGAGCTCTATGAGTTTTATTTCGAAGATCGTTTATTATAGACCAAGTTTCTCTTGCAACACTTTTAGAGCTTCCCAGACGATTTTGATAATAGGCTTTTTTAGCTGATTTGACAAGTTTTAGATATGTTGTCCTGTACTTCGTGATATATTCAGTGACAGAAACATTGGTAGTAAATTTCTTGATGTGTAGAAGTGAACGCATATTCTTGGCTGATATGCGGATACCTTTCGTAACCCAAGGTTTCCGATATTTTGGCTTAATAGGAATTAAAGGAAATGCCTTATTGAAGATGCGGAGAGGCTTATCTAGAAAAACACTGAAATTATAGTCCACGTCTATAGAAGGAAACTGCCACTCAGAAGTTAAGCATAAATTTTGGAATTTACGAAAATTCTGGGCGGAAAAAATCCTACCTAAACGTCGGGTTTTTGAGGAGGGTTTGCTAAAGATGTTAAACTTCGTATACACTGCTTCATGATCAGATAGTCCCGCATTAATAACTGTAGAGCAGACATCAAGGGGTGAGAAATTTGAGACAATATAATCGATTATGGTAGATGTAGTTTTTGTAATCCTTGTAGGAGAATAATTAACGTGCATTGAGAGACCATACGATTCAAATATGTTGACCAGGGACACTTGGGTAGCACAAGCAGCAGCATAATTAATGTTAAAGTCACCGCATAGAATTTTTCTGCTTTTATAAGGCAGGTCATCTAACAAATTTAGCAGGTTCTGAAAAATTAGTTCCACTGTAGAGTCAGGTGATCTATAAATGCAAATAATGTAAAGATTAAGATTTTTATTATAAACTAAGGAAAACTCAAAGACGGATTCACTTAACAAAAAGTCATATTTTGTTACCAGAGAAAAATCATTATCTCTAGAGAGAATTAGGGTGCCTCCATGAGCCGAACTTGGACGATCATACCTGACAATTGTGGTATATTTTTCTACAAAAAAAGGCTCCTTGACTTCAAGCCAGTGCTCTGTAACCGTAACTATCGGGGGAAATCCTAAATCCTCCAGAAACAAAAATAATTCATCAGTTTTATTTCTTATAGAACGAATATTAATCAGAATCATGCCAAAGTTGTCATCACTAAAATAATTTGAAGTTTCTAGTCCCATCGAACACGTCGTGTTGTTTGAAAGTTTCGGTTCGGAGAGCCAGTGGAATAATAACTTCGGTGACATTCCCTTGATTTTGTAGGTGTATAATTCTTTCCGAACTGAGATAGGACCTATAAGCGGCAAGATCAGCTTCCACTTCAGCTGGACCAATTCCGTAGGCATGGTTAAATTCTAGAATTCCTGTTTAAAATAGTTTCTTTGCCAAGTCAATCACAAAGTTGATTTTTTTCCACAAGTTTAAATTTGTTACACATTTCTCGTCTAAAATCTGAAATGAACCTTTTGCAATAAAGCCGCCATCGATCGGGTATCAAACTTCAAATAGCTGACGATACTTAGCAGTTGAGTTAACAAGTTTTGTCCCTTTTTTATTAAAACTTTTGCGGAAATGATCGAATGGACTGTTACGCCGAAGAAATAACTTGTTAAGAAAAAAGTTTTACAAGTTTCCGTAAAAAGTTGTCCGGTTTGCAAACTTTCAATTACAAAGTTTGCATTAAGATTGCAGAAACTGTTAGTTTAGAGTTTTTTAATTTGGTTTTTTAAATGCATTATTTGCTTTTTGATATCTTTACTGCGTAATAATATTACCTGGAAAAAGTTTTTTAAGATCATTGCGTTATACAGTAGATTGCTTTATAATTAATTAATAATATTGCATAAAAAAAGTAATTAACAAAATCTAATTAAAAGAGTTTCAAATAAAGAGATTTTTCTACGGCCGTGGTTAAACAGCCACTTTCCCGCACGCATTTCGTTTCCGAATGTTTCACTTTCCCGCACGCCGTGTGGGAATGTAACTTTTCCGGTACGGCGTGGGGGAAAGTAGAATACCTTGTAATATGCTATTATAGTATATTATATTACATGCAATAAACTAGTATTTAGATATTATTTACTAATTTATTTCAAATTTATATTATTGTGTTCATGTTTTAATGAAATTAACGCGGTGGTAATTCGTTGAAATAGAGTTATTTTGACATAATATTCGAAAGGCAAATCGGTACACAATAACAATGGTCTTGAATCGACGTCATGGAAACCAATATCGTCGTCATGGTAACCAATTTTATTGAAAGATTGGTTTTTGTCAACCTTGTCAAAGAACGTATTAATTTGTGTATTTTCACTCCTAATAGTGGAGTCACTGAAGGTGGATATGAGCTATTACCTCCGATTTCGTTGAACCTCCATCGATTTGCATGAAAATTGGTGAGTGGTTAGAGGATATCTCAAGGAACAAAGGTGACATGGTGCCAACTTGCGCTTTTACCCTGGGGGTGGATGCCACCCCTTCTTAAGGGTGAAAATTATTTTACTAAAAATAACCCCATAATTAGATAGAAGAACTAACTCTAAGCAAAATTTGTTATTTAAACTTATTGAAATAAATCAAAAGTTTTTGAGTTATTAAATATTAAAAATTTTAATTTTTCGTGAGAAAAATGCATGTTTTTAACCGATTTAAAAAAAAAAACCCAAAAACTCTAAGTTTTTACAAAAAAGTCATTATTACCAAAATTGAAGCTAATAAAAAATGAAATTATTTCCTTACCAAAAAAACCTTTTAATGTTAACTAAAAGTGAGTTATACGCAATTGAATGTCTATTTCTTTCGGCGACTACCCAAATCTAAGTATTCAAGCTTCTTATTAAACTTATTAAACATTTGTCAAAGTATTTAAAAATATCTATCAAATGAGCCCCCGAACAAGTTGATAGCATTAAAATTTATGCTCCAAAAATTGTTCAAAATTTATCTTTTATAATTTTTCCAAAAAACGTTATTGTTTTCTTTTAAATAACTCCATTAATTTTGAGATGTCAGACACACCTAAAAACTATTTGAAAGGTAAAACTAAGGGCTTTTAAACCACGTTAAACTTAATATTTTATACTCCTTACTTTTTTTAAAATAAAAGGTTAAATGGCCTTAGTTACATGGTTCTCACAGCAAAATTTAAGCTTTAAACGTTTCTATCTCGGTTATTTTGTACCCTACAGAAATAGTCCAAAAAGTAAAATATTTGATACAGAAAAAACTAAAATTTGGTTATATATCATTTTTTTCGTATATTGAGTATTTTTGGAGTTTCATTAAAAAAATGAAAATTACGATAACTTGAAAAATTCTGATTTTTTAAAATTATACCTTATTTTCAAAAATATGCATTCCAAGCCGTTTAAAATTGTCGAAATCATTATCTATGCTAATATAAAGAAATTACTGTAAGGATTTATATAAATTTTAATATTTGTGGAAATGGCGTATATTTTATTTTTCACTTTTTCCAAAAAATTCGAAAGGGTTCTCTTGTTTTCATCATAACTTGCTTAATTTTGATGCTATTAACTTCTTATGGGGCCCATTTAATAGATGTTTTAAAGTGCTTTGACAATTTGTTAGTAGGTATATTTTGTAAAATGCATCGTTTTCCCGTTATTTAAGCTTGAATACTTAGATTTGCTTACTCGTCGAAAAAAATATACCTTTAATTACCCATAACTCACTTTGTATTAACATAAGTGTAGTTTGTTAAATGATTTGTGTATTTAATTTTTTATTATATTTAATTTTGGCAATATTAGCTTTTTTCTAAAAGCCTATAGTTTTTGAGTTATACGTGAATAACAGCTTTAAAACATGCATTTTTTACGAAAAAATAAAATATTTGAACTTTAATAACTCAAACAGTATTGATTTATGTTAATAACTTTATATAACAAATTTTGCTTAGAATTTGTCCCTCTATCGATTTATGGTATTATTTTTAATGAAATAATTTTCACCCCTGAGAAGGGATCGCATCCACCCCCAGGGTAAAAGCGCAAGTTGGCATCACGTCAACTTTGTTCCTTGAGGTATCCTCTAACTACTCACAAATTTTCATGAAAATCGATGGAGACTCAACGAAATCGGAGGTGAAAACCTTCAGTGACTGCACTATAAATAAAAATTGATATAACTCCATTTGTTGTGGTTTCTTTCCAAACGTAAGCCCTAGAAAAAATATTGTTCCTAACTCATGCGGAAAGTGACTTTCCTGCACTTGACTGCTTGCCTGAACTCCGCTGTCGCGTCCTTCGTGTCAATGGCAGTCTCGTGCGGAAAAGTATCACTTTCCGCACTAGTTAGGAAAATAACTATTTTTTATCGTTAACTATAAGAAAAAAATCATTCAATTTGTTATTTCTTTCTGTAAATGGAAAGTTTGTGTTTAGGTATTTTTGCACCAGAATAGAAAAGGATAAAGCAAATTTAACAAAATGAGAAGCGTGCTCTGCACAAGAGATTTGAAGTTAGAGCTAAGAGTTAGGTAGGCGAGGTGCTACGTTTTCTCGACTTTGTGAAATAGAAGCTTGGACCTTGAATGCGGTATCAACAAAAATACTGGAATCATCTGAGTTGTGGGTATTTATAACAATTCTAAAAATATCGTGGACAGAATATGTCACAAAAAAAGAAGTTCTGGAGAATAAATCGAACAAGTCAGGCAGCTTAAATACTTGTGTTGTCTGCTCAATATGGGTTGGGACCCTGAGACTGAAATAAAGAGTAGAGTAGAACAATCCAGAAATGCTTTTTTTACGAAGATTCGTAAATTTATGATTGATCGCAAGCTGGATTTCAACCGGAGATACAAGATGCTAAAGTGTTACGTTTGGCCTATTTTCTTGTACACAGTGGAAGCATGGACGTCAAAGGCCAGTTCCATTAACAAACCTGAAGTCTTTAAAATGTGATGCCAGCGCCGAATGCCTAGAATAATTATGGACGGACATTCAGAAATGCGGAAATATTAAGAAGAGCAGGCTTCCAGGATAGGGAAATTTTTGATTATGTAAAAAGTAAGAAGACTGCATACTTATGGCAGTTATTCCCTGGGCTAATTAGCAAAATACAAGGAAAAGTTATTTACCAGCAATTTTATTGCTGAAATCGAATCTTATGATTGTTTATATTAGTAATATAGGTATGCAAAATCCGCAGATAATGTGCTACTTTTTTTATAAACAAAATGGCGCCCGAAAATCGTGTTTTTTTCGATTTTTGCTCTATCATTCCCAAGATTTTAACTCTACACCAAAAACACCCTAATAAAAATTCACCGCAATTAAATTCTGCAGAGAGACGTGTTTTTCCCGATTCATTTTGACGAAAATTTTCCCCGGAAAATGCGGGTTTTTCCAACAAAATCTTTTTTCAACTAAAATTTTAGATAAGTTATTGTTAATCAATAATTACATAACTTGGTAATATAAAAGCTCTTTTCGTATAGATTATAATTCCAGAAGCCGACAGAAATTAAATGAACAGTTTAGCAACAATTAAAATGTTAATTAAAAATTTACGGTCGCTATAACAATGACAATAATTAAGATACATAAGAGTAACTATGATTTGTGTATAAAAAGACACTGTAGATATCTAATGTACTTTACAGAATTAAAATTGGACTATTTAAGCGGCCTCAGGAATATTTTAAATTTATAAACAATTTTTTGGCTTATAAACAAATAGAATATCTCGGTAAATATTAGATTAAATTAAATTATGAAAACGGTATTAGAAAAAAATTGGCAGGATATTTCTTTTAGAATGGTTCCTGAGATACAACCGGGCAAAGTTGGCCGGCATTTACGGCAAAGATATAAACAATAGGATCATAATTTTCAAACCATCACCTTTTTGTCTTTGTCCTCTTTCTCCACACTAATTTTCATATCTTTAAAATACTCATAACATATATTATTATAATAAAAATATCGATATTACGAGTGAAACTTGCCAAAAATAGCAATATTCCATTCAAAAATTAGGTTGGAGAAAATGTAATCTCAAAGTTAAAAATCGGTATAAGTTAAAAAAATGCATTTTCTCGGCTTTTCATGGAGCAATTTTCTTCATTATTCTTTTGCTCCCAAGTAACTCGAGTAGAGACATCTAACTAACGCATTATTAAATGTCAAACTTGCTTTTGTTTTTTTATAGTAGGTTAATTTATTTCTAGGAAAAGAAAACTACATATTTTTTCCAGTTGAAGACTTTTTTTAGATAAACTTAAAACACGTGTAGTACCTATTAACGTTAAAACACAAATTAATATTCTCATTTGAAAGCTTTATAAATATTTAAACAATCTTTATTTAAACAACTTAAAAATTTTTGTTATAATAAATAAATTAACTTATTATAACAAAACAAAAGCAAGCTTGACATTTAATAATGAGTTAGTTAGATGACTCTACTCGAGTTACTTGGGAACAAAAAAAGAATGAAGACAATTGCTCGATGGCAAGCCGAGAAAATGCATTTTTTTAACGTGTACCGATTTTGAACTTTGAGATTACATTTTCTCCAACCAAATTTTTGATTGGAATTTTGCTGTTTTTGTCAATTTTCACTCGGAATATCGATAGTTTTTATTATAATATTATAATATATGTTATGAGTATTTTAAAGATATTAAAATTGGTGTGGAGAAAGAAGACAAAACAAATAGGTGATAGTTCGAAAATTATGATCCTATTGTTTATATTTTTGCCGTAAATGCCGGTCAACTTTGACTGGTTGTATCTCAGGAACCACTCATCACAATTAAACGCTTTTTCTTTTAAAATAAACATCCTGCGATTTTTTTCCAGTAGCTTTTTCATGATTTATTTAATTTAATATTTCCCGAGATATTCTATTTACTTATAAGCCAAAAAATTGTTTATAATTTTAAAATTTTCCTGAGGCAACTTAAATAGTCTAATTTCAATTCTGTAAAGTACATTAGATAGTTACAGTGTTTTTTTTTATACAAAAATCATAGTTATTCTTATGTATCATAATTATTGTGTTTATTATAGCGACCGTAAATTTTTGATTAACATTTCAATTGCTGCTAAACTCTTCATTTAATTTCCATCGGCTTCAGGAATTTTAATCTATATGTATAAAAACAGCTTTTATATTACCAAGTTATTTAATTATTGATAAACAATTACTTATCTAAAATTTTAGTTGAAAATTATAGATTTTGTTGGAAAAACCCGCATTTTCCGGAGAAAATTTTCGTAGAATAAATCGAGAAAAACACGTCTCTATGCAGAATTTAATTACGGTAAATTTTTATTTGGTTGTCTTTGGTGTAAACTTAAAATATTTGGAGTTATATAGCAAAAATTAAGAAAACACGATTTTCGGGCGCCATTTTGTTTATATAAAAAGTAACACAGTATCTGCGGCCTTTGCATACCTTGTATATACAATCACAAGATTCGATTCCAGCAATAAAATTGCTGGTAAATAACTTTTCCCAAAAATGGCCTATTCTCCGATAATCTGCCCAGAATATAATAAGAGGAGAACGATACACTTTTCAGCAATTAGTACTTGATGGAAAGATAGATGGTAAGACAGGTCTAGGACGTAAAAGGATGTCATGGCTACGTAATATTCGCCAATTGACAGGGATCCAGAGTTATGAAATGTTTCGAAATTCTGCTAAAAATAGAATAATTTAATTCTGACTATCTAACATCTCATCTGACAAGACAATGTACTGTGGACGTATACGCAGAAATGCACTGCACCTTTAGAAGAGGAGAAGTCCCCTTTCTCAGGCGAAATTAAAGATTTTTGCTAATTTACTAATAACTTTTCAAAAATTCTACTTTCGCAGCTTTTTTGGAAAAATTAAGCAAATAATTAATAAAAATTAGGTAAGTTATCAATCGAAATAGTACAGAAAACGGCAACAAATATCGTTCCCATACCACCAGATTGACAACAGGTGGAATACTTTCTTTGGTTACACGTCCTGAGATTTTCAAAATTTATAAATCATACAGGATGCCGAAGAAATTAAGTTGAGAGATAAAATAAAAATGTGTATCATTTTTATTCGGTTGCAATGCGAAGGCAAACCAATCTTACTTTTTAATTAGAATACGGAATGCAGTCCAGTTCCTTTAACCGCGATTTTCTGCTCTTATTGGAGCTTCATCAGAAGGAACGTAGGCACTGTTCTCCATACTCCAACTAAATTGCATCGAGAGGTTTTCCCACACATCGCAACCAAAGTGATGATAATAGGTGGCAAGCGCCATCTGGCAATTGAAAGACGAAGCAAGTTTTCAATCCTAATAGTAAATTAATAATATTGAAAAATATTAAAAATCACTAAAAGATTTTAAATTGAAAACTTATTGGTACATTTTCATGGTAACACCTCCAAGACTTCTATAATTTGCAAGTCATATGGATGCTGCAGTGAAGACGAAAGGGAAGGAATTCTACACCTTGCAATTCACATCCCCCGTCTGCAGCCGGCAAAGTTCCAACTGAAAAATGCACCTCGTTACTCTACGGAGTAATACGAAAAATAAAATAAAAATGTGTATCATTTTTATTCGGTTGCAATGCGAAGGCAAACCAATCTTACTTTTTAATTAGAATACGGAGTGCAGTCCAGTTCCTTTAACCGCGATTTTCTGCTCTTATTGGAGCTTCATCAGAAGGAACGTAGGCACTACTCCGTAGAGTAACCAGGTGCATTTTTCAGTTGGAACTTTGCCGGCTGCAGACGGGGGATGTGAATTGCAAGGTGTAGAATTCCTTTCTTTTCGTCTTCACTGCAGTATCCATATGACTTGCAAATTATAGAAGTCTTGGAGGTGTTACCATGAAAATGTACCAATAAGTTTTCAATTTAAAAATCTTTTAGTGATTTTTAATATTTTTCAATATTATTAATTTACTATTAGGATTGAAAACTTGCTTCGTCTTTCAATTGCCAGATGGCGCTTGCCGCCTATTATCATCACTTTGGTTGCGATGTGTGGGAAAACCTCTCGATACAATTTAGTTGGAGTATGGAGAACAGTGCCTACGTTCCTTCTGATGAAGCTCCAATAAGAGCAGAAAATCGCGGTTAAAGGAACTGGACTGCACTCCGTATTCTAATTAAAAAGTAAGATTGGTTTGCCTTCGCATTGCAACCGAATAAAAATGATACACATTCTTATTTTATTTTTCGTATTACTCCGTAGAGTAACCAGGTGCATTTTTCAGTTGGAACTTTGCCGGCTGCAGACGGGGAATGTGAATTGCAAGGTGTAGAATTCCTTCCCTTTCGTCTTCACTGCAGCATCCATATGACTTGCAAATTATAGAAGTCTTGGAGGTGTTACCATGAAAATGTACCAATAAGTTTTCAATTTAAAAATCTTTTAGTGATTTTTAATATTTTTCAATATTATTAATTTACTGTTAGGATTGAAAACTTGCTTCGTCTTTCAATTGCCAGATGGCGCTTGCCACCTATTATCATCACTTTGGTTGCGATGTGTGGGAAAACCTCTCGATGCAATTTAGTTGGAGTATGGAGAACAGGGCCTACGTTCCTTCTAATGAAGCTCCAATAAGAGCAGAAAATCGCGGTTAAAGGAACTGGACTGCACTCCGTATTCTAATTAAAAAGTAAGATTGATTTGCCTTCGCATTGCAACCGAATAAAAATGATACACATTTTTATTTTATTTTTCGTGTTACTCCGTAGAGTAACCAGGTGCATTTTTCAGTTGGAACTTTGCCGGCTGCAGACGGGGGATGTGAATTGCAAGGTGTAGAATTCCTTCCCTTTCGTCTTCACTGCAGCATCCATATGACTTGCAAATTATAGAAGTCTTGGAGGTGTTACCATGA
The DNA here is from genome assembly GCF_917563875.1 of Diabrotica virgifera virgifera. Taxonomy (NCBI): domain Eukaryota; kingdom Metazoa; phylum Arthropoda; class Insecta; order Coleoptera; family Chrysomelidae; genus Diabrotica; species Diabrotica virgifera. The sequence goes on along the minus strand of NC_065448.1, from coordinate 218,932,209 downwards.
AAATATACCAATAAGTTTTCAATTTAAGAATCTTTTAGTGATTTTTAATATTTTTCAATATTATTAATTTACTATTAGGATTGAAAACTTGCTTCGTCTAAGATGAGAGAATTTTAAATAATTCACAACTCATCTGCTCAGCGTGGTAAAAGTTCCAATAAGAAAGATTCCTTAATACTCCTACAAAAGAGTAAATGAATTAAAAATGTATAAACATTTTCAATTTCTTTGCAACACGAAAATGCAGCAGCTGCATAATACTCTGATTAAATCGGAGAGTGCAGGAAGAGTATATACCGGTTTCGGAGGTTTTTCCCCCTCATCAGTAGTCCCATATCCTCTAGACTCTTCCTGCACTCTCCGATTTAACCAGAGTATTATGCAGCTGCTGCATTTTCGTGTTGCAAAGAAATTGAAAATGTTTATACATTTTTAATTCATTAACTCTTTGGTAGGAGTATTAAGGAATTTTTCTTGATGGAACTTTTACCACGCTGAGCAGATGAGTTGTAAATTATTTAAAATTTTCTCATCTTATTTTCCTCGGCATCCTCTTTGATTTCTAAATTTTGAAAATCTCAGGAGGTGTAACCAAAGAAAGTATTCCACCTGTTGTCAATCTGGTGGTATGGAGACGATATTTATTGTCGTTTTCTGTGCTACTAAGATTGATAACTTACTTTATTTTTCGGTAGATGGCTCTAGTTCATCCGTGACATTTCTTTCTTTGCAATTCGGAAAGGCCCAAAGTGTGATACCTGGAGATATCGGAGAGAAGAGGATATGGGACTACTGATGAGGGGGAAAGGACCTCCGAAACCTGTGTAGACTCTTCTTGCACTCTCCGATTTAACCAGAATATTATGCAGCTGCAGCATTTTCGTGTTGCAAATAGATTGAAATGTTTATACATTTTTAATAAAAATAACTTTACAAGTTCTCATTTTAAAGGATGTGCTATACTTTTTCAGTAAAATTGTGTCACTTTTCCATCTAACCATCGGTGTACAATCAATACTCCCATTCTCTACGGCAGAATTTTTCGCTCCGAATTCAAACTGCACAGCGCGCTATCCTGTATAAATTCCTCTTCACCTACATTATGTCACTTTCCCAGCACCGAAAGTCGCAGCAGTCGCCGCTAGCAGCTTCATGTTTCAAACCTCATGATGGAGAATTTCAGGCGAGGTGCCGCTTGGATTATTAAACAAGTCTCGCCCACCATTTTAGTGCTTCGTGCTGCGGTCTCCGTCTACGTCGACCCTTGCTTGCTATTTTTCCTTTAAGGTATTAACCTGAGGTCGGCTCAAGGCTGAAAGTAAACTTCTATTGAATATATTACATAATTGGCGGTTGGCGGAAAGTGCTTTGTGTAATTATTGGGATTTATTATTTATTGGTACAAACATTCGGAACTTTGAGCTCAACTGGCAAAAGTTAGAACCTTCTTAAACATTCATGCATTCTTAGTAGTTTGCAGCTTTCTATTACTGTACCCCGGAGGTAAAGGACACTATGTCCATTTTTCTACTTTTTCTGGAGAGTAGTTTTAACATTTTTTAAATTTGTAATCAGTAAATACTCGAATGTTTTTATATTTAACCAAGATTAGTATATTATTTTTGTCGTATGTATAGTCGTTTTTCCCTCAATGAAGTATTGTACACCTGAAGTTTACCTTTCATTATAAATTTTTTTTTAATTTATAGTTGGACATAGTGTTTTTTACCTCTAACAATTTTTTAAATAATGTGACAGTGCATGTTAAAATCTCTACGAAATAAACAAGACAAACTTGTTAAACTATTATTATTTTATACTATTATTTTATTAGAGACAAATATTATAATATTATAATAATTCAGAACGATTATAGACTAGGGATGGCGGTTTTTGACAAAACACCGGTTTTCGGTTATACCGTTTTTTTTGCTTACGGTTTAACCTGGCGGTTATAACCGGCCAAAATTATATAATCGGTAATTTCCTAAAACCGGTTTTCGGTTTTTTAATCCAATAGGTTACAATGTTACATTTACAGTGCACTTTAGTTTGCGATACTCCACTCGACTCGATACTCGATATCAATAATATGATCAAAATTAGTACTATCGAAAGAACATCAATATCAATATAAATAAAACACAATTTTTAATAAAACCATGTTATTTTATTAATTATTATATTTATTTATTATTTTATTATTATTATATATGTATTGATTTTTATTAAATATAATATAGCTTAAGATTAATATATACATATTGCAATAATATATAATTTAACCCAACCATTTCAACTTATTTATACAAAATTTCCCAGACTCTTTCAAATAGGATTTAAAAAAAAATAATATCAACATAAATATTTTACTTAAAAATAAATTGGATAATGCAATTTATCTTTTATTTTTACTACCATCAAAAAAAATTTATCATGTATTTTTTTAACAAGTTTGTATATTTTTGTATAATAGGTACATTTTAATTCATTTAATACTTCCTGTATGGGTGTATCATTTTGAAAACGTAGGGAAATCCTTGGAGATTCGTATTCGTAATCGGTAATTCGATATTCATAGTCAGACATTATTTTTGGTAATCAGAAAAAGTCATTCACCCACTTTCAATGTCAAGAGTCAAGTGTGAAAAATAGATGATTTTTGCATCTACTTCACCAGATCACTTCTTATGTAAATGTTATGATTACAAATACCTTTTCAACAAAATATTATAATAAAACTAATTTGTTCCTGGCTGATGTGAGTTGGCACTTTCAGTTTGCTTCTGTATTTATAAAATAAAATTTGAATTATAGTTTTGTTTGGAATAATTAGGTACTTGAGAATAATAATTATGATTGGGATCCAAAATAATACCTAACCTAATCCTAATCACCGTAAAAATCTAATAACCGGTTTTTACTTTAAAAAGAAAATACCGGTTATAACCGGGACAAAAAAAAAACCGGTAAAACCGGTTATTCCGAAGTAAAAAAACCGCTTTTCGGTTAAAACCGGTAGGTTTTTCCCATCCCTATTATAGACGACAAAACTCAAAATTGTTAGAGGCCATCGTCTTCATCTCCTTGGTGGTAATCGTTTGTGGCTTCATTTCTATGTGTTAAATTTTATCAAAAAGCATGACAAACCGCAGGAATAAAGAGCAATAGTGGAATTAAGTCACTGTACTTTTATATGTGGGTTTCATATGTGTGTTTCATATGATAATGGGTTTATTGACCCAATTTATTTGTGCTGTAAACGTTACTTGTTGCCTTCTATACCTCATGAAATCCACCTCATACCCATTTTTATCATTGAAATCGGTTTTATAAAAAAGCTTTCCAATGTGTTGTACTTGTAGGAAAACACATGTTGACAGCAGAACAAGCTCTTTGTTAACATTTTTTTACATACAAAAGGAGGATTAGGTGACGGTTTTTTATCTAACAGCGTTTTTTGAAGTTTTTGAAACCTGTAAGTTCCTGCTGATATTTGCCTAACTAGGCTCTTGACAATCCCATGGTGTTAAAATGATCAAATTTTAGAGTTTCTTTCATTTTCTCTCGATCAAAGCCTGAACACTGTCTGCTTCGATATGTATGTGCCCTTTCACTAAAAACTTTTTTGTGATCGTATTTATTTGAGAGGGTATGTATGCAGTATCCAAAAGTAGCACTTATATTTTTATTTTGGCTATAATAGTTCCTGGTTCACAGAGTGATGTCCTCTACTTGACTACCTGGAATTGTATTGCCAGCCCATTTTCAAATTAACGAGGCAATTTCATTTACACCACATGCACATGCCCCTTTCAATTCGTCCCACATCACAGATTGTACAAAGGAGTCACCTGCATCATATACATAATGTAAAAATATTTGCGTATAACCACTTTTTTACTTTTAGTTTTGTCCACATGTCTTTAATTATTGCATTCATTAATGTACAATTGATGCATCATTTTTATTGTAAGTTCTGTTCCCAGATAATTTCTATCGCTCCTTTCTCTGGAATAATGACTCTCGTAGGTTGGGAAGGAATTGATATATGTTAATGTATACTATTTATGTTTTCGGTAAGACTTTTATTTATTGGCCTGTGTCTACCTCTTTGATCAGCTTTTATTAAACCTCCTGGCTCAATTTTTTTCAACATATTCACTACTACTAAATTAGATTTACAAAGTTTGTTTGAAAACATAACCTTACACACCTTCAATCGCTGATTGTTCACTGTAAAATGGTAGTGTAGTGTATTATTTTTAAGTATATGTCCCGATGATAAATAACAGTGCGCACATTTAGTAGAGGTAAACAACACCAAGTCCACATGGTGTTGTTTACCTCTGACTGGAAGTGGACTTGGTGTTTATTAAAAAGTCGGTAACTTGCCGTGAAATTTTCTCTGGACATAGTGTGGTTTACCTCTGTGTAGAGCTTGAAAAGTTATATTCAAAAGTGCAATAATCCCAATTTCGATAAAAATGGACATAGTGTCCTTTACCTCTGGGTACAGATTATTTCACATAATTCCGAAAATATTGGGGATCTTCAGAGGCTGGCGACTGGAATAGCCTACACGAATACCTGTCTTTTTCACCTCTCTTTTGCCTCTCGAATTTTCTCTCTCCTTGTATTTGCTTATTTAATTCCTTTGTATTTATTTAGTCTGTTGCGGTACAACTACAGCACGACGACCGTAATTTACATAATCGTCTTAAGGAGTCTGCTGGAATATACAGAAAACAAAGACTAACTACAATAGGATAACCAGATAGTGCTGAGTGAAAAGTAGAAAATTGATATATGGGAAAACTATATCCATGACGAAAGACCCATGAGTGAAATTTATATGGACGACCAGTTGACTTGCCCTTCAATCACCAAAGAGTAGATAAAAAAAAGGCAATATTAAATTCAAAAAATAATAAGGCACCTGGGCCAGATGAAATCCCTTCAGATACACTCAAACTACTGAATGAAAGGGGAAACGGTTTGCTATCCACAACAGTGGTTACGCTCTACATTTATTTCCTTAACCAAGAGAGTCAATACAATAGACTGTGAGGATCACAGACCCATTAGCCTGATGAGTCACAATTTAAAGATATTGTCCTACTATCAAAGGAAGGACGTGTTTCTATGCTTTTTAGATTACGAAAAAGCATTTGATCGTGTCCAAGACCACCAGTTAATGCAGATCCTCAATAAACTTGATATAGACCAAAAAAAATGTATTGAAAACTTGTACTGGTATCAAACAGCACAATTATAAAAAGACAATTATATATCCAAACCCATACATATAAGAACAGGGTTGTATGATATTCGAGAGGGATGTGTGCTTTCTTCTCTTTTATTTAACGTTTATTCGGAACCATATTTCATGAGTCTTTGGAAGATGCAGAGATGGGAATCAAAGTGAATGAAGTATTTATCAACAACATACGATATGCTGATGATGGTGTTGTAATTGGTGACAACATAATCGATCTTCAACAACTTGTCACTATAATCGGAGAATACAGTAAGCGAATGGGATTAGAGATTAATACCAAAAAGGCCAAATTCATGATCAGCTCCAGAAACACTTGGATACACTTGAAAACTCCACCAAAATACTAAATACCAAGCCCATTGAAAGAGTGAGCAAATTTAAATTCCTGGGAACGTGGCTTTTTGAAGACGGCATCGGACAGGGAAGTAAAATGTCGCATTGAGCAAGTTCGACAAGCTTTCCTAAAATTCAGGATGGTACTGATCTGCTCAGAGTTCGATTTTCAACTGAGACTAAGGTTTACTAAGTGCTACGTATGGTCGGCGCTGCTATATGGATACTCAAAACGAGGGATATAAACAGATTGGAAGCTTTCAAAATGTCGCTTTATCGCCGTATCTTAAAGATACCATGGACGGCTAAAATCACAAATGTAGATGTCCCTAAAAAATCAACCAAGAACGCCAACTTTTCGAAACTATCAAAAATAGGAAGACGGGCCACATTATGCGAAATGAATAATGCCAATTCCTTTAACTTATAATCGAAGGTAAAATTGAAGGCAAGAGAAGAATAAGACGCAAGAAAATGTCCTTGCTGTGAAACATAAGGCAATAGATAGGGATTACCGACATATAATCTCTGATACATATTGCCAGAAACAAGGAGTTAATAATCCACAAGGAAAAATTTCTTGATAAGAGAGAACAGAGATGCAGAAGCGAAATAGATTTAAGTTTATTGAAATGGACAGGTATGAAAAAATAATGTACTTAACATCTTGTAGAAAAATAAGAGATTATCTATAGAATTGTGTTAGCTAATATACAAAAATTCATACCACTGTCTTCATGGTTTTATCTCTAGGGCGTATGCGCAAAATTTCGCGCCAATATGTTTTAAATACATTAATTTTTGTTTTTCGAATCCTGAGAAAACTAATCAGTATCTTTTAAAAATTTAAACGCAGAATGAAATATTTCATTATTACCGAGGGCCGAAAGTCCCTTAGATGTCCCTTAGAATAACCAACAATTTCCTTTAAATGACATATTCAAAATTAAAAATCACACTAAATTTTCTTTTTTTTTTCACCCCTGTAACTTATTAAAATAAACATTATAGAAATGTTCAAAGTGTTCAGGGACTTTTGGCCCTTGGTAATAAGTAATAACGTAATCTTTGTTTCTGCGTCTAAATTTTTTAAAAATACCTAGGTTATTAGTTTTCTCAGGATTCGAAAAAACGAATGCATTTAAAACACAGTAGCGCGAAATTTTGAGCCTACGCCCTTAAAGATTTTTTTAATTATAAAAATTTATAAATAAAAATAATTCTACAGCTTTATAAATGAAATTTTAAGACTAAATTACAAATACAGCTTTATATAAAGCTTTATAAATCCACAAACAACCATTATATAGAGAAAAAAAGTGTTCAGGGACTTTTGGCCCTTGGTAATAACGTAATCTTTGATTCTGCGTTTAAATTTTTCAAAAATACCTAGGTTATTACTTTTCTCAGGATTCGAAAAAAAAAACGAATGCATTTAAAACACAGTAGCGCAAAATCTTGCGCCTACGCCCTTAAAGATTTTTTTAATTAAAGAACTTTATAAATAAAAATAATTCTATAGCTTTATAAATGAAATTTTAAGATTAAATTACAAATACAACTTTATATAAAGCTTTATAAATCCACAAACAACCATTATATAGAGAGAAAAAAGATAAGGGCAATATTTATAAGATGATTAAGTGAACATTTCTGTCACGTTTTCAGTAAATTGGATACCGAGTATGGAGTGAAGCTAATAGCCCAAAAGGCCAATCAATTGAGACTGAGAACGAGGAAAAGGAAGGAAGCCAAAATTATTTATGGTGCAGGTTTTTATTATCAAAGTTATTGTTTGCAAATCTATTTTTTACAGGGAAGGATCAAAATAAAAATAATGGAAGGAAAAAATGGTATGTCAAAGTGTGCAAAAGTATGTAAAGCGCTTAGCTAAGGAAAGAAATTTTATTTCTTTAACTAAGCAGTTTTATAGTACCACAACTTAAGGTCAAAAGCATGAGCATCTTAACAATTTCTAGCTCCATTACAATATAATCACGTATGAGTATGAACTATTGATGTTCTCTGTGCAACCTCCAAACAGAAAAAATGGGAGAAACATGGCCACACAAACGTTACAAACACATTAAAACCTTTTTTCATAGCGTAACTGTATCTCCCAACCATAATGGCCGAAGATAAATAGCAGACTGATCTACCAACCAGAGTCTGACAGGTCAGTCTGCTTTTTCTATTTGGCCATTATCATTAGGCGATACAACCATGCCATGAAAAAAGTTTTAATGTGTTTTTAACGTTTGTGTGGCCTTGTTTTTCCTCCGTGTGGCATTTAAAAAATGGATTTTGCGGTGGATCTCAGAACTCGTTTTTGGATCATATGGAACGAAAAATGAAAAAGATTTTATTAGCTTACGAGTTTTTCGAGGCAACGATATCCAGTTTTTTTAGTTTGAACGATTTTTGTCTTTTTGAAATCACTCAGAAATCAAAATAACGAAATTTTGTGTAAAAAAGTGGTCAAGTAGGTTTTAAGTTACAATGTCCACAGCCTTTGAAATGATCAGTTTTGAGAAAATTGAGTTTTCCTTTTGTCAATTTGTATTCTTGTTCGCCTGTTAAATCGTAAAGTGATGTAAACTGGAATATGCTTTTGAATCCCGGAGTAATCTACAAAAGAGAACGGGAAAAGCTGTTGAACGTTTCTCATTACGCCCAAGAGCGTTGCCCAGGCAACCAAATAACGTTTACAAAACGTTGAAAAGACGTCATAATTATCACCAAACCACCTCAGTTTGTCACGTTTTTTCGACGTGGAAAGTCACGTGAATATGTCCCACCATAACTGACGTCATTTTTATCACGTTTAAATAGGTGATATAAAAAAAGGTAGTTTTTATATCGTTTTTGTAGATTATTTTTCATTTTATGGTTTTAAAAATACACAATAATAATTATTGGTATGGGTATAGTTGGTATTGCAATTTTTCATTTAACTGTTTATAATTTAGCTTATAGGCTAAGGTATACTTACTGTGTCAACACTGAAGCAACATATAGACTAATAAATAATTTATTAACAAATTAATTTAATTAAACTCGATATCACATGATTAGTTCATTCACAGAAAATATTCACCAAAACAAAACACATAACCTCAAACCGTTTTCAAGAAGAACTATCACAAGAACTATTGCATTAAACTAACTCACAACTCACTTGAGAAAAACGAATAAAAATTTCTTAATTAACACGTTTCTTCAACTAAATATCTAAATGAAAAGTCCTTTTTTGCCACACAAAGCACGTAAACAATAAATGAAAAATTTCTTATGACAATTTAAGCTTATAAACGTCAATATACAACATTAAACATTATAAGCATTAACCCGTTAAGCTCCTCCCATTTTTGTGACGTCAGACTTGGGCTGTCTGAAATGAAAACGTATTTTTAAACGTCTTTTAACGTCATTAATCTTACGTATTTAAAATCACCTACAAAAGACGTTTATACGACGTAATGTTCAAACACGTGTATATATTCAACCAAAAGCTGACGTTTCCTCGACGTTATTGACGTCACTTGGTTGCCTGGGTGACGCAAAGCTGCTGCAAAGCGAGTTGAAGGTAGGGACATTCAAAATGTTGTATTTTCGGTAATTTTGACTTAGCCTCCCTTAAAGATGTGTTCCACAGTTTGCATCGGGGAGGGTCACTGTTTGTGAAAAGATATAAAAGTATTTAATTTTATTTTTAGTTTTTAATTTTCTTTGAAATATCTCTAAGCTTTTATTTGCCTGTATCCATTAGAAACCATATCCATTATCCACTAGATATCGAGGGAAACAAGTAGAAAGAGTGGATAACTACAAATATCTGGGAACCTGGGTAACAGAAAACAACGACCAACGTAGAGAAATCAGGACACACATCGAAATTGCAAGGAAAGCATTTATAAAAATGAAAAAAATTTTGTTAATCGAGACCTACCTCTGTAGTCTAGGCGCCAGAGGGTCACCGTGTCCTTTTTAATTCTCAAACGCCGATGGACAAACTCAACGGTTTCTTATAGATTTTTGGTTGATGATTACGAATTTCGAGGGTGGATTTCGATCCAAGTGGTCAAAAAATTGTTATAAACAATTTAATTGTTTATAAGGCTCTGGCTGTTAAACTAAAAGAGATAAAAAAATGTTTTAAATCAAATTTGTTCCTTAATGAAAAACGAAGAAAAAACGTTTACTAAACTTAAATCTAAAAAATTAAAACTCGCGATATTGTAAAATTAGTGCACAATGCGAATTGCAAATTGAAAAATAAGTATTTTTCGAATCTTTATCGATCGTAACTCGGCTTATACGCATGCAAAATGAGCATTAGAAAATCTCATTTTAAAGCTTAATTAATAGGTTTCTAAAAAAAGTTTGTTAAATTACTTTATCTTCATCTCTTTTAAAGTTATACCAGTTTGGTATAGTTTTAAAGTTATAATTTTCTTAAAAAAATTGTACATTAATTTGTTTATAAGGGTTTCAAGCAAATTTGAGCTATAAACATTTATACTTTAATTAACAATAATAATAGAGGAATCCCATAGGAACAATTTGAGCTTATGGAAATGTTCGTAAGTTTATTTTTGGCCAAGATATCGATATTTTAATGGCGCGCTATGAGGCGCAAGATCGGCTCACAGTCAAGTAAGTGACGAAATTAGTAGCCAAAATATCGATATCTTGGCCAAAAATAAACTTACGAACATGTTTCGTAAGCTCAAAATGTTCCTTTTGAGTTCTTATATCATCATTGTTAATTAAAGTATAAATGTTTAGAGCTAAAATTTGCTTGAAACCCTTATAGACAAATTAATGTACAATTTTTTTAAGAAAATTATAACTTCAAACGGGTATAACTTTAAAACAAAGATAAAGTAATTTAACAGACCTTGTTTGGAAGCCTATTAATTAAGCTTTAAAACGGGACCATCTAAGGCTCATTTGCATGCGCAGAAGCCGAGTTACGATCGATAAAGTTTCGAAAAATACTTATTTTGCAATTTGCAGTTTGCATTGTGCACTAATTTTACAATATCTTTGCAAGAAGAAGATTAGATTTTTCGTTATTATATTTTTTCAAATCTTTTCTGATGTCTGTGTACTTCTTAATTCGTCTTACTTGTAATTATATTATTCTTTATATTTTTTTGTCTGTTTCATTAGGTTTTGATTTCGTTCTCTATTTTGGACAATATTTATTTTGACTTTCTCGGATAATTTGTGTAATACATTCATTGAAATCATTTATATCTTCAGTAGAAGGTGTCCTTGTATTTGATTTTAATTTGGTGTCAATATTTTGTTGGTTCTTAATGAGAAAGCAGAAGAAGAAATCTTTAAACAAGTTGATGAAATATATTTCTGTTATGTCGGATATTCTCCAATAATAAATACATCTTTTAATCTTTTTCTTTAGCTGCCGTCTTCTTAGCGAAGGTTGACGATGAAATCTTCTGTATTTTGAGATTTTCTTATTAAATTTTGAAAGTCTAATCCTGTCCATTCTTTGATGTTGCGCTGCTAGGTCATTTGTCGTCTATCCAGCTCGTGTCCGCCTTCTATTTTCCCTTCTATAATAAGCTGAAGGAAGTTACACCTGTCTTGTCTAAATATGTGTCCAAGATAAGATGTTTTACGTTTCTTGACAATTTCTGTGAGTTCACGTTCTCTATTCATACGCCTCAAAACTTCTCCCTTTCTAACGCGGCCGATCCATGGAATATTCAGCAGCATACGACGAAATACCCACATCTCAAGGCTCTCTAAACCTCATAACGAACTGACTTTTAACGTCCAAGCTTCCATGCCGTGTAAAAATACACTAAATACATATCACTTTATCATGCGGTATCGTAGGGACAGATGAAGATTACGGGTAGTGTATAACTGTCGCATCTTTAAGAATTTGTTTCTTCCCTGTTTTATTCTACATTCAACCTATTTTTCTTGGTCTAAGGTCTCATGTATCCAACATCCTAGGTAGGTACTTAAACTTTTTCACTTGTTCAACGAGATTGTTGTTGACTAGTATGTTTATAACTGGTGTGTGCTTTTTCGAAATTACCATTGTTTTAGTTGTTTTACATTCACCTTAAGGCCATCTAGTTCTCCTTCTCGCACTACTTTGGTTAACACAATTTGTAGCTCTTCTTCACTGCCAGCAATCAGTACCTTATCGTTGGCGTACCTGATGTTGTTCACGATTTTTATATTGAGTTTTATTCCTTCTTGTGCTTCATCTGGAGGTCGTGCAAAGATTTCGTCTGAGTACAAGTGGAATAATAATGGTGATAGTACAAAATCTTGTCTAACTCCTCTTTGGATGTTTATGGTTCCAGTATCATCCATTTCCGTTCTGACAGAGGCGTTTTGGTTCCAGTAGAGTTTACGTATTTTATTAATGTCGTTTGGATCCAGGTTCTTTTTTTGTTCCAAATATTAACTGATCGTGTTTGAATTTGTCAAAAGCCTTTTCATAATCTATAAAGCACAAGTAGATATATTTTTGTTGATCCCGACACTTTTGCAAGAGAACAATTAAACTGAACAAATCTTCTCGAATTCCCAAACCGTTTCAAAAGCCAAATTGTTCCAGACAAATGAAGACACAAGTGCATGAAGGGTCTATGTGACAAATTTTTCGAAACATGTTTTTTATATTAAAAGTAACTTTTTCAAACCTAAAAATTTTTCAAACAAGCCAAAACGCTTTAAAATTAATATTTTCTAAGTTACTAGAGTGTAAGGATCTATGTACACAGTAAATTTTAAAATAAGTGCATAAAGGATCTAGGTACACTTTTTATATATAAAAAATATATAATAAATATTTTTTTTAAGTTTTTTAATAGTGTTAAAAAATATATTAATTTTAGGACTACCTATCCTATAAATTTAGTCTATTTAGATGTTATAGTAAAAAAGTTCTAGTATAAAAACTTTAACTTCATTTTTCTCAATAACTTGCAAATCTCACATACACCCTTCATGCACTTGTGTCATCAAATATCTTCTTCGCATTTTTTATAAATTTTGTTATGGATAAGTTTTAGAAATAGCTTCAGAATAAGGGGCATGAGGCTTATTAATCGAAAGTCGTTACATCTTTTTGCGTTGTTTGATTTAGGCACGGGCACAAACGTAGACGAATATGTTGTTCTGAAGCTAATATAATTTCCCATCTAAATAGTTAGTAGAGTATATATTTTATATAGTACATAAACACATGCGAATTTCATATATTTCACAATTACTGATTGTTCTTTCTATTGAACTATTCTAAGTATTCTATGATGATCACATAGCGTTCATATCAATATAGTACTAAAAAGCTTGATAGCGTATAGGTCTGGATCCCGCGTATGAAAAAAAGTTGATTAATAGCAAGCTGAAAATTTGTTAATAGTTTAAGGGTGTCTAGTCGGACAAACTTTGATATATGGGAACACTGGAACAGGGGAAGTTTTAATTGTGGAACAGGTTAAAAATTTGGAACGGTCAGAGCACGAAAACGGCACATGTATTTTGTCCGACAGAACAGACTTAAACTATTCGAACAGAGATTAAACTCTCATGCAAAAATCAGAGTGCTATTTATCACAAAATGGGTGTTTTAATTAGTGAAACATGTACAATATGTCAAATGACAGGAATTATGACAGGTGATAAATAACAGTCTGATTTTTGCATGAGAGTTTAATCTCTGTTCGGAGAGTGTAAGTCTGTTCTGTCGGACAAAATAAATGTGCCGTTTTCGTGGTGTGACCGTTCCAAATTTTTAACCTGTTCCACAATTAAAACTTCCCCTGTTCCAGTGTTCCCATATATCAAAGTTTATCCGACAAGACACCCTTAAGCTATTAACAAATTTTCAGCTTGCTATTAATCAACTTTTTTTTCATACGCGGGATCCAGACCTAGTAATACGAATATAATAAACCTAATATTTTGTAAAATTTGCGGTAAATGCTGCTTTGGGTCAATTAAAAGCAATTACCGGTCGTTATTTAGAGATAAAATCAAGTTAGCTCTATACATTAGCGGCTTGTAATAAAATATTAATTATTGATGGTCATATAAAATTTATAGACACTAAAAAATTTATTCGGTGCAAAACGCAATTAATGAATTGTAAATATTCACATTTCGTTTATGGAAATAAAATTAAAAGTGACATTTTGCTATTGATGATGGATTAATTATATTTTATTTTGTAATATAATAAGTATACTATGAATAGTGAAATATGGAAACAAATATAAAACTCTAATATGGAGTGACAATATATTAGTTGATGGATTCGACAGTTAGATAGAAATTCATTTTATCTAACAATAAAACACTAAAAACTTTTTCAACGAAAACTTTTCGTTTATAAATTCGCAAAGTCTGTGTGTTATTGCGTTGCCGTTCCTGCAATACTTAGAGCAGATTTATCGATGTATTCTTATGTAGTTTTGTCTTCTGAATCCAAATCTGAAAACGGCATTTCGATATCTCTAACCGTCTTCGAGATAATTGACCTCTAAGTCTAAAATGTGACGTCACAATCCTTTTATTTTCTGCCGACACACTAAACGTCAGCTGAAATCGTTGCTAGTAAGTGGGCTAGTTTTTTAATCTGAATTTGTTAAGCAAAGCATAGGTTATTTACATTATTTGAGTTTGACACTTCGTGAATGTCAAACTAAATTTTAAATAAAGTAGGTATTAATAAAATATCAATGACATTTATTGATAGTGAATTTAATTATTAATAAAATAAATACGATGTTCAAAAATGCAATTTGAATATATTTTGAAAGCAATACTTTATTAACAATTTTAAAAAGGTTTATACGAGTATACGGCCTCCCCTTTAATGGGAGTACCTAATGATAAATGGACTGTTCCATTTGTTATGAAGTGAAAATTGTTATTATAGTCCGTTCGCTAAACTCAGGCTCAATTTTGCCAAAATTGGCAAGATTACTAATAAGATTTTAATTATTTAGTAATTATTAACTATTTAGTAATTATTTTTTTGGCCAAATTGGTAAAATTACTGACTAAAACCACTAGCTAGTTGTGTCTGAGTTTAGCGAGCCGACTATATGAAATGTTGTTTGGAATAAAAATTATAGTCTGATATGTGCAATTACATCCTTCTAATGGAAAACATATTTGAAGATTTTTCTCAAATTATGGATACCAACAACATTTTCATTTATAACTCTTTTATTTTTAATTTGATGAAGAAAAGTTATTCTTCATAAAAAGCTCTTCATGGTCTAAGATTTATGATGCAACCATCATACACTGCGGTGCAAAAAAATCGATCCACTAAAAATTTGGTCATTTTTGATGTTTCGATTTTCCTAAACCTGTTGTCCGATTTAAGTGATTTTTTAACACGTTATAGCCTTATTCATTGACAATATCGCTGTAATAATATTGTTGCTAGACAGTCAAACAGTCATTCTATACCAGGTGTACGAATCAAACTGTGTTTTTGAAGTTATACTTCTTTAGGGACGAGGGTGAATTTTTACATTCCCTGGCGCATGCGCACACTGACAGTATGGTATTAGTCAGTATATCTTTTAAGTTATGTAGCGCAAATAAGGTGTGCGTGAAACGAATATATCGCACCCTCAGTGCAAGACTCCAGTAACTCAAAATTTTATGAGAATAAAGTAATCATGGAATTTGATTGTAAACATGCATATCTATCCCCTGTAAAACTTTAGTAACTTTCAAATGCTTAATGGGCTAAATATTACAACAACAACAGTTTAACTATTTTGCTTTTTTCAACATAAGTTCCGTGCAAAACTGTTGTAACTCTAATGTAATAGAGTTACAACAGTTTTGCACGGAACATTGCAACGGATTCGATAACAAGCAATGAAAAAAGTAAGATATTTTTTATTTTAATATCTATATCTGTGGTGTTTCATTTTAATATACAGAGCGTCTACGTAATCCATTAACGGCTGAGACAATAAACAAAGATTTTCGAGACCAATCTATTCATGTAAATTGTATGTCCTTTGTGTAATATTATATTTATTTTCCATATGATTTTAAAAGGAAAAACAGTTATCTTAAAACTTATGTATTGGCAATACTGAGAGGTCAAAAATATCTATTCTCAGAAAACTTGCCAAAGAACAGCCAAAAATTCAAATGGCCAAAAAAAAAGATTTGGTATACTTATGCCATTCGGGTATGATCCCAGAATCCCACCATAGTTTTTATAAAAATATTTTGGCACAAGATGATGTACGAGAAGAGGACAACTACGGTAAAACCTGTCAGCAACGGCCACTAAAAATGAAAGAACTATTGGCCGATATAGAAAGGTGGCCGGTAATGCCAGTTTTTGTAGTCTAGATATACAGTAAAACCTGTCAATAACGGTCACTAAAAATGATAGAACTATTGGGCGATATAAAAAGGTGGCCGCTAATACCAGGTTTTGTAGTCCAAAAATTTTGGTTTGGGGAACTTTGAAGCTGGCCGGCTAGTTCAGGTGGCCGGTTTTGACAGGTGGCCGTTAACACAGGTTTTACTGTACATAATTAGTTTGGGTAATTTTAAACTGGCCGTTAGTACAGGTGGCCGTTGTTGGCAGGTGGCCGGTAACACGGGTTTTACTGTAAAAGTAAATGTGTCTACGCTTTTTACAATTTTCTCCGTGCAAAACTGTTGTAACTTTGAAATTCTAATACTAAATGTGTAGTGATTAACAATTTTTTCCGTGCAAAAGTGTTGTAACTTTGAAATTCCTAATTTTTTTTGCGTTAATATTATTTTATTTAAATTTCTATTTTTGGTTAATGTAATATAGGCTGAAAAGCATGCAAAATCATAATTAAATGTTAATTTTTCTTAAAATTTGTGTCTTATTTCACCGATGTTAGCACGAAAATAAACAAAATCGTCTTTATCTCGAAACTTACGTATTTTGACTTACTGATAAACTTTGACTTTTGACGACTAAATATATTTATTATAATTTTTATGTCTGTGGATTTGTCTTCCTCCTAATAAGTATTATTGAAAATCTTTATTTTCAATTAATGTACCTATCTGTCACCGTGAATGTAATTGTGTCCGAGAAATGATGGACTGAATACAAAAACGGTGGTAGATGATCGGTAGAGCATTCGCCTAGGGATCGAGAGGTCCCCTGTTCAAATCCCGACAGTCATATCCTTTTTTTTTTATTTTTGTATTCTTTTTGTTCTTTCTAAAATTATTTTAATATTTAAATACAATACAAAAAAAACTGTTTAAAGTAGATAGGCATATTGATTTCGTTGAAATCATAATATAAAGTTAGATTATATTATAATAGAATCATAACTTCTTACGTGCGTACAAAGTACACACACATTCTTTTTTTCTCAAAGTTCGCATCACCCTGTGGATTATTCTAGCATTTATAAAATACTGAAATTGAAACCCAACTATAGCCTTAGGTTTTCTTAACATTTTGTCTTCCGATTCATTCGCTTATGTTGGATAATAAAAACGTTAGGTACTTTAACAACTGGCCATGTTCGTCATCAGTACAGGGTGTTTCTAAATAAGTGCGACAAACTTTAAGGGGTAATTTTACATGAGAAAATAATGACAATTTGCTTTATAATCATATGTCCGCAAACGCTTCGTTTCCGAGATACGGGATGTTCAATTTTTTTTATAAACTGGCGATTTATTTATTGCTTTAAAACCAGTTGCGATGTGCAACTACATATTGCTTTAAAACCAGTTGCGATATGCATACTATACATTTTTTGACATACAAAAGAATTTAATATTCACCTCTGGCGCGCAAACGGGTATTATGACCGATATTATTACCCGTACGCACGCCAGTGGTCAATATACAATTTTTAATTGTATGTTAAAAAATGTGCAATAACTACGTCTTAAAACTCACCAAATTTCATTTGCATATCCTAACTGGTTTTAAAGCAAGAAATAAATCGTCAGTTTGTAAAAAAAAATTGAACATGTCGTATCTCGGAAACGAATCGTTTGCGGACATATGATTATAAAGCAAATTGTCATTATTTTCTCATGCAAAATTACCCCTTAAAGTTTGTCGCACTTATTTAGAAAACACCCTGTACTGATGACGAACATGGCCCAGTTGTTAAAGTACCTAAAGTACCCGAACTTTGAGAAAAAAGCACAGTTTGATTCGTACACCCGGTATACAATGACAGTTTGAATGTCTAGCAACAATATTATCACAACGATATTGTCAATTAATAATGCTATAACGTGGTAAAAAATCGCTTAAAATGGACAACAAGTTTAGGAAATTTGAAACATCAAAAATGACCAAATTTTTAGTTCATCGATTTTTTTGCACCGCAGTGTATATCAAATTTTATTAATTTTATACGAGGTATATAAAAAATATGAATTTCGATCAAGAGTAAAGTACCTTTATAGTTCACAACATTTAAATTAGAATGCAAATTTCCATATTATGAATTAAAATACGTAAATAAACAAAGTTTTCGTTATGATAATGCTCGCATTTTCAGCTTGTTTTTAATATTTCCGCAAAATTTATCATAAATTAGCGTCACTACAGCTGTTTCCGATTCTCTTCTTCTTCTTTCTCATAATCCTTAGTACCATTCAAGGCGTCGGATGTCGGGTTCCGCCTTTTATCCATTTCTTCCAAACGCTTCTGTTGGTGGCCAGGTTCTTCATATCCCTCATACTCATGTGTCTCCTTTCACCTATATCCTGGATCTGGTCCATCCGTGTCTTCCTCGGCCTTCCCTTTTTTCTTTTGTTTCCGATTTTGGCTTCATGTACCTTCTTTGTAAGTCTCTTTTGCTCCATCCGTTGTATGTTTTCAAACAGTGGCGGTTGGTATATAAGTGCTGCGGAGCTGCAGAACCACCAAAATAATCCAAACAAAATTACTTTGAAAATTAAATAAAAAATATCACTACTTATAAAATCTAAATTCATTTAGATGGTTTTCGTGCATGGCCGCCTTTATTTTAATCTGTCGTCCGTCGCATCTCATGGCGATAGCAAGTTCCACTTATTTGACCGGACCGGTGCTACTCCAAGCTGTGAACTGTTAAAGATATCCCCGATAACACCCGCTCAACCCTCGCCTACACTTTTCAGGCGACGACTGAAAGCAATACATGAGCTGCATTTGTCGCAGTTCGAACTAGTGTGTAGAAACCTACGTTTATTGTAATTTTAAATAATCGGTGATCGCGACGCGACGACTGTTAAAATAAGTTGTCCTGCACGTAATTCGGTATTTATATTAAGTATATGAGAATAAAAGTGCTGTTCAGGATGGATGTTATTTATAATTTGATTAATGTTAAGAGATTCTTTAAATATTCTTATGACGAAAAACTAGAATTAAAATGCAAAGGACGTCTTTGCCGGATATTAAAATCGAAAAAGAAGGATCAAGCCGAGGGAAAAATTACAAACGACAATTTAATTGCGATATTTATACGAGAAATAGTTGGATATGTGGCTGCAACAGAAAAAACGCTCTTTTCTGTTTTCCTTGTGTACTCTTTGGAGGTGATAAGTCATGGACGCAAGTTGGTGTAACAGACTTAGTACATTTAAGTGATAAAATAAAAAAGCACGAAACTTCTAAGCATCATTTGCACAATCAAATGGAATATGCTTTATTAGGCTCCGTGAATATTAAAGAACAGTTAGATTCTGCATACTGGATAAATATTCAAAAATTCAATGAAGCTGTAACAAAAAATAGGTATGTTCTCTCAAAAATTATAGACTGCATAAAATTTTGTAGTGTTTTCGAATTGGCGCTTCGGGGACACGACGAGACACAAACATCCGACAATCCTGGAATTTTTCGCGGCCTCATAAATTTTACTGCTGAATTGGATAGAACTTTAGCACAACACTTGGAAGAATCGACGGTTTTTAAGGGCATTTCTAAAGAAATTCAAAATGATATTTTGGACTGCATGTTGGAATTATGCCAGGATAAAATTTTGGAGGAAATTCGGGAATCTCCATATCTAGCTGTCATGGCCGACGAGACTACAGACATTTCTACAATGGTTGTAGTATTTAGATATTGTCGAAATGGAGCACCGGTAGAACGATTTTGGACATATTTGGTACCTTCAAAATTAAATGCAGATACTTTAAGCAAAAACATTTTCAGTGTTTTGGATCCTATCCTGGAAAATTCAAATAATAAACTAATTGCTCAGAGTTATGATGGGGCAGCGGTCATGTGTGGACAGCACGCAGGAGTTCAAGCCAGAATCAAAGAAAAATATCCATTTGCTCATTTTGTACACTGTTACGCGCATTAATTAAATTTAATAATGTCTAAGGCTTGTTCCGAAAACTCTCAAGTTAGACTTTTTTTTGGAAATTTAAATGAAATCCCTACCTTTTTTAAAAATTCGCCACAACGAGTGGCAGTTTTAGATAAAATCGTCCAAAAGAAAATTCCTCATGGCGCTCCAACTCGCTGGAACTTCAATATTCGAACTGTTAATGTTGTGTTTGAACATCGATCTTCTTTTATCGAATGTATGGAAGAAATAGAAGAATCGTTTGATAAGGCAGCTGTCTGTAGTTCAGCGTCTTCCATTCGAAGAATACTAGTGGATCAAAATTTTGTTTTTTGGTTAACATTTTTCCATCGCATAATGCCACAAGTAGACGTTTTGTATAATGCCCTTCAAAAGACTAAAACTGATCCTTTGGAAATCAATAAAAAGGTGACAGATTTCGAAAGATACATGAATTCAGTTAGAAATTCAATAGATGATACCATTGACCAAGGTTCTAGTTTATGCGTTGAACCATTACCAACTAAAAGGTTACGGAAGGATAACAGTCCAGTAGATCATCGGAGAGCATCTATCGAAGTTTGTGATATAATCATAAATTGTGCAAATGATAGATTTGCTTTTAAAAATCACCTACTTGCAACTTCATTGCTTTATCCTGAGCAATTTGATAATTATTGTGCTAATTTCCCAGATGATAATTTAAGCCTGACTTGCGCGTCATATCCAAATTTAGATAGGGAGCGCTTGAAGACTGAATTATCTGTTATTTATTTTAGAAGAGACTGTAGAGACATTAATGGGGCAATACCTTTTTTAAAATTTTTAATTGAAAATAATTTAACAGAGCATTTTCAAGAAACTGTAAAACTGCTTCAAATTCTAATTACAGTGCCCATGAGTACGGCAGAAGCTGAAAGGTGCTTTTCGAGTTTAAAACGGATTAAAACATTCTTGAGAAATTCCATGACTGAAGACCGACTTGTAGCATTAACCATGTTGTCAGTAGAAAAAACACTTATAAAAGAAATACCAAACTTTAATGAAAAAGTTATAGACAAGTTTGCTTTAAAAAAAAATCGACGAATCGAGCTTATTTATAAAAAAAAATAATATATTTGGCTCTGTGTGTAGTTAGTTCGTAAGACCCTATAATGCAATTATTGTTGTGGCGATTTTGTTTGTAGTGTTTTTTCGTTTGCATTCCTTAGTTTCGCGTATTTATCGATAAAATTCTACTAAAAACATAAAATATAAAACAATTACTAGTGTGCCATAATGTACCATTGCTATTTTTGATATAATTGGATTTATCTTCAATTTGAAAAGAAGAAAATCGGTAAGTTCTTTATTATTTTTTAATAGATATATAATGAATAAATATACGGTGTAAAATATCAAACTAAAAACCTCGTTGTAAAATACAACGATTAAAAGATATTGAATTAAAAAAAACCAAAAAATACTGCAGAACTACCAAATTTTTGAGTCACCAGCCGCCACTGTTTTCAAACCAGCTTATTTTTTTTCGATCTTCCTCATTATCGGTTCTTGCTCCAGCTCTCTTCTTATATCTTCATTTCTAAATCTATCAAAGAAAATATGGAACGCTTCTGCGTGTCATCCTTGCGCAGGAAATAATCCTGTTTCCGATTAAAAACTTAAATTCTTTCAAAAGTGTGTTTTTAAACATCAGTTTTTGAAAACTGATAAAGGATTTTTCAAAATTGGAACTCAAATTCAAACCTTAATCTACCAGTTTTCGCTAAGTATTTTAAACTTATTTAATTTTAAAACATTGGTTTTAGTTGTTAAATCGTCTTTCCATAAGGAACCTTCCTCACTAACAATAAAAAAAATATATTTTACAATCAAACGTTTCAAAAATTCTTATCGGGACCTGATAGAAGAAAGTTTGAACTTAAATTTAGGTACTTGATGATTACAAATATACTATTTTTTTACTTCTGTTTTTGATCCTAGGAGATCGTCATCTTTCGTTCGTTTTTCAGTTTTAAATTATTTATAACTCGAACACGTTCAACTTGAGAAAAATTACGAAAGACCTTTTTTGTTTAGAATGATCCAAAAATCTGAAATAATATCTGACCGGGTCGAAAATTTTTGAAGTTATACTTCTTTAGGCGCGATTGAGATTGAGGGTGAAATTATATTGATCTGCGCGCATGCGCACACCGACAGTATGGTATTAGTCGTTATACGGGCTCTGATTGGGTGTTGAAATGATCTGTCAATAATAAATAATTGTTCAATATGAAGGTAAACAAATGTATAATATATAAGTTTTATTATTGTGAGGACAGAAACAAAAAAGTTTATAATTTTAGTGACAATTAAATAGTTTTTAAAAGCAACAGGTACGTAATAATTGTAAATGTATCATAGGTACCTACCTATTTGAACCTACCAAAATACATGGTATGTAATACTTTTATTTACATAATTTTATTACCATCAAAATTTCTATCAATGTTAACCTAACATATTGTTTTCTTACTCTATGTTTTGTTGTATTTTTTCAATTCTAAATCATTTCAATTCAAAAACAAAATAATTTAATTTAATTTAAAAATGTCAAAAGCATAATCCGTTTAGTTAGTCGATCTTCGCACATAATGACACATTGCCTCCGTGGCGAAGCGTTTAACCCGGCACCTGCCACGGCGCCAACTGCCACGTGGGGTGCTCACAGCATCCCTTAAAAATTGTCTGTGATCTACTTGTTTATAAACAAAATAATGTGTTGAGTTACACAAGTATATAAAAAACATGCTTTATCAACTTATTAGCTACTAATATAATATTATAGAAGTTAAAAAATAAAATCAAAAATGTGTTATAAGCAAATTAGCAAGTACCAACCCATAATAAATGAAGTGAAGTAAAATATCTAAAATAATTAAGATTTATTGAGTATAGAGACTATATTAATAATTTAAATCAGTTGTTACAATAAAAAATGTAAATCTGACCTATTTATCAAAAACACAAAAAAAAATTTAAAACTTAAACTGCCAGATGATGACACCCCGATTCGACTTTAGAGCTACAAGTTCAGAATGACACTAAATAACCACTTCAAACGCAAACAGATCTATGTTATATAATATTATATAAAGCTACTATGACGCACAGCACGGTTAACAAACTTGAAATACCAAATATTTGATGAAAATGTGTTATGGGGTGCTGGTAGCACCCGACGTGGCAGGTGCCGGCTTAAGGCGAATGAACCCCAATATGCCAACCGCGCTGATAGCTGGTTCGAATCTCAATAAAAACTTTTATTTTTTTATTTTTTTTTATATATTTTATGATTGTAAGTATATTTATTATATAATTTTATTTTCAGAAAATACGTATTTATTTAAAAAAATTTCCGACAATTAATATTCAGAAATCATTTGTGGCATTTTTAATGTGTTTGTGTGTGTTTTATCCTTTTATTATTTTAATTTTTGGCACTGTTTTAATAAAAATGTTTGAGAAGTAGTAAGTATAAATTAGTTTAATATTTAAACAAAATATAAATAAAAAGTATATTAATTTCGTTTAAATCATATAATAGACGTATAACTTCTTACGTGCGTACAAAGTACACACACATTCTTTTTTTTTTGTTACATTTATAAAAAAGTAATTTTTTAATTATTAATTAATTATTATAGTCAAAACAAAATTTGATCGACCACCCCTTGTTTTTTATAATTGTTAACATACTAAACTACACATCCAATAATTTTTATCCATTGAACAGATCGATGCAGATCGGCCTTATATCCAATTCTCTACTAGAGTACATTATGTAACAAACATTTAATGATGGTCATTATTAGGCGAGTATGAGGGATACGACATTAGCCGCGAAGCGGCAAATACATAGAATACAAGCATTATAATGAAAGTCACGGCGAAATACGAGCTTTATGAAGAAAGTCACAGCGAAATTAGATCTAGGATAGAGCAGGCTAGAGCGGCTTTTAGAAGGATGTCCAAGGTTTTATGTAACAGAAACCTAAAATTTGCATTGAGGATCCGCCTACTTCGCTGCTACGTGTTCTCGGTATTACTTTATGGTTTCGAGTCCTGGACTGTGAATAAAATCGATCTAAATCGCCTTGAGGCTTTCGAAATGTGGTGCTATAGAAGAATTTTAAAAGTTTCCTGGGTGGAGAAAATTCGAAACTCCACAATACTAGAACGTCTCAGCAAGACTACTGAGATCATAAAAAGTATCAAGCAGAGAAAGCTGGAGTATTTCGGACATGTAATGAGGGGTCCCAAATATAGATTGCTACAAAATATCATGCAAGGAAAAATAGCAGGCAAACGTAGTCCAGGACGAAGAAGAACCTCATGGTTGAAGAACTTGCGAGATTGGTATGGTGTTGATATAAGCATGCTATTTAGGGGGGCAGTGAATAAAATGAAAATAGCTATGATGGTAACCAACGTTCTGAAAGGACATGGTACATGAAGAAGAAGATTATAATGGCAATTAAATGCGAGTAGTATACATGATTTATTTTACGATCATTCACAAAAAAAAAATATTCAAATTTATTTATTTTGTAATACAAACAAAGTAAGTACTTATAAGAATAAATTTTGCCTATCCTGAGATGCATCTCAGGAGAGCCATCTGTAGGTTTTACGTGATACTGAAAAGACTAAAAGTGCGAATTGTGTCTGTATCTGTATCTGTATTTATTTTGATAGCCGAAATATACGGGTGTCTTCATCTTAAATGCGACGTACTGCATAATGATAGAGTGTAAATGTTTAGTGTGTAGAAAACTTTTTCGAAAATTCAAAAAATGAGTGTGTGTACTTTGTACGCACATAAGAAGTTATAGGTACTTCTATTTTTATGATTTCAACGAAACAAATATATTTTAAACATTTTAATTGTAACTTTTATTTAAACATTAATCTAATTTTAATACTTAAAATAATACCAAACGTTAAAATTAACGTTAATGCTTCATTTATTTTATGAACTGAAGCGTCCCCTCAATTGCTTTTCTTGTGAAGAATTGTAAAAACTCTAAAAAATGTCGTTTTTCTACAAAAAATTTATATAGTCGGTTCGCTAAACTCAGACACAACTGGCTAGTGATTTTAGTCGGTGATTTTTTTGTTTCTGGCAAATTTTGCCAAAATTGGCAAAATTACTAACTATTTAGTAATTATTAAATATTTAGTAATTATTTTTTTGCCAATTTTAATAAATTGGCAACATTACTTCCTAAAATCACTAGCCAGTTCTATCTGAGTTTAGCGAACTGACTATACTATAATTTTTTCATGGGCTATGGCCTTTCTGCTGTAATTTCTTTAAATTTTAAAATCGTTAAAAATGGTAAATTCTCGATAAATAATGTTAATCCGTCATTTTTTGACGAACTAAAGCGTCCCAGCAATTGCTTTTCCTTGAGGAATCGTAGAAAATCTAAAAAACGTCAGATTTTCTACACAATTTTAATAGAAGTATAACTTCTAACGTGCGTACAAAGTACACACGCATTCTTTTTTCTATACTAATAAGTCCAAAATATATATATAAAAACCATTTAAAAAGTCAGTACAACTTTAAACTCACTTTTGTCTCTGTTCTCAAAACTTTTAAAACACAACTTAACAACCATACCCATAATAATAAAAATAAAAACGCATTCTTTAACCACAGCCGCCATATTGGATAATTTTTGACATGTCATTGGAATACCTAATCACAGCACACGTACAACGAATCTGCGCATAGTACCAACAATTTTTAACCTAACGGTGACTAGTGAACCCTCCGACTAACGGTGTTCCTGTAAGGCTAGAAATTTGTATAGTGATAATTCATAGCATACCAAGGCTAAAAATCATGACCTGGCAGGCATCACCTGATGTCAGTATTTGGGTCGCCTGATGAGAGGTCATAAATACGCATTACTTCAAAATATAATGCAAGCAAAAATAGAAGGAAAACGGAATCCAGGCCGTAGAAGAATGTCATGTTTGCGGAATTTGAGAGAGTGGTTTGGCTGCACCACTAATGAACTTTTTAGGTCAGCTGTAAACAAGGTCAGGGTAGCCTTGATGATTTCCAATCTCCGATAGGAGTGGCATAAGAAGAAGAAGAAGGCAGGCATGAGCCCTGTACGTGTATCTACCAGGTGAATCGAAAAGTGCATAGTTTAGGGGTAAAATAAACTTTCTCCTGTAAGGTTTAAATTTAAGTATGTGTTTGAGTAAGTCATTTAGAAGAAATGTGTGCAGTGACAGGCGATTCTGAACAGCATAAGACTTTGCCAGGCGAGGGGAAAGATTGGGGGTTTTTCCTATTTTTTTTTTGCATCGAACAAAGTTTTTTTAGGTTTTTTTTAAATCATCCCAAACAGAAAAGGTCTTTGGTGACGTTTCTCTTAGGTTAATAGTTTTTGTTATATAAGCGATTAAAAATTTTGAAAATTGCGAAATAGGCTATTTTTAACCCTAAATCGGACATTTAGCTAAAAATTTCAATGTTGCCAAGGTAGGTAGATATTTTTTAAACATTGATTGATGAAATCCCGAAGAGTTTTTTGCAATAAAATATCGAAAACCCCTTTGTATTTTTAATTGCTAATCAAGCGGGCGCGACACTGTAGTATAAGTGAGGACGTTTCAGTTTTCATAAATTCATTATCTCTAGAATGGGCAACTTTGAAGGCAAATCCTCAAAGAGGTCGATTTTAATTTTTGAATTAGGACTTTTTGGCAGATATATAATACTAGTTACGTCATCCATCTGGGCGTGATGACGTAATCGATGATTTTTTTAAATAAGAGTAGGGGTTGTGTGATAGCTCATTTGAAAGGTTATTTAATTCTCTATTCAGTAAACATTTAATTCTCTATTCAGGGTGTACAAAAAATTGTTTCTTCTTTTTGTCAAATTTAATCAAAGTTAATTTAATAAAAAAAATCTTTTCGTACACCCTGTATAAATAATTATATTAATGTTTTTATTACTGAATAGAGAATTAAATAACCTTTCAAATGAGATATCACACAACCCCTACTCTCATTTAAAAAAATCATCGACTACGTCATCACGCCCAGATGGATGACTTCACTATTATTATATATATATATATATATATATATATATATGCCAAAAAGTCCTAATTTAAAAATAAAAATCGACTTGTCTGAAGATTTCTCTTCAAATTTGCCCATTTTCGAGATAATGAATTTATGCCAACTCAAACGTCCTCACTTATACTACAGTGTCGCGCCCGCTTGATTAGCAAATAAAAAACAAAGGGGTTTCCGATATTGTATTGCAAAAAACGTTTGAAATATAGATATATAAATGTTTGAAGAATATCTACCTACCTTGGTAACATTGGAATTTTTTGTTAAATGTCCGATTTAGGGTTAAAAATTGCCGATTTCGCAATTTTCACAAATTTTAATCGCTTATATAACAAAAACTATTAACCTAAAAGAAAAATCACTAGAGACCTTTTCTGTTTGGAATGTTTCAAAAAACCTTAAAAAATTTTGTTCGATG
Organism: Diabrotica virgifera virgifera; assembly: GCF_917563875.1. Classification (NCBI taxonomy): domain Eukaryota; kingdom Metazoa; phylum Arthropoda; class Insecta; order Coleoptera; family Chrysomelidae; genus Diabrotica; species Diabrotica virgifera. The sequence goes on along the minus strand of NC_065448.1, from coordinate 218,904,683 downwards.
CAAAAAAATAATTTTAGGAAAAACCCCTAATCTTTCCCCTCGCCTGGCAAGGTCTTATGCTGTTCAGAATCGCCTGTCATTGTACACATTTCTTCTAAATGACTTACTCAAACACATACTTAAATTTAAACCTTACAGGAGAAAGTTTATTTTTCCCATAAACTATGCACTTTTCGATTCACCTGGTAGATACACGTGCAGGGCTGATGCCTGCCAGGTCATGGTTTTTAGCCTTGGTGTGCTATGAATTATCACTATACAAATTTCTAGCCTTACAGGAAGACCGTTAGTCGGAGGGTTTACTAGCTCTTAGACTATTTGATGAATTCGCGCACATTTACATTCATTCCCAATCGCGCCTAAAGAAGTATAACTTCAATAAACCACTAATAACCCCAGGGGTTGATGCAGATAAAAACATATTTCATTAATTTGGACAGTTTATTTGAGAATATTGGAAATATGCGTTTTCATCCTGAGCGATGAGTGACGCCTCTATCTAATCCTTGAAATGAATTCTGAACTTTTCAACGTCAAAACCTTTAATCAATGCATCTCCTCATAGCGACGCCAGACGTCTCGATGCCAAATTCATTAGACATTGATAGATGCAGTAGATTTTTAAGGAAATTCCGCTGCTTTTTCTTGTATTCAAATAGATCAGAGAAAAATGTTGCTGTCAACGCAAAGTAATTGGTGCACTTCGCGAACTTTTCATCTCGAGGAACAGATAGGCACGTCTCGTGGTTAAATAGGTACATGCTATTGTGAATTATTAATGAGATTATTAGAATGGCAAATGTTGCAATATCAGACTGATACTTAAATTTATTATTTAATTTTTGCTGATAAAAATGAGAGCTGATCTTATATCAATGGAAGGATTCCAGGGTATGATATAGGGATGGGAAAAATCTACCGGTTATAACATCTTTTTCTTCTTACTGCTTCCTTAATAGGCTCGTGCCTGTTCCATCTTCAGATGCCTCCTCATCAGATATCCAGGTTGTCACTCCATCTCTTCCTTGGTCTTCCTATTCTCCTTCGGCCGTTTGGTGATCTATCTCGTGCTATCTTCACCAGTCTTCCTTCTCCCATTCTAGTTACATGGCTATATTCTTCTTTTTTCTTTTTAGTGTCCAGCCATTTATATTCTAGGGGAGTGCATATAGATTTTCACTTCGGAAAAAATCAAACTAGATAGAACTTTTTGTAATTTCATTAAGAAATGTTTAATAAACAACATATCAAAAAGTTCTACTCGAGAAGTGGCTGCTTCATTTTTTATTAAACAAATGAACTACGAATTTAGATGTTTTTTAAATAACTCCGAAAATATAAATTTTAGAAAAAAACTGACTTGACCATTGAAAAATTCAGAAAATTTTACAAAAAAACCTTATATAAAGAATTTTCTAAAATTAAATCTGTATCTTCTATAATTTTTTATTTATAACGCTAAAGTCACCCCCAGGGACGTAACAGAGGACCCCGCAGCGTGAAGCTTGCGGGGCGGGGGGGGGGGGGGCAATCGAGCAAGGGCCCCATCTTGTCGTCTGATATTATGTAAAAATCTGTTATAGGTACCTATATGATTTTACTTTGTGTGTTTAAATTTAAAAACGTAAATTTCTAAATGTGCGTATTCGGCAAGTGAATCAATTCATATCTAGAAACTTAATCCTTTCCGGTCTCACGAACTTTTATGGGTGACGACAATTAACTATAATGCTTTGTACGAGACTATTGAAAGATTTTAGAATTGAAATTTGCCTAATTTTAGAACAATATTTCTATATCTATAAATGGGTTTTCTCTTTCATGTTTACCTACGTTTAGTATTTCGATACAATTATCCAGAGGCGTAACAGAGGCTCCCGCAGCATAAAGCTTACGGGAGGCCCTAATATGTCAATTGCCCCATCTTGTTGTCTAATATATGTTAAAATGTGTTGTTGAAGTTATATTTCTTTATTCGCGATCGAGAGTAAAATTTCATAATACTGCACTCAAGCGCACACAGTCAGTATGGTGTTTAGTTGCTGAATCTTTCAAGTTATGTATAAATATATCAGTGCAAGAAAAGGTGTGAAAAGAATATATTAGTGTTTTTAGTAAATGTATTATTTATTATAATTTTTGTGTCTTTGGATTTGTTTTCCTCGGGAATAAGATATTATATAATAATAGTAGGTATATTTAAAGTATTTTTGTATTAGATTTGTCAGTATGTATGAGAAATCTTGTAGCCTGTCAAAGCAAAAGGGATATAGCTCAGTGGTAGAGAGTGTGACCGGAGATCAAGAGGTCCCGGGTTCAAATCCTGGACGATTCATATTTTTTTATATTTTTGGTATCGTTTTAATAAAAATTTTGTTAAAGTGGTAGGTAAAGAAAGTTAGATTAATATTTAAATAAAATACAAATAACCTGTTAAGTATATTAATTTCGTTGAAATCATAATAATAGAAATAATAAAATGATGGTTTTGCTTGTCTTCGATCCAGAGGGTTGCACACTAGCTAGACAGGTCCTGTTTCTACCCTTTCAGGCGTCATCAGTAGCTTTCCAAAGTGTGCACACCTCTGAACCGAAAAATAGCTCCACCATCATTTTAAAGGGAATCTGAAAAATAATTCAAATTTCCCATCAGACGCGATACAGCGACATCTACTAAAAAATTTTGAAGAATCTCAGATGCAGAATCCATCAATTTAATAAATTAAAATGGTAGAAAACTGAGATCCTTCGTGTTTGAAAGTTCTTACTGGTACATCCTCAATCTGCGACTTTTTCAATTAATAAGACAGCAGACGACGAATATAGAAAACGAAAGGGAAACGATCACATTTCGCTTTCATTCGTCTAGGAAAAACGGGCAGCAGAGGAACTTTCAGTACTCAAATCCGAGTAATAGGAAATAAAAATAATAAAATGATGGTTTTGCTTGTCTTCGATCCAGAGGGTTGCACACTAGCTAGACAGGTCCTGTTTCTACCCTTTCAGGCGTCATCAGTAGCTTTCCAAAGTGTGCCCACCTCTGAACCGAAAAATAGCTCCACCATCATTTTAAAGGGAATCTGAAAAATAATTCAAATTCCCTTTAAAATGATGGTGGAGCTATTTTTCGGTTCAGAGGTGGGCACACTTTGGAAAGCTACTGATGACGCCTGAAAGGGTAGAAACAGCACCTGTCTAGCTAGTGTGCAACCCTCTGCATCGAAGACAAGCAAAACCATCATTTTATTATTTTTATTTCCTATTACTCGGATTTGAGTACTGAAAGTTCCTCTGCTGCCCGTTTTTCCTAGACGAATGAAAGCGAAATGTGATCGTTTCCCTTTCGTTTTCTATATTCGTCGTCTGCTGTCTTATTAATTGAAAACGTCGCAGATTGAGGATGTACCAGTAAGAACTTTCAAACACGAAGGATCTCAGTTTTCTACCATTTTAATTTATTAAATTGGTGGATTCTGCATCTGAGATTCTTCAATTTTTTTTTCATAATAATAGAAGTATAACTTCTTACGTGCGTACAAAGTACACACACATTCTTTTTATATTATTTGGATACATACATTTTTAAGCAGTGCAGTATTGAAAATGAAATTTTGAAAATGAAGTTGTTCATCCGAATTAATAAAATTGTAGATATATTCGCAGATAGTAGATAGTGCATGAAGAAAGTTGTTCATCTCTTAGAATAATACTAATGTAATCATTTAGTAATTTTTAATGTTGTTCTGAAGCTATTTTCTTGTGGCATTTTTATAATCAAGTATATTCAAATGGGAAATAAGCCACAATTTTACCTAAAAATGATTTTATTAACGTTTCGACGCCCAAGTCGGGTGTCGTTGTCAAAATACAAAATAATACTGTATTATTTTGTATTTTGACAACGACACCCGACTTGGGCGTCGAAACGTTAATAAAATCATTTTTAGGTAAAATTGTGGCTTATTTCCCATTTGAATATACTTGATTAGTAATTTTTGTTCTATTTTGTTGTTTATTTGGGTTTATATGACTGCGGACACTAAATCCATTGGCCAATTTTTCTATTTTTTATTTTATTAGTCATTTTTTCGTATCTTATCCTAAAACTAATACTAATATTAATCTCTAATAAACAATTCTACTAATAAATAATTATTTTTGTATTTTTTTTAATAATTTTTTATATTATATTTTTTTTTATTTTTTTTTAAATGATGTTCTCAGAGTTCCACAGTAAAAACTGCAACATTCTTCTTTTCTTCTTTAGCCCTCTACTTCATTCGAAAGTTTTTTACTGTGGACTGTCCAAGTTCGTCATTCATTTTTTTTATTATATATTTTTTTATTATATTTTTTTTTCTATTTTTTTTATATATTTTTTTGTATTTTTTTTTTCTTTTTTTTATTTTTTTCTTTTATTTTTCTTTTTTTTTCTTTTTTTATTTATATTTTTTTTCTTTTCTTTTTTATTTTAATATATAACAATTTACAAGAAATACTTAAACTATATTTTACAATTACAACTTAAGTTTAATATCTAAAATATGTTTATACAATAGTCGATATACCAACTCATTATTTTCTAATGTTAATAAATAATTTAAATTAATGGGATGGTGGACATCAGTCAAAGAATACAGTGAATTTAAAAACATATTAACTTTATTAGAAATAAGAGAACAGGTAAAAATTTTGTGTTGTCGGTTACCAAACTGACCACAAATACATTGAGGGCTATCAGCTATATTAAGTTTAAATATATATGATGGTGTAAGACGTAAGACAGTGGTTAAATCTCATTCTGCATATGGTTCTTGTCATATTCTTTGTCGACTCCATTTTAGAAAACCAAGGTTTATCTGTGATATAGTTTCTGATTGATCTGTAGTGATTTCCTGTATTTATGTTCTCATCAATATACCTTTCTTTCCATTCTTTCTTAAGCTCCTTGAATAAATCTGATTCAATATCTCCAGACGTACGAAGATAATGTGTTAATACTCCTTTTGTCACCGCGTTTTTAGCCAATTTATTTACCATTTCATTTCCAGTTATTCCGCAGTGGCTTTTAACCCATGCTAACTTAACAGACTTTCCTTGTTGCTGAAGTTCTTTAATTTTATTTATTATATATAATTCAATGTAGTTCACTTTTGATTTAGCATTTATAGCACTAATTTTACTTAGAGAACTTTTACTGTCACTATAAATTATAAACTTTGAATGATTTATATTAGATAAATATTTTAGTGCTTCCATTATCGCTATTAACTCAGCTGTGTATATACTCATAATAGAATTTAGTTTGAACATTTTGCTAATTTTATTACTGCTATCCCAATAGGCACACCCCACACCTTCAATATTTTTTGATGCATCTGTATATACCATACAACAGTCTTTGAACATTTGTGAACTGTCGGATATAAACACTAATTTTCTTAAAGATAGAGAGGCAAATTGCTATAGTCCCTTAAAAAGTATACCTGAACTTGTTCCATAGTATTAGAGTCAATATTATAATTTGGGTTTATGTCATATTTATAAAGTTGTTTATTATATATTGTCATTTTTGAATATAAATCTATTATATTTAGAGTTTTCTTTTTTATCCAATATTTTTCTGTCAAGTCTGCTAAAAACAGTTGATGTATTTTGGTAATTAAATTTGCCTTTTTTTCATACAATCTAACTAAAAGGCTGATGCCTAGTTTTTTCGTCTTATATCCATCGGCATTTCACAGCATTCAACTTGTAGATTATTTATCGGTGTACTTCTTAGGGCTCCTATACACAATCTAAGGGATTTATTAATGATGTCTATTTTATTTAAATGACACTGTGACGCGTCACTGTATAATATTGATCCGTAGTCGAATATAGCTCTTATATTATTTTTAAAAAACAACAAAAAAATATTTGGATCTGCTCCCCAACGTAAGTGTGATACGAATCGAAGAAGGTTTATTCCTCTCTCTGTTTTTTTTACTATATGGTCTATATGTTCTTTCCAGAGAAGCTCTCTATCCAGAGTAATACCCAAATATTTAACATAACTTTGTACTGGATAGGAGATATTGTTTATTAAGATGTGATTAGGTATTTCTTTTCGTTTTCTTGTAACAATACATAATTTGGTTTTGGAATCAGATATATTTAGTCCATGTAATTCACTCCATATTTTTATATGTTTGTCTCCTTCTTCAATGGATTTGACTGCATTTTCTATTTTAAAGTTTTCTTGATAAATAACTATATTATCTGCAAATTGTAAAATTTTTTTTGAGTTTAAATTTTTTTCTATATCAGAAGTGTAAATCAAATATAACAAAGGGCTTAATATTCCTCCTTGAGGTAAACCACCCATCGCTAGTCTTGGACCAAATGTGTTATTATTTACCGATATATAAATTTTTCTACAGTCATACAATTTTATTATTTTTTGACAGAAACATTCTGGCAGACCTATTTGTATCATTTTGTTATATAGTATATTTAAATTAACGTTGTCGTATGCTGCTTCAACATCTAATAAAAGAGCGATTACTGAAGAATTTTTCGTAAACGCTAAATTTATATCTGTTACCAAATGACTCACAGCTTCCACAGTAGAATGATTTTTTCGAAATCCAAATTGTGTTTCTGATAATTTATTGTTTTTTTTCTAGCCAACTTTCGAGCCTAAGTTTTATCATTCTTTCCAGTGTTTTTGTTATGCAGGAGCTCAATGAAATACCTCTATAAGATTCTGCTGAATCAGGATTCCGATTTGTTTTGAGAATAGGAATCACCCGGTACTCTCTCCAGTTATCTGGAATATCTTCTGATAGCCATATTTGATTAAAAAAATTTAATAGTGTTTCTTTTCCCTTTTTGATGTAAATTGGCCAACATAATATAATGTACATTATCTATACCTGGAGAAGTATTTTTCTTATTCTTAAGGCTTATTTCTAATTCACAGAAACTAAATGGAATTGAAAGTGGATGCATAGAGGTTTTTCTTTCCATTACATTAATTTTTGAAAATATATTATCTGGACATAATTTTCTTAAAAACTCCTCAACCCATTCTCCTTCAGTCACTGGATTTACTTGTGGTTTAAAAATGTTTTGTAATCGTTTGGCTTGATTCCACATATCTTTAATTGGTGTATTTTTGTTTAAAGTTTTACAAAAATTTCTCCATGCATTACGCTTACTCTCTAATACAACTTTTTTGGTTTTCGCTACACATTTATTATAATTTACATAATTTTGTATATTAGACTGTAGTTTAAACTTGCGTAAAGCTAGTTTTTGTTCTTCTATTACCTTTTTACAATTGTCATTCCACCAAGTTTTTCTAAATCATGGATTAGTCCCTGTTCTCTTCTCCGTTATACATATCTTACAATATTCGTTTAATTTATTTAAAAATTGTTGGTAACTTAAATTATTATCTATTTCCATGAAATTATCAGTGATAGAAGAGAAAAGAGACCAATCCGCTTTATTTATGTTCCATTGGAATTTTGTATTTACACATTCCGCTTTATTAACATTAATATTTGACTTAATAACAATAGCCAAATGATTTGATCCTAATGTCTCGTCCACAACATCCCAATCGAAAAAATGACTAATATTTGCTGAGCATATTGTAAGATCTATTGCAGATTTATTATTGCTATTCGGTCTACGCATCATCAAAGCTTCTTTACCATTATTTAAAATTACAAGATTACAGTCCTCAATAGCTTCTAACAGATTTTTTCCTATAGTGTCTACAGAACTACAACGCCAAACATAATTGTGGTTATTAAAATCACCACCAATTATAAAAGGCTTCTCTAGACTATTAAAAAACTTTTTCCATTCATTTAGAGTGATTTTAAGATTTGGTTTTACGTATATTGAATAAATGTTTAACTTTTTTCCGGATTGAATTTTAATTGATATGCTATTGCACATTATGTCATTAATATGGTGAAAGGTAGGACTGTTGTAAAATTTTATTAATTTTTTCAAAAGGATGGCTACTCCACCATATCCATCATCTCTATCATTCCTAAAGACATTATAACCAGTAAAGTTAATAAAATTACTTTTTTTTAACCAAGTTTCTGATATTAATCCTATATCTATTTTATTGTCATACAAGAATTTTTCTAAATAACCCTTATTTGTTTTAATTGATCTCGCATTCCATTGAAGAAATGAAACGTTAGCCATCACGAGGTAATAATAATTGTGAAATATTGTTTTTTAATAATTCCAACGTTTATTGATCTAAATTGTGATAAATTTGATTTAATGTTGCTGAAATAAAGTTTACTATTATTTCTCCTATATTATTTTGATTATCGTTTTGTGTTTGTGTTGTGTTAGAATAAATGGGATTATTAAAATTATAACAAGGCTGACTTTGTATTCTTGGTGTTTGCAAAATTTTTCTACGTGCTTCCATTGTTTCTTTGTCTACACTACTAGAATCAATACTACTTGATCTTTTTCGTTTAGATATTGTATATTTATTTGAAGTATTTTCTTGGTCTTTACTTACTGTTGAATAACATTTTTTATATTTATTATTAGCTTCATAATATGTTATATTTTCATTATTCATAATTTTTTTAATATATTCCTGTTTTTGCCTTTCTGTACAATCTGCTCCCTTGTCAGTAGCGCTGTGTTTTCCTTTGCACAATACACAAAGTAAATTATTCGGACTTAATTCGGATTTAATTATTTTCAATTTCAGGTACTGCACTTAAAATCAAACGGTCCGTGCCGATCCTGTGTAATCGACCAATGTTACCGTTTTTATTTTCTATGTGTACTATATAAGGTGCGTTATCTCCAAATTGATATCTATGTTTTAATCTTAAATTTATTACTTTATTTAAATTTTGCTTACCTGACTTATCTATTTGATTTAAATTTGTCAAAGTTTCATCGTTATTGGAACTAAATTTGTTACTTACCTCAATAGTGCTACTTGTTTGGTTTTGTTTGTTTGTTACCTTATTATTTACTCTATTGTTATTTTTATTTAATTTCTCATATTCCATCATCCCATCTCCTTCCATTTCTACATAAAAGTTACCTTTATCTGGAGGTTCGGGTGGTATACCTTCCATATTATTTGTTTTCTGAAATTTAACTTTTAGGCGCGAAATTTCACACTTTCTTACAGATCACTGGTAATACTTTATACTACTCGTAATACTCAAAAATTAAGAAAAATCCTTAAAAATTAATAATTTTTAGGAGAACTTCTAAATAAACTGCCTTTCAATTTGACGTTTATTTGACATTCCCTTGTTCCATTTTATTCTATACCAATAAAGATGAAAAATATCAGTCGTCATAAATAATGCATGAAGACACCAACAGCAGCTCAGTAAATGACAGTTTTGGAGTGAAATTATCAGCGTCACAACGGACGTATTTGCTTGACAATTTGGATTTAGGTTCTAGTTACACTCCACTTCAAAGTTGAATTTATGCCTTTGGTTGCTTTTACTTCGGGGGTGACACCCCTCCTTGGGGTGAAAAACATAAATTTAAAATAAGTTCGGAAACGTATAAATTGACTAATTATAAGCAACTTTTTTTCTATAGAGTTTCTTTATCTACAGTTGAGTCCGCGAGTCTTTACCCGTGCGTCATTAATACCTGGTGAGATAAAACACATACTTTTTATTTAGCATCATTCTCTTCCACGCATGGAATTAATGACAAACCAGCTGCCGCCTGTTATTAAATAAAAACATATGTTATTATTATGAACGATTTAGACTCAGTGTATTGAAAAGAGATAGGTACAAAGAAAAACGATTGGGGATGTCTTCACATATTTTAAGTAAAATTTCTGACGTTTTGGTTTGTTTACTTTTGTGGCTGTCAGTTTGTTGAATTTTTTGCTGTTATTTTGTCGAATTTTTGCATTTTCAAGTTTTTTATAGTATACAAACAGTTGTATTCACAACTAATTTTATATTGGAGTTAGAAATTTTGTGATAAGTTTATGTTATTTTAAAATAAATTTTGAGGACCTACAAAACTAACCATATTGTTGACACAGTTGAATGCTTGGTTCCGCCAAAGTGAATAAAATAACAAAAAGAAAATATGTTATTGCATTTTTTTATAAATTGTTTATTTATTTATTAATCAATGATAATTAAATAATTTATTAAGCTACTTCAAATGTAGCTGTGATTATGCACCAAAATTTTAAAGCAAAACTTAAATTTGACATTCTATTTATTTGCTAACGTGAAATTTTATAATAACCCGTGATCGGAATAATATCCATTTGCCGTTGCGTTTAGTAAATTTCCGACTTATTTCGTATGCTTTAAATGATGACGCACGGGTAAAGACTCGCGGACTCAACTGTATGTTAATACTTTTCGAGTAATTTTCGAGTGAAAATGTTTATTTTTTAACAAAAAATCAACGTTTTCAGACGGGTTTTTCGCAAATAACTCAAAAATAAGTATTTATCGAATTAAATATTAGATATCGAAAAAATATTTGAAGCAAAAATGTAGCTTATAAGCTACAAAAAATGATGTACTTATTCACGAAATCTATCGACACAGTAAAAGCACAGTTAAAAGTCATGAAAAATTATTCTTATTCGTCCAATTCCAAATCGAATATTTCAACTTGAAATAACCAAAAAATTAAGCAACTTTCGGGAAAAACTCATTAAAACTTTTTTTAAATATTTCAAAAAAAAGTCTTATTTTTTTTTCATATATCACCAAAACTATACTAGTTACGCTCAAAATAAAGTTGGCCCCCTTTTTGGTAAATAAAAATCGTGAAAATCTGCCCCTATTTTGCACCCCAAATAAAATTTATCATTAGCGCTTTACCATTTATTTTAAATATTTATTGTGTATAATATAAACAAACATTATGATCTGTAAGTTTGACCCGTTCGAAGTTCTTATTTTTGAAAAAATTTGGTTTCATAGTAAAAAAACGATTTTTTATTTTGTAAAAATGCCTTTTTTTCAAAATAACTTAAAAAGTGTTAGTGATACGAAAAATCTCAAAGAGTAAATAAATGTAGTTCTTGCTTTTATAAATATTTTGGCTTTATTTTGTTTTTCTGTAAGACAAAAAATGGCTAAGATTAGGCTATTTAAAATTTGCACATACTCGTGATTAGTGACTCGTTCAAGCCTTTTCAACTAGAACCCTTTTAAAAATGAGCACTTTGAACCGGTGAAACTTACAGGTCATATAAAAAATTTAAGTAAGTAATTTGTAAGGCGATAATAATTAGTTTCATTTGGGGTGCTAAATATGGGGAGGTACTCACAATTTTTTACCAAAAAATGGGATTAACTGTATTTTGATCTTAACTGGCTTAGTTTTGATGCTAGAAATTTTTGTAAAAAATAAAGCTTCTTTTAAACACTTTAAAAAGTTCTAATGAGTTTCCCCGAAAATTATTACACTTTTTGGTTATTTCACGTTGAAATATTCGATTTGGAATTTGACGAATAAGAAAAACTTTTCATGAGCTACAACTTTTCTTTTACTTAGTCGATAGACTTCATTTTTATTTCATTTTTCTATAAGCTAGATTCATTTTTGCTAACAATATTCTTTTCGATCGAATACTTACTCTTTGAACTATTTGGGAAAAATCGCCTAAAAACGTGGTTTTTTTGTTGAACAATAAACATTTTTACTCATAAATAACTCGAAAAGTCCTGAGTTGACCAATTCGTTTGGTGACACTGAAAATTACACTGTATCGCCATATTTTACGTTTATTTACTGGGCTTTAACACATATGGGTATTTGTTTCACATGTCGCATTTAGTAATTTTTTAAAGGGGGCCCCATTTTTAATTCTGCGGGGGGGGCCGACGGAGTTTGTTACGCCACTGGTCACCCCTATCACAAACATTGGCGCACTGTAAACTAGCGTACGGCAAAGTGCATGGTTGAGTTATTTTAATGTAATTCTGAACATGAACATGAAAGAAGAATAATTAAGCTATCTTATAATGGAAAAAAATAAAATATATGGTCATAAGTACGGTGTGGGCGGAAAGTGATCCTTACATAAATTTTGTTTAAAAATGATTTAAAAATGTGTAACTACTACAATTTTTCTTACAAAACTCTCAATTTCACAGAATGAGTAACACAAAGATTTTACATACAATACAGCAGTTATGCCGAGACTCTCGGTCTTTTTTCTCTGACATAAGTAACACCGACCTTGTTCCCTAGCTCTGTTAGCTCCAGGTGGAACATCAGAAACGTCCAATTCAGGATACGATGTTTTCATCATTTACACCCAAAAGACATTTTTTCAAAAAAGCACGTAAACACAAAGGGTTTTAAATGCTGTAATGGGTGAAATACGTTTAGAATTGAATTTAATACGAATAAAAAAATTGACAAAAATCAAAAAAAATTATTAAAAAAGATAGGTAAGAAAAACGAGGTCTGGGGTGCACCTGCACCCCGCACTGCCTTACGAGGGTTAACATGTGTGGCGCATGTCGTTAGTTAAAACACATATTAAAGAGTAATACCGTCTAGTTTCTTTGTTAGTAAGGATATCAGAGAAATTAAAAAAATAAAATATTCACAAAATATGAGACTACAACAAAACATTGAGGTATACTGTATACTCGCCTTTGTGTCTTTTCCTCCCTACAAGGTGTCTCAAACTTTTCTTTCGGTTAAAACGCATGCTAAAATACAAAACTGTCTATTTTTTGTTTCTAAATGTATCAGCGACATTAAAAAAAACAAACTGTTCACAAAATATAATACTACAATACGATATCGATGAATACTCAAACTTGTACCTTGTCCTCCCTACATACTGTCTCAAACTTAACGTAAGAAAAACATTTCTTTTCTTCCACCCGGTATTACAAAAAAAAAGTTTAAACCTTTGCATAACTGTGTAAATACTAAAGAAAAATCTAAAATAATAAAAAAATTAGCGCAGTTCGTTTATCTGTTCACGAAAAAATCAACTATGAAAATTGAGCATAACTTTTATATCCCTAATTTTTGACGAGCAGTTTATAACAGTATAATTTCCCTACAATAAAAGAGATGATTTTATTGTCAAATCATGTTTATTTCATTTATTTTTAACTAACAACATTAATTTTCAAAGCGAACAACTACTGTTTATGCTAACGCTAAAGCTAAACCATCTAACGAGTGTGTGTATGTATATTTTAGCGAATTTAATTCTCTAGTGGCATTTCGTCTGGTCGTATTGATTTTGTAAAAATATTTTTAAAAGGTATATTTGATTCGGAACGCTAACCCTAACTGTCGTTTACCATATGCAAATAATGCAGGATCTATTTAAATATTTATGCAGATAAAAAATGGGTCAGTAAAGTGAGTTAATGCTAGGGTTGTAATATTTAATAAAACCACTTTTTATGTAGAAAATTTAATAAAAAAATATAAAAAAAAATATTTTTAAGAAACGCTTTTTTTTAGTTACGAGTGAATTAAATTAAACATATAAATAAATCAACTAGAAAGCAAAAAATAAAAAAAAATTTTAAAAATCTAACTCATTCGTCAAAGAAAAGCGTGGCGCGTCTTTATCGAAAAAACGAGTTTCGCACCACGCTTTTCTTTAACGAATGTGTTAGATTTTTTCAATTTTTTTTTTATCTTTTGCTTTTTAGTTGATTTATTTATATGTTTAATTTTAGTCACTTCTAACTAAAGAAAAACATTTCTTAAAAAAATTATATTTTTTTATTTTTTACTTTTTAGTCTTACACTTTTCGATCATTAAAATATATCGTCATGTTTATTAAAATATGCATAAAACATATAATGTACAAACATGAAAAGTAGTCGGAATCGCAAAAAAATTGAAACTTTATTTATGAAGCATAACAAAAACAATTAACGTAAAAAGTGAAGTTATGTATATTTAATATAATTAGCTAAAATCTGTAAAAGTATCAAGTTTCTTCATTGTAAAAAACAAGAAAATTTAAGCATTTTCCGTTAAAATCGTTTTTTTATTTAAACAATTAATACACAACAATCTTTTTATTGACTATTTGTGTATTATTCCCGCGAATGTATATGTCTGCAAATTTTTAGTGATTTGCATTGAAGAACAGGCAGTCAAATTAACGTTCAAAGATTTGACCCAAACGATTGAACTAAGGAAAAGCGTTTAATTAATTAATACGACCAAACGAATTATAATGTTAATTGTAGCACAAAACGTCTCTACCGGTGGTTTTTCTAAGACTACGATAGAAACACGAATTTTTTTAATTTGAGTTTTAGTTGAAGTTTTGTTTCGTATCGTATTGAAATTTGACACGAATAAACGCCGATTTATATATAAACAAATATATGAGCGTTCAAAATTTGAAACTTTATTGTTTATTTATGAAGCATAATGTAAACAATTAACGTAAAAAGTGAAATTATGTATAGTTCATATCGTTAGCTACAATCTGTAAAAGTTTCAAGTCTCTAAATTGTAAAAAACAAGAGAAGCATTTTCCATTAAAATCGTTTTTTCTATTTAAACAATTAATAAACATAAAACATTTTTTTATTGACTATTCTTGTATTGTTTTCGCGAATGCATATGTCTGCAAATTTTCATTTATTTGCATTAAAGAAAAGTCAGTCAAATTAACGTCTAAAGATTTGATGCAAACTATCGAAGTAAAGAAAAGCGTTTAATAAAAACTAAAGCAGTGGTTCTTTGATGGAAGTGATATTCAAGAATAATAAATCAAAACCTAAAAATCTTCTTCTTGGTGTACCTATCTCAGAAAAATGTTTGGCGATCATCATGGCATCATCTGTACCTCGCTTTCCAAATATTTTTCCTTGTAGGGTGGCTTGTAGAACGGGAGGATTAATTTTGCATAATGCGTCCAAAATATTGTAGCTTTCGAGATTTGATCGTGGTCAGTAATTCTCGGTTCTTTTTCATTCTTCTGGAGACCCCTTCATTTGTGACTTGGTCAGTCCATGGTATCTTAAGTATTCTCTTATTTTTTAAGTTAGTTACGAAGTTAAATAAACTCAGACTTAAGCCATTCTGCTGGTATTTTTGACACAAGTTTTATATGATGTTCAGGGCCGCATTTAGGTCAATTGACGCCCTAGGCAATTCTCTAGTAGCCGCACTTCAAACATCATTTTTGCGAAAAAAAATTGCATGAATTTTTTATTTAAATAAGAATACAATAAAATTTAATGATGTTTATATACATATAATTCCAGTTCGATCACATCAGAGATTTCTTTCTTGAGATTTCTTTGGCAAAATCATCTAAAATGTCGTCATAATAATTGTTTATCGATTTTGTTATGTCACTTTCTATGGACAAAATCGACAAATTGTTAAGACCTTCTTGCGTCATACTTGATCGGAAATTATTTTTAATTCTTGACATTTTCGAAAATGACCTTTCAGCGGACACGTTGGCAACTGGGATGTACAAATAAATGCGCAAAACAATGTCAAAATTAGGGAAAATATCTTTCAATCCATTCTTCTTTAAATATTTAGATATGTCAATTGGTGATTTTATTGTGGTATCCAAATGAACCTTTCAGTGAATGCGTTCATCTATGAATGATGTATTCAGGTGGTCTTTATAAATTTGTATCAGATTGTTATCTTCTTTAATAATTTCTTCATTGTTTAATTTTGGCAAATCTGTTATAACACGAAAACGTTGATAAATAAGTCGATAAGATTCCAGACGTCTATTCAGGTCACTTATCAGAGTGTTAATTATAATATAGAATGTGTGGATTTTCGTCTCATCACTAGCTAAAAAGTTTAGTTCATCATCAGCCCCCTCATTGAATTGAATTTTACTTTTTCTCTTTATTATTTCTTTATATGTTTTATTTGGGCACAATTTTCTGGCTTTCTCTTCATAAATGGCAAAATTTTTTGTTTAAAGTTTTTTGAAAGAGCTTCAAAGTAATTTAACGACAGAATCCAGATCCATTGCAGGACTCTGGACATACTTATTGGATAGGTTTACTCTTTATAAAATATGTTGCCAAATGACAGCTAATAAAGCCATTTCACAAGTGTCCATTTTTTCAAATATAGAAAGTACTTGATGCTTCTTCACAGCTGCAGTTTGACATTCGTCGTTAGAGATTTTAAAAACCGCATTTTTTATTTCGCTGAAGCCAGTGTATAACGCTTTAATTGCGTCCGCCCTTGCGGACTACCTAGTTTCACCAAGAGATTTCACAACAGGTGATTTTAAGTTGTCAGTCAAAATTTTGCATCTATGTGGAAGCCGAAAAAAATGTATATAATTCGTGTAAAAAAATAAAAAAGGAAGTGGCGTTCAGACATGATTCTGCTGCTAAAGATCCTACTAAATTGAGAGAATGCCCAAAGCAAGGTACGTACTCAGCAAGTTTATTGTGATTTTTTATTCTGGTCTACAGTCCTGAATATTTTCCAGACATATTGGATGCGTTATCATATAACTGGCCGCGACAATAACTTAAATCAATGGTACATTCCTCTAAAGTCGAAATCAATGTCGATTCCAAAGCAGTAGATTTGTGACATTCAGATAGAATATATTTAATAAATCTTTCATTCGGCATACCATCACCGGAAACATACCGAACTAAAAATGCTAGCTAATCAAAATGTTGAAGCTGAAAAAATATTGTTCGATTTTAATTTTTATGTACAAAGATTTTTTTGTACCGTATTTTTGCATAATTTGCCGCCCTAGGCAACTGCCAATATTGCCTAATGGATAAAGCGGCTCTGATGATGTTGAGTATCTATGTGATTATTACTATTGATTCGTTGTCGAGTAGTTTGAGTAGTTCTGCGTATATATTAACGGGGTCTGCTGCTTTACCATCCTTTGACTGTATTATTACAGAATAAACTTCCTGCTGATTATATTCTTAGTCCATTATTTGCCTCCTCTTTTAGCTCAAAGATTTTATCTCTTTTTGGGTTTTCCAGGGTGATTTTCTAGGGTAATCTAGGTTTGATTAACTTATCTCCATTTAAGTGATTTTTCTGTATATTTTGAACTGTTTGTGTAATCTGTTTGGTCTTTTTTTCTTCGTTCAATGCATCTTTAATCGCTGAGTCTTGCTCGTTTAACGTGGTTTGGTCTCAATTTTTGTATTGGTCATTCAGCATACATAGATCGTAATTATGATCATAGTTTTTCTGCAATATTTTGAGTTTGACTTAGAATAGTGGAACGTGGTCCGTCTCTAAGTGTGCTCATGGATAAGTCTTGACCGATAGGAAGCTGCTTCGGAATCTTCTATTTACTAAAATGTAATCGATTTGATTTCTAACGATTCTCCTTGTCTTAAAAGCAATTCAAACCTGTGTTCTTGGATATAACTCTGTCTGATCTCCATCCTGGGCATTAAAATTTCAAATAATGATGAGGACTTTCCTTCGTGAAATTATTTGTAGGATATCTCTTTGTCTGTAGCAGGAGCATAAACTTACATGATGTCTATATTAATGGTGTTGGCTTGTACTTCTAGTAACATCACTCTTGGTGATATTACTGTAAAGTTATTAAAGCATTTACTAACTGGCAACCTTGGGTGATACGATTACTCCATATTCATATGATTCATCACTTTCCCCGAGTAATATATTTTCTGATCTTCCACTTGTATTTCTTCAAAAATTGGCCAACTCATTTCCGCTATTCCCATGATTTCAATATGCATGCTTTTCATCTCCTATATTGAATTGTTGATTGTTGCTGCTTCATATAAGGTTTTGACATTTCAAAAGTAGATCTCTGTAGATCTTATTATTAATATTATTTATTGAGGATTTAGTCAGGAATTTTTTGGATCGAAATTTTTTTTCTATATCTTTCATGCCTATTCCGTCTATCTCCACATGGTTTTTACGTCTTTATTTCTTCTTATATCTCTTTTAAATATCGGTTATAATCTTCTAATTCCATCTATCTCCAGCAATTCGACCATTTTTGGAATAATTTTTGTATATTATCTTTGTTTGTTATTTATTTATTTTGTATATAAAATGTGTGTTGCACAAATGTACAAAAATAGCTTTTGCAGAATGACTATAAATTGTCAATATGGGCATATGTCTAGTAGTAAAGTCATGACATGAAACGTACTATATATTCCTAATAACTTTTACCTTATGTAATAACAAATCGGTCCCGTAATACTTTTCACAACTAAATATTTATTTTTTACTATTTTTAACGGGAATTAACCACAATTTAAGTTGAAAAAATATTTATGGCGTGCATACGGGTACTATGATCTGTCATATTGCCCGTATGTGCGCCAATGATGAATATTAAATTCTTGATTATATGTCAAAAAATGTGCAATAACTACATCTTAAAACCCTCCAAAATTCATTTGCATATCTCAATCGGTTTTAAAGCAATAAATAAATCGTCAGTTTGTAAGAAAAATTTCAACACCCCCTATCTCGAAAAAGCAAACTGTCATTATTTTTTCATGCAGAATTACCCCTTAAAGTATGCCATACTTATTTAAAAACACCTTGCACTATAAAGAATTTGGCTAGTTGCTAAAGTACCTAAGTTTTTTATGGTCCAACAAAAGCGAATGAATTAAAAAACAAAATGTTAAGAAAACATGATGCAAAACACAATGAACAGTTGAGTTTCAATTTTACTATTATTTTAAAAATGCTGGAATATTCCACAGGGCGATACGAACTTTGAGAAAAAAAAAACAATTTGATTCGTACACCCGGTATACAATAAAAATTTACTGAAAAGTCAAAGTTTTAAAGTTTTCAACATAATAGAAATATTAAAAGTATTGAAAAATATTAAAACTATTCCTAAAAGATACTTAATTGAAAACTTATGGGACCCTTTTCCTGGTAATAGCTCCATGGCTTCTAAAAATTGCAAGCCAGATGGATGCTGAAGCGAAGAAGACAAGAGGAAATTCAAAAAACTTACAATTCACGACCCCGTCTGTTCAGCTGGTAAATTCCAACGGAAAATGGACCTAGTTACTCAAAGGAGTAAAACTAATATAAAATGAAATAAAAATTTATACCATTTTTATTCAGTTGCAATGCGAAGGCAAAGCTGTCTTATTTTTCACTTAGAACAGAGAACGCAAAACAGCACTCTAAATCGTTGATTTTCGACTCTATTTGGAGTCATTATCGTCAGTGCTGGTTTGCGCTCTCTATTCTAAGTGAAAAATAAGACAGTTTTGCCTTCGCATTTCAACTGAATAAAAATGGTGTACATTTTTATTTCATTTTATATTAGTTCTAGTCCTTTGAGTAACTAGGCCCATTTTCCGTTGGAATTTACCAGCTGAACAGACGGGGTCGTGAATTGTAAGTTTTTTGAATTCCCTCTTGTCTTCTTCGCTTCAGCATCCATCTGGCTTGCAAATTTTAGAAGCCATGGAGGTAGAACAGACGGGGTCGTGAATTGTAAGTTATTTGAATTCTCTCTTGTCTTCTTCGCTTCAGCATCCATCTGGATTGCAATTTTTAGAATCCATGGAGCTGTTACCAGGAAAAGGGTGAAATAAGTTTTCAATTAAGCATCCTTTAGGAATATTTTTTAATTTTTCAATATTTTTAATATTTCTATTAAGTTGAAAACTTTAGAACTTTGACTTTCAGTTACCAGATGTCGTTAGACACCTACTCCATAATCGTCAGTTGCAATGCGGGGATAAGCTCTTTGAGTTTCGTCACTTGGGGCAGAGAGCAACAAACCTACGCCTCTCTGATGATGACTCCAAATAGAGTCGAAAATCGTCGATTTAGAGTGCTGGTTTGCGCTCTCTGTTCTAAGTGAAAAATAAGACAGTTTTGTCTTCGCATTGCAACTGAATAAAAATGGTATACATTTTTATTTCATTAAAAATTTACCTGTTTAGCTACAATATTATTACAGCGCTATTGTTAAATAATAGGGCTATAACATATTATTTAAAAGAATCACTTAAATCGGGCAACAGGTTTAGGAAATTCGAGACATCAAATATGACCAAAGTTTATTTCAATAATAATGGAAAATATATAGGATTAAAATGCTACAAGAAAGTACCTTTTGAACAGTATAAATGCCTATTGGCTGCAATTAAATTAAAAAAAAAACTAAATTCAACAAGCCTCACTCTTCAGTCGAGCTCAACCTTGTCATCTCATGAATACTGAAAATATTAAAATTTCGTAAGAGATGAAATAAAACCCTATGCAAATAAGCTATGGAGATTTCTACAATTACTTTCTGAAATATAGCGTTTTAGAAATGATTTAATTACTTTTCTGCGAGCTACCTACTCAAATCACGTTATTAGTTTGCCAGCCAACTCTAATTTGCCACTTTTTATTTCAAAATTATAACGAGGAGCCATTTTTAAAACAAGTGTTAGAGGTACTCAACGATTGCAGTTGAAATTGACTAAGTGTAAATTGGATTATGGTATAAGAAATTAAAGGCGTAAAAAATATGATTTATAATTTATTTGTGTTAAAAAAATCGAAGGGGAAATTAAATTCGTGTAGCGGAAAGTAATGAAAAACTGATGAAAACATTAAATTCAATTGGTCTAGACAGCAGAGATCGCTGTATAATAAACAATATTAATTACGAACAAACTGCAGCTGTTAGAGTAGGGGATCAGTTAACAGACGACATAAAGATAAAAAGAGGTGTGCGACAGGGATGTATATTGTCCCCATTATTGTTCAATACATATTCAAAGCACATTATGGACCTAGCGCTAACGGACATAGACGAGGGAATACTTATAAACAGAGAACGATTCAACAACATAAGATACGCTGATGATACTGTCATTTTTGCAGACAGTCTTGAAGGTCTGCAGACACTTGTCTCTAGGGTGACAGAAGTAAGTAGCAGGTTTGGGCTTGATTTTAACATCAAAAAAACCAAATACATGGTTATAAGCAAAAATAGGATACCACCTGGTCAATTACTAGTTAACCAACAACCTATAATACAAATCACCAACTTTTGTTAGTTGGGTGCAAACTTAAATGAACAGTGGGACCAATCGACGAAAATTAAGATAAGGATCGAGAAGGCAAGATCAGCTTTCGTCAAAATGAGAAAAATCTTTAACAGCCACGATATAAAATTGGAAATAAAAGTTCGTTTACTAAAATGCTACGTATTCTCCGTTCTTTTATATGGCGTGGAGTCATGGACCTTAACTGAAGCATCACTGAAGAGACTTTTCAGGGCAGCAGTCAACAAAGTCAGAATAGCCATGTTAGTGTCCAACATCCGTAACGGATATGCACCATAAGAAGAAGAAAAGCGGAAAGTAGAGGAAAGTAAATAGTCGAAGTAATGAAGCTTAAAATAGTACAAAACCTCGCCATTTTTACAGAATGGATCGATTTGCTTGAAAATTTGAGAATGAGTAGTGGATAGTCCAAGGATCAAAATCTATATCATGCCAAAAGGCGCCTTTACCATGGGGGTGGTTGCCGCCCCCTCTCGGGGGTAGAATTTTTTATTATATTTTGACCGCAACAGTTAATAAAAACATTAATTTTAAGCAAGAAAAACGTTCTATACATTTTTTTGATAAAATTAATAGTTTTCGATTTATTCGCTATCGAAATTGTTAGTAGTTTAATATCGAAAAAATCAATGTTTTTAATCAGTTTTCTGCTAATAACTCAAAAAGTTTTCGTTTTATAAAACAACTTTACTTGACAAAAATGTACCTTTCGAAAAAATAAACAAAACCGTTTTTTTTTTATTTTCTTTAAGACCAATAGTAATCGAGCTATACTTTATTATATTATGTTGTCTCTTCTTCGTCAAATGCTAAATATTGTAGTTTCAAAATATTTTTCGACGATAACTTGTTGAAACTAATTTAAAGTACTTAAAAATATGTATCTCCAGAAAAAATATCTCTAGCTAAAAAATTAAGTGACTTATAATGAAAAGAATGTCAGTCCCTATTTTTTTCAGCAAAAAAGTGATCGTAAACAACCCCCTAATCAATACCGTAATTAAGATTTGTCATTGATCTGATTTGGTTTTCTTGATTTATGTATCATTAATAGGTTCAAGAAGTTTGATCGGCGTAGGATGATTAGTTTAAAAATGGAGTTAAAAGCGAATAACGAGATTTTGTAGTTTGGTAAAAAATGCCTTTTCCTTCAGAATAGAAAGATTAGCATCAGAGATACGAAAAAATATTTGATTATATTTATAGCTTATTTAATAATTCCCAAGAACCTGGTTTGCAAAAATTTTTACGACAAAAATTGAGTGGCTATTGAGAATTAAAACTTATAATATCAAGCAAAAACCATCTTTACCAACCCTTTCAATGCCACCTCTTTTTGTGACTGAGAATTTTAAAAGAATTTAATATTAATAGCGTTATAGATCTTGTAAAAACCTACAAAATTATTTTTTAACGAACTTTGTAAGATGAAAAAATAAAAAAGTTACGGTTAACAAATCAATATATTTTTTTGAAAAAAAAAGGAGAAACCCAATTGGAAGCATAATAATGTAAGTTAGCGGTGTTTTTAGTTATTGATCTTATTTATTCTTCTTTACTTATGTATTATTAATAGATTGTAGAAGTTTGACTGGCATAGAATGATTAGTTTTTAAAAAATTTAAGTTTAAAGCGAATAACGAATGTTTGCAATTTGGTAAAAAATGCTATTTTCTTCAGAAGAGAAAGGTTAGCATCAGAGATACGAAAAAATGTTTAAATATGGAATTGTAGGTAATTTAATTCCCAAGAACTTGGTTTAACAAAATTTGTTCTACGACAAAATTTGAGTGAACCGTAAATGAGTATACCATCGAAAAACATTGATTTTCTAGATATAAAACTAACACTTTCGATAGCGAATAAATCAAAAACTATTAATTTGATCAAAAAAATATATGGAACAGTTTTTGCTTAGAATAAATATTTTTATTAACTTTTGCGGTCAAAATACGATAAAAAAATTTCCACCCCCAGATGGGGTGGCAACCACTCCCATGGGAAAAGCGCCTGTCGGCATCATATAGATTTTGATCCATGGACTATCTACTACTTATTCTCAAATTTTCAAGCAAATTGATCCATTATTTGGTTCCTGGACTAAAATTCCATACCATAAATCATAAAAAATAGTTAAATTCCTTTGTCAAAGGTATATGTATTTATAAATTTTGAAGTTATAAGTTGCTACATAACTCCGCCTGGGGTGGTGATGCTGGGTGAATCGAGTAGCTCAGAAGTCAGCATCACTACCGGTCCCAAGCCCGGGTAAAGGAGGAGGGTTGAAGAGCAAGGCTAGCAACCTACCCTTCGTAAAAAAACAATGCTCAAAGAACTGGAACAGTAGCCTCGAATACTATATGGAACAACTAACGATGACGAGCTAGCGAGAAAACGGAAAATACGAATTTGTAAAAAAACTTGAAGCGAAATATTCTACGATTATCATGCTGGAACACTACATCATGGAACGCTAAAGACCAGGAAATTATATTAGAAGTAGAAAAGCACAAAATAGACATAATGTGTACAATGTAAATATGTAAATCTAGACAAGCTCAAAAAATGTGTCCAACGTCCATAGTCTTTTTATTGAATGAGCGTTGGTAATATAATCAAACAAATTCATAATTTAGTTTAATACAGCCCAAAATAGAAGGTGCACGAGATAGATGAGACAGTAGGTATCTCAAAATTCGCATGGATCACATCCTGCATAAAATTTTGGGCATAAGAAAGCAGTCGGTGCGATGGCTGCCGCATTTGCTCACTCAGGACAATAAGCGCAACCATGAGACCACTTCAGAGCAGTATCTGAGATTGTTTAAGCGTAATCTGAAGAAGTTTCTGCCTTGTTTCATAACCGTCGACGAAAAATGGATCCATTACACACCGGAGACCAAGAAACAGTTGACACAGTGGACATCACCGCGCAAACTTGCTCCGAAGAGAGCGAAGACTATCCAATTAACCGGAAAATTGATGGGCACCATTTTCTAGGATTCACAGGCTGTGATCTATATCAACTTCGTACAAAGGGCAAAACGGTCACAGAGCTTTACTAAACGCCGAATTGCAGAAAAAACAGCCTCAATTGGGGAAGAAAAAGTACTCGTCCACAATGACAACGCACCGGCTCACATTTCCGCCATCTTCATAGCTAAATTGATCGAATTTGACTACGAACTGCTGCCCCGTCCACCGTATTCTCTAGATTTTGCCGTGTACGAACCTTTTTGTTTCCAAACTTGAAAAAGTCACACACTAACTTGACGTGGCAGCAAAAGTGTTAAGATTACCATATAGAAATAGATTTACTGATACAAAGTATTATTCTCTATACTAAAGTATCCTTTCTATTTGTAATAAATAAATAAAGACTTTCCAGATATAACCTTTTGCTTCTCGAATGACAGTAACAAAATCCCATTTCAGGAATAATATGCTACGTATCAAGAGCTGTAATATATCACGTAAAACTAACGCCTTGTACAAAATATCTAATTATACGGTGTCAGCAGTCGCGCAGACATTTGCAGTATTTCATTTTAACATGCTCTGACGCCTTACAGGTAAATCTCGTTATCCTCCTCATTCAGTATTCCTTTTTCAACAAGCAGTTTTAAAATTAGTAGACGTAAAAGGTAACTCATAACAATTACATCAAATATGAATGTCTCCGAAAGGCTTTTTTGGTTTTTCGACTACATTTCTGTCCCATTTTATTGAAATATAATGTTAAATGGTTTTAAATATATAAAATACTGTCACGAAGCTGATTATATGAGATATATACCTCCAAGAGAGGGGATAGAAAGAAATGTTCAAAACTACAGGGGTTAAGTGCCATAAATTCACTCTCAAGATTCTATGGAAAAGTAATAAAAAATTAAATTAAAAAAGAGATGATAGATCTAGATGTAAAAAAAAACAAAATGGCTTGAGTGCAGGAAGATCCTGATATAGAAAGAATGGATGAACAACGAATAACAAAGGAAATACTTAAATGGCAGACCAGAAGGAAAGAGAAAACGAGGTAGAGCCAAAAAAGTTGGAGCGAAGGAATAGATAAAGAGTTGAAGGAAAGAGACATGGAAGAGAACCTATGGAACAACCAGACGAAGTGGCGATTGGTAGTCTGAAAATGGCGGAGAACGTTAATAACCGACATGTAGTAGTAGATCCTGTATGGAGAGCATATTTTCCCTTAAACAGGTTATTGAAAAAAATTAGCACACCTTTTCATGTATTCATATGTAAATACATATGTAAATTTATATACTATTTATAATTTTCAATTCCATGTAATTATAATTGCCTACCTTAAAGAAAGTATTAATTCTCTTCTATTTGATTCTATAATTTTTACCTTTTATCCATCATACTTGTTCAAGGCAGATTCATTTTAATCCCAACAAATTTTTTCACTACTGTTATTATTTTAAATATTAACATGAAATTTAAATTCTTTTGGCTGAAGCAACTACACATATTATTACATTCTGTCAAAGTACGGTGTCAATCTAGTGCTGACATTCTTCAGAGGGCCATTCCGATCAGTTGTCACCTAAACTCTGCCACGTAAGGTTCTACCTACAATTTCCCAACCAATATGGTTGATGTCATGTGATGCCAGGGGTTAATCTGGAAATATTTTTAACATCCTTTAAAATCTGATAATATAATTAATATATAATATAATAAGTAAACGTGAGAACTCCAGACTATATCTTATTCGGAGGTGTTTTTCGAGAGCTTCAATGCAGTCATTCTGTAAACTTTACACTATTTACAGAAGACCGATTCTTGAATATGCTGGCCCAACATGGTATCCTGATTTGGCTCGAGACAAAATTTTGTTGGAAAACGTCCAAAGAAAAGCCACTCGAATTCCATTGGGACTGAGAAGACCTTCCTATAAAGAAAGGCTCAGTATGGCCCACCTAACTTCTTTTGGACTTCGCCGACAACGTGGCGACTTAACCCTTAACTGGTGACCATGCGTCTCACAGACTCCGCACGTTTATTAACACGTCTGCATTTCTCGCCACAAATACGTAGCAACCTGTAATTCGGTGTACCTTCCTAGCTTTTTAGTTTAGAGTATATTCGAATGTGTTAATGAGAGGTACCTCGCTTGTCCCGTTTTCGAAATATTTACGTCGCGGAGTCTACTAGACGCAAGGTCACCATTAGTGTTATTTTAATATGGATAGTTCTCATAAAGCTGAAGAGTATTAGACGATGATTTCGAAGAAGTATGCACAAAATGGTATAATGAGGCGAACAGTGACATTACTGATGATGATGTGGAAGAAGAATATTATATAGAAAGTGATGAAATTTGTATAAATTGTACCAGGGTGTAATAGATTTTTAACGTTTTTTTGTGATTTGCAGGTTTTGTGCAGAATTGCAATTATGTTGTTTTTAACAATTTTTTATATAAAATGTACCTATTTTTAAACATACATATATTATATTTGTCTGTATAGGTTTAATTTTTTTTGGAATATGACTTTAAAAATTTTGTATTATAAAACATGTTACCATTTTTTCTGTTTTTGTGATAAGTCCTACAGTTTGAGTTTTATCTTTTTGGCTAAATAAAAATGACATTACAATATTGTTTTATTATTAAAAACTGTTTTATTGCATTTTTTAAGTGCCAGCTTGACAAAAACAGCTTTTTTAGCCAGGAGTCTATTAGACTCATGGTCACCATTTATGTAATTAAAAATAGGGTCACCAGTTAAGGGTTAATAACCAAATTTAAAATATTAAAATTTAATTTCGGAAATCTCGACGAACTTTTTACAATCAATCAAGATGAACGCCTTAGAGGTCACCAATTTAAACTGAAAAAAGGGAACTTTTGTACGAGACCAAGACAGAATTTTTTACCAAATAGAGTTTTCGATATTTGGAATAACCTGGATGATAACATTGTCTCAGCCCCCTCTACCAACACATTTAAAAACAGACTTGACAGTTTTCTATTATAGTTAAAATATTTTTTTATGTAAACCCAAATTGTATCTTTTTTTTTGTTGTTGTTGTTTTTTTTTATATTGTATTTACTAGTAGGTTACTTATGAAATTTCTTTTTTTGGGCATAATAGGGACTTGTCCCTCTGCCCTTGTTTATGTATAATAATAATAATAATAATAATAATAATAAGGAGACTCATTGAGTCCATTGTGGTTCTGTTTAGCTTTGAACCCCCTTTCCCAACTATTAAACTCCACTGACTCAGGTTTTAGCATTAAAAGCAATAATACTGTGGTAGCGAAGCTCAATCATCTGTTGTATATGGATGATTTGAAATTAATGGCTTCCACTCGAGAACACCTAGAAGAGATGCTAAAAACTGTAGAAACATTTTCTAATGATATTAGTATGCAGTTCGGTCTAGACAAGTGCCGTGTTTTGAATATAGTCAGAGGAAAGGTACAGCCCGGTGGATTCGATATGCAAAATGGCCAGAACATCGAGGCCATGGGCGACAACGATATGTACAAATATCTTGGAGTAAAGCAGGCGCGGAAAATTGACCATAAGCAAATGAAAACTGAGATAACTACTGAGTTTATAAGAAGGGTAAAACAGCTGCTTCGTTCACAGCTTAACAGTAAAAATTTGTTTAAGGCACTAAACACCTACGCTTGTTCCGCGCTTAGCTATTCATTTGGTATTGTTAAGTGGACAAAAACGGATATAGAAAATCTTCAGCGAAAAGTACGAACACACCTCACAAAGGCACAAAAACACCACCCTAAAAGTGCAGTAGAACGAACGACATTACCCCGGTATTTAGGAGGAAGAGGACTTATGGATATAGGTGAGCAATTAGATAAACAAATTGCTAATTTAAGAACTTATTTTCAGATGCAGGCTGAGACATCTACTATACATCGCGCTATCTGCGCAGTAGATGACACAACACCGATCAAACTGAGGGAAGCAGAACTACGCATAAACCACCTTACTAAGGACGAAAAAGTGCGCGCCTGGATGGGTAAACCTTTGCACGGGCGACATCCCAATGAGGTCAGCCAAGATTATGTCGACAATATAGCGTCGAACTACTGGTTGACATCAGGAAAGATGTTCCCTGAAACGGAGGGTTCATTACTGGCCATTCAGGATCAGGTTATACCAACCAGAAACTACCTGAAATATATCATCAAAGACCCTCAGGTTCAAAACGACAGATGCCGATATGGATGTCAAGCCCAAGAAACCATCCAACATCTTACAGGGGGCTGCCAGGCATTTGCTGCAACTGAATACAAGGAACGGCATGACGCAGTGGGAAAAATCCTTCATCAAGAGATAGCTATCAAGCTGGGACTTCTCCAAACGGACCATCTCCCGTATTATCAATACGTCCCTGAGAGTATGCTTGAGGATGGCAACTACAAGCTATACTGGGACCGCACTGTGCTCACAGACCAAACAGTGGCACATAATAGACCAGATCTCGTACTAGTTAATAAATTAACAAGACAAACAACACTAATTGATGTGGCGATACCTAACAACAATAATCTACGTAGTAAATTCACTGAAAAGATCGCCAAGTACAGAGATCTAGAAATTCAAATACGAAGGCAATGGAGAATGCAAAGTACCCAGACGATACCTATTGTTATATCTACTACTGGAGTCATTCCGAAGAACCTCCTCGAAAGCATAAAAAGGCTGGGTCTAAATGAACATCTTTACAAGACCATGCAGAAAGCTGTACTACTCGCAACGGCCAGATGTGTACGAAAATTTTTGGGAGATACACCTGCATACCAAGTCACCTAGGGCTCGATAACACGGAAAGAGTCCCACCAGAGCTCAATCCTTTTGATACCGTAGGTATCTGGGATGAGTCAGTTTTCCCCTTAGAGGGAGTGTGAGCCGTATGGCTAAATCTGGAAATAATAATAATAATAATAATAATAATAATGGTATAATAATAATAATAATAATAATAATAGAAACTAGGTGCCCTGTTACAAATTGTGAATACTGAAGTCCTACCCAATTATATCGTAGAAGCCCACACATTGGAGCATCTGCATATGCTAATCTACTGTGCAGCTACAGCAATTGCCAATGTAATGGGCGTTAAGATCAGAACACGACGGGGTACTAATAACGGAAGGACTGGTAACAGAATTGCACCCTGGGAAAAAAGACTTCTCGGAAAAATTGAATTACTGCGTAGGGATATTGGTCAAGTCACAGAATATATAAGAGGTGTAACAAGTAGAAAAGTCATTAAAAGAGCTGAAGAAATAATGCAGAGCACTGCAAGACACTCGAGATACGATCCAGAAAATAACACAGCCCAACAGTGTCTGGATACATTAAAACAAAAACTCTCCGTCTATTCAGGACGATTAAGAAGGTATAAAGTTAGTAACAACCGAAAATGTGACAATGCACTTTTTGAGAACTCTGAGAAGGCGTTCTACCGAAAACTCAATTCCACCGTAGAAAGTGTCGACAAGTCTTACCCAAGCCAAGAAGAAATTCATGAGTTTTGGGGAAATCAACTTTCCACACCAGCTGCTTTTAACAACAATGCTGGCTGGATAGAAGATACGACGCACAACTGTCACCACTACGTCACTGCTAACTACGAACCATTCACGACTGAAGAAGTCTCAAATGTCATCAAAGAGCTACATAACTGGAAATCTCCTGGACCAGACGGAGTTCAGAACTTCTGGCTTAAAAAGTTTTGGAGTATTCATGAGTGCTTATCAACATTAATTAATCATGTTATTTCTAATCCGCAGGAATTACCATCATTTCTAACTCAGGGAACTACTTATTTAATACCCAAGGATCAAAATAACACCCAAGATCCATCCAAGTACCGCCCAATTACTTGTCTTCCAACTTTGTATAAATTGGTCACATCCTGTGTAACCCGGCGTATCTACCAACACTGTGCTCTAAACAATATCATAGAGCCTCAACAGAAAGGATGCGCTAAGGGTTCCATGGGTTGCAAAGAACAGCTTATCATCGACTCAGTCATTTCTAACCAGGCATTCACTAAAAAAAGGAACCTTTTTACTGCTTTTATTGACTATAAAAAGGCCTTTGATTCAGTACCGCATGAATGGCTAATAGATATATTGAAAATATACAAAGTAGATGATAACATAGTGACCTTTTTAAGGCATATAATGAGAGATTGGAAGACTAAAATTCACCTCCAAATACCTGGTGAACACAATATCGAAACCGAAAATATCGCAATCAACCGGGGCCTATTTCAAGGAGACTCGTTGAGTCCATTGTGGTTCTGTTTAGCTTTGAACCCCCTTTCCCAGCTATTAAACTCCACTGACTCAGGTTTTAGCATTAAAAGCAATAATACTGTGGTAGCGAAGCTCAATCATCTGTTGTATATGGATGATTTGAGATTAATGGCTTCCACTCGAGAACACCTAGAAGAGATGCTAAAAACTGTAGAAACATTTTCTAATGATATTAGTATGCAGTTCGGTCTAGACAAGTGCCGTGTTTTGAATATAGTCAGAGGAAAGGTACAGCCCGGTGGATTCGATATGCAAAATGGCCAGAACATCGAGGCCATGGGTGACAACGATATGTACAAATATCTTGGAGTAAAGCAGGCGCGGAAAATTGACCATAAGCAAATGAAAACTGAGATAACTACTGAGTTTATAAGAAGGGTTAAACAGCTGCTTCGTTCACAGCTTAACAGTAAAAATTTGTTTAAGGCACTAAACACCTACGCTTGTTCCGCGCTTAGCTATTCATTTGGTATTGTTAAGTGGACAAAAACGGATATAGAAAATCTTCAGCGAAAAGTACGAACACACCTCACAAAGGCACAAAAACACCACCCTAAAAGTGCAGTAGAACGAACGACATTACCCCGGTATTTAGGAGGAAGAGGACTTATGGATATAGGTGAGCAATTAGATAAACAAATTGCTAATTTAAGAACATATTTTCAGATGCAGGCTGAGACATCTACTCTACATCGCGCTATCTGCGCAGTAGATGACACAACACCGATCAAACTGAGGGAAGCAGAACTGCGCATAAACCACCTTACTAAGGACGAAAAAGTGCGCGCCTGGATGAGTAAACCTTTGCACGGGCGACATCCCAATGAGGTCAGCCAAGATTATGTCGACAATATAGCGTCGAACTACTGGTTGACATCAGGAAAGATGTTCCCTGAAACGGAGGGTTCATTACTGGCCATTCAGGATCAGGTTATACCAACCAGAAACTACCTGAAATATATCATCAAAGACCCTCAGGTTCAAAACGACAAATGCCGATATGGATGTCAAGCCCAAGAAACCATCCAACATCTTACAGGGGGCTGCCAGGCATTTGCTGCAACTGAATACAAGGAACGGCATGACGCAGTGGAAAAAATCCTTCATCAAGAGATAGCTATCAAGCTGGGACTTCTCCAAACGGACCATCTCCCATATTATCAATACGTCCCTGAGAGTATGCTTGAGGATGGCAACTACAAGCTATACTGGGACCGCACTGTGCTCACAGACCAAACAGTGGCACATAATAGACCAGATCTCGTACTAGTTAATAAATTAACAAGACAAACAACACTAATTGATGTGGCGATACCTAACAACAATAATCTACGTAGTAAATTCACTGAAAAGATCGCCAAGTACAGAGATCTAGAAATTCAAATACGAAGGCAATGGAGAATGCAAAGTACCCAGACGATACCTATTGTTATGTCTACTACTGGAGTCATTCCGAAGAACCTCCTCGAAAGCATAAAAAGGCTGGGTCTAAATGAACATCTTTACAAGACCATGCAGAAAGCTGTACTACTCGCAACGGCCAGATGTGTACGAAAATTTTTGGGAGATACACCTGCATACCAAGTCACCTAGGGCTCGAAAACACGGAAAGAGTCCCACCAGAGCTCAATCCTTTTGATACCGTAGGTATCTGGGATGAGTCAATTTTCCCCTTAGAGGGAGTGTGAGCCGTATGGCTAAATCTGGATAATAATAATACTGCAAGACAATACGGAATACTGCAAGACACTCAAGATACGATCCAGAAAACAACACAGCCCAACAGTGCCTGGATACGTTAAAACAAAGACTCTCAGTTTATTCAGGACGACTAAGAAGGTACAAAGTGAGTAACAACCGAAAATCCGACAATGCCCTTTTTGAGACTGCTGAGAAGGCGTTCTATCGAAAACTCAATTCCACCGTAGAAAATCTCGATAAGTCTTATCCAAGCCAAGAAGAAATTCATGAGTTTTGGGGAAATCAACTTTCCACACCAGCTGCTCTTAACAACAATGCTGGATGGATAGAAGATACGGCACAGAACTGCCAACACTACACTACTACTCTCTACGAACCCTTCACCACTGAAGAAGTCTCAAATATCATCAAAGAGCTTCATAACTGGAAATCTCCTGGACCAGACGGAGTTCAAAACTTTTGGCTCAAGAAGTTTTGGAGTGCTCATGAATGCTTATCAACACTAATTAATTATGTTATTTCTAATCCGCAGGATATACCATCATTCCTAACTCAGGGAACCACTTATTTAATACCGAAGGATCAAAATAACACCCAAGATCCAGCAAAATACCGCCCAATTACTTGTCTTCCAACTTTGTATAAATTGGTCACATCCTGTGTAGCCCGGCGTATCTACCAACACTGTGCTCTAAACAATATCATAGAGCCTCAACAGAAAGGATGCGCTAAGGGTTCCATGGGCTGCAAAGAACAACTTATCATCGACTCAGTCATTTCTAATCAAGCATATTCCAAAAAGAGGAACCTATTTACTGCTTTTATTGATTACAAGAAGGCCTTTGATTCAGTGCCGCATGAATGGCTTATAGATATATTGAGAATATATAAAGTCGATGATAATATAGTGACCTTTTTACAACATATAATGACAGAGTGGAAAACTAGAATTCACCTTCAAATACCTGGTGAAAGTAACATCGAAACTGAAAATATCGCAATCAGCCGGGGCCTGTTTCAAGGAGATTCGTTGAGTCCTCTGTGGTTCTGTCTAGCTATGAACCCACTATCTCAGCTATTGAACTCCACAGATGCAGGTTTTAGCATCAAAAATAACAACAATGTGGTGGCGAAGCTTAATCATTTATTGTACATGGATGATTTGAAATTAATGGCTTCCACTCGAAACCAACTCGACGAGATGCTAAAAGCTGTAGAAACTTTTTCTAATGATATTAGTATGCACTTCGGACTAGACAAGTGCCGTATTTTAAATATAGTCAGGGGAAAAGTACAGCCCGGAGGATTCGATATGCAAAATGGCCAGAACATCGAGGCCATGGGTGAAAACGATATGTACAAATATCTTGGAGTAAAGCAAGCGCGGAAAATTGACCATAAACAAATGAAAACAGAGATAACTACTGAGTTTATACGAAGGGTAAAACAGCTGCTTCGCTCACACCTTAACAGTAGAAATTTGTTTAAGGCACTAAACACCTACGCATGTTCCGCGCTTAGCTACTCATTTGGTATTGTTAAGTGGACAAAAACAGATATAGAAGCTCTTCAGCGAAAAGTGCGAACACACCTCACAAAGGCACAAAAACACCATCCTAAAAGTGCAGTAGAAAGAACAACATTACCACGGAATCTAGGAGGAAGAGGACTTATGGATATAGGTGAGCAATTAGATAAACAAATTGCTAATTTAAGAACTTATTTTCAGATGCAGGCTGAGACATCTACTCTACATCGCGCTATCTGCGCAGTAGATGACACAACACCGATCAAACTGAGGGAACCAGAAATGCGCATAAACCACCTTACTAAGGACGAAAAAGTGCGCGCCTGGATGGGTAAACCTCTGCACGGGCGACATCCCAATAAGGTCAGCCAAGACTATGTCGACAATATAGCGTCGAACTACTGGTTGACATCAGGAAAGATGTTCCCTGAAACGGAGGGTTCATTACTGGCCATTCAGGATCAGGTTATACCAACCAGAAATTACCTGAAATATATCATCAAAGACCCTCAGGTTCAAAACGACAGATGCCGATATGGATGTCAAGCCCAAGAAACCATCCAACATCTTACAGGGGGCTGCCAGGCATTTGCTGCAACTGAATACAAGGAACAGCAAAAATCCTTCATCAAGAGATAGCTGTCAAGCTGGGACTTCTCCAAACAGACCATATCCCGTATTATCAATACGTCCCTGAGAGTATGCTTGAGGATGGCAACTACAAGCTATACTGGGACCGCACTGTGCTCACAGACCAAACAGTGGCACATAATAGACCAGATCTCGTACTAGTTAATAAATTAAAAAGACAAACAACACTAATTGATGTGGCGATACCTAACAACAATAATCTACGTAGTAAATTTACTGAAAAGATCGCCAAATACAGAGATCTAGAAATTCAAATACGAAGGCAATGGAGAATGCAAAGTACCCAGACGATACCGATTATTATTTCTACTACTGGAGTCATTCCGAAGACCCTCCTCGAAAGCATAAAAAAGCTGGGTCTGAATGAACATCTTTATAAGACCATGCAGAAAGCTGTACTACTCGCGACGGCCAGATGCGTACGAAAATTTCTGGGAGATACACCTGCATTCCAAGTCACCTAGGGCTCGATAACACGGAAAGAGTCCCACCAGAGCTCAATCCTTTTGATACCGTAGGTATCTGGGATGAGTCAATTTTCCCCTTAGAGGGAGTGTGAGCCGTATGGCTAAATCTGAAAATAATAATAATAATAATAATAAGAAACCTTAATAATAATAAGAAACTCAATTCCACCGTAGAAAATCTCGATAAGTCTTACCCAAGCCAAGAAGAAATTCATGAGTTTTGGGGAAATCAACTTTCCACACCAGCTGCTCTTAACAACAATGCTGGATGGATAGAAGATACGGCACAGAACTGCCAACACTACACTACTACTCTCTACGATCCCTTCACCACTGAAGAAGTCTCAAATATCATCAAAGAGCTTCATAACTGGAAATCTCCTGGACCAGACGGAGTTCAAAACTTTTGGCTCAAGAAGTTCTCGAGTGCTCATGAATGCTTATCAACACTAATTAATCATGTTATTTCTAATCCGCAGGATATACCATCATTCCTAACTCAGGGAACCACTTATTTAATACCGAAGGATCAAAATAACACCCAAGATCCAGCAAAATACCGCCCAATTACTTGCCTTCCAACTTTGTATAAATTGGTCACATCCTGTGTAGCCCGGCGTATCTACCAACACTGTGCTCTGAACAATATCATAGAGCCTCAACAGAAAGGATGCGCTAAGGGTTCCATGGGTTGCAAAGAACAACTTATCATCGACTCAGTCATTTCTAATCAAGCATATTCCAAAAAGAGGAATCTATTTACTGCTTTTATTGATTACAAGAAGGCCTTTGATTCAGTGCCGCATGAATGGCTTATAGATATTTTGAGAATATATAAAGTCGATGATAATATAGTGACCTTTTTACAACATATAATGACAGAGTGGAAAACTAGAATTCACCTTCAAATACCTGGTGAAAGTAACATCGAAACTGAAAATATCGTAATCAGCCGGGGCCTGTTTCAAGGAGATTCGTTGAGTCCTCTGTGATTCTGTCTAGCTATGAACCCACTATCTCAGCTATTGAACTCCTCAGATGCAGGTTTTAGCATAAAAAATAACAACAATGTGGTGGCGAAGCTTAATCATTTATTGTACATGGATGATTTGAAATTAATGGCTTCCACTCGAAACCAACTCGACGAGATGCTAAAAACTGTAGAAACTTTTTCTAATGATATTAATATGCACTTCGGACTAGATAAGTGTCGTATTTTAAATATAGTCAGAGGAAAAGTACAGCCCGGAGGATTCGATATGCAAAATGGCCAGAACATCGAGGTCATGGGTGAAAACGATATGTATAAATATCTTGGAGTAAAGCAAGCGCGGAAAATTGACCATAAACAAATGAAAACAGAGATAACTACTGAGTTTATACGAAGGGTAAAACAGCTGCTTCGCTCACACCTTAACAGTAGAAATTTGTTTAAGGCACTAAACACCTACGCATGTTCCGCGCTTAGCTACTCATTTGGTATTGTTAAGTGGACAAAAACAGATATAGAAGCTCTTCAGCGAAAAGTGCGAACACACCTCACAAAGGCACAAAAACACCATCCTAAAAGTGCAGTAGAAAGAACAACATTACCACGGAATCTAGGAGGAAGAGGACTTATGGATATAGGTGAGCAATTAGATAAACAAATTGCTAATTTAAGAACTTATTTTCAGATGCAGGCTGAGACATCTACTCTACATCGCGCTATCTGCGCAGTAGATGACACAACACCGATCAAACTGAGTGAACCAGAAATGCGCATAAACCACCTTACTAAGGACGAAAAAGTGCGCGCCTGGATGGGTAAACCTCTGCACGGGCGACATCCCAATGAGGTCAGCCAAGACTATGTCGACAATATAGCGTCGAACTACTGGTTGACATCAGGAAAGATGTTCCCTGAAACGGAGGGTTCATTACTGGCCATTCAGGATCAGGTTATACCAACCAGAAATTACCTGAAATATATCATCAAAGACCCTCAGGTTCAAAACGACAGATGCCGATATGGATGTCAAGCCCAAGAAACCATCCAACATCTTACAGGGGGCTGCCAGGCATTTGCTGCAACTGAATACAAGGAACGGCATGATGCAGTAGCAAAAATCCTTCATCAAGAGATAGCTATCAAGCTGGGACTTCTCCAAACAGACCATCTCCCGTATTATCAATACGTCCCTGAGAGTATGCTTGAGGATGGCAACTACAAGCTATACTGGGACCGCACTGTGCTCACAGATCAAACAGTGGCACATAATAGACCAGATCTCGTACTAGTTAATAAATTAACAAGACAAACAACACTAATTGATGTGGCGATACCTAACAACAATAATCTACGTAGTAAATTTACTGAAAAGATCGCCAAATACAGAGATCTAGAAATTCAAATACGAAGGCAATGGAGAATGCAAAGTACCCAGACGATACCGATTATTATTTCTACTACTGGAGTCATTCCGAAGACCCTCCTCGAAAGCATAAAAAAGCTGGGTCTGAATGAACATCTTTATAAGACCATGCAGAAAGCTGTACTACTCGCGACGGCCAGATGCGTACGAAAATTTCTGGGAGATACACCTGCATTCCAAGTCACCTAGGGCTCGATAACATGGAAAGAGTCCCACCAGAGCTCAATCCTTTTGATACCGTAGATATCTGGGATGAGTCAATTTTCCCCTTAGAGGGAGTGTGAGCCGTATGGCTAAATCTGATAATAATAATAATAACCTGTGGGAGTTTTATGTCAGTTCTTCTATCAGGCGCGGCCCCCTGCGAATGGG
This sequence comes from Diabrotica virgifera virgifera, assembly GCF_917563875.1. Taxonomy (NCBI): domain Eukaryota; kingdom Metazoa; phylum Arthropoda; class Insecta; order Coleoptera; family Chrysomelidae; genus Diabrotica; species Diabrotica virgifera. The sequence continues at coordinate 218,867,157 of NC_065448.1, read as the reverse complement.
GGATGCTTTCTGGGTATTCGTAGCGCCAATACCCAGAGAGTAGCAGGAATACTTGCCGTGGAACAAAAACTGACACCTGGCAGTAGGTATAAAATGCACACCCATGAGAATGGAGACTAATAGTTTATGTTTAGGGCCGCTGCCTGGGGATCGCCAGGGCACGTCTGGAGCCGACGCTGGACGTGACAGCATGCGGGACGTCGGTGGCAGGGTGTTGAGGAGGCGGGCCCCTGTCACACAAACAGCTACAGCCCAACAACAAGAACAACAACCACAAGCGAGCCAAACAACAGCAAGAGCTCCACTCGCTGAAGGTGCTGCGCCGGAACATCAGCCGGCGCTCACTCAAGCGGGACGACCGAGGCAGCGCATGAAATGGACTGTGTCCATTAACGAAAGCATTTTGCGCTTCTATTATAAGGTGACAAACCTCGGTCAAGAAACGATCGGCTACAGACAACAGCTGTATGCCGAATTTTGCAGGGAGTACCCAGATATTCAAGTATCGGAGCAAAGAGTATCAGATCAATACCGGGTAATCGTAAGAAACAACCTTATCCCAGAGACTAGACGCAATACGATCAAAAGCGAAGTCGAACGGGAGATTAATAACCAAGAGCTAGTTTTAGATCAAGTCCCTAATGAAATCCTTGATGAGCAGATTCCTGAGATTTCCATACCAGAAACTCAACCTGACAATACAGAGCAGGAAAACAACGAGTTGCGCGATAGTCTAGAGAACGAAATGGCTCGTGCCGTACAAGAGTTTAATGGAACAAATCCACTTAGCAGACCACCGCTACCACGAATAAACTCTTGTAAGAAACTAGGTGCCCTGTTACAAATTGTGAATACTGAAGTCCTACCCAATTATGTCGTAGAAGCCCACACATTGGAGTATCTGCATATGCTAATCTACTGTGCAGCTACAGCAATTGCCAATGTAATGGGCGTTAAGATCAGAACACGACGGGGTACTAATAACGGAAGGACTGGTAACAGAATTGCACCCTGGGAAAAAAGACTTCTCGGAAAAATTGAATTACTGCGTAGGGATATTGGTCAAATCACAGAATATATAAGAGGTGTTACAAGTAGAAAAGTCATTAAGAGAGCTGAAGAAATAATGCGGAGCACTGCAAGACACTCGAGATACGATCCAGAAAATAACACAGCCCAACAGTGTCTGGATACATTAAAACAAAAACTCTCCGTCTATTCAGGACGATTAAGAAGGTATAAAGTTAGTAACAACCGAAAATGTGACAATGCACTTTTTGAGAACTCTGAGAAGGCGTTCTACCGAAAACTCAATTCCACCGTAGAAAGTGTCGACAAGTCTTACCCAAGCCAAGAAGAAATTCATGAGTTTTGGGGAAATCAACTTTCCACACCAGCTGCTTTTAACAACAATGCTGGCTGGATAGAAGATACGACGCACAACTGTCACCACTACGTCACTGCTAACTACGAACCATTCACGACTGAAGAAGTCTCAAATGTCATCAAAGAGCTTCATAACTGGAAATCTCCTGGACCAGACGGAGTTCAGAACTTCTGGCTTAAAAAGTTTTGGAGTATTCATGATTGCTTATCAACATTAATTAATCATGTTATTTCTAATCCGCAGGAATTACCATCATTTCTAACTCAGGGAACTACTTATTTAATACCCAAGGATCAAAATAACACCCAAGATCCATCCAAGTACCGCCCAATTACTTGTCTTCCAACTTTGTATAAATTGGTCACATCCTGTGTAACCCGGCGTATCTACCAACACTGTGCTCTAAACAATATCATAGAGCCTCAACAGAAAGGATGCGCTAAGGGTTCCATGGGTTGCAAAGAACAGCTTATCATCGACTCAGTCATTTCTAACCAGGCATTCACTAAAAAAAGGAACCTTTATACTGCTTTTATTGACTATAAAAAGGCCTTTGATTCAGTACCGCATGAATGGCTAATAGATATATTGAAAAGATACAAAGTAGATGATAACATAGTGACCTTTTTAAGGCATATAATGAGAGATTGGAAGACTAAAATTCACCTCCAAATACCTGGTGAAAACAATATCAAAACCGAAAATATCGCAATCAACCGGGGCCTATTTCAAGGAGACTCGTTGAGTCCATTGTGGTTCTGTTTAGCTTTGAATCCCCTTTCCCAGCTATTAAACTCCACTGACTCAGGTTTTAGCATTAAAAGCAATAATACTGTGGTAGCGAAGCTCAATCATCTGTTGTATATGGAGGATTTGAAATTAATGGCTTCCACTCGAGAACACCTAGAAGAGATGCTAAAAACTGTAGAAACATTTTCTAATGATATTAGTATGCAGTTCGGTATAGACAAGTGCCGTGTTTTGAATATAGTCAGAGGAAAGGTACAGCCCGGTGGATTCGATATGCAAAATGGCCAGAACATCGAGGCCGTGGGCGACAACGATATGTACAAATATCTTGGAGTAAAGCAGGCGCGGAAAATTGACCATAAGCAAATGAAAACTGAGATAACTACTGAGTTTATAAGAAGGGTAAACAGCTGCTTCGTTCACAGCTTAACAGTAAAAATTTGTTTAAGGCACTAAACACCTACGCTTGTTCCGCGCTTAGCTATTCATTTGGTATTGTTAAGTGGACAAAAACGGATATAGAAAATCTTCAGCGAAAAGTACGAACACACCTCACAAAGGCACAAAAACACCACCCTAAAAGTGCAGTAGAACGAACGACATTACCCCGGTATTTAGGAGGAAGAGGACTTATGGATATAGGTGAGCAATTAGATAAACAAATTGCTAATTTAAGAACTTATTTTCAGATGCAGGCTGAGACATCTACTCTACATCGCGCTATCTGCGCAGTAGATGACACAACACCGATCAAACTGAGGGAAGCAGAACTGCGCAAAAACCACCTTACTAAGGACAAAAAAGTGCGCGCCTGGATGGGTAAACCTTTGCACGGGCGACATCCCAATGAGGTCAGCCAAGATTATGTCGACAATATAGCGTCGAACTACTGGTTGACATCAGGAAAGATGTTCCCTGAAACGGAGGGTTCATTACTGGCCATTCAGGATCAGGTTATACCAACCAGAAACTACCTGAAATATATCATCAAAGACCCTCAGGTTCAAAACGACAGATGCCGATATGGATGTCAAGCCCAAGAAACCATCCAACATCTTACAGGGGGCTGCCAGGCATTTGCTGCAACTGAATACAAGGAACGGCATGACGCGGTGGGAAAAATCCTTCATCAAGAGATAGCTATCAAGCTGGGACTTCTCCAAACGGACCATCTCCCGTATTATCAATACGTCCCTGAGAGTATGCTTGAGGATGGCAACTACAAGCTATACTGGGACCGCACTGTGCTCACAGACCAAACAGTGGCACATAATAGACCAGATCTCGTACTAGTTAATAAATTAACAAGACAAACAACACTAATTGATGTGGCGATACCTAACAACAATAATCTACGTAGTAAATTCACTGAAAAGATCGCCAAGTACAGAGATCTAGAAATTCAAATACGAAGGCAATGGAGAATGCAAAGTACCCAGACGATACCTATTGTTATGTCTACTACTGGAGTCATTCCGAAGAACCTCCTCGAAAGCATAAAAAGGCTGGGTCTAAATGAACATCTTTACAAGACCATGCAGAAAGCTGTACTACTCGCAACGGCCAGATGTGTACGAAAATTTTTGGGAGATACACCTGCATACCAAGTCACCTAGGGCTCGATAACACGGAAAGAGTCCCACCAGAGCTCAATCCTTTTGATACCGTAGGTATCTGGGATGAGTCAATTTTCCCCTTAGAGGGAGTGTGAGCCGTATGGCTAAATCTGGATAATAATAATGTAACCCCAACTGTTTAAAATCAATTTAAGGGTTTTTACCCGTACATTTTGGTGGCTTAAAGCATGTAAACCTGTAAGTATACCTATCTATTCACTTTTTTTGCTTTTGCAAAATTTAACCTCACGTTTGTTTTACTTATAGAGTTATACTTATTTTAGGTAATAACACTGATGATGGAATATTGATTCCGAAAACGTTTTCTTGTGATACAGCTCTTTTTAGGGATTTTAAGTATACCTTTTACAAAATAAGGTTTTTATTTTTAGAAAATATTGGTTTATACGGCGACAAACTCTGAGAAAACAATCAAAGAGACAAATAAAAAATTAAGGCTGTGGACATAAACTATTGGAGACGATGTTGCTGGCTCAATACACTTGGTAAGGAGAGAAATGAAGATATTATGAGAGAAATGAAAATTGATCTAGACAAAATAGGTACAATAAAAGCCACAAGACTTAACTGGTATGGACCTCTGCAGGAAATGCCTGAAGATACATAGATGGCCAAAAAAGATAAAAATAAACTCCGACCACTAGAAGAAAACGAGGTAGACCAAGACGGAACTGAAGACAAGATGTCGAAGGTGCAATGGCCGACATAAATCTAAAAACTGTAGATTGCTTCGACGGAAAACGCTGGAGATTAGGATGCGATAATTAAACAATTAAAGAGAACTCTATAAATCTTTCTAATTTCCCTGTATAATCGTGTAATTCCGAACACCCTGTATAATCGTGCTAAATCTCGCATTTAATTTAGACCTAGTGTGCTATAATTATCGTAATTTACACTTGCTAATTCGATTCCCGCCATTCTCAAACCGCTGATAAAATTTACTTACACGAACCTGTTAATCCAATCAAGCCCGATGAACTCTGCACTATCTGTAATTACAACTAACTGGAAACTATCAGATACATCCTGCCGGATTGTCCTATTTACTTTGAACTCAAGTCCCTAAACCTCAAACGCAGCCGATACCAAAACTTTGACAGTGTTAAAAGTAGATGCGAACGCCTCTCCAACAACACCAACGATTTTGCTAAAATAAATATATTGTATAGATAGGTATGTCATTATGTATGATTAATAGGTAGTTATGTTAGATATTGTGTTTATATGGAATTAAGCCGTAATTGATTGTAATAGTCTAAGATCCAAATGTAGGTCGATCTTCACCCATCTGTTTACCGGATGTTACATTTTTTTATTAAATGTCATACATAAATAAATGTGACTTGCATATGTTGCCTATCCAAATATGTTCATAACTATCCTTAAGGGGGGCAGAGGGTTTGAAATCAACATTTTAAGCACATTTTTGTGAATTTTTTTTGAAGGGTGGGAGAATTATTAAATTTTTAACCCTAGAATACAGGTCATTCGTAAACTTTACGACGCTCATAATACATTGGGCATTTTTGTCCACTCTCGTTTATTTTAACGATTTCCCCAATTGACTAGTTGACTACCTTCCACATTAGTATTGAGCTTAATAATGTAGCAGACGTTTGTTATAATTTCCAATTATAATACCATTTTTCGTCGCTTGGTTCGTAAATTTAAGAAAGTCCCGTGTTTATGTCATATAATAAATCATCTGGCTATTATTTAAGGCCAGATATTCGCAAATATCTTACGGGTATTCCTACTTTTTCTGTCTTTACACGGCAAATTACGTGTAGTAAAATTCACACTGGTATGGATATGTAAACATTACTAGAATATCATTCTACTTGAAAATGTCATCATTCATTTAAAGAGCTGGCTTTTGATGTTCTTGGATAACTCTTATTTTTATAATTGCAAATTATTAATTCAGTTAATAAATGTGATATTATTTCATTCATAGGAGATTCTGACCAATAGAAAGCTACAGAAATCTAAATTAAATCGATAATTTTTGATAATTGCCCGTCGTTAAGTATATTACGTTAGATGACCTTCGTTGCTACGAAAAAATACATTCAGTGACATTAATGGCAAATGTTTTAAAAATTATAAAATTGATGACTTTCAACCGTCAAATATATATTTATAACAACTGTGTGTTTAATTGTACTAATTTGTACTTACATAAATAATTTACAATAAAATTTTGGTTTTGAACAGTTTTATTCATGAAATAATCGAAACAAATTGCACTCGATCTCTAAAATTAATATAGAATTTTAGAGCTCTTGTGCAATTACTACTGATAATTTTTTCACTAACTATGTATTCAGTGATTGTAATAATTTATATGTACAACAAAAACTAATACTAAATCGGGAAAAGAGGAAAAGTGTTAAAGTGATTTTTTAATAATATATTGTTACTATGGAACGCTTATAATTTTGAACATCTTTAAGAACAAAATACTTGGATCACAGAATATATTATCCTGATGTATTCTCTGCTTGGACCTTCCACAAATAATACACAATAAATAATTTTTTATTAAGTTCACGTCTTAAATCAATTATTTATCAAATACACTATATTTATATCAATATTATTTAATCAACAACTCAAAATATTCCCGATGCCATGTCAAATATTTAAAATTGTCACTGATTGTCACTGTCTGACTGACAGTATGCTGACAATATTCTATTCGTCTGAGTGCGTTGTATGACAAAGATATATTTGGAAATATTACCACAGACATTGTGTTCATTTTTACGAATCCTGATAAAACCAATAAATATTTTTGAAAAATTTAAACGCAGAATGAAAGACTTATTACCGAGGGCCGAAAGTCCCTTAGAATAAATGAAAAGTTTATTTTGAATGAGATATTTTAAATTAAATATCATACTAAATTTTCTCTTAGCTTTTCACCCCTGTGACTTATTAAAATAAACATTATAGAAGTTCTCAGGGACTTTCGACCCTTGCCAATAGCGTAACCTTTCATTCTGCGTTTAAATTTTTCAAAAATACTTATTAGTTTTCTCAGGATTCGAAAAAAATGAATCTCTATTTGAATAGCATTGCAGCCGAAAATACGTACCCATCCTCTTAAGGTAAATTGTTGTTTCACTCTCATTACATAATATACTATTTAATATTTGAGCTTTTCTTATTAGAATGTCAAATACAAAGTTTTTGTCCGCAAAACAACTGGAGGAGGAAGCGGCACGTCTTATGAACGGGGAAGAGAGTGATCCAGATCCGTTTGAAGATAGTGATAGTGACTGGGAAGAGGACAATTTATAAACTGAATCCTATGGTTTCGATATTGGTCATAGTCATGGCGATAAACACATACAACGCCCAACGATGCAAGTTTACGTCGAAATATTCGCCAAGACATAGCTGAAATCCTCAACATAACTAAAGGAGATGATGCGAATGTGACCAAGGAAAAAATGAGGAAGACTTGTTTCTACTGTCCAGGCAAAAAAAGGCGCATGACCACCAACTATTGCAAGGAGTGCAAGAAGCCAATTTGCGGAGAACACCGAGGAGATATTTGTACCCTATGTTCCTAAAAATACCTAAATTATATTTGTTTCATAATTTTACGCCTTTATTTTTATTCTAAGAATCGTAATTGTTTTATGTGCACTGAATAAAAAATTCAAAGTAAAAAATATAAGCTTTTTTCTATGTAGTAGTAAAATTTACGATAGTCTCGTATTTACGTTTGGCAAAAACGGTCCCGTATTCTAGGGTTAAATTAAATTAGCATATTCAAAGAATATTAAAAAAAAAAAGGAAAATATTGAAAAATAAGCCTCAAAGACACCTCAAAAAATGGATTTTGCGGTGCATATCAAAACTCATCATTGGATCACGTGAAACAGGAAATAATAACGCTAGTAAATAAATAGTAACGCAGTCGATTCCTTGTTAGTATTTTTGACGATTTTTGACTTTTTGGTATGATTCAGGAATTAAAAACACGAATACAGTTGTTGAGTCCGCGAGTCTTTACCCGTGCGTCATCATTTAAAGCATACGAAATAAGTCGGAAATTTACTAAACGCAACGGCACGTGAATATTATTCCGATCACGGGTTATAGTATAAAATTTGACGTTGTCAAATAAATAGAATGTCAAATTTAAGTTTTGCTTTAAAATTTTGGTGCATAATTACAGCTACATTTGAAGTAGCTTAATAAATTATTTTATTATCACTGATTAATAAATAAATAAACAATTTATAAAAAAAATCGATAACATATTTTCTTTTTGTTATTTTATTCACTTTGGCGGAACCTTAAACACAAGCATTCATCTGTGTCAACAATGCGGTTAGATTTGTACGTTGTCAAAATTTATCCCAAAATAACATAAACTTATTACAAAATTTCTAACTCCAATATAAAATTAGTTGTGAATACAACTGTTTGTATACTATAAAAAACTTCAAAATGCAAAAATTCGACAAAATAACAGCAAAAAATTCAACAAGCTGACAGCCACAAAAGTAAACAAACCAAAACGTCAGAAATTGTACTTAAAATATGTGGAGACATCCCCAATCGTCTTTCTTTGTACTTATCCCTTTTCAATGCACTGAGTCTAAATCGTTCATAAAAATAACATGTGTCTTTACTTAATAACAGGCGGCAGCTGGTTTGTCATTAATTTCATGCGTGGAAGAGAATGATGCTAAATAAAAAGTATGTGTTTTATCTCGCCAGGTATTAATGACGCACGGGTAAAGACTCGCGGACTCAACTGTAGTCCAGGGCGCATCTGTTTTGAGATTGACGTTGAGAGGTGACTCATATTTTTTGCAGAAATTGGTTGTAATTAACTCATATAATAATATTTGAGTTATCCTCCTCCCCCTTAAAAAGGTCCGGAACATTGTGTAAATAATCAAAATGTCAAAAAATGAGGGAAAAATTCGATTTTCTTCTTCGTTTTTTTATTATAACTTTAAATGTATTCATTTCCGAGAAAAGTTGTGCTGACATAAAAGTTGCATAATTAAATTTTCTACAATACAGAACTGTTTAAAAATTTTAAAAATTGTCAGTCTTGTTGCAAAATAGCAATAATTGCGAAAAAAACGTAAAAACAAGTATTCGCATTTTAAGTTTTTCAACCATTTATGCTGCTAAACTTAGGACCTTCATGTTTTAACCAGAAAAAGTTTATGATATAATAAAACAATACTGTGAATTTCATTAAGATCAGTTCAGTAGATTTTGCAAAATAAATTTGGCAGTCCAGCTTTCGCAAAAAAAAATCATTTTTTCAAAATGTTGCATGACTGAAAATAAAGCAGATAGCAAGTTGAATTTTTTTTACGTATAAAAGAATACCGTACCTTTCATTTACAATTTACAAAATTAAAATCGGTTATTTACCACGGCGTCAGGAACTTTTTTAAATAAACATTAATTTTTGGTGCTACGCGCAGGACAACGGTGTTCGATTCACACAAGTTGATTTCCACCAAAATTTCTTCCAAACTTTATTTAATATATTATTTTTTTACTCTATACTTTGTTGTATTTTAATATTTTAATTCCACAAAAAACAAACTAATTTGATTATTGTTTGTGAAATATTGTTTAAACAATTGCATATATTTAAAAATAATAAACTTTCATTCTCTAAGTTAAAATATATGAACAAAGAAAGTTTTTGCTAAAAAAAGTGTTATTTCAAAGGACAGAGTATGTGTTTTTATTTTGCAATAAACAAATTTATTTATTTATATCGAAATGTACTAAAAATTAAAATTTATCAATCATTATCAAAGGTCATCGGACTGCCCAATCAGAGCAAACGTATCCGCTCTCCTGCGGGTAGCACCAAAAATTATTGTTTATTTAAAAAAATTCCTGGCGTCGTGGTAGTTAACCGATTTTAATTTTGCAAATTGCAAATGAAAGTTACAGTATTCTTATATATGTAAAAGAAAATTTAACTTGCTGTCTATGTTATTTTCAGTCCTGCAACATTTTGAAAAATGATTTTTTTTTGCGAAAGCTGGATTGCAAAATTTATTTGCAAAATTTATTGAACCGATCTTAATGAAATTTACATTATTATTATTATTATTACTGTATTGTTTTATTATACCATGAAGTTTTTCTGGGTGAAACATGAAGGTTCTAAGTGTAGCAAAAATGGGTGAAAAACGTAAAATGCGAATACTTGTCCTTTCTGAGTAGGAAGAAAACTCAAATATTATTATACATATGAGTTATTTTCAAGCAATTTCTAAAAAAAAATATGAGTCACCTCTCAACATCCACATGTACCTACTAATGTTTTTACAGATGCGCCCTGGTCTAGAATGTTTCCAAATGTTGCCAAAAAAGTGTGAAAATCAACATATTTATAATTGTTAAAAAAAAATAAGTACAAAACAAAAAATATCTCGACAGCGTTACCTCACAAATCTCTAAAAAAATATATATAGAATTTTAGGTGGATCGATCAGGCAGTTTTTGAGTTACAATGTTGACCGCCTTTGAAAAAAACAGGTTTTAGAAAAACTCGTTTAAAGTTTTGTCAACTTTTATTTTCAATTTCTTTTTTATCTCTCTAACTGTAAAGTAATGGCCACCGGAATATAAGTATGTTAATGGGATGGGAGAGTTGGGAGGCTGTAAGGCGGTATGGTCTGAAAAATTTGAAATTTTCGATATTTTTATTATTTCAAATGAAAGTATATTAAGAGTACTCTCAGAAAAATTCAGATTGATTGGAGCAAAAATAACGAAAATACACCATGTTGAATATACATACATTCGAATTGCTTTGCAGCAGGTTCGCGCTTGAGTGTAGTGAGAAACGTTTCAACAATTGTTCCTATCCTCTTTTGTAAATTACTCCGCGAATAAAAAACATATTCCGGTATGCATCACTTTACGATTTGACAGACCAAAAAGAAATTGAAAATAAATAGAAGTTGAAAAAATATTAAACGCGTCTTTCTTGCTTATTCTTTGTTTAACATTAATAAATATGTTGATCTTCAACCTTTGTTTGCAAAAAAACGTTGTGTTGATTTCTAAGTGATAGCGAAAAGTCAAGAATCGTTAAAACTAAACAAACTTGACAGCGTTACCTCGAAAAGCTCATAAGCTAATGAAATATTTTTGAATTTTTTGTTCTGCATGATCCAATCATGAGTTCTGATGTCCACTGCAAAATTCAATTTTTTTGAGGCGTCTTTAAAAATTTGCACCATCTTTAAATTTTTATTCTTGACTTTTTTTAATATTATTTGAATTGTACTGAATATGCTTATTTAACCCGGGTCGAGCCGTTAGAAACAATCTAACATTTTATCTTTTTTCGTAATAACTCGATGAAAAATTTTCCAACATAACTTTCCAGTCGTAAGTGCCTCGAGGAAGATTGTAGGTAATGCGTGGGGTGGGAAGTTTTTTTGATTTTTTTTTTTATTTTTCTGTGGAATTTATGGCTTTGGTGAGAAGTAATTAGCTTTAAAATTCTTAGAAACAGATATTTTTAACATAACAAGTAAATAAAAATATTATAAAATAGAATTTTGTTTAAAATTCGTATTTAAATTCGTGTTGTTAGATTTTTTCTCTATGCGCGACTGCTTACGTGACAGAAGTGAGCGCGACTGCTCCCGGGTTAATTTGAAAATAAAATAATTCTAAGATACTTTCAAAAAAAAATGTAAGATGTAATCATGATAATGTAAGATATTTTCAGATCTTCGTTATTAATTCCTGCTTATTTAGTATTTGCATCATATTTTCGTGCTGTATTCGATCAAACGCTTTCTCGTAATCAATCAGATACGCCTATGTGACGTAATTGACGTCTCTGCATCTCTGGAATAAGACATATATTGAGAACAAAATCTCTCTTGTACAGCATTTATGAACGCGAAGCAGCATTTATATAGATTCTATTATGCATTATCCTTAGGAACAATTTTAGGAGGTGATAATATATGTTGTTAGATCCTGGATAGTTCAGGAGCTAGTACGTCTGACTTCCACGCAGATAGGCTGGGCTTCAAAACCCAGCGCCGGCGAGAACATCTATAGACATTTTCAAATGTCTATATGCCCCAGGTTGACCCAGCCTGAATAAAATGAGTACCTTGGGTAAAACCAGGAGTAATAATAGGCGGTTGAAGCGTAGCACTGGCCCTGTTACCCAGGCGCGGATCCAAGGGGGGGTCAATGGGGTCAATTGCCCCCTCCTTGAGACTTCGCCTGGTGTCGCATTTTTTTAAGAAAGAGATAAATACGATTGAAAATAAATAGTGAGTTTTGTGTTCTGTTGACAATTGAATGACGGAATAAAACATAAAACAGAATTCCTTCTCCAAAGTACGTGTTCTCGGTCTTACTGTATGGTGTCGAGTCTTGGACTGTGAATAAAATCGATCTACTTACCTAAATCGCCTTGAGGCTTTCGAAATGTGGTTCTATAGAAGAATTTTAAAAGTATCTTGGGGGAAGAAGATTCTAAACTCCACAATAATAGAACGTCTCAGCAAGACTACTGAGATTATAGAAGGCGTCAAGAAGAGAAAAGTGGAGTATTTTGGACATGTAATGAGAAGTTTCAAATATAGGTTGCTACAAAATATTATGCAAGTGAAAATAGAAGGCAAAGGCAGTCCAGGATGAAAAAGAACTTCGTGGTTGATTTAGGGTGGTAGTGAATAAAATTAAGATAGCTGTGATAGTAACCAACGTTCTCAAAGGACATGGTACATGAAAAAAAAATAAAGTAACTGCCCATACCGAAAAAGAATCCTACGTACGCGAGTGACGAGAAAATTTTTATTTCTTTGCCCCCTCCTTGCAAGGTTGCTGGATCCGCCGTTGCTGTTACCTTCTTGTATACCGTCTGCCCTAGCCTATACTTCTTCTTTAAGTGCCGTCTCCTAATCGGAGGTTGGATATCATCATCAATATCTTTACTCTATCCACCACTGCTCTAAAGAGTTCTATAGAACTGCATCTAAACCAGTCCCTTAAATTCTTTAACCATGACACTCTCCTTCTTCCTAGACTCCTTCCGCCTCTTATCTTTCCCTGTATTATCAGTCTTAGCATTTCATATCGCGGTCCCCTCATTACGTGTCCCAGATATTGTAACTTTCTTATTTTTATTGTGTTTATTATTTCGCATTCTTTACCCATTTCTCGCAGTACTTCCGTATTCGTTTTCCTCTGTGTCCATGCTATTCTAAGCATTCTTCTGTAACACCACATTTCAAATAACTGTAGCTTATTTATGTGTTCTTGCTTTAATGTCCAGCTTTCAAGTCCATATTGTAGTATCGAGAACACGTAGCATCTCAAAGCTCTTGCTCTCAGTTCTAAGCTAAGGTCTTTGTTGCAGAGAACTGTTTTCATTTTTACAAACGCATTTCTTGCTATTTCTATCCTGGTCCTTATTTCTGTTGTTTGATCATTTTTCTCTGAAATCCAGGTTCCTAGGTATTTGTATTTATCAACCCTTTCTATCGGTACATTTCCCAAATATATACTTGTTTGTATGTTTGTTTTCTTAGTTATTATCATGTATTTGGTCTTTTTTATATTCATTTTTAGTCCATATTCTTTACAGAAATTGTTTGTTTTGTTCAGTAGTAGTTGGAGTTGTTCAGCAGAGATTGCTATAATCACGGTGTCATCTGCATATCTTATGTTGTTAATAGATCTTCCGTTAATTATTATTCCTTCACTTTTAGTAAACAATGCTTCTTCAAAAATGGCTTCACTATATGCATTAAAGAGTAATGGAGACATAATACATCCCTGCCGAACTCCTCTCCTGATTTCAATTTCTGGACTGGGTTCGTTATCTATTACAATTTGTGCTCTTTGATTCCAGTAAAGGTTTGTTATTATTCGTAAGTCCCTTTTGTCTATGTTTTTTGTCTTTAGAATTAGCCTATACTACCCTGCTATAATCCCAAAACCGCGTTAGCGGTATAAAACGGTAGACTATTATTAATATATAATATTTTTTTTATTTAGCTAATGCCTTGACAACTAATGGCCATTGGCATGGTAGGTACGGTAAATTTTTGCAGTTAGGTACCTAGTGTCATGTGTAGTGTGTGTGTTGAGTAAGTGTCTTGTTACTTTGCAAAGTCGACGTCATTGTCTTTGCAAAGAGACGCTAATTGTATCCGAACATCTGCGGTCCCTCCGGTGAGTACCGATCCCACGATTATTATATAATATGTTGTTGAGTATCTTTGTGATTATATATTGTGTAACAAGACTAATGTAAGTATACTTTTTATATCGATTTTCTTTTTCAGTAAAAGGAATACTTATATCCCTTCTCATTTCCAATACTCTTTCCCAGTCTTTCTAAACCCCTGACAGACATACCATAAATATAATTAAGCTTCGGGGTTAAATCAGCTTAATTGCAAAATCGATTAGAACGGCATTACTTGTCGAATTAACTGAAACATTAAATCTGCCTTATCAGAATTTCTGTCATACTTTTCTAGATATCTGAGAATTATTTCGATCCTGTGAATACGGTGAAGCTAGCGCTCGGTCTCTCGATTTATCTAAAATTTATGATTCCAGCCGTGCTGATGAAGGGCTTTCTGATATTGATATCTGGAGCAATTGTAATTAGGTTAACTGGGGTTGCAGAGTATGGTGCAGTAAAAAACAAAGAAAATTCATTTACTTTTTGGTATTATTTTCGAAGCTTAGAACAATTTATTCCAAGAAGTACAAAGTATTAATAACATTGTAGGTAAGTGGTAAAAAATGGTAAAAGATAGCAAATTAACAATCTTAAGCTTATGAAAAAAATAATGAACGGGGAACAAACATATATATTATAACCTTCATAGACCTTAAAGCAGCGTTCGACTCAGCAGACCGGAAAGTATTGTGGAATACTATAGAGAAGCTGGGAATACCGAGGAAACTATTATAGAGAATTAAAAGTACGTACAGTAGAGTGGTGGGAAAAATATAAATGGGAGGTGCCAGATCACTAGGATTTAGGATGAACAAGGGGTTAAAATAGGGAGATAGCCTAAGCCCACTCCTATTCGTCATAATTATGGATAAATTATTTAAAAATGTAAAAACAAGGACAAATCAGTTAAAAACAATAATAGGCTACACACGCCTAACACCAGTTATGATAGAAGGATTACTGTATGCGGACGACGTCGTTCTCATAGCAGACAACCCGAGGAAAGTGCAACGACTAATTGATGTATGGACTGAGGAAATACAGGAAATAAAATTAGAAATAAACATCAGCAAATGCAAGACGATGAAAATAGGTCAGCAGGAGATTGGAGGCGAAACCCGAGTGTTCTGTAGAGGACAAGAATTGGAGAGGGTGACGGCCTACGAGTACCTGGGCACGATAATATCAAATGACGGAAAGCTAGACCTAGAAATTGCAAATAGGCCAAAGAATGCTACGAAAATATATTAAGCGATTAATAATACGATACTGGCAAAAGGGGAAATCAGCGAGGAAACAAAAATACATATATACAATAAAATCACAGTACCAACTCTTCTATATGCAACCAAGACATGGGTCACAAATAAAAGACATGAAAGTGCCATAAGTGCAGCAGAAATGAAGCAGCTGAGAAAAATAGCTGGAAAGACGAAGGCGAACAGGGAAAGGAACGAAAACATCAGAAACCTGCTAAGTCAGGAACCAATCGAAAAAAATTTGAAAAAAAGAAAACTGAATTGGTTTGGACATACAGGGTGTCTGCGTAACTTGGAACCACATGGGAATCTTTTTTAATATCAATTTTACGAAAAAAAGTCATGCTTTATAAAGTGCTCTGCATAGTCTAAAACCTAAGATGCAATCATCAGATATCAAATTTTGTCAACAGTATACGAGGTATGTCAAAGAATATGAATTTCGCTCAAGAGAAAACTACTTTTATATTTCAAAATATCAAAAAATTTGATTATGAAAAGTTATTTTTAATTAAAAACCACATGCAAATATGCAATAACAGCCTTCTACTTGAAACAAAAAATTTCTGAAATTTTCCTAAATTACCCATTCCGAACATCATTTTTATTTATAAGACATGCAATAACTCTTTTATTAATAATTTTAGGAAATAGTATTGTATAGTTAGACCCAAACCCAGATATCCAAAGTGAAAGTTATCCTTCAACTCCAAATTGTTCTATATGGTCCACATAATGTTCAGAAAAAAGTCACACCATTTTGAGCGTCGGGTTTGGGGGGGAGTGGGGGGAGAAATCTGCAGATTCGTAGTTTTTTAAGTTTTTCGCCAATATTTCTAAAACTAAGCGGTTTAGCATGAACAACCTTCTACACAAAATTGTTCTACATTAAATTTGAAATAAAAAAGGCCCTATGCATAACCCTTCTAAAATGAACGGTTCCAAAGTTACGAAGGTAGTATAGTATAATTGGTCCAAAAAAAGGCCTAACCCAGACATCCAAAGTAAAAGTTTTCCTTCAACACCAAATTGTTCTATATGGTCCACATATTGTTCAGTAAAAAGTTACACCATTTTGAGCGTCCGGTTCGGGGGGGGGGGGAGATGAGGGAGAAATCGGTAAATTAGTAGTTTTTTTTAAGATTTTCGTCAATATTTCTAAAACTATGCTTTAGCGTAAGGAATGTTCTATAGAAAAATATTCTACATAAAATTTAAAACAAAAAAGGTTCTATACATAATTGTTATAAAATCAACGGTTCCAGAGTTACGGAGGGTGAAAAGTGGAGGTTTTCGATACTTTTTATATTTACCTATTTCTCTCCCCTCTCCCCGCCCCCCAAACCCGACGCTCAAAATGGTGTGACTTTTTTCTGAACATTATGTGGACCGTATAGAACAATTTGGTGTTGGAGGATAACTTTCACTTTGGATGTCTGGGTTTTTGGTATAGTTATATCATAAATATTGCCCAAAAAATATAAAAAGTATCGAAAACTTCGACTTTTCACCCTCTGTAACTCTGGAACCGTTGATTTTATAACAATTATGTATAAACATATTTTGTTTTAAATTTCATGTAGAATATTTTTGTATATAAAATTGTTTACGATAAAGCATAGTTTTAGAAATATTGACGAAAAACGTAAAAAAACTACTAATTTACCGGCTTCTCTCCCATTTCCCTCCCAAACCGGACGCTTAAAATGGTGTAAATTTTTACTGAACAATGTGTGAACCATATAGAACATTTTGGTGTTGGAGGTAAACTTTTACTTTGAATGTTTGGTTAGTTCTTTTTTTGGACCAGTTATATTATACTACCTCCGTAACTTTGGAACCATTCATTTTAGAAAGATTATGTATAGAGCCTTTTTTATTTCAAATTTAATTTAGAACAATTTTGTATAGAAGGTTGTTCATGCTAAACCGCATAGTTTTAGAAATATTGGCGAAAAACGTAAAAAACTACGAATTTACCGATTTCTCCCCCCTCTCCCCCCCAAACCCGACGCTCAAAATGGTGTGAATTTTTTCTGGACATTGTGTGGACCATATAGAACAATTTGGATTGAAGGATAACTTTCACTTTGGATGTCTGGGTTATACCATCTTTTGGATCAACTATACTATACTAAAAAGAATTCTTTCTAAATTCATATTATTTGACACACCTCGTATAAAATTAACAAACTTGGATAACTGATGGTTGCACCTTAGGGCTTAGACCATGCACATATTTTTATGGGGAATAACTTTTTTTCCTAAAATTATTAATAAACGAGTTATTACATGTCTAATAAATAAAAATGATGTTCGGAATCGGTAATTTAGGAAAATTTCAGAATTTTTTTTTAAGTAGAAGGCTGTTATTGCATATTTAAATATAGTTTTTAATTACAAATAACTTTTCATAATAAATTTTTTTGATATTTTGATAATTTTGATAATTTGAAATTCATATTTTTTGACATACCTCGTATACTGTTGACAAAATTTGATATCTGATGATTGCATCTTAGGTTTTAGACTATGCAGAGCACTTTATAAAGAATGAGTTTTTTTTCGTAAAATTGATATTAAAAAAGTTTCCCATATGGTTCCAAGTTACGCAGACACCCTGTATAATGAGGATGAACGAGAACAGACTAGTAAAGAAGGTAACAGATGCCAAAACACAGGGGAAAAGAAGAAGGGGCAGACCTAGAAAGGGGTGGATGGAGAAAATCGAGGAAATCGGGACAAAAGAGAGAAAACAGTGCAACAGATGAAAGAAATGGCAGAAGACATGAAGGCGTAGAAGAAATGGGTAAAAGATGGATAGGTGATACCAAAGTCCGACGCTCTTATAGGACATAAGGACAACGAGAAGAGGAAGACGAAGCTTAAAAAGTTATAAACCAAACAATGCAGTGGAGGTAGTAAAATTCTGATGCTGAAGAAGATTGAAAAGTTAAAAACTAAACTGTAGGTTTTTGATATATCATTTCTTGTACAGTATGAGGCAAATGAAAGGAATACATACAGATGAATATTTTATAATCCAGCGACTTTAAGGAAAAATCCTGAAACTCGTCGATTTTTATTTTTAAATTATGATTTTTTGACATGTATACCATACTAGTGACGTCATCCATTTGGGCGTGATGACGTAATCGATGAGTTTATTTAAATGAGAATAGTCTGCTAGCTCATTTGAAAGGTTATCCTATTATATATACAGGGTGATTGATTAGTAGAGTAAAGCTCAATAGCTCCGCTATAGTAATAGATAGTAATAAAAGTTAATAACAAAAATTTTAGCCACCTTTGAGCTTCACATTACAAAATTAGTTAGAATGTTACAGGGTGTTCGATAACACAGTGGCAGACCTAACTTCTGTTGTTTTAAATGGAACACCATATATTTTATTTTATATTCGAAATATTGTTAACTTCTCCATCACAAAAATATAAAGGTTTGTAATGTTATACAGGGTATTTACAAAGTTATAACCAATTTTGTATGAAAATCGTAACAAGTTCAACTCATTGTATAAATAAAAATAAGCACAACAGCAATGGTCTATTAGTGCCATATGTTTTTATTTATTGTCAAAACTTTTAAGAATTATTGATACTGCTAATTTTCTTTTTATTAAATACAGGGTGAGTCAAAACGCAAGTACATTATTTTCTCAGTAATGTTAAATAGAACACCCTGTATTTTATATCATTATTGAAAAGTAACATTAACGTACTTTAATTTTTATATAACATTCTCTATGCCCAGATTTATTAGTTTTCGAGATAATTTCATTTTTAAGAGCAAATTATTTTAGGTTTTTAAATTTATCTAAATTTTAAGTAAGCCATGACTGAATTGACAATTGAAGATTACCGATTATCAATCCGGTAATCAATGTAACACTGTAGCAAATAAATAAATAAAAATAATTTATTAGTACCTACTACATTTTACAAACAAAAACACGACCACTACATGCAACATTTTTGAAACAATTAAAAACTGTCTTTTATGTAAATGCAACAAATAAACAAAGAAAATTAGTAATAAATTTAAAAAAAAACACAAACACAAAATACAATATTTTGTGAAGACAATTAAACACTACTTTTGTATGTAAATGTAACAATGTAACAAATAAAGAACGAAACATAATTTACCAGTAATATATTTTGCAAAAAACATGTTTGAAAAAATTAGAAGCTACTTTTAATAAAATATTTTTAATATTAAATTACATAAGGTGTTCAAAATTATCTCCTAACACATGTATATATGTACGCCTAAAAACGATCATTGAATGAGCTACTTACTCTACGGAGCATTTGTAAATTAACACATCAAAATACACTTTGTATTCTATTTTTCATCTAATCCCTTGTTGTTGGAGGTATTTTATAAACTTCATTATTAACGTAACCCCAAAAAAATCAGTCCAGTTTATTAAATTCTGGTGATATGGGTGGCCACGCTACTGGTCCATTGAAAAATGAAAATATCTCGAAAACTAATAAATTTAGACATAGGGAATGTTATCTAAAAATTAAAGTACGGTAATGGTGCTTTTCAATAGTGATATAAAATACAGGGTGTTCCATTTAAAATTACTGAGAAAATAATGTACTTGCGTTTTGACTCACCCTGTATTTGATATAAAGAAAATTAGCAACATCGACCATTCTTGAAAATTTTGACAATACGTTAAAAAATATGGCATTAATAGACCGTTGTTGTCTTGCTTATTTTTATTTATACAGGAGTTGAACTTGTTACGATTTTCATATAAAAATTGGTTATAACTTTATAAATATCCTGTAAAACAAAACAAACCTTTATATTTTTGTGATGGAGAAGTTAACAGGATTTCGAATTTAAAATAAAATATAGGGTATTCCATTAAAAAAAAAACATAAGTTTGGTCCCTGTAACCCTGTAACATTCTAACTAATTTTGTAATATGAAGCTCAAAGGTGGCTAAAATTTTTGTTAATTACTTTTATTGCTATCTATTACTATAGCAGAGCTATTCAGCTTTACCCTACTAATCAATCACCCTGTAGAGTAATATAAACATTAACATATTTATTTATACAGAGTATCCAAAAAAAAGTTTAAATAAATTAATTGACTCAAAAAGAAGAATGTATGTAATTTATTTAATTCAAAATTTTTTATAGATTTTACTGCTATCGGAAAACAGGAAAAAAATGTTTATTTAACAAATAGACAATGGTTTTCGCTTAAATTCAATGTTCAAGCTGCCACCATGTGCCTCTTGGCAATTTGAACATTGAAATTAAGCAAAAAGCAATTATTATTTGCTAAATAAACATTTTTGTCTGTTTTCTGAGAGCAGTGTCAACTAATTTAATGCCATTTTATTTCATTTCATTTTTTGGATCATGAGAAAAGTAATAAATATTTTTTAAAAATTTAAACGTAGAATGAAGGACTATATTATTATGAAAGACCGAAAGTTTCTTAGAATAAACAAAAAGTTTCTTGTGAATTAAATTTTTCAAAAATACTTATTAGTTTTCTCAAGATTCGTAAAAATTAATGCATTTAAATAGCATTGGGCCAAGATTTTACGCCTACCCCCTTAATTAAAAAAAGAATGTGTGTGTACTTTGTACGCACGTAAGAAGTTATACTTCTATTATATGATTTAAACGAAATTAATATAGTCTTTATTTATATTTTATTTAAATATTAAACTAATTTATATTTACTACTTCTCAAACATTTTTATTAACCCTTAACTTGGCGGTGTGTACTCCAGGATACGTTGTTTATTATAATTAATTTCTCTATATATACGTAAAGTTGCCGCGAGATTTTAAAAGTACCCTCTCCACAAAGTATTCGCCTAACCAATAAATTAATTTGAATGTCATACACAGAGATTTCCACCAATGAGAGAGCGTTTTATGTAAGCGTGCTAAAAATGGCTTCCAAAAAAGGTGTTAGTTTGTGTCATTCGGAAAGTAAATTCATTTTTTAAATGTTTCAAGTTATTATATGAATTGGTAAACTATAGTTCTAGATAAATAGGCCTGCAACAAACAATCGTATAAAATAATATTCAGGATTTGTTTATAAACAAACAGATAGGATCACTTTGAAAAGTAGTATCTCTGATAATACATGGCCAGGTTAGCGGCAATTTAGATAGTATCCTTGAATATACATTGGCAGGTACTGATGAAAATTGAATGAGTATCTTTTTGGATACATCACCCGGTATACGGACAAATACTAACTGTTTCTTATTAGCTACTTTGCCCATTAGAGAATTAACAGAAAAGTGATAAAAACATTTGGTATATTATGTTGTAATGATTTATCGTATGTTCTTATCTACTCCAAAAGCTTGTATGTATGTCCCAGCTTGTATGTATAAATCATATATGTATGTCCGGTCAATATTTCTTGAAAGTATTAGTATAAAGAAATGTTACAGTATGTTATCATATTATCAAATTCTATTTTTTACATATTAGGTATATACAGTGCGACTATAAAGTAACTAAGTAACGCATAAATTCATTAGATATTATCTAAATAAACATAGAAATTCCCGAAACATATCGATTTTTATTTTTAAATTACGATTTTTTGGCATAATACTAGTGACGTCATCCATCTGGCCGTGATGACATTATCGATGACACCGAAAAAGAAGATTCGTAGTCACGTCATATATTCGTAGAATATACCTGGAGAAGATGTCAGAAGAGATCTTTTCGGACATTTTCCAACTTTTACAACCAAAGGACGATGCCGAAACTGTTGCAAAGGACAAACAGCAATGAGTTGTACAAAATGTAGGGCGAGATTATGTTTGACGGAATCCCGTAATTGTTTTTATGATTTTCATAATAACTAAATTTTGTAATTTTTTATACTTATAATTACTTTCTACTTTTATTTTTTGAGTGTTCCAAGTTTTATTTGAAGTTTTGAATTTAAGTTTTAAAAATAAATGTTTGATCATCATTGTAGTTTATTTATAATTTATAAATGTACATGATTATATATTAATTAATACAATACTATGTGTATGGTTGAAACCCCTACACAAAAAGCCATCTATTCATAATTATTGAAGTAACACAAAATTCCACAAAATAAAATGACAACATTAAACAAATCTACAAATATTTCGCTAAAAGTCTTGAAAATTCTAAAGACTTTTAGCGGAACAATTTATTGTAGATTTGTTTATTGTTTTCATTATATTTTGTGGAATTTTGATAATTTTGCTTTAATTCAATGACCCAATAATATTTAATATATTGGTCCAAACTACAAATATACATCTTGGCAATGTCTCTTTCTAGATACGGAGGTATTTTTTTAATAACCTGGCAATGTATCTATGGGGCATCAGTACTTGTTTTATAGTGTACCTGGCAATGTGTCTTGCGAGGTACATTGTAATGTACGGTACGCCTAGTAGTGTATCTTATGGGATACAATGTCAATAAAATGTCAAAAAATTTAAAATAGAAAAAAAACTGTAATTGACTCTGATAATGGAGCCCTCTAAAAATGACATCCAGTAAGCAAAAACATGTTTCCCTCAGCGGTTATAGGCGCGCCAAGTTAAGGGTTAAAACAGTGCCAAAAATTAAAATAATAAAAGAATAAAGCCCACACAAACACATTAAAAATGCCACAAATGATTTCTGAACATTAATTGTCGGAAATTTTTTTAACTAAATACGTATTTTCTGAAAATAAAATTATATAATAAATATACTTACAATCATAAAATGTATAAATAAAAATAAAAAAATTAAAGTTTTTATTGGGATTCGAACCAGCTATCAGCGCGGTTGGTATATTGGGGTTCATTCGCCTTAAACGCTTCGCCACGGAGGCAATGTGTCATTATGTGCGAAGATAGACTAACTAAACGGATTAAGCTTTTGACATTTTTGAATTAAATTAAATTATTTTGATTTTGAATTGAAATTATTTAGAATTGAAAAAATACAACAAAACATAGAGTAAGAAAACAATATATTAGGTGAACATTGATAGAAATTTTGATGGTAATCAAATTATGCAAATAAAAGTATTACATACTATGTATTTTGGTAAGTTCAAATATAGGTACCTATGATACATTTACAATTATTATTACGTACCTGTTGCTTTTAAAAACTATTTAAATGTCACTACAATTATAAACTTTTTTTTTCTGTCCTCACAACAATAAAACTAATATATTATACATTTGTTTACCTTCATATTGAACAATTATTTATTATAGACAGATCATTTCAACACCCAATCAGAGCCCGTATAACGACTAATACCATACTGTCGGTGTGCGCATGCGCGCAGATCAATATAAATTATTCACCCTCAATCTCAATCGCGCCTAAAGAAGTATAACTTAAAAAAAAATTTTTTTCGAAGTCCTATAAAAATAATTATGTAAATGTCGTCAGACGTCTTAAAACTGGTGGTTTGACACACCCTGTATGGTAGCTGACTTGAAAAATGACCCACGAAAACGCGTATCATTAAACAATTTTTTTAATACGTTTATTTATAACAAAATTGTAGGGGAAGCAAGGTTGCTAAATTTGCAGATACTAAAGCGTTATGGGACCTATTATTGGGTTGTGAATATTAGACCTTAAAACCAAAAAAGTTAAGCTTTCTATTTTAGCGAGGCCTTTCCATTTTTAAATTTACTTTTCCATTTCCAATAATTATTTTATCGATAATATAACTCGAAAAAATATCTCGAATAAAAGTTACTTATTTGTACGTAAGGAATCCAAATCTGCAATAAAAAATGGAGGCTCCTATTTAATATTTGAAGTAACCCCCCACCCCACCTCTGTGGTGGGTCGTGTTTAATGTCATTTGATAGCTTTTTCAAAATATTTAGTACGGATATTTTTCGGTGTTTCGATTTGATGTCCTATACGCGAAATATTGGTGAGTTCCTATTTAAAATTTTAAATTTACCCCCACCCCTCTCTGTGGGTAGTCGTGTTTGGTATCATTCGTAGATTTTTGAAAAATATTTAACACATATTTTTAGTTTTTCGATATAATGTTCACTTCGCTAAATATTCGCTTTTTGGTGAAGCTTTTTCATGTACTTAACTTACCTTATCTTAATCTGACGATTTTGAGTTTTTCTAAGGATAGATTTTTTCGGACCCCCCTTAACGAACACCCCTGTATTTGGGACCATTATATGATAGTGGTACATTTACAGGGTACAAGGCTTCTCCCCATATGATTTTCTGACACGCTCGAATAACTACAAAAATCCCCGCTAGGGCTCCCCTACCAAAAGATTTACGTAGTATCAGTGTTTTACAAAAAGTTGTTTTTAATTATGGTTGTTTAAAGACTGCTTCTTAATAAGTTGGTAATACGTATTTTTCAGTAATCTGCTTGTATTTTTTAGTAATTAGGGCTTTCAGTTCGCTTTTTGATGAGCAAAAACGATTTTTATTTTTTTGGACTTAGACTATAAGCCTATTAATAATTAAATTAACTAATCGTTGTATATCACATTTCAAAACAACAAAGTAATGAGAGTATAGACTTCTTCAATTAAAAGTTGCGACTTTGAATTAAACTGATTATGTTCGTGACATTTTATGAGACGATTACTCCATGTCGCTGATAAAATAAGAGCCCAGGATCGTCTGGAGAAGTTAGCAACTCCACTTTTTATCGTTTTGTTTATGTATTATTCGCTCGTTCTGAAATATGCTTGCCATCTCAAGCTTCGCAGCTTTTAATTTATTTTTATAGAAGTTAGTGATATATTATTTTTAACTAAATCCACCTGAAACCAAGTGAGTAAACGAAATATGATATATATTTTAAAACTTAGATTATACTGAATATGTTAAAAGAGCTTAGGCGAAAAATTTCGGCCCAATGTGTTTTAAATGCATTCGTTTTTTCGAATCCTGAGAAAACTAATCAGTATTTGAAAAATTTAAGCTCAGAATGAAAGATTTAATGTATTACACCGTTCTTAGGCGACAACGCCCTTTGGTAGGGATCTATGGGGGAGTATTACCGAACCGCAAGCCCTTATCCCTTGCCATACTGCTCCCTCATAGGTCGATCAGATGCCCGCATATTCCAGTCTAAGCGCCAGATTCATATTTAGAATTTTATACTGGTGCGTTAGCCTTTTTGTTTTTCCGATGTCCTGGGCTGGGCTTGAACTCACATACCTGACATGAAAGATTTAATAAAAAAGATTATTAGCGAGGGTCGACAGTCCCTTAACACTAGAAAGCCGGAGGGGCCAATTTGGCCCCTGTTGCGATTTAAAGTTATTGTAGTTTTTTATTTGAGGCAATAATATTTTCATATTTTATGACTTTTAATATTTTGATACAAAGCCTTATTTAAAACAAAAAAATATTGTTTACTAAATTTATTTAATGGTTTTTTTAACAAATCTACCATAGAAGTCTAAAGGGGCCAAATTGGCCCCGTGTAAGTTATTATCGTTTTCTGGTAAATTCGACAATCCTTTCTTTCAAATTCCTGTCGAATGGGTAAAATTATATTTATTTATGTTTATTGTAAATGGTTACCCTTATACTGGTACTGATCATCTACGTAATAAAGATACAATTGTTGGAGAACACAAGTGAACACAAAGATGCAATTGTTGGTGTAGAGGACCAAATGAAGCGTCTTTATACTACAAAAGCAACTTCAAGACGATGGCCTGTGTACGTGTTTTATCATACTCTTGACTTGGAAGCAATAAATGCATGGATTATTTATAAAGAAATAACTGGAAGTAGACTCAGTTTCCGTAAGTTTATTCTTCGGCTGTGTGAAGAATTATGGGCTCCATACCTTGTCTCCGGAAATCTGGAACTACGTCTAGCAACACCAGGTCTACCAACAACTATCACTGTTACTATTCAAAAACGAAAAAAATATCAGTTGAAAATATTTTGTAAAGAAAATCATACTTCAAATCATTGCCACGGTTGTAACAAGGCAATGTGTGACAAATATCAAAAACTGCAAATTGTATGGTGTTCCGAATGTTTTTGATGGGCAGCGAATGTGTTAAACAATAAAAGTAAAAAATAAAATTAGATTCTACCGTCTAGAGTTGATTTAATTTCTTTAAACTGAGTTTTAATTGATTAAAGAACTTGGGGCCAAAATGATCCCTTCCGGCTTTCTAGGTAGGTATGCTAAGCCAGACATTCTAGTGTTAAAACTTCTATGTTTATTTTAATAAATTATAGGGGTGAAAAAGAAGAGAAAATTGAGTATTAATTTCAGATATCTCATTCAAAAGAAATTTGTTGTTTATCCTAAGGGACTTTCTGCCATCAGTAATAATGTAATCTTTCATTCTGCATTTAAATTTTTCAAAACTATTTATTAGTTTATTCAGGATTAAAAAAAATAATGCATTTAAAAAGCATTGGTTCGAAATTTTGCGCCAACGCTCTTAATTAAAAATATTTTCTCTTTTGTCTTTTTGAGCCGTTTCCATACTTGAGTTCCAGTCTCATTCTGTTGTTCAATTCTATGGCTAGCCATTAATTAACTTTTTTCTTCTTTTCATACTTTTCCGTTTATTACTTTCATTCATTAAAATTGACCAAAGCCATACAGCCGTTATATCTTTTGTAGCCCAGTGTATCTACCCACATTGTGCTCTAAAAGATATCATCGAGCGTCAACAGAAAGAACGCGTTCTGTGTTCATAGGCTGTAAAGAACAACTTCTCATTGACTCAGCGTAAAAAACGAAACCTCTTTACTACTTTTATTAACTGTAAAAAAAGCGTTTAAGTCAAGAGCCAACACTTTTTTGTCCTTAATTAATGATTAAAATTTTGGTGGAGGTATTTAAATTTTTGGTGAATGCCCTAATAATTTTAAATATTAATGGGCAGATTAATAATAATTCTAAATGTGATCATTGGTAGGTAAATATCAAGATCATATTAATGTTTTCTATTCATCTATATTTTTAGCTTTTTTAGATTTCCTTAAGAGGAAACAGTAGCGATCAACAGGTAGCGAAAACGCGTTCCAAGGTTGCGGCTGTAGTTTTGAATATTTTTTCGAGATATTTGGCACACGTATTCGTAATATAATGAAGAATGGCTGTACAGAGCCCAATTTGAAAAATATATTAATATGTGGAAATTACTCTGTAATTAAATACAATATTAAAAAACGAGCCTGTACCGCCATTAAGAAGAACAAAAAAATACACTTTCTTCAAATAAACTTTTTTAACTGATGGTTTGTGTCATTTTGGAACTACTAATGAAATAAAAAAGAATGTGTGTGTACTTTGTACGCACGTAAGAAGTTATACTTCTATTATATGATTATATGATTATAAACGAAATTAATATACTTTTTATTTATATTTTATTTAAATATTAAATTAATTTATACTTACTACTTCTCAAACATTTTTATTAAAACAGTGCCAAAAATTAAAATAATAAAAAAATAAAACACACACAAACACATTAAAAATGCCACAAATGATTTCTGAACATTAATTGTCGGAAAAATTTTCAACTAAATACGTATTTTCTGAAAATAAAATTATATAATAAATATACTTAAAATCATAAAATGTATAAAAAAAATAAAAAAAAATAAAAGTTTCTATTGGGATTCGAACCAACTTACCACGCGGCTGGTATTTTCGTTGTATTGGGATTCACTCGCATTAAAACTTCGCCACAGAGACAGCTTGTCATTATGTGCGAAGATCGTCTAACTAAACAGATTAACCTTTTAACATTTTTAACTTATGTAAATCAAATTATTTTGATTTTGAATTGAAATGATTTAGAATTGAAAAAATACAACAAAACATAGAGTAAGAAAACAATATATTAGGTGAATATTGATAGAAATTTTGATGGTAATCAAATTATGTAAATAAAAGTATTACATACTACTTATGTATTTTGGTAGGTTCAAGGTAGGTATCGGAGCCCGTATAACGACTAATAAATTTCGCAATCACTTGCGTCGTGCAAAGTGGCTATGTTCAAATATAACAAAATTTGATCAACTATTTATAAAACACTTACCAGTGAAAGATTCTTTAGCTTTGAATAAGCGAGATCGGCGGCACTCATACTAGTCACAGTTTGATGAGCTTTCACATTGGCATGCAACAATCATCTCTTCTATGTAAATAAGTCCAAAAATATAATATGAAAACTATTTAAAAAGGCAGTATAACCATTAACTAACTTTTTGTTTGTTGTTTCTCTTCCTACAAATTTTAAAACGCAACAAGCATACATTATAACCAAACCACAGTCCCACAGCTGTGCCACAGCTGCCATATTGGATAATTTTTGTAATGTCATTTGAACATCCAATCAGAACAAAGTTATAATGCGCATGCGCCCGGTCGCTAGGTTTTACCATATAAAATTTCACCGTCATTACGCCCGTAAAGAAGTATAACTTCAAAAATTTTAGTAGTTCCAAAATGACACAAAATCTAGGCATCGGATAAAAAAGTTTATTTGAAGAAAGTGTTTTTTGTTCTTCTTAATGGCGGTACAGGCTCGTTTTTTTAATATTGTATTTAATTACAGAGTAATTTCCACATATTAATATATTTTTCAAATTGGGCTCTGTACCGCCATTCTTTATTATATTACGAATACCTCTGCCAAATATCTCGACAAAATATTCAAAATTACAGCCGCAATCTTGGAACGCGTTTTTGCTACCTGTTGATCGCTACTGTTTCCTCTTAATCTTTTTTTCTTATTGATCTTCACATGCTCTTCACATACCTGCCCGTGCCCATATCAAAGGGCTATAGTATAAAGTAGAAGTCTAAAAAAAAATAATCTCTTAATTTGTTCAAAAAGTCACCGAAGCTGCAGAAATCTATAACCGTAGAAAACCAGAGGGTACAGAGGATGTAGAGGTTTATAGATACATAATATAAATAGAACAAAAATTAGATCTGGAAGACTTATATAGAAGAAACTTTTAGAAATTAAAGAAACATATAATTATCTGATATAAACTGTAATACGTGAAGTAACAATCAAGATAATCAAGAAATAACAATCAACACCAGTGAAAACAAAAAAAAAAACAGTAAAACCAGAATTTTACACAAAATTGCGGGATATTTCGAACAAGAAGCGAACATTATATTCTCTCTCTCTCTGTCTCTCTCTCTCTCTCTCTCTCTTTATTCTCTGATTAATCTGCGTACCAGCTCCTTACATTCTCCTCTGTTTTTTGCCTTGTGTTTCACTTAATCCCATCTTAAGCCGATTCTGTTGTGTTCACTGGTTACTGTTTTCTTCCAGGTATCTGTATCTCTCTGGTATCTGTATGGTCAAGATATTAAATACACTGATTTTTGTTGCTTTTGATATTTCACTTGTTTGTCAGATTTCATTTAACGCATTGAAGGCGAACTGTGCCTTCTTTATTCTTGCTTGTGTGTCTTTTGTGTATTCTTTTTTTTTCATGATTTATCCCAAATAAGTGACTTTCTTTATTTCTTCATTCTTTTTACAATTTATGTTTGTTTTATTAATTTGCGGGTTATTGTTTTTGAGATTTTTGTCTTCTCTGCATTTATCTGGAGAACAATTATGTCGGAGCACTGTGTTAGCTTATTGATTTTTGAATGTGAGTTCTATGTTCTGATAACAGGCAGACATTTGCAGTAAATTCAAGATCTTCGTTGATTAAAGAGGGTTCATCTAATGCCTGTCCGATCATCTGTTACTTTCCTCATAATCCAGCCTACTAAGATTAGGAATAACGTAGGAGGCAATATACAACCCTGTTTAACACCGCTTTCAATAGCTATTTCTTCTGTGATCACTCCCTCGTGTTCTAGTCTAGCTTTGTATCCTTCATTAAGCAGTTTAGTCAGGTTAATAATTTATGTTGGTAGTCCATACTGTCTTAAAAATGTTTACATATTTGTTCCATATTGACTCGATCTAAAGCCTTTTCAAAGTCGATAAAACTTACATTTATATTTTTCTGCCATTCACTGCCTTGTTCAAGGATGATTCTTAAGCTTCATACATATGTGATCTATAGTAGTGGCGACGGGTGACTTTTTCTAAAGTGTTACCAAAACCAGATGCAAAATATCTTATTTAAAAAAAATGAAGATATGGCTAAATGTATATTATTTCAGGGTGGCAATTCGGGAAATTACATCCGTAACTCCTGTTCTTCGTCTTAAGTCTTCATTTCTAACTCGGTCACGAAGCGATATACTTAGCATGACCTTTCCATTTTCCTCTGGGCTATTTGCAGCATTTTAGAAGTTGTAGCTCTCAATGTCAAAGTTTCGGCACCATAAGTCATCACAGGCAACACACATTGGTTAAATGTTTTACGTTTTAAAGAAATTGGTATATCGCTTTTAAAGGTGTCTTTGAGTTTTCCATAGGCTGCCCATGCTAGGTTTATTCTTCTTCGTAGTTCGCATGTTTCGATTTTCACTCCGGAAATCGTTATCAAAAATATATTTATAAAAAGTTCTGGGAAGATATATAACCTGGTTTTATTAGGTTATGTGTATCTTGTCAGAACCTGTCTACCTTTGCAGAAATCCGGACCTGTAGAAAAATCATTTTCTCGATAAAATAAAATCCTTTCCCGAGGCCTAGATGTAATCCGAGAAACCGTCTTAGAGAAATGTGTTGCTCAATTTACTCATGTTAGCCGGCTTTATAAAATAACGGAGGAATTTCAGAAACAGCAATCACAATAAAAATTGATGTTTGTGCTCTTGTAAGCCTAATGATCAACGGAAAGGAAAGTGTATAAAAATAACTCGGACGATTTAATCTATATAAGGGAATAAACGTCACAGTATTTGTGATAAAACATATATTTCTATATCCAAAAGGAAAAAACATCATTTCGCTGGCTGTATACTATTAATCACAAAACATAGTAAAATTCTTTATAAAATGTATACTTTATTTAAAAACATTTGTTAAAGGGCTAGATCGCAAAACGTTTTCGAACTAAAAAGTTCACCGTCAGTGCTGTTAACAGTTTTTTTACAGGAGCCACCAAAACATATGGGCGAAAACACTTTAAAAGTTGTACAATTATAGAAAGTTTGCATCTTTATGTTAAATTAAATGTAAGGGTCATTCCATTTCAAATCACTCAATTTTGGAGCAAAAAAATTTTGGACCACCGATTTGTCTGAAAATTGGTATATAGCTTCTGCGGGACGTAAAAATAAGATATTTAAGGTTAAAAAATCTTCTTCTTCTTTTTTCTCAAAATGTTATTTTATGCGATTTTACAGTGATTTGGTGTTTATTTATAAAAATTTGCATTTTCTATCGTAAAGTATCAATGGAAAACATAATATTTTAATAGAAGGGACTCAAAAATGTCGTTATATGGCATTATAACAAGTTACTTTGATTAAAAACAAGCTTTTGATCAAATTTAATAGTGTAGAAAACGTTAAATACGGTTTTTCACATTTTTCTCCATTCCCAAAATACATCATAATCGATTTGGCTGAAAATTTTCCCACAGATAGACAAAACATAATAGGACTTTAAGTGGTGAGAAGGATTTGAATTATATTACAATACCAAAAAAGTTTCATGCAATATTGTAGTCAAAAATATAGGCGTCTACTGTAAGTACAATTAACTCGAAAATATCGACCTCACGACAAAAATTGTTAAAAAAAATTGTAATAATTGTAAATACGGTTTATTTGGAACAATTTCGGTTCCTACCATTTTTATCGAAAAGTTAAAAATGGCGGAGATACTGAGCAAAACAGGTTCTCCTTTAAAATCAAGATGGAGGCTAACGTAACGGAGGAATTCATTCGTGATTTTAAATTTAGGCTACTATTGACTCCTCTCAAGATCAGAAAAATAAAATTTTGGGCAGCTCGGCATTCAATTTCAAATGCTATCCCGACTGGACTAATATATACTTTTGAGTCTGATATTACTGCATGTAACTTTTCTGGTATTGTAATATAATTTAAATCCTTCAAACCACTTAAAGTCCTATCTTTTGGCTATCTGTGGGCAAATTTTCAGCCAAATCAATGATGATGTACTTTGGAAATGGAGGAAAATGTAAAAAACGGTATTTTAACGTTTTTTACACTATAAAATTTGATAAAAACTTGTTTTGATTCAAAATAACTTGTTATAATGCCATATAATGACATTTTTGAGTCCTTTCTATTAAAATATTATGTTTTTCATTGATACTTTACGACAGAAAATGCAAATTTTTATAAATAAACACCAAATCACTGTAAAATCGCATAAAATAACATTTTGAAAAAAAAAAGAAGAAGAAGATTTTTTGACCTTAAATATCTTATTTTTACGTTCCGCAGAAGCTATATACCAATTTTCAGACAAATCGGAGATCCAAAATTTTTTGCCTGAGTGATTGGACATGGAATGTACCGTAATAATAAAATAATCCTAGATTTAACATCAGGCAATACAGGACTCCCCACACAATACGTGGTTTGCCTGTCCAGAGAGTAGATCCTCACATTACGGACTCTATATAGCAACTTAGTTGCTACATAAATATCAAACATCACATTCAATTTGACATAAAGATGAAAAAAATCCACAAGGAAAAGAAAGAATTTTCCCGTAGTTGGCTGCATAGTATCAATCACAAAAATTTTATTGGAAAACTATCCTTTGTAAAAGGTGTAAAAACTTTTATTAAAATCCCTTTAATGTCTACATCACAACAGAACGTTTTCGATTTTCTTACAATATCATCATCAATGTTATATTAAACAGGTTGAATGCTAGCTGAGCCACCAAAGAAATACCAGGGTAAGAATCCTTTAAATGATATTTTGTAATATTACAAATGCATACTTGTTTAAAATTGCATAGGATGGATATGACTAATAAACAATTATGCCCTTGGGTAAGGTATGCACCTTCCCATCACGTGGGATGTAAACTGAGTTGTTGTTTTTACATTACGACAATTTGATGGCAACATTTACATCCCACGTGATGGGAAGGTGCATACCTTACCTAAGGGGATAATTCTTTATTAATCATGTCCATTTTATGGAATTTTAAACAAATATGCATTTGTAAGATAACTACATACCATATAAAGGGTCCTTACCCTGGTATTTCTTTGGTGGCTCAGCTATCATTTAACCTGTATATTATAACACTGATGATGATTTTGTAAGAAAATCGAAAACGTTCTATTGTGATGTAACCCTTAAAGGGATTTTAATAAAAGTTTTAATACAAAAGATTTTTTCAATAAGATTTTCTAAAGATGAAAACTTTCTATAATTTTACAACATTTAAAGGGTTTTTATCCATATATTTTGGTGGCTCAAGCATGTTAAAAACCTACTAAAAGCTGACGAACATGATGAACTATTTAGTTCCAAAACATTTTATGATGTAACCCCTTAAGGGATTTTTTAAATAAAATATACCTTTTATAAAGGATTTTACTTATTTTTTATTATATATTTTTATATTTTACATATTATTATAATTAGAGTTAGAGTAGTTGTGTGAATTGTGATATAGCTTTTTTGTAGGCGTTGCCAGTCAATGTCTTTATTTTAGCTAACGCGTTTTCTGGTTTTTAAGTCTTTGTGTCATTTTTGACGCCTATGATATGTATCTTTAAAAATATTGTTTGAAGTAGAGGAAAGCAGACCTATTCGCTCCGTGCATGACCATGGTGGGGATAAACGAAACTATGCCAGCGCCCATAGCGGCGAAATATGACAGCTTTAGCGAATAATTATTGAACAATAATTTTTTTTCAATAGATATTTTGATTACCTTATTATTGCCGTTTTGGTCTTTATTATTTATATTTATATTTTCGTACTGACTTTCTTTCCGTCCCCGATCTGGTGGTATACTCCTATCGTCATCTATTTCCATTTTGTGTTACTCACATACCATAAAATTAATAGTTCAATAGACCCAGCTAATGTTAAAATCTGGTAATAATAATTCACACTGCCTAATTACTTTCGATGTACACTTAATTAATGTTAACACCGATAACTAACCTATAACGAAAAAGTGAAGAAAAACCCTTAAAATAAATATTTTCTTCAGAAAACATCCAAATATGCGCTTTTTAATTTGAAGTTTATTTGACACTGGAACTTTAGTATTTTTTGTCTAATAAATTCTGTCAAAAATGGTAAATAAAATATTACATTAACGTCAAATATGTCATGTGTGTATCATATGTTTAACGTCAAATTGTGTTCGCCAAAAATTTCAGGAGACTACGCTAGGCGTCGCGACAGTCATGCACGAAGCGAATAATGCATACATCATCGCTATAGCGGACGTGTACATAAACGCACAAAGTGCCGTTAAAATTTCAGAAGCATTTCATGTCACAAAAGACTTTTAAGACAAGGATGTTACTTATCCCTAACTCTATTTAAAATCTATATTCACGAAGCATTAACTAACTCAAAAAAAATGCACAGGGGTGAATAGAACTTAAGAATAAGTACATAACAAATATGTCTTTTGTAAACGATTAACTGAGTATGACAAACTTGATTAAGACATAAATTATATTATTCAAAAAGTAATCGAAGAAGAAGAAACATAGGTAATTATTGTCAACATTAAAAAATACAAAGAGTTTAAAACCCCAGGGACAGTGAAAGGAAAGAAAGGAACATTGAAATGGGACATTTAGAATAAAATACTGCAGGGTCGAAATGTGAGACAAACACCAAGACCATTACTTTGTTCTCCTAAAATCTTCCATATTCAAAAACCCAAAAATCTGTTTTTTTAGGGGATTTTGTGAATTTTCCCCATTTTATAGACTTCTATGGACAAAATAGATCAAATACTATTTTTACATAGAAATGAATGAATGGGAAAGAAAAGTATTTTTAAAGTGTGTAAAAATAATTTCTAGCTGAGAGATTTTGGCTTAGAAAGCTATACTAAAATAAAATAACTTTTGTAAGTTACTAACTAATTTTACATGCTACAAAATTTAACTTACGTTAAAAGTAGGTTTTTGTGAGTTTTTGTAGGATTAATCATATTTTTTGAGCTCGATGCAACCTAAATCAATGTGTCTCCAATTCATATTCCAAAAATATGACAAATAATAGTTTTAGGCCTCAACGAAGCAAATACAATCTTCGTTTATACCAAAAACAAGGTTTTCAAGGGATATTTGGGAATTTTTACTGGATTTATCAAAGTTTTTTCACTTTTCTACATCATTAAGCTCATACAGAGATGTTATATATTTCTTGAATCATTTGAAAAACCCGGTATTTTTAAGTATATTTCTGGATTTTTCTACTTTTTTGTCGTTATACGCCATTGAATAAATATCTATGTTCTTGAAAAACATGAGATGACGTATTTTTCAGCCGTAGATATGGTTCAAGTCAAACAATTAGACGTGCACGTAATAGAGTCATAGATTTAATGACATCATAACCCACTGGCACAAACTTGATGACAAACAAATTCAACACATGTTTCCTCATATATAAGTTTTTTCGCTACTCACGGTGGAATATTTTTCCTAAGCGTCGTCCGTTTGATATTTATATCGTTTTGACATATTTAAGAGGTTATGGGATTTCAAGATTTTATACTTTTAACGATTTTTTATATTTATTACGATTATTTTTTAAATTTCTCATTATAACTTTTTTTCTTTCACATTTATGTATATATTATATTTTATAATAAAAAAGAAATCTTATTTTGTTTACTTTAAAATGGTTGTAGGATTATTTTTGAATAAAATATGCTTTTTCAAAATGTAATAAGTACCTGCAACGATTTTTGATTTTAGGATTATTTTTTAAATTTCTCATTATAACTTTTTTTTCTTGTACATGAATATACTATATATTGCTCAATAAAGAGAGCTTACCTTCTGTTCTTTAAAATGGGGTCTCATCTATATTTAAATAATGGAAACCGAGTGATTTTTTGATATTTTTTTACCTGTATTATTTAAAATTATTTCTTTTACAAAAATTATATAAACATTAGTCTTAGAAAACATCACTTTAGTTAAAATTATTTAAACGTTGACATTTAAAAAATATTCAAAATCATAGTCCATCTCTTCGTTAGCATTAGCTTCAATATATTCCTCTGACACCTCAGTTACCTTAGAGTTCTCACAATTAATACCCATGCACCCTTTGCAGGATATTGAACAACTAATTCCTGTCTTCCTACAACCGCAGTTTTTTGTACATCCTTTGGTACATTTACATGCTATTTTTTCAATCAAAGCTTGTGGTGCAGGAGCTTTGACAGTAAATATTGGAATTACCTAATCTATATTTTGAAGTTTGCCAGCCCCAGTCAAACAGATCCAAAGTATTACCTATAAAAAATAAAATTCAATCATAGCACACAATCACATAAAAAAGTTAGGTATAATAAGAAATTTAAAAAATAATCCTCAAATCAAAAATCGTTTCAAGTACTTACTACATTTTGAAAAAGCATATCTTATAAAGCGAATTTTATTCAAAAACAATCCTAGAATTTTTTATAATACACCGTTTTAAAGTAAACAAAATAAGCTTTCTTTTTTATTATATAATATATACCTAAATGTAGTAGAAAAAAGTTATAATTAGAAATTAAAATATAATCATAAGAAATATGAAAAATCGTTAAAGGTATAAAATCTTGAAAAACCATAACCTCTTAAAAAAGTCGCACAACGTTATGCAGTAGACCATTTTAAAAGTAATTCATTTCTCTTCCTATTACATGTACCATTGCATATACCTAAAGTTACGTAGAAAAAAGTTACAGAACAATATGTGCGAAATAACGAGGAAAATTGCCCAAAATTGCTGTGAGCGGCAAACTTTGAAAAATCATATTTCGAAAATTGTAAATCGCAATGACCTCTACCAAGCAGCATTTTAAAGAGAAAAGATGTAAGTTTTTTGAAGTTATACTTCTTTACCGGCGATAGAGGGTAAATTTTTATATGGGAAAACCTAGCGACCGGGCGCATGCGCATTATAACTTTGTTCTGATTGGATGTTCAAATGACATGTCAAAAATTATTCAATATGACGGCTGTGGCACAGCTGTAGTTAGATTATTTATGGTTGTTGCGTTTTAAAATTTGTGTGAAAAGAAACAACAAAAAAAAGTTAGTTAATAGTTATACTGCCTTTTTAAATAGTTTTCATATACCTATATTTTTGGACTTTTGGACTATTTTGGACAAGAAAACTCATTCTAATTTGGTAAGTAGTTTTTATTGTAATCATATTGTAATTATACATTTGGATTAGGTTGAAATACATACATTTATTTTCTCAAGAATGCGGATTTTAGAGAGAAATCCCAAATTAGGTTCGATTTTTAGTTTTAAATTATGATTTTTTGGCGTAGATTTATTTATCTAGTAGGTATGTAATGCTTTGATTTACATACTTAATTTGATTACCAACAAAAGTTCTACCAATCTTCATCTAATATATTGTTTTCTTACTGTTTTGTTATATTTTTATATTTTCTTCCACAAAAAACTACATAATTTAATTTTCAAAACAACTGTCAAACAGTAAAACGTTCAGTTACCGTATTTTTCCACATGATAAATAATGTGGGATTGGACCAGTGAGTCTACGCTTCGGTTACGAGTCAAAGCGGCACGAAATTCAAGGGTTCAATTCCCGATGCAAGTTTTATTTTTTTATTTTTTTATGCATGTTATGATTGTAAGTATACAGCGTGTCTACTTAAGTTGGAAACCTATGGCAAACTTTTCTGTTATGCATTTTACGAAAAAAAGTTATTCTTTATAAAAAGTTCTGCATGCTCTAAAACCTAAGATCCAATCATCAGATATCAAATTTTCTCAATATTATACGAGGTATGTCAAAAAATATGAACTTTGTTCAAGAGTAAAGTACCTTTATTTCTCTCAATATCGAAAAATTCTTATTATGAAAAGTTGTTTGGAAATATAAGCTAAGATCAAATATGCAATTACATGGTTCTAATTGGAAAAAAATAGTTTCCAAATTTTTCTCAAATTTGATACTAACTTCGTTTTTATTTATTACACATACGATAACTCTTTTATTATTACTTTTACGAAAAAAAGGTATTCTTTATAAAAATCTCTGTATGTCCTAAGGCCGAAGATACGTCCATCAGATATCACATTTTATTAATTTTATACGAGGTATGTCAAAAAATATGAATTTCACTCAAGAGTAAAGTACCTTTATTTTTCATAATATTGAAAACGGTTATTAAGAAAGTTGTTTAGAATTAAAAACTATGTTTCGATATGCAATAACATCCTTCTAATTGAAATATTGTGAAATATAAAGGTACTATAATCTTGAGCGAATTTCATATTTTTTGACACACTTCGTATAAAATTAATAAAAGTTAATATATCATGGTTGCGTCTTAGATTTTGGACCATGCAAAGCTTTTTATGAAGAATACCTTTTTTTCATAAAATGAATAATAAACGAGTTATCATACTTGTAATAATTAAAAACGATGTTGGGTATCCATAACTTTGAGAAATTTTTTTTTCCAATTAGAAACATGTAGTTGCATATTTGATCTTAGTTTTTAATTCCAAACAACTTTTTATCATAAGAATTTTCGATATTGAGAGAAAAAAGGTACTTTATCCTTGACCGAAATTCATATTTTTTGACATACCTCGTATAATATTGAGAAAATTTGATATCTGATGATTGAATCTTAGGTTTTGGGGCATGCAAAACTTTTTATAAAGAATAACTTTTTTTCGTAAAATTAATAATAAAAAAGTTTCCCATATGTTTCCAACTTAAGTAGACACGCTGTATTTGTTATATATTTTTTTTTTTCAGAAAATGCGTATTTAAAATTTTTGCCAACAATTATTATCGTTCAGAAATCATTTTTTCTTTGTGGCATTTTTCAATGTGTTTGTGTGCGTTTTATTCTTTTATTTTTTTAAATTTTTGGTATTGTCTTAAAAATCACATAATATGTAGTAGAAGTATAACTTCTTACGTGCGTACAAAGTACACACACATTCTTTTTTTTTGTTGTGAAGCAATATCTATACCTATATCCCCGTGGACAGAAGTTAAGGGACAAAAAACAAAATTTCTTTCTTTTGGGTTTCTTTGTGCTTTTTCTTTTGAATATATTTTTGTAAAAAAAAGTATCTTTGACTTAAAAAAGTGATATTTAGATAGGAAATTTAACCAGGAACAATTTTTATGTAGACGTGTTTGTACCAAAAGTGCATAGAACTCACCCTAATGTAACCTGTGCCCAGGGACTAATTCACCGATTTCTCAAAAACGCACCCCTGTAAATGGTAGCACTCCGCGGTTTTTTTATATATAGAGATCCATTGACCATATGAAATAATAAAACCCCGTTAACGTTGTAATTCCTTTCTACAGTACATAATCAATAGCCATAACCATCAATAGTTATAACCACCCTCTCCTTCCAAATGAACGATATATCTGGGCTTGAATCGTCGTCGACATTCATTTTCATTCATTTCATAATAATATATCTATATGTTTTCTTCCCAGATTATAATTTGAAAACAAAATTTAGACATTATATTATATACCTTCAATATTATGACAGTTAAAATTTTCAATCTCACAAAATGTAATAATGACGTAATATAAACTCGTCACTAGTTCTAGCCAATGAAATGTTTAGAATATAGTAGCAAGGGGAAAATTACGTGCAAAATTTATTGTTTGACTTTTCCTATCAACAATTTTATCTTATGAAAAACCCAGTTTTCAAATGTTCTTAGAAGTTTTTACTGGATTTTTCCATCTAGAAAAGTAACAATAGTTAACTAAATTTTTCTCTTGAAACGTATAGAATTAGATGTTATCAGTATCAAAAAGTATTATTAGGCCCGCAAAAGCCTTCAAACCCGTTTTTGGGGGTATAAAAATATTTTGCACAATTTTTAAATTTTTTTATCTGCTAAATTTATAGTCCTGTCGCCAGGGGGGGTACAACGGCCTCCTTAATTCAGATGGACTTACCCAAGTTTTTTTTATATATTTTGACCCGCAGAATACGAATTTTTTGGGTAACAGTTGATCCGGATGTCGATAAGATTGTTATAGACAAAGAACTTGAGGAATTACATAACAGCGATTTCTCGCAAAACAAAACATCTTTTTGTATTTTTTGGGTCATTTTAAGCAAAAAATATTTCTACAAGTTTTTTCGTAGAATGCATAGTTTTCGAGATAACCGCGGTTGAACTTTCAAAAAATCGAAAATTTGTAATTTTTGAAACCGAATAACTTTTGATTAAAAAATAAAGTAGCAATTCTGCTTACCGCATTTGAAAGTTTAAGTCAAATTATATCAGTTTTGATTATCTGCATTGCTAGAAATTTATTATTCTATTGTTAATCAAAGCTCTAAACACCTAGTATGTGAGTGATGTTTTCAATGATTTCTCATTTAAAATCGAACGAGTAGGTAGAGTAGCTACGAGTGCAAGCGAGGCAATTTTTACGTAGCATGCGATAAAACGCATGTATTAGGCACGGGAAACACTATGTGTTTATAGATTAGTTTATCAATAAAAAAATTAATTTTTAGCAATGCAAATAATCAAAACCGATATAATTTGACTTAAACTTTCAAATGCGGTAAGCAGAATTGCTACTTTATTTTTTAATCAAAAGTTATTCGGGTTCAAAAATTGCAATTTTTCTATTTTTTGAAAGTTCAACCGCGGTTATCTCGAAAACTATGCATTCTACGAAAAAACTTGTAGGAATATTTTTTGCTTAAAATTACCCAAAAAATACAAAAATATATTTTGTTTTGCGAGAAATCGCTGTTATGTAATTCCTCAAGTTCTTTGTCTATAACAATCTTATCGACATCCGGATCAACTGTTACCCAAAAAATTCGTATTCTACATGTCAAAATATATAAAAAAAACTTGGGTAAGTCCATCTGAATTAAGGAGGCCGTTGTACCCCCCCTGGCGACAGGACTATTATACCCATTGTTTATCTACTGTTTGTTAATAATGTGTGGTAATAAAATATTAGTAAGAACAAAGTGCTTCTTCGTACAAGGGTCCCATTACACAAATAAATATTTTTAGTTTGTAAACGAAACAGCTTTACTCTGTTATAAAAAGAAACAATGTAAAGTACTACAATAAACTAGTCGAATAAACGCTTTAAGGCTTTAAGGTCAGCTGATTTATTCCTTAGATTCAGTTTAGCAGCAATTGGAATCCATAAGGGCAGCTTAACAGCCCGCGATGCATCAAGTGTGTCTTTGTTCAGCAGTATACAGAACCTTTTATTCGTTTGTTCTCCTGGCGATAAAGTAAATAAAAGTTGGTTATTGACGAATAATATATACCCCTCTTGGGAAATTTAAGTTTTCCAATAAATTCTAAATAGTTCTTTTGTGATTTTTGTGTAGCTCGTCTTGTCGCATACCGGATGAAATATCTA
The DNA here is from genome assembly GCF_917563875.1 of Diabrotica virgifera virgifera. NCBI lineage: Eukaryota > Metazoa > Arthropoda > Insecta > Coleoptera > Chrysomelidae > Diabrotica > Diabrotica virgifera. Next base: position 218,825,309 of record NC_065448.1, on the reverse strand, counting down.
GGAAATGATAGAAGATGTGAGGTTATGGAAATTGGTTTTGTAGCCGATGCGAACGTAGCGAATAAAGTAAAGTGAGTAAATATTTCTCTATTTTATTTATCTCGCTTTTTGTTTCAGTAAATTTAACTTGTGGGTTACAGAATTTGGTTAGATCCTTTTTCTATCTGCAACTTATTTCATGATAAATAATATATTCACTATGTTTATCTCCTTGAACTTTTTTACTACTTCAAGTGCCCAGCTATATTGGTAGAGGCCGCATTCAATGAATGGTTGAACAGTAGAATTGCGAGACGCGAAATTTCCAATTAGTGTAACGCGCACCATTACCCGACCTATTTGGCTAATGGTGCGCACATGACGGATAATTGTGCACAATAATAGAACTTAAAAATAACCTTCAAACATGTAGTTCATTGAACATGAATATTAAAGGGACAAGCAAATATACAGAAAAAGATTAGACACTTAGTTATAGAATAGATATATTTTTATATCTATTTTCAACGGGGTTAAAGCTTACACTTCGGGAAGGCCACGGAAGAACATCGGAAGAACATTAACATGAGTTTCTTCCAGCCATTTTTGAACAATTTTACTCATATGCACCGGGCAATTGTCATTTTGGAAGATTGTCGTCGTTGGGGAATCTCTGGATGAGCGATGGCAACTTTGTGTTTTCAAGAATATGTTTGTAATGTAATCCAGTTAATTTTTATTCGATATGATAACAAACTCCCGGACTTTCAGCACTTATATATCCCAATACGTTTACCGAGAATCCTCCATTACTTCTTAAATGATGCGTATATTGTTCATGATACATTTCTCATCATACACTATTACTCGACCATTGCTATATGACTGAAATAATTTTTCATGGGAAAATGCAACCCTAGACCAAAAGTTCTCTTCACGGTTTAGAATTTCATTACAAAATGCGATTCTTCTACTCTTGTGATCCTCAGTCAAAAAAGGTTTCTTTGCAGCTACACAATTGATCAGTACTCAATTGATCAGATTCTCTCAAACAATCTACTAACATATCATCCTGTTGATCTGTGGAGATCTTCTCTCCTCTGGAATCGTCTAGCAGTGCTATAGAGAGAAAATTATCCCATCTTTGTTTGATTTTGCATATGCACATATGGCTTAACTCAAAATCTGCAACAACTTGTTTATTGACCAACCTACTTCGAGTTTGGCAATACCTCTTGCTTTTTCCGCATCATTAAAATGTAGTCTAATTATTTTGGAGGAGTTTGATATCGTTTCATTTTATTTTTCAACAGTCGCAAAATTTTTGACAAGCATTGACTGTTTGAAATATTTTGACTTTACCGTTTATTAAATCCGTACGACACTGCAATTTCACAGTATTACAATATAAAAATTAAGGTGTAAACTATTCAGTGATCATATAGCTGTACAAAAAAAGAAAGTCGAACCAAAGAAAAGTGTAAAGAGAGCACCAACTCAACAATGATAACATTTGATATATTGATTGAAGCAACATGAATGTATTTCTCTCTAAAACATCCCTATTCTGTAGGATAATAGGTAAAGTGTTCCGATTTCATCCTACAGCGGCTATTCCTTCTGATGTTTATCCGAAAACCGGATCTTTTACCTATCTTACTCTTTCGAAAATCCATTATTTATATTGGAATGAGAGGTCGATAACAGATAAAACCCATATTTGTAAGTATAAAATAAGAAAAAATCGCGAACGACTTGCAGACAAGATCTACAAAAGAAACGTAGAAAAAGTTTAAAAAAGGATTAACGTCGATATTCACCAGACGCTCTTAAGGATTTTCCTGAACTGTAACGTATAAAAACTTTCATGGGCATGTTGGCCAGGAGTGCTATATAGTCAAAATTATCCCATCTTTGTTTGATTTTTCATATGCACATATGGCTTTACTCAAAATCTGTAACAACTTGCCTTATTGATTGATCAACCTACTTCGAGTTTGGCAATGCCTCTTAGTTTCTGCGCATCATTCAAATGCAATCTAATTATTTTGGATGAGTTTGATATCGTTTTACTTTATTTTTCAACACTGGCGAAATTTTTGACAAGCATTGTAGTCTTGTCGCCAGTGGGGGTACAACGGCCTCCTTAATTCACATGGACTAACCCAAGTTTTTGTTATGTATTTTGACCCGTAGAACACGAATTTTTTGAGTAACAGTCCATCCGGATATCGATAAGATTGTTATAAACAAAGAACTTGAGTAATCACATAACAGCGATTTTTCGCAAAACAATAGCTATTTGTATAACAAAGGAGGAAAGTGCTACTTTCCTCCCGAGAATGAAGTTTACTTACAGTAATCATTCAAGGGAGGAAAAGGCACTTTACTTCCATGTTATACATATGGTTTTTCCACCTTCCTCAAATAACAAGTCATTTTTTCATTTTTACTTAATTTATTTATGTAACTAACCAACAAAATTTATTAGAACTAAAACTAACAAGTAGGTCCAATATAACTGTCAACTGTCAAATATAAGTCAAATTATTAATGTAAACATTGTTAAATCAGAATAACAATTTACTGTTTTTTACCATTCTGCAAAATACAGAGTGGTTTTAAATAAACGTTAAAATGTATAGATACTTACGTAATAGAAAATAGATATTGTACAGGGCGTCAATAAGTTATATTTCATGGATGAAATACCATGACGTCACTTTTACTTTTCCTCCCTAGGGAGGAAAAGTACAACTTTGCTCCCTACAATCAGATCCGGAAAAGTATACTTTCGATAGAGGTAGATGGAAAAACATTTTTTTGTATTTTTTGGGTCATTCTAAGCAAAAATATTTTTACAGGTTTTTTCGTAGGATGAATAGTTTTCGACATAAACGCGGTTGAAATTTCAAAAAATCGAACAATTTTAATTTTTGAACCCGAATAACTTTTGATTGAAAAATAAAATAGCAATTCTGCTTACCGCGTTTGAAAATTCAAGTCAAACTCTATCGGTTTTGATAACTTTCACTGCTAAAAATAATTTTTTTTATTTTACATAAAGCTATAAACACATAGTGATTGAATTATATTTTCAATGCATTTCTCATTTGAAATCCAAGGAGTAGGCGCGCAGACAGACAATTTCTACGTAGATTACTTACATTAAAACGAATGCATTGAGCACGGGAAATACTATGTGTTTATGGCTTTGTTTAACAAATAAAAACTTAATTTTTAGCAATACAGATCATCAAAACCGATTGAATTTGACTTGAACTTTCAAATGCAGTAAGCAGAATTGCTATTTTATTCTTTAATCAAAAGTTATTCGGGTTCCAAAATTAGACTTTTTCGATTTTTTGAAAGTTCAACCGCGTTTATCTCGAAAACTATCCATCCTACGAAAAAACTTGTAAGACTATTTTTTGCTGAGAATCACCCAAAAAGTACAAAAAAATGTTTTGTTTTGCGTAAAATATCTGTTATGTAATTCCTCAAGTTCTTTGTTTATAACAAATCTTATCGATATCCGGATCAACTGTTACCCAAAAAATTCGTGTTCTACGGGTCAAAAATGTGTACTTTGTAGGCACGTAAGAAGTTATACTTCTATTAATGATTTCTTAAAAATAAATATACTTTAAACAGTTTGTTTTAATTTTGTTAAACACCAAACTAATTTTGTGCCTACCGTTTTCAAAAAAATTTAAAAAAAGTATAGGATTGCTCCGGACTCGAACTCATACCTCTCGATCTCTGGCCGAATGCTATACCAAATACGCTACGAGGACTGTGTCTGTATGGGTTCGGACGTACCTAATGACACTTCATGGTAACAAACAGACAAGTATAATAAATATACAATAGAATGTATTAATAATATTCATCTTACTCCTGAGGAAAACAAATCCAAAGACATAAAAATTATAATAAATATATTTACTAAAAACACTAATATATTCTTTTCTCACCTTTTCTTGCACTGATATATTTATACATAACTAGATAGATTCAGCAACTAAACGCCATACTGTCTGTGTGAGCATGCGCGCAGTATTATGAAATTTTACTCTCAATCGCGCCTAAAGAAGTATAACTTCAAAAACTTAAGTAAGTCCATCTGAATTAAGGAGGCCGTTGTACCCCCCCTTGGCGACAGGAGTATTGAATTTTTGAAATTTTTTGATTTTAACATTTATTAAATCCGTACGACACTGCAATTTTACAGTATTACAATATAAAAATTAAGGTGTAAACTATTCAGTGATTGCAGCTGTACAAAAAAAGAAAATCGAACAACAGAAAAGTGTAAAGAGAGCACCAACTCAACAATGATAACATTTGATATACTGATTGAAGCAACATGAATGTATTTCTCTCTAAAACATCCCTATTCTGTAGGTAGATAGGTAAAGTGTTCCGATTTCATTCTACAGAGGATATTCCTTCTAACTTTTATCCGAAAACCGGATCTTACTCTTTCGGAAATCCATTATTTATATTGGAGTGATAGGTCGATAACAGATAAAACCCATATTTGTAAGTATAAAATAAGAAAAAGTCGCGAGCGACTTGCAGACAAGATCTACAAAAGAAACGTAGAAAAAGTTTAAAAAATGATTAACGTCGATATTCCCCAGACGCTCTTAAGAATTTTCCTGAACTGTAACGTATGAAAACTTTCATGGGCATGTTGGCCAGCAGTGCTATATAGTAAAAATTATCCCATCTTTGTTTGATTTTTCATATGCACATATGGCTTAACTCAAAATCTGTAGCAACTTGCCTTATTGATTGATCAACCTACTTCTAGTTTGGCAATGGCTCTTACTTTTTGCGCATGGTTCAAATGCAGTCTAATTATTTTGGATGAGTTTGATATCTTTTTATTTTATTTTTCAACACTCGCGAAATTTTTGACAAGCATTGTAGTCTTGTCGCCAGTGGGGGTACAACGGCCACCTTAATTCAGATGGACTTACCCAAGTTTTTGTTATGTATTTTCACCCGTAGAACACGAATTTTTTGGGTAACAGTCGATCCGGATGTCGATAAGATTGTTATAAACAAAGAACTTGAGGAATCACATAACAGCGATTTTTCGCAAAACAAAACCTTTTTTTGTATTTTTTGGGTCATTCTAAGCAAAAATGTTTTTACAAGTTGTTTCGTAGGATGAATAGTTTTCGACATAAACGCGGTTGAACTTTCAAAAAATCGAAAAATTGCAATTTTTGAACCCGAATAACTTTGGATTGAAAAATAAAATAGCAATTCTACTTACCGCGTTTGAAAACTCAAGTCAAATTCTATCGGTTTTGATAACTTTCATTGCTAAAAATTAATTTTTTTTATTGTTAAACAAAGCTATAAACACATAGTGACTGAATTATGTTTTCAATGCATTTCTCATTTGAAATCCAAGGAGTAGGCGCGCATACAGACAATTTCTACGTAGATTACGTACATTAAAACATATTCATTTGACACGGGAAATACTATGTGTTTATGGCTTTGTTTAACAAATAAAAACTTAATTTTCAGCAAAACAAATCATCAAAACCGATAGAATTTGATTTGGACTTTTAAATGCAGTAAGCAGAATTGCTATTTTATTTTTTAATAAAAATTATTCGGGTTCAAAAATTACACTTTTTCGATTTTTTGAAAGTTCAACCACGTTTATCTCGAAAACTATCCATCCTACGAAAAAACTTGTAAGACTATTTTTTGCTGAGAATCACCCAAAAAGTACAAAAAAAATGTTTTGCTTTGCGTAAAATCGCTTTTATATAATTCCTCAAGTTCTTTGTTTATAACAATCTTATCGACATCCGGATCAACTCTTACCCAAAAAATTCGTGTTCTACGGGTCAAAAATGTGTACTTTGTACGCACGTAAGAAGTTATACTTCTATTAATGATTTTTTAAAAATAAATATACTTTAAACAGTTTGTTTTAATTTTTTTAAACACCAAACTAATTTTGTGCTTACCGCTTTCAAAAAAATAAAAAAAAAGTATAGGATTGCTCCGGACTCAAACTCAAGGCCTCTCGATCTCTGGCCGAATGCTATACCAAATACGCTACGGGGACAGACAAGTATAATAAATATACAATAAAATATTTTAATAATATTCATCTTACTCCTGAGGAAGACAAATCCAAAGACACAAAAATTATAATAAATATATTTACTAAAAACACTAATATATTCTTTTCACACCTTTTCTTGCACTGATATCTTTATACATAACTTGAAAGATTCAGCAACTAAACGCCATACTGTCTGTGTGAGCATGCGCGCAGTATTATGAAATTTTACTCTCAATCGCTCCTAAAGAAGTATAACTTCAAAAACTTGGGTAAGTCCATCTGAATTAAGGAGGCCGTTGTACCCCCCTGGCGACAGGACTATTGACTTTTTGAAATTTTTTGATTTTGATATTTATTAAATCCGTACGACACTGCAATTTTACAGTATTACAATATAAAAATTAAGGTGTAAACTGTTCAGTGATCGTAGCTGTACAAAAAAAGAAAATCGAACAACAGAAAAGTGTAAAGAGGGCACCAACTCAACAATGATAATATTTGATATATTGATTGAAGCAACATAAATGTATTTCTCTCTAAAACATCCCTATTCTGTAGGTAGATAGGTAAAGTGTTCCGATTTCGTCCTACAGAGGATATTCCTTCTGACGTTTATCCGAAAACCGGATCTTTTACCTATCTTACTCTTTCGGAAATCCATTATTTATATTGGAATGAGAGGTCGATAACAGATAAAACCCATATTTGTAAGTATAAAATAAGAAAAAGTCGCGAGCGACTTGCAGACAAGATCTACAAAAGAAACGTAAAAAAAGTTCAAAAAAGGATTAACGTCGATATTCCCCAGACGCTCTTAAGGATTTTCCTGAACTGTAACGTATGAAAACTTCATGGGATTTGTCTAGCTTTCAAATTCAAGTTTGTACTGTATATTTGAAGTTGTGTATGTGTGCTTGTTGGATAAAATTTTATGCACTTTATGCTGCGTTATCACTTTAAGTACATTATAGAAAGCAACAAAAATATATAGAATATTTACTCTTAAAACTACTGTTTTTAATACTGCACAGCACAGGTTTTCTCATTAAGGTCGATTTGTATTCTGAATGAGACACGATACTTTACTTGAAGCAATACAGTTCAATTTAATACATACAGGATGCGGCATGTGTACGAGAAAATCTTATCACTTATATATTATTTGTCGTACACATTTCAAGATGCAATAATTCCAGTAAGAGAAAGATTATAGCAGTTCTGATGATATTCTTACTACAAAAATGGAGATTCCTACTAAAGTTTAAGATATTTATTTAAATTTTCTAAGCAAAGTATTTCAAATACTTTGCCAGAAGTTTGTGACGCTCTCATTGACTGTTTAAGAGATAGAATTAATTGAAGTATATTTTTTAGACTTTTTATTAGCTTATCATTATTTTTATGGAATAGTGGATTAAGTGTAAGTTGGCTCATTATGATTGCGCTGGTCCAAAGTTTCATACTTGGATCTGTGATGTCTGCAAGTGAATTAAGCTACTTCTTTCATTTTTCACAATTTTCTTATTTAAATTTATTTGATCTCAGATGTTTTTGTCTATTTTTGTTACTGATATGTTGGTTTATGCCTATATTCCATATATGGGTACCTATTCCATATATGGGTACCTATTCTATATATGGGTACCTATTCCATATTTGGTTACTCATTTGGGATTTTGTTTTTTTTTTTGTTCGATTTTTTTTTTTTGTTAATTAAGATATTTAATAGAAGGCTTTTAATTACTACATAAAAATGTATGACTGATGTGTCCTAACAATAAATTGTTTTCATTTCTATAAAGGTATTATTTTATATCCCCAAAACAAAATAGTATTCCATAATTGGCGACTTTATTCTATTATTATGAAAGTCAGAAAGTGACTAAATCAAATTTAAAGCCCACCCTTCATGATCCTGAAGAAATTTGTGTCATTAATTTATTACTAAGCTGTTATTTGTATTTATTAATATTGAGCGGTAAGATCGTATTAACGCGGCTCTAAATGTGAGTGCTAGTGAGATGTGCCATTGGACTGCCTGAATGGCATCTCTTTCGCACTCATTATGGACGGCCGCCTAATACGTGCATGGCGCTCATTATTTTTACTTAAAAATAACAGCTTAGTAATCAAACAATGAAAAAATTTTCTTCAGGATCCTTTAGGGAGGCTTTAAACTTTGATTTAGTCACTTTTTGACTTTCACAATAATAACTTTTAACCGAGTTATCGCCTTGAACATCGCCATTTTTCGTTTTTTTTTTTTTCAATTTTATAATGCTTTTACCTCGAAAACGATCAACTTTAGAGAAAAATTACAAATTACGCACTCATTATGGACGGCCACCTAATACGTGCATGGCGCTCATTATTTTTAATTAAAAATTACAGCTTAGTAATCAAATAATGACAAAAATTTCTTGAGGATCCTTTAGGGAGGCTTTACACTTTGATTTAGTTACTTTTTGACTTTCAGAATAATAACTTTTAACCGAGTTATCGCCTTGGAAATCGCCATTTTTCGTTTTTTTTTTTCAATTTTATAATGCTTTTACCTCGAAAACGGTCAACTTTAGAGAAAAATTACAAGATACCTTTTTTATCCAGAATAGTCCAAAAAACCTAAAAAAAATTGCCTGAATGGCATATCCTTCGCACTCATTATGGACGGCCGCCTAATACGTGCATGGCGCTCATTAATTTTACTTAAAAATAACAGCTTAGTAATCAAACAATGAAAAAAATTTCTTCAGGATCCTTTAGGGAGGCTTTAAACTTTGATTTAGTCACTTTTTGACTTTCAGAATAATAACTTTTAACCGAGTTATCGCCTTGAAAATCGCCATTTTTCGTTTTTTTTTTCAATTTTATAATGCTTTTACCTCGAAAACGATTAACTTTAGAGAAAAATTACAAATTACGCACTCATTATGGACGGCCGCCTAATACGTGCATGGCGCTCATTATTTTTAATTAAAAATTACAGCTTAGTAATCAAATAATGACAAAAATTTCTTCAGGATCCTTTAGGGAGGCTTTACACTTTGATTTAGTCACTTTTTGACTTTCAGAATAATAACTTTTAACCGAGTTATGGCCTTGGAAATCGCCATTTTTCGTTTTTTTTTTTAATTTTATAATGCTTTTACCTCGAAAACAATCAACTTTAGAGAAAAATTAAAAGATACCTTTTTTGTCCAGAATAGTCCAAAAAACCTAAAAAAAATGTCCGCGCCAAAGATATTGATTTTTGCAATTTAATTAAATTTTTTTTTTTATTCTGGAATGTCTCACGAATGTGATTATGCAAAAAAATCTCATGGGAGTATTTTCTCCCAAGAACCCGCCGTTTTCGCCTTGTCTACATTGCTTTACGATCACATTCGACTCTCATCAGAGAATATATAACTCTGTTCCATTGGCCAAGGTTTCAATTGACGTGTTCACGGGCAAAATAATGTCGAGCTTGTTTCTGACGTGCGTTCACTTTGCGCCCTGTGTTAGCTTGTCTGGGAGCCAAAGTGGCAGCCTTAAGTCTTCTCCTAACTATACACTGAGTGACGGTGACACCTCCAACATTCTTCAAAGATTGTTGAAGCTCAACTTCTGTCACATGCCGATCCTGCAAGGAACCCAGGACAATAAATCGATCATCCCTCCCTGGTCCCGACGACCCGAACCTGGTCGTCGACTGTGGCTACTAGAGATGTTGAACAAGTATCTATTCGTTACAAAGTACTCGTTACTTACGAATACCGAAAGTAACGATTACTATACAGAGAGGCAAATCGTTACTTTGAATACTCTGATTACTTCGTACCAATCGTATCAAAGCGAGTAACGACTATTGTATCTACAACCAGTACACTTGATTACTTTCTACCAATCGTATCCCAACGAGTAACGGACGGGACCGGTATTTTACGAGTGTTATCGAATATCGTTTTCGGTATGAAGCGTTTTAAGGGTGTGACGGTGAGGAGAAGATAGAAGATGAAACAGAGGGAGGTAAAATTGAGGTAAAATATGTAATGTATGTCTCTAACAAATATCGAGTGCGAGAACCGTATATTTTTATCTACATCTATATCTATACCTATGCAAAATACTTACCTACTGAGAAATACGATTCTCGATATGATTACCGGTACTCAAATACAAAAGTAACAAAAGTAATCAAAGTAACGAATACTGTAAATGACTACTTTACAAAAAAATAACGATTTGTAACAAATACTCGAAGGTAACTATAATCAACATCACTAGTATAGTATTTTTACTACAAAAACGTTATTACGTAGGTCAAAATTTTTGACGTAAGAGAACTGTCAAAACATTAGAATGTGACTTTTCATTATTGCCGTGTTTATAATAAACATAGCAATAATGAAAAGTCACATTCTAATGTTTTGACAGTTCTCTTACGTCAAAAATTTTGACCTACGTAATAACGTTTTTGTAGTAAAAATACTATAGCTACTGGTCTCCTGGTAGCGACGATAAGCCATTGAGATAGCAAATTGCGTCATAAGGAGGCGACGGGCGAACTTCACTGGTATAGTATCTATTTGTAAAATATTGACTTACTGCACTAAGTGTACACATTACGTCAACATTTGAAAAGCGACTGAGACGACCACCAGAAAATTCATAGAGGTCTAAATTGCGTAAAACATACCCTCTGCAACGTTTGCTGCATTCCTTATGCCATGCAGAAATAAGCAAATATTACAGCACGTTACCAATTTGCATAATACAATCATTTTTTGGAAGCTCTATAATAGACAATATAATTTTGCATTAGTTGTTTTAATTCAAAGAACACAACAAAAAAATACTATGTATAGACTACAATTCATCCAGTGAGTCGCCTTTTTTTGCTCTCATATAAATATATTTTATACCATTGCTAGTGCCAGTAAAAATACTCTTTTTAAACTCGTTGAAATGAGAAAGCTTATACCCTAAACTTAAATTTAACTTGCCTTCGGGAATTTATATCGTTTCCATTATAACGAACATTTTTACATCTTCATCAAAACTACTGAATCTCAAGGAGATTCATTGTCATATAAAACAAAAGGCCAGAATAAAATCCTATCGTATATCCCATCGTCTACCTGCTTCTGTCGAAAGGCAAGCACGTGAACTCATATTTATGCCACCGCCAATTCTTTGTATATTAGAAAAAAATGGAGCGCAAGAATCCTGTCAACGTGAAATATGGTACTCATATTACGGTCTGAGTGTCAGCTCGGAGTATTATATTTTCACATGAAAGAAAATATTAAGGTAAGAGAATGAGGTAGGAATTTTTTTTGTATTATAATAAATGTAAAGAAAAAGCGGTTTTGAGTTTGATGAAAAATTGAAGTATATCTGAATCACTAATATTATTACTGCATTCACTATAAGGGCTGTTTCACATTATAAGAATTTTGAACGTGCGAGGGTTTTCTCGTGCGGTAGTTTTGACGCACCTATCCTTTTCACACAAGAAGAATTGAGTCGTACGAAGATATTTTGCTGTGTTGTTTGGTATATTATTTTTATTTACACTTTGTGGCTGAGGTAACTACATGATACGATGTCTGATATGTGTCATTACGATGTATCATTACAAATGGGTATTTTTTGTCCATACTTTTGTCCTAATGGTCTGTAATGCGTATTTTTCTATTTTCATACTATAATCAAATACATCCAACTCCCACAGAAATCTGGAAGCACGTTGCCACTAACGCCACTGTCGGCTTGCGGTGAAATTATGTTGTGACAACGTAAAATTTGACTTAAACATCCAAATTTAATTTTATAAATTTTTGAATAACAAGCTAATTTTTCTAAATTAAATTAAAATAAAAATAGTTCAAACATTTATACAAAAACAATAATAAAACAATTTTATAAATGTATGGTTAGATTGCTCTGGTTATCACCGTAGACCGCCTAGATGGCGCTATTTTTTTGCTTCCTCAAATGTAATGGGAAATGTCAAGAGTTGTATGTATTACAGTCCATAGTATTTGCTATAATATGCTTCTTTTCATGAGCATTTTTAAGTGCGTCACAAATGATAGAAAAAAAGGTAAGTCCGTGATAATATACATTTTAGTGACATGACATTTTAGTTAAATCTGACAGTTGACAAATTTTATTTGCAATTTGACATAAAAACAAATCAATTGTGTTTATTGCATTTATAAAATGGTATTTCCTTTGATTTGTATAGTCTTTTAAATTGTTCAGATTATATTCGTAGATATATTATATAATTCGCAAATTATTTTGTGTTCGATTATAGCGCCATCTATTGACAACTAGAATAAATGTTATAAATGTCACCGACGAAATGTAATCACCGACGTGCGTTTTTTTCTGTCACATACAATTTAATGCGTTAGAAAGAAATCGAAAAACTGTGACGCACTGAAAGATCCTCATGAGAAAAAGCATATATCAATTATGATGTCACTACCTGTATCATAATTAACTTCATTAGGATACAGATTTTCATTAAGAAACAGACTTTTAACCAATAGAATCGCGATATGGCATTCGCGATAAAGGTGGTACACGCGCAGTGACCAATGGCGAGTCAAATACATACGCTTTGACAGTTCTCAATATGTAAACAAACCGTCAAACTGACAAACTACTGAATTTATTTGTGTTACAAAATTAATAAATTTGAATATATTTTTTGTTGTGAATGCTCATAGAGAAAGTAGTGTATACAACTTGCATTTAATTATCATTATGAAGCTTGTACTCTATACGAAACTCGCTTCATAATCTCTCTCTCTCTCTCTCTCTCTCTCTCTCTCTCTCTCTCTCTCTCTCTCTCTCTCTCTCTCTCCTGTCGTTTCCCCATTACTGAGGATCGTGATTTCTTCCAATATTTCTAACAATGTTTCTCCATTGGTCTCTATCTTCAGCTGCTCTAAGAGCTTCGCAGAATGAGTTTCCAGCTGAATGCTTTATTTGGTCAGACCATCTAGTTGGTGATCGTCCTCTTGATCTTCTCCCCGGAACGTTTCCAGAAACAATTAATCTCTCCAAACTGTCGTCACCTCTGCGAACCACGTGACCAAAGAATTGCAGAATTCGTTGCAGACATATTGTGGACAGCCTTTTTTTAATATTGAGTTGGTTTAGAATGGAAACGTTTGTCCTATGAGCTGTCCAAGGTATGCGCAGCATTCTTCTCCAGCACCACATCTCAAAGGCATCAATTTTTTGGCGCTCGCATGCGCGAAGAGTCCAAGTCTCTGCTCCGTATAGAAATATTGAGAATACAAGGGCAGTCACCAGTCTCATCTTGATATTTTGAGAGAGAGATCTGTCTTTCCAAACTTTAGTTAGGCGACTCATCGCATTTTTTGCCATACCAATACGTCTCCGAACTTCTGCTTCACAGTTACCATCGTTAGTTATACTAGACCCGAGATAGACAAAGGTGTTTACTAACTGGTATTCCTCTAATATGTTAGTCAGTTGAATAGTGTCAAATCTGTCGACCACCATTATTTTTGTCTTAGCTTTATTGATTTTCAGACCAACTTTATGGCTTTCGTATTCAACTCTTCGCAGAAGATCAAACATTTCTTGCTCATTTGCTGCTATAAGTGTAGTGTCATCAGCAAATCTTAAATTGGAGATTTTTCTACCAGCTACTGTTACTCCACCGGCCCATCCTTCTAAAACCATCCTCATGACATGTTCACCATAAATGTTAAATAAGTCAGATGATAACACGCATCCTTGTCTAACACCTCTCTCGATCTTGAATTGGTTTGAGAACTTCTGATCTAGTCGTACTGTCGCTATATTAGACTGGTACAGATTTTTAATAAGTGTCACCAGGTACATTGGTGCGCCCATTTCTATTAAAATTGACCACAGATTTATCCAGCTTACACAATCAAATGCCTTTTGGTAGTCAACGAAGCATATAATCATAGGTACTTGAAATTCTCTAGACTTTTCAATGAGTTGTCTCAGGTTCAGGATTTGTTCCCTTGTACCTTTACCCTTTACAAACCCCGCTTGTTCCTGAGGTATTTGGTAATGTAGATAGGTTTTTAATCTGTTTCTGATGATATGCAACAAGATTTTACTAGCATGTGTTATTAGTATCAGTGTGCGGTAGTTTTCACATCTGGTAGTAGTTCCTTTTTTGTGTAGTGGGATATAAATTGAGGTACACCAATCAGATGGCCATTTACCTGAATTCCAAACAGCGACACAGATAGAATGGATGATATGTAATCCTTTGTCACCTAGTAACTGTAGTATTTCACATGGTATTGAATCAATGCCTGGGGATTTATTTCTCTTTAGTTCTTTAATTGCATCTTTGTCTTCAGCGAGTAAGACAGTAGGTTCTCTAGGGTAGTCAGAAGGCCACTGATTTTCTGCTGATACCTCGTTATTTTTATATAGCTCGCCACAGTAGTTTCGCCTTCATAAATAACGCTTCATAATGACCATCATTAAATGCTCGTTGCATAATATACTATTAATTCATTTACAATTTCTATTTTGTCAGTTATTATTTCTTATGTTTTTAATTAAAAGTCTTAATTTGTTTTTATAATCCTTGTTCTACTATGTTATTTGTGGAATCTTGGATTAGCTCATCTAATTAGCTCATTCAATCTATGTAATAAACTATTCTAAATGGGAAATAATCCACAATCTACCTAAAAAATGATTTTATTAACGGTTCGACATCCGATATGGGCGGCCAAAGCCGCTTGCCGTAAAGGCAATTCTATGGGGAATTGACTTGGGGACTCGACTGGCCAAAAGATATTGCTTGGAGTCCAACCGTATTGAGTTATAGCCAAACCATCCTTTTTTAACGTATTGAGTTATAGCCAAACCATATATAGCTTATAATCCAGCTATTATATAAATACACACACTCAAAAATGTTTTGCATATTATCTGTAACGTCACTGAACGTTTCTCATTTGAAATTTTTTGCGCTGATTTTTTTTGTCTACTAAAATAATGGATTTTATTGCTTGTTTTTTGTTTCTTAATCGTCGCAAAGATTCTCAGTATTCATATTGCGTTCATCAGTTTTCGAAAACCGATATTTGTAAAAATTGGTTTGCGTTTTATTCACTTTGTAGTGAACAATATGAATAGACAAGTGATATCTGAGTTCAACAGAGCTAGAATCGTTACTTTGATTGAGGAAGGCCACACACAAGTCGACGTTGCTGTAAACACGTTATATTCGGCGAATTTATTTACAAGAAGACCATTGTTTGTACCAAAGCTTACGTTAGAGCAGAAAAGGACTCGACTGGAATGGACCAATGAACATTTACAATGGCATGACAATAGATAGGGAAACGTGTTATTTTCTGATGAAACCAAAATTAGCCTTTCGTCGGATAATCGCCGAATTAGGATTTGGAGGAAACCAAATCGACAGGATAGACTTAACCAAGCTCTCCAAAGAGTCCCATATCAAGGTGGCTCCATAATGTTTTGGGGCGGCATCATGCTAAATAATAAAACTCCTTTAATTCCTATTGTTGGTAACATGAATGGACAAATTTATATTGATACCATTCTTAGGCCTGTTGTACGCTTGTGGCGAGGAGCTGTTGGTCCAGAATTTATTTTTATGGACGACAATGCGCCTCCCCATCGTACGAGACATGTAGCAGATCTTTTAGAGACAGAAGATATCGTCGGATTACAATGGCCACCTTGCTCACCTGACCTCAATCCCATTGATCGCGGCTGGGATATGCTCAAAAGGAAAATTCAGTCTCGGCAGCCACCCCCAAGGACACTACAAGACCTTAGAATAGCAGCGATTGAAGAATGGGGCACCATGGACCAGAACTACATTAATACACTTAAAAGAAGCATGGGACATCGTATTCAGTCTTGCATTGATGCAAGAGGTGGAACTACGGCATATTAAGTATTAGTTCCTATATCTGTACAAATTTAAAAAAATATATTTATAATACATATTATAAATAATAATAATATATTGTTAATCCTTTAAAATTTGTTTATTGTTTTTTTCAAAAGATACAATTTTATATAATATATTTGGTTATATATAATATAACCAGATTTGGTGGATAATTTTGAAAATATTACATTATGCAAAACATTTTTGAGTGTGTGTATATATTCCGGTTTTCTTCTACCGTGGGGTGTTCAGAAATGTGTTTTTACTTCTTAATCATTTCTTTCCAAAGTTTTCTGTTGGATGTCCTTCCCTTTGCTACTTCCCATGTGAGGTTTCTTCTTTGTAGTGATTCTTCCACAGCATCGTTCCTTTGTTGACACACTCTTCCTCTTCTTCTTGTACCAATTCCCTTTGCTTCCAAAACTACCTTGACACCGCCAATTTTTTGTATATTAGAAAAAAACTATATATATAGGGCAATAATCCTGTCAACGTGATATATGGTACTCATATTACGGCCTGAGTGTCAGGTCTGGGTATTAAATTTTCAAATGAAAGAAAATATTAAGGTAAGAGAATGAGGTAGGAATATTTTTTGGTATTATAATAAATGAAAACGAAAAGCAGTTTTGAGGTTGATGCGAAATTGAGGTATGTATGTATAGCTAATACTATTATTACAATAACTGTAAAATCCTATACAAGATACATTTTCACTGAATTACTTCTTGATGTTAAGCAAATTGTTTGTTTTATCCTAATACTATAATGGGTCCTTGTCGAAGAGCATACACACGCGCTGCCACTAAATTCAACTACCACCAACGAAGGCTAATAACCGTACTGGTGATGGATTGCGGTAATAATATAAAGCCACTTATCGTAACAGAAAGACAATTCTACGGGAAATTGATCTGGGGACTGGACTGGACAAAAGATATTTCCTAGAGGCCAACCGGTCTTTTAACGTGTTAAGTTAAAAGTCAAACCAGCCATCGATTAAGTACTGATTAATTGCTGATCCGTTACTTTTCGACCGCGTATTGAGCGGCCTGTCCCATCTCCTTCCTGGCACCAACTATCTCTCCTATTTTTATGTGTTTATATGTTCTAATAAAGCCTCGTGTTTATCATATCAATTAACTTATTTACTTTTGTTTACTATATACCAGTGTGTTTGGCTTTCTCGAACCTCCTCCGGGAATTGAATATTATTTTGTCATAAACGAAGCATAACAACGCAGATAAAAGCTTTCTTTTTCAATTTTGTAGTATCTATTGAACTCAAGTGAACCTTCTTGAAATTTTTATAGCTGAATATTGGTGATATTGTTCCAATTCTCACGCAAAATAAAAAATACTTGTGCATTTTTAGATAAGCTATTAATGATATTAAAAACATATAATTTTGAAGCTTTTTTGCAACAATTAATTAACAAATCTTGGTTTTCTTAATGTTCATAACGTTCATTTGTAGTCCATGAATACCTTCACTTTGCACTAAATATATTAAGTGCCCTTGCAAGGTTTAATTCAAAAAACGTTATTTAGACGAAGCAACGAAGCACTAAAAAGCCCAAAACCTAGGAATTTTGTGCAGTAAGATGAATCGTCATGCAACTTTTTGTATTCAATTCGAGAGAGTGTCAGGCAATTTTGTGAACTAAATTGATCTCCGGCAAAAAAATTTGTGCATGAGAAAATGCATTTTCAAAGTGCCTCTCGAAGAGATGGAACATGAAAATTTAGAACTCAGGAAATATTAACGGAAATGAGTTCAATTTTTATATTTGGTGGTTTTGGAGGCCAGTGAACAAAGATTTCATGACGGCGATGGTCTCCGAGGTATCTGGTGCCCAGGGTGGGGCTCGTCGCCTTGGACGATCGAATAATTCGCGGAACGATCGAATAATTCGCGAAATTAAGATTGGATTGAAATACTGAAAGATGCGCGTTTAATATTTTACAAAAATCTATCTAATGACACTAAAGACGACCCCCACTCCATCCACTGGAGGTGGGGTGGGGGTAATTTTAAAAGCTTAGACGGAAAGGCCATTTTGTTATTACAGATTTGGATTACTTACGTAAAAATAAGCAACTTTTATTCGAGAATTTTTTTTGAATTGTGGATAGATGGCGCTATAATCGAAAAAAACGATTTATCGTGATACCATAGGTAAATTATAGAAACGGTCTAATATCTCGAGAAATACACTTATTTACAGAAAAGACCAAAAAATACGTATTTAATATTTTTTCAAGAACCTATCGAATATCATTAAATACGACTTTGCACTTCAATTTGTGTAGGTGGAGTGGGGGTTAACTTTAAAATTTTAAATGGGTATCCCCCATGTTTTATTGCAGATTTGGATTCCTCATGAAAAAATAAGTAATATTTATTCAAAACATCTATTAGAATTGTTAATAGATGGCGCTAGTAAATAGTGTTTTTCCGATTATAGCGCCATCTATCCATAATTTGAAAAAATGTCTTGAATAAAAGTTACTTATTTTTACGTAAGGAATCCAAATCTGCAATAAAAAATGGGGCTCCTATTTAAGATTTTAAAGGTACACTCCACCCAGGGGGTGGAGTGGAGGGTCGTGTTTTATGTTATTCAATAGGTTCTTAAAAAATATAAAAGACGTATTTTTTGGTTTTTTATTTGGAAGTGTATTTCTTGAGATATTAGACCGTTTCTGTAATGTACCTATGGTATCATGAAAAAATCGATTTTTCCGATTATAGCGCCATCTATCCACAATTCTAAAAAAGTCTCGAATAGGAGTTGCTTACTTTTACGTAATCAATCCAAATCTGCAATAAAAAATGGGATTTCTATAAGATTTTAAAGTTACCCCCACCCCACCACCAGGGGGTGGAGTGGCGTGGCCGTGTTTAGTGTCATTTGATAAATTTTTGAAAAATATTAAACACGTATTTTTCAATTTTTTGATCCAATCTTCATTTCGCGAATTATTCGATCGTTCCGCGAATTATTCGGTCGTCCCAGGCGACGAGTTCCCGTCTGGGCACCAGGTACCGCGGAGACCATCGCCGTCATAAAATTCGTGTTCAGTGAGCTCCAAAACCCCCAAGTAATAAAATTTAACTTATTTCCGTCCATATTTTCTGAGTACTAAATATTTTATTTTCCATCTCTTCGAGATGCACTTTAAAGATGCTTTTCTCATGCACAAAATTTTTTGACGGATATCAGTTTAGTTCACAAAATTGCCTGAGACTCTCACTAATCGAATGCAAAAAGTTGCATGACTATTCATCTTATTGCACAAAATTCCTAGGTTTAATGCTTCGTTGCCTCGTCTAATTTACAACTTACAACAAATTTCCCAAGAATTTCTTTCATCTTATGATTGAATATCAAATTCGATTGTGAGGCTACCTTGATAATAAAATCCCATTAGACGATATGATTCACCGCTTTATAGAAGCTACATGGCAATAACGAAGTTCCATCTACCTTCTAACGACCCTTTCAACTCATTATTACAACCTGAAGATTGTATTTTCCGACCTCTGAAGCCGCTGTGAACTTTTTATTGAATCGATTAATCGCTATTCGATTTACATAATACTGCAATTAAGGAAATTTGGCCAGTAAAATATCCGAGCTATTTTTGATTTGAAAGTGATGATGCTTTGATCCTTAATTTTGAAAGATGTAGGTAAATTTAAATCGAGTAGCGAATTTATTTAGAGAATTATCTGGACTATCACGAACAAACAGATTTAACCGATTAATTAACAACAACAATAAATTTATTAATAACCCAATCGGTGTTCATGAATGCTTATCAACACTAACTAATCAGGTTATTTCTATTCCGCAGGAAATACCATCATTCCTAACTCAGGGAATTACGTATTTAATACCGAAGGATCAAAATAACACCCAAAATCCTGTCAAATACCGCCCAATTACTTGTCTTCCAACTTTGTATAAATTGGTCACATCTTGTGTAGCTCTACGTATCTTCCAACACTGTGCTCTCAACAACATTATAGAGCCTCAACAGAAAGGATGCGCTAAGGGTTCAATGGGTTGCAAAGAACAACTTATCATCAACTCAATAATGTCTAACCAGGCATATTCCAAAAAGAGGAATAACATTCATTGATTACAAGAACGCCTTTGATGCAGTACCGCCTCAATGGCTTATAGATATATTGAGAATATATAAAATCGATGATAATATAGTGACCTTTTTACAGCATATAATGACAGAGTGGAAGACTAAAATTCACCTTCAAATACTTGATGAAAGTAACATTGAAACTGAAAATATCGCAATCAGCCGGGGCCTGTTCCAAGGAGATAAGGAGATTCGTTGAGTCCACGGCGGTTCTGTCTAGCTATGAACCTATCACTATCTCAGCTATTAAACGTCACTGACGCAGGTTTTTGATATCAAAAATAACAACAATGTGATGGCGAAGCTTAATCATCTGTTGTATATGGATGATTTAAAACTAATGGCTTCCACTCGAAAGCAACTAGAAGAGATGCAAAAGCTGTAGAATCCTTTTCTAATGATATTAGTAAGCACTTCCGACTAGTCACGTGCCGTGTTTTAAATATAGTTAGAGAAAAAGTACAGCCCGGAGGATTCGATATGCAAAACGGCCAGAATATCGAAGCCACGGATGAAAATGATGTGTATAAATATCTCGGAAGTAAAGCAAGCGCGGAAAATTGACCATAAGCAAATGAAAACTGAGATAACTACACAGTTTATACGAAGGGTAATAGAGCTGCTTCGTCCACAACTTAACAGCTAAATAAATCCATAGCCAGGAAGCTCCAATAATATTATAATCTGAAGTCCAATAGGTTATAAACAACTCAAAATACCCCTGGGCCAGATGAAGTTCATATCGAGCTGATTAAACTTATAGATGAAGACAATTTAAGCGTCTTTTTTACCAACATATACAAATTTGGTTAGACACCTACGGAATGGCTACTATTGACCTTTAATTCGCTACCAAAAACCCTGTAAAATATATTCTGTAAAAATTCTGTAAAATATATCTATAGATTAGTCAGATTAATGTCACAATTATTAAAAGCAATTTTAAAGGTCATATAAACATAATAGTCCTGTCGCCAGGTGGGGTACAACGGCCTCCTTAATTCAGATGGACTTACCCAAGTTTTTTTTATATATTTTGACCCGTAGAATACGAATTTTTTGGGTAACAGTTGATCCGGATGATAAGATTGTTATAGACAAAGAACTTGAGGAATTGCATAACAGCGATTTCTCGCAAAACAAAACATATTTTTGTATTTTTTGGGTCATTTTAAGCAAAAAATATTCCTACAAGTTTTTTCGTAGAATGCATAGTTTTCGAGATAACCGCGGTTGAACTTTCAAAAAATCGAAAAATTGCAATTTTTGAACCCGAATAACTTTTGATTAAAAAATAAAGTAGCAAGTCAGCTTACCACATTTGAAAGTTTAAGTCAAATTTTATCGGTTTTGATTATTTTCATTTCTAAAAATTAATTTTTTTATTGTTAAACAAAGCTAAAAACACATAGTGTTTACCGTGCCTAATACATGCGTTTTAACGTATGCTACGTAGAAATTGCCTCGCTTGCACTTGTAGCTACTCTACCTACTCGTTCGATTTTAAATGAGAAATCATTGAAAACATCACTCACTCACTAGGTGTTTATAGCTTTGTTTAACAATAAAATATTAAATTTTTAGCAATGCAAATAATCAAAACCGATATAATTTGACTTAAACTTTCAAATGCGGTAAGCAGAATTGCTACTTTATTTTTTAATCAAAAGTTATTCGGTTTCAAAAATTGCAATTTTTCCATTTTTTGAAAGTTCAACCGCGGTTATCTCGAAAACTATGCATCCTACGAAAAAACTTGTCAGAGCATTTTTTGCCTAGAATGACCCAAAAAATACAATAAGATGTTTTGTTTTGCGAGAAATCACTGTTATGTAATTCCTCAAGTTCTTTTTTTCTATAACAACCTTATCGACATCCGGATCAACTCTTACCCAAAAACTTCGTATTCTACGGGTCAAAATATATCAAAAAAACTTGGGTAAGTCCGTCTGAATTAAGGAGGCCGTTGTACCCCCCCTGGCGACAGGACTATAAACAGGTTGTAGTAGCATTAGATAGAAATAGCACGGATTCGCAACAGATAAGTACAAGAGTGAGACCAGACTATGTACTTTTATCATTACTATTTAATTATATTTATAATCCGAAGAGTTATTTACACAACACTTGAAAACTGCATACAAGGGATCAAGATAAATGGTGAAAATGTAACAACAGCAGTTATGCCGACGATACAGTTATTATCGCTGAAAGTGAGAAAGACCTGCAGACGCTATTGGACACAATTTGTGATACCTAGGTAACAGTTTGGTTTAACACTAAACATAAAGTAAATAAAAACCATGGTTTTCAGTCAGAGGGGTAAAGTTATAACAAGTATCCAGATAAAAATGGATATATTAAACAAGTAGACAAAATGAAATATTTAATAGTATGGATTAAAGAAGATCTAAATCCGAAATTCGATCAAGAATAGAGCAATCAAGAACAGCCTTTTTAATTATTAAGAAATTTCTGAGTAGGTAAACAAAGACTCAATCTGCAAATCCAATATCGGATGGTAAAATGTTATATCCACTCTATTTTTCTTTAGAGTGATGAAGCCTGGGCTGTTAATGTTGACTGGAGATGTGGCTTTTAAGGAATATTTTGAAAATACCATGTACCGATCATATTACGAACAAAATGGTGTTAGGCCAGGAACCGAAGCTTTTCACCTCGCAATTTTTACAGAATGGAACGATTTGCTTGAAAATTTAAGAATAAATAGTGGATTGTATATATATATTCGGTTTTATAACGTCTTATGACGTTGTCCGACTCCCAAGCGCCACTGTATTCTGTCCTGAGTTAGGTCTTCATTTAGATTTCGAGCGCTAATCGCTTTCCTAACTTCCAGATTCCAGCTCTGTGGTGGTCGTCCTCGTTTTTTCTTCTCTGGGGATTGCCACATCATAGTTTTTTTAGGAAATCTTTCGTCCCCCATTCGGCTCACATGCCCATACCATATGAGCTGTTTTCTTTCAATATCCTCAACTATAGTGCCCTCTACACCCATTTGTTGTTTTATTACTTCATTCCTTATTCTTTCGGCTCTTGATATTCTCATCGATCTTCTGATGGCATCCATTTCCGTGGCTTCGACCTTTTTCTTATATTTCTCGGTTATTCTCCATGTCTCGGCTCCATAAAGTAGGCTAGTTTTAACCATTGTCTCATATATATTCCATTTTCTTTTCTTTGATATTTCTTTACTCCATAGAACTCCGTTTAGACATGCTATAGCTCTTCGGGCTTGTATGATTCGATGTTCAGTTTCTCGTTCGTCTTTTCCACTAAGGTCGAAGATGACGCCCAGGTATTTATATTCGTCACATGGATTTATTTGGATTGTCCAAGGATCAAAATCTATATGATTCCAAAAGGCGCTTTTACCATGGGGGTGGTTGTCACCCCATCTCGTGGTTGGAAATTTTTTATTATATTTTGACCACAAAAGTTGTTAAAAACATTCATTCTAAGCAAAAAATGTTCTATACATTTTTTTGATAAAATTAATAGTTTTCGATTTATTCGCTATTGAAAGTGTTAGTTTTGGATTAAAAAAATCAATGTTTTTTGATATTATACTCATTTTCGATTCACTCAATTTTTGTTATAGACAAATTTTTTTCAAACCAATTTCTTGGGAATTAAATAACCTAAAATTTTATATTGAAATATTTTTTCGTATCTCCGACGTTAATCTTTCTATTCTGAAGGAAATGGCATTTTTTACTAAACTACAAAAATTCGTTATTCGCTTTTAACTCCAGTTTTTTAAAAACTAATCATTCTAAGCCAGTTAAACTTCTAGAATTTATTATTAATACACAAATAAATAAGGATAAATGAGGCCAATGACTAAAAACATCGCTAACTTACATTATCATGCTTCCAATTGGATTTCTCCTTTTTTTTTCAAAAAAATATATTGATTTTTTAACCGTAACTTTTTATTTTTTATCTCAGAAAGTTTGGTGAAAAATAATTTTGTAGGTTTTTACAAGGTCTATAAGCCCATTAACATTAAATTTTTTTTTAATCCTCAGTCGCAAAAAGACTGAGGAGTCCTTTGAAAGGATTGGTAAATGTGGTTTTTGCATGTTATTACAAGTTTTAATTGTCAACATCTCACTCAATTTTTACCGTAGAAAAAATTTTGCAAACCAGGTTCTTGGGATGTAAATAAGCTACAATTTCATATTTAAACATTTTTTCGTATCTCTGATGCTAATCGTGCTATTCTGAAGAAAAAGACTTTTTTCCAAACTACAAAAATTCGTTATTCGCTTTTAACTCAATTTTTTTAAAAACCAATAATTCTAAGCCGGTCAAACTTCTAAAACCTATTAATAATACATAAATAAAAAAGACCAAATAAGGTTAATGACTAATTTTAATTAGAGTGATGATTAGGGGGTTGCCTGTTCACTTTTTCGCTGAAAAAAATGGGGACTGACATTCGTTTCATTATAAGTCACTTAAGTTTTGTGCTAGAGACTTTTTTTAATTTCTGGAGATAGATATTTTTAAGTACTTTAAATTAGTTTCAACAAGTTGTCATCGAAAAATGCATAGTTTTCCCGTCTTTTGACTTTGAATCTACAATATTTAGCACTTGACGAGGAAGAGCCAACATATAATAAAAAGTATAGCTCGATTACTATTTATTGGTCCTAAAGAAAATTAAAAAACACGGATTTGTTTATTTTCTTGAAAGGTACATTTTTGTTAATTAAAGTTGTATTGATAAAACGAAAACTTTTGCGGTCAGCAGACAACTTATTAAAAACATTGATTTTTTCAATATAAAACTAACACTTTCGATAGCGAATAAATCGAAAACTGTTAATTTTATCAAAAAAATGTATAGAACGTCTTTTGCTTAGAATAAATGTTTTTACCAACTTTTGTGGTCAAAATATAATAAAAGATTTCCACCCCCGAGATGGGGTGGCAACCACCCCCATGGTAAAAGCGCCTTTCGGCTACAGAAAGATTTTCATCCTTGGGCTATCCACTACTGATTCTCAAATTTTCAAGCAAATCTATCCATTCTGTAAAAATTGCGAGGTTTTGTCCTATTTTGAGCTTCATTACTTGGACTATGTAGCATATAATGGGAAGAGAGAAAATTTTTGATAATTATTAAGAGGAGAAAAGCAATATACAGGGTGTCCCGAAAAGATTGGTCATAAATTATACCACATATTCTGGGATCAAAAATAGTTCGATTGAACCTAACTTACCTTAGTACAAATGTGCTCACAAAAAAAGTTACAGCTCTTTGAAGTTACAAAATGAAAATCGATTTTTTTCAATATATCGAAAACTATTAGAGATTTTTTATTGAAAATGGACATGTATCATTCCTATGGAAGGAACATCTTAAAACAAAATTATAGTGAAATTTGTCCGCCCCATAAAAAATTTATGGGGATTTTGTTCCCTTAAACCCCCCCCCCCCCCCAAACTTTTGTGTACGTTCCAATTAATTCATTATTTTGGTACCATTAGTTAAACACAACGTTTTTAAAACTTTTTTGTCTTCTAGTATTTTTTCGATAAGCCTTTTTTATCGAGATGCGGCTTCTTTTTCAATATAATTACGTAAAAATTTTATGGGGGTTTTGTTCCTTTAAACCCCCCAAACGTTTGTGTACGTTCCAATTAAACTATTATTATGGTACCATTAGTTAAACACAGTGTTTTTAAAACTTTTGCCTCTTAGCCCTTTTTTCATAAGTCACCTTTTATCGAGATGTAACTTCTTTTTCAAAATATACCTAAAAATGTAAATTATAAATAAATTTTCAGATTATTCACAGGTCTCTATAATCGTACTTAACCATATACAAATCTGTGGCGGATTCGACAAATATTCAAAATATCTCGATAAACACTGGCTTATCGAAAAAGTTCTAAGAGACAAAAAAGTTTTAAAAATATTGTGTTTAACTAACGGTGCCACAATAATAATTTAATTGGAACGTACACAAAAGTTTGGGGGGGTTTAAGGGAACAAATCCCCATAAAATTTTTATGGGGTGCACAAATTTCACTTTAATTTTTTTTTAAGATGTTGCTGCCATAAAAATGCCACATGTCTATTTTTAATAAAAAATCTGAGAGTTTTCGATACATGAAAAAAAATCGATTTTCATTTTATAACTTCAAAGGGCTGTAACTTTTTGTGTGTGCATTATTGTATATAGGTAAGTGAGGTTCAATCAACCTATTTTTGACCCCAGAATCTGTGGTATAATTTATGACCAATCTTTTCGGGACACCCTGTATTTGGGGCACATACTTAAACATGATAAATACGTGTTCGAGCAACTTGATTATGAAGGGTAAAATCAAAGGAACGTTCTCTCCACATACCTTCACCATCCTCCACCCTGGATACTCCCATTACTTTAATTAAAAGCTCAATAAATATCTATCATCCAAATCTAGTGATGGTGAAGACTCATATATAGTTTCCCAACATCTAATATTATATTCAAACTTTCCTCAGAAACAATCATTTTCACCGTAAAACTTCATGCCATATACCCAGCCGTAAAATATTTAAATACTTTTAACGTTCCACGAGCTCTTACTCTTACCAATTCTCTTAGCTCAATCACAGCCATATAACATCTATATCCCAAACACCGCATAAAAAGAAAATTAAATCCAAATCAAATAAGTTAATACAATTTGTATAGAGGAAAGGAATGCCCAGAAAAAGATGGTTTGATATTGTCCAGGAAGATCTCAGATATGAGGGAGTTGGGAAGGAAAATTTAAGGTAAGAACAGAACAAGTGGGTCAAGGTGGAGGTTTAGGTCGCGGTGGATGCAACTAGTTAAGTCGCGGTCGATGTCGATAGCACATAGCAAGGAGCTCACCTGCGCTGTCAGTCGAGCTAGAGCTAGAACCACTATCAAGTGAAGTAGTTTAATGAAATTTGAATGACAAAAAGACTGTGCTTCTGCGATGTTGTGTCAGTAAAGTGATGAAAATAATGAAATGTCAGCTGTAAATAATCATATCCTCCTTCATATTTCAAAAATTTACTGAATTTAATTACTTTAGAAATTCAAAAATAAACTGAATACAAAAAAGCGATTATATAAAAAGTATCAACTCAGATAGCGCAGGTAATGACAACTTGGCTTCGAACGGACCAATCACAAGGAAGCATCCTTGTAGGCCGCGCAGTAGACATCCATGTAAAACAAACTCATTTTATTTTCAAAAGCATCGATGTAAACCTCCTGAATGGTATCGCACTAAACCTACACCGCGACTTACCTGCTCTGTTCTCTTCCATTGACTACAACGTGTTTGTTTCGGTGTTCTCGAATTGAGGGCCACTACCTGAACAGCCAAAATAAGTGCACCGAATTACGGATTGTATGAGAGATAGGTAGGTAGGTAGATTAAGGTAGGTAATTAGGGTTAATGAGGTTCCGATTCTTTAACGAGATTTTAACGAGTAAGGAAATATTTAATAATAAAATATTATTCTAGATTTAGTTTATTTTGAGCTGTCTTAAAAGGTAGTCATAATCTTAAGTGAAAAAGGAAACTCGTTACTTGTGTTGGATGATTATAAATATACAAATTTTGAGTACGGCAAGCAAACGGAAAGCCATAGAAGATATCACAGAGCGGCCATAAAAATTTATCCATTCTGTAATAAGGGAAAACAGTGATGCTATGAATTTTTTGACAAGAAAAGACATTACCTACGTAAGAAATAATATGTATTACAAGAGACGTCAAATCCAACCGCGTTTACCCTTACAATTTTCAAACAGATACTTACATTCGTATTCAAAACGTTAACGAGCCTGTTAAATGTAAGAACAAAATTGTTAGGCAAAGACTAAACATGATAACTTCTAAAATATCGGAATATAATAACGGTTTGTTATTGATAAGCAAGTCAAAGCAGGCCTGCGCAAGTAGAAAATATTGAATTTCGATTCTTCTCCGGTCGCCTGCACAGGCCGCTATAATACCTGTGCAGTTTTGCCTGCAGCTTCTGGTATACATGTTTCGGTTTACCTGTATAGGTCACCTGGACAGACAAACCTGTGCAGGTATACCGGAACGTGGATGGCCGCACTACACATCTTTAAGCATCAAGCATGTATGTATATTAATGACTATGACGTTATGAATAACAACAGTCTGATTGTCGCCTACTTAACGATTTATCCAAGCTGCTAGGTGACTATACATGTATATCACAATCTATATCATATCTTATGTTGGTGCTAATACTTATGGTTGATGAGACATTCTTCCCTAAATAATAAAAAACTCAGATTTTCACGTTACGTGCCAACTTTTTAAATGTATACAAAATTATAATTTGACCTACCTTCATTACACCTTTCGCCGCCTCGCCCCAAAGGACACAGACACATCGGCGATTCGTCGGCGTTTTCTAAACTGCAGCCCCCGCCGGGACCGCAGTCCAACGGACACGGTTTCACTGTCGACACGGTAACCGTAACGTTAGCCACCGAAGGCGTTATGGGTTTCGTCACCTTTGACGCGGCTAAACTTTCCGACGTTAATTTTTGTTCCAGGCGAGGGCCTTGCGTCGTA
Source organism: Diabrotica virgifera virgifera (assembly GCF_917563875.1). Taxonomy (NCBI): domain Eukaryota; kingdom Metazoa; phylum Arthropoda; class Insecta; order Coleoptera; family Chrysomelidae; genus Diabrotica; species Diabrotica virgifera. The sequence continues at coordinate 218,796,501 of NC_065448.1, read as the reverse complement.
TAATTAATTTGACTTGAAGGAGCCGTTGATAATTTCGAAATTTCCTTGGAATCTGACAGGTTCAACGGGGAGAATTCCACTACGTCTATCACTGCGTCTTTTTGGTATAAAATGTCTTCTACACCGTTGTATCTTAGGTCTTCTAAGGACGGAGGCGATGCCGTTGAATTTATTTCTGAAAAGAAAAAGAAGAAGTCGTTAACTCTGGGTAAAATCTCACTAGATAATACAATTTTAACTGCAATTAAAACAACAGGGAAACCGAAATTTTCCGACAGCAAAAGTAACGAAAGTTTACGAAAACGTAAAAACTTACGAACCACTACAGAGCCCAAAATTTATAAGTCACCATTGAAGCTCTTTATACTGAAGTATTACTTACAAAATTTAAGCCTTTAAATCACTTCTATTTGAAAAAGTAAAGGAAACTAAGGTTCTTCAGTGTTAGACAACACACATACATAATATATTCTAAATTTGGTTTATTAACGTAATTGCTCAACTATCTTTAATTTAAAAAGAAATATTGTCCCAACCATTTCAATTTTTGCAGATGTAATAATAAATGTAAATCCTTCATTACAAAAAATATATGTCCTCGATGCATGTCATATTCTGCGTATAGTGACATGTTTGAAATCACTGTGGTTCCAATGCATGCGCCAATATATCGACAACAACCAACTGATGCGCCGTTCGCAAAGAAGGTTTGAGGTCCTGCTCCTTCTACTTTATCCCCATTTCAACCCCCAGTATTCAAGTAGTTAGTCTTATCCCTGATCCCATCTGAGCAGACATGTAAAACGCTTCACCATAAAAAGGATCACTAATCGTACGCTAGTACAAAACCATTGCCCTCATACAATTAAAATCCTGCTACATATAACCAATGGGCAGCTAAAGAAATTTCTAGTTCCTGAGATAGCAAAAGAACAAGAGGATTCGTACCAGGGAATTTAACGGTTGAGCAGATATTGAACACCAGACGGATACTAGAAAAAGTGAGGGAACACAATATACCAATACTACAGAAGAACACAGAACCAACTTATCAGTTTTGGAAGAGTTGCATATAAGAGACAGGATATTAAAAAAAGTAAACCGAGGGTACCTAAGTTACTTCGGCCATATAGCCAGAACGGAGACCATGGAATTGTTGGTACTAGAAGGAAAGGTGAGGGAACACAATATACCAATACTACAGAAGAACACAGAACCAACTTATCAGTTTTGGAAGAGTTGCATACAGTCGGAAAAATGAAAGAATACCCATGAACAAACATATAAAATACGCTGTATTTTCCTGGCACCGTGTCACAAAGAAAATTGTCCAGTGCAACTACATGTAACAATAATTATTACATGTACTTGCGCTGGCCAATTTTTTGTGTGACACGGTGACAGGAATATACAGCGTGTTTTATATGTTCGTTCATGGGTATTCTTTCACTTTTCGTACTGTATAAAAGATAGTATATTAAAAAAAGTCAATCGAGGGTACCTAAATTACTTTGACCATATAGCCAGAACGGAGACCATGGAACTGTTGGTAGTAGAAAGTGTCAAACACGATGGGCAGACCAAATGGCGACCCTGGTGGGAATATTTCGTACATGGACCCGTCCATGAGGCACAAGATCGCAGCCAATGGATACAGCAAGCTAACAATTGTTAAATTGTCACCTGACAAGGGCTCAAGAAATGAAGAGGAAGAGGTGTGGCATCAAAAGAAAAATGAAACCGTCTGATTTCTGAGAGTTCACAGGTGTTGGATGTTTTTTCTTTTCGTATGTATTTAGTCCAGGGTGGATCTGTTTTGAGATGGACGTTGAGAGGTGACTAATTTTTTTGCAGAAATTGCTTGGAATTAACCGATATAATAATAATTGAGTTATTCTTGTAACGGTACCAACTTTATTTGAAATTTCGATCTAGTTTACATTTGTAACATTTTCGTTACACCCTATATATCATAATCGTTGAATTCATATTTGTTTTTAGAGATTGTTGAGTCTCGCAAATCTATCGCTTTGGAGTGTGTAGGTATGACGTAGTTTGTTTCTCACAGTACTTAATCAATAAATTCTTATTTCCTCGTATGATGGTGTTTTGTCGATCGTACGGTTCTCAGGATTTTTAGCGGTAAATTGGATCATCCGATATTGTTTTGTTTATCTTCGGCTAGCTATCAAAAGCATTTAATGACTTTTTGAGACAGAGAGACTGGGAAATGTTTATGTTAGAGCCGAAATTTCGTCATAAATAAGGTCTCCAAGTGCCGATAAGTGGTTGTGTTAGTCCACTGAGCTACACGTGCAGAATTGCTGACGCATATGAGAACGGGCCTTAGCTGTGAATACGTCCAAGTCAGCGTTTTTTTGTGGGAAGAATTGGCGGTACGAAATATTGAAATCTGCTTGTTTGTTTTTTTTGTGATTGGTCGAGCTGTTTTGGTATACGCCAGAGGGTTCAACTTGAAGCGTAAATTGCAACTTCCTATTGGCAAAGATTTAATTGATTCGAGTGTTTTGAATCTGTAATTGGTCGTTGGATTATCGATGGGAAAGATCGTGTGATGATTTTGGATAGGGCGTTTTGGTTAGAGTCTGAGGAGAGAAGAGGAAGTTCCATCTGGTCCATTTTCAAGTTAAGTTCTGTTAGGTCCGGCTTCAAGTTCAGTTCTGTTAGGGCCGTCATCAAGTGAAGTTTAGTTTTGAGAGGCAGTTAGTTTCCAGTGAAGTAAAATGTAGTTACAAGTTCTTCGGCCGGCTAATAGAACTCAGCCCAGCGACACATGGCGGACAGAGTACGTGAACTCCGGCAATTTTAGCTGTTGTTAGGCTATTTTCGATATGGTTTACCACTTTTGGTATCTTTTTTTACATGCATGCAGATCCAGGAATTATGCAGAAGAAGTTTTCGTTTTGTGTTACTAGATTCAACACCCTAGTTAAAGCATGATGTTTGCTTCCATTCTAATATTTTTTTATTCCGTTTAATGAACTATAAAACAAATCACTTTTAATATTATTGTTCGAGTAGAACTAATTTGTTTTTGAGAATGCAGAATTCATCATACAATGCTGAATTTTTCTATAAAGATTTTTCTATGAACTATGGTTTCATCGATTATGTACTGTTGCTGTATCAATCATTTATAAAGTGACTTTAAAGTGAAGTGAAATCGCGCCTTGGACTTAACAACCCCCAAGAAGAACCAGGACAATGATTGTAACACGAGGTATAATTTTTTGTTATGTAGAACTTTTCTTTCATTTTTTTTTGTTTGGTAATCTCGATCTCAATTTGTAACACCATGAGATCACAGATTCATAAATTAACTTTTTTGTTCTAATAAATAAGGTTTGATTTACAAAATACAAATTTATTATTTCTCTTTTCCTTCTCTCTTGTATCGTAAGAACAATAAAGAATTGGCTGAGTATAGAGTAGATAAGGTAAGTCACGATATATCTGTTTTCACGATATATTTGTTTTCACACCATATTTGTTTTCATACAAAAGTATTTTACATATTTTTTATTTGACTATGATTTTGTTTTATTTTGAGTTAGCTTTCTTTTAATATTCATATTTTTTGTATAATTTTTGGTTCCCATAAGGTAATCAGTGGCGCCCAATATTTTATTTTTAATTTGACATCCTTATTTTGATATTTCTATTTTCTTTTTCATTTCTAAGCTAATAAGAGTATACTATTAACATCCCTTAAAAATACACCACCACATCTCTTCCGATTCTGAGCTTACCGTGGACATGTTCTTCATTGTGTATCATCCCCTAATATGACATAACAACATCTTGTCAAAATTCTATTCGCCTTTTCATGATATACAAATGTCACCCTCTTTTGGGGCATGTTATATCCTTCCAGTCAAAAAGGTCCGGAACATTGCTTAAATAATCAAAATTTCAAAAAAGTGAAGAAAAAAATTGATTTTTTCTTTGTTATTTTACTAATATTTACTTCCGAGAAAAGTTGCAATGAAATAAAAGTTACGTAGTTAAATTTCCTACAATATAAGATTGGTTAAAATTTTTTAAAATTGTTACCCTTGTTGCAAAATAGCAATAATTGCGAAAAAAACATAAAAAAACATTCGCATTTTACGTTTTTCAACTATTTCTGCTACACTTAGGGCCTTCATGTTTCACGCATAAAAACTTTATAATATTATAAAACAATACTGTAAATTTAGTTAATATCGGTTTAATAGGATTTTGCAAAATGAATTTTGCAACCCAGCTTTCGCAAAAAAATACATTTTTTCAAAATATTGCAGGACTGAAAATAAAGCAGGTACCAAGTTAAAAATTATTTTACACATAGAAGAACACTGTACCTTTCATTTGCAATTTACAAAATTAAAATCGGTTAACTACCATGGCGTTAGGAAGTTTTTTAAATAAACATTAATTTTTGGTGCTACGTGCCGGACAGCGGTGTTCGATTCACACAAGTTGATTTCCACCAAAATTTCTTTCAATCTTTATCTAATATATTTTCTTACTCTATATTTTGTTGTAAATTCACATTTTAATTCCACACAAATCAAACTAATTTGAATATTGTTTGTGAAAAATTGTTTAAACCATTTTTCACAAAGTGTAGGTGACAGAGTATGCGTTTTTATTTTGCAATAAACAAATTTATTTATTTATTCCGAAATGTACCAAAAATTAAAATTTTTCAATCATTATCAAAGGTCATCGGAATGCCCAATCAGAGAATGCCCAATCATATATCCGCTGTCCTGCGCGTAGCACCAAAAATTAATGTTTATTTAAAAAAATTCCTGACGCCGTGGTAGTTAACCGATTTTAGTTTTGAAAATTTCAAATGAAAGTTACAGTATTCTTTTATATATAAAAAAGAGTCAACTTGCTGTCTGCTTTATTTTCAGTGCTGCAACATTTTGAAAAAATGAATTTTTTTTGTAAAAGCTGGATTGCAAAATTTATTTTGCAAAATCCATTAAACCGATCTTAATGAAATTTACAGTATTGTTTTATCATATCAAAAAGTTTTTCTGGGTGAAATATGAAGGTCCAAAGTTTAGCATAAATGGTTGAAAAACGTAAAATGCGAATACTTGTTTTTTTATGGTTTTTTTCGAAATTATTGCTATTTTGCAACAAGGGTAACATTTTTTTAAAATTTTCAGTTAATCCTATATTATAGAAAATTTATTTACGCAACTTTTATGCCAGTGCAACTTATTTGAAATTGAATACTTTTAAAGTGATAATAAAAAAACAAAGAAAAAAATATAATTTTTCCTTAATTTTTTGACATTTTGATTATTTAAACAATGTTCCGAACTTTTTTGAGTGGGAGGATAACTTAAATATTATTATATGATTTATTTTCAAGCAATTTCTGCAAAAAATATGAGTCACCTCTTAACATCTAAATGTAGATAGGTACTATTTTTACAGATGCGCCCTGATAATTTGTATACTTGTCCAATCGAGACAAATAAATATTTTGGCATATTTAAACTAACTTATTTTTATCACTTCTATTTCTCTTCGTTTATTATAATAATAATTGGGTATATTGTCTATTATATTGTGAATATTTTCTAATCACATTTTTCATGATATACCCCTTAACAGGGAAACAAGCAAAAGTTGATTAAAACCGCCAATTAATTTACACTAAACCCGATAACCTAATTTAAAAGTATATAGTTAGAAACCTCTAAGGCGCTACTTACAGTGTAACGACACCAAGGCTCCCAGGCCTCCCAGTCCTCGTAGAGAAGAGGGTAAAACGGAATAAAGAAACCAATTTTCTACCAATTATCCGACATAATTAGGCACTTTGTCATCTGATTAAAGTCTCAGAGCTCAACTTTAATCTCTGATAAGAAATTTACGCTGCTTTAATTACTGTGGAATAATACGTCTCAGAAGGGAGCACGGAACTTTTCTATTCAACTTTTTTACTATGTGCAGCCGTGAGATAAAAGGTTAAGGTATTTTAGATGGCACTCTGGAGGCAAAGTTGGCCTCGAGATCAAGATTGTGCGTTTATGTGCTAGTTAGGTATTAAGTTCTGTTATCCATTTTCTAAAGCTACGCGTATTAAAAGTTTTCGCTGTAGCTGTTTCAGCTTTTTTGTATTTTGCTTTAAGAATTTTAATGAAGAAAGTTTTGTTTCCTTATCACATGAGGGTTATAAAGATTTTTTTTTATTTACAAAATTGCATCAACCACTAAGGGTCATTAGCATGGTACAATAATTACATCAATGGCTAAAATGTTACATTAAATTTTGTGAACGAGTCTTGCATTTCTTAAAAAGTTTATAGTTCTGTCGTTATTTGACCCGTTTAGGCACTCTTTGGATGTAGTCGGTAATCCAACTTGATGTCGCTCTAGGGTGTATAAAGGGCAGTCCACTAGCACATGGTTCACTGTAGTTACACTATCACAACTGTAGCAAATGGGAACTTGTTCGCCACTTAAAAGGTAGTCGTGTGTTAACTTCGTGTGGCCTATACGCAACCTAGAGATGCATACTTGGTCTCGTCGCTTTTGTGGGAGATTGTATACAGCTACCTCTTCTTTAATGTTCTTCATAGATGTCTCTGAATTGCTCCAGTGAAGTTGCCAATTCTCACTTATTTTGTTTTTAAAATGTTGCTTCAGGTCGCTATGAACGCATTTAGTGACTAATGTTGATTGTGGATTTTCTGTTGCCTCCCTTGCTAACTGATCAGCTTTTTCATTTCCAGTTATACCACAGTGTGACGGAACCCAAAGAAATTTAACAAATCGATCGTTTTCTTGACACCTCATTAGTTCTGACTTTATAAGCAATAAGATGGGATGTTTTGCGTATAACTGTTTCATAGAGCTGAGGGCACTTAAAGAGTCGGTTATTATCAAAGAATTTTTTATGTTTTTATTGTTTACAAATGTTATTGCTTGCAAAATAGCAAGAAGTTCTGCTGAAAATACGGTTGATCTAAGGGACAGTGAGAAGGAGAAATCTTGGTGTAAAGTTGTAAAAGAAGCCCCTACCCCATTGTCAGATTTAGACGCATCTGTAAAAATGTGGAAGTTCTTAGCAGAGTTTAATTTCTCTGCTGCTTTCTTTTTAATTATACTATGTGGTGTGTCATATTTGTCGTGGATAGTAAGACTTGTATCACAAATAGGTAGCTGTATTCTCCAAGGAGGTTGATGTTTAAGGTTAGTTACATTGTATGTCTCAGGAAAATGTATGTTTAAGCTATTTTGTAATCTCTGTATCCGGATATAAAACGGCGGACTTAATCTTTGTGAGGTGTTAAATGTCGATGTGAATCTGTCGGCAAACGTGTTTTTAAATGTCGGTATATGTGGATTAGCCGACAATTTAGCTGCATATACAAGGCTGAGGAAGTTTCTTCTTAGTTGGAGGGAAGGTTCACCTGATTCACAGTATAAACTTTCAATCGGGCTAGTATGATGAGCTCCCAGCGCTATTCTTATCGCTGTATTATGTACAGGATCTAGTAATTTAAGTATTGGTGCTTTGGCTGAATTGTAAGCAACTGCGCCATAATCTAGTTTAGAACGAATAAGCGTTCTGTAGACAGTTATGAGTGTTTGGAAATCGGCTCCCCAATGTTTGTGAGATATGCTTTTTAATAAACTAAGACCATTTTGAGTTGTTTGTCGAAGATGAAAGATATGATCTTTCCAGGTTAACCTATGATCTAATTTCATTCCTAAAAAGGTAGTTGATTCAACATAAGCAATAGGTAACGAGTTTAAGGTGAGCTTAGGTGGTAATATGATGTTTTTTGGGTTCTTGCTAAAGAAAATTGCTTTTGTTTTGTTTGGACAAAACTGTAGACCACAACTCTCTGACCAATTTTCTAGTTGATTGATAGAGGCTTGTATATATCTGGTAAGTGTTAAAACATTTTTCCCTCTAGAAAATATGACAAGATCATCAGCATATAAGCGTGCTTTTACTAATGAACTAAAGGATTTAAAGGATTTAGAGATATCATTAATCGCAATAAGGAACAGTATTACGCTTAGTGTAGAACCTTGTGGGATACCGTTAGTTTGCGTTGTTGGCTCTGAAAAAACATTATCTACACGAACTCTAAACTGACGAAATTTTAGAAAAATTTTTATAAATTTGAGGATGTTACCTTTGATTGACCATCTGGATAAGTTTTTTAATATGTCAGATCTCCAAATTGTATCATACGCATGAGTTATGTCAAAGAAAACTGCTAAACACTCTTGATTGCATCCAAATGCTTCATGAATCTCGGATTCTATATCAACTAGATTATCTAAAGTAGACCTTGATTTCCTAAAACCACTTTGAATAGGGGTAAGAAGTTTTTTATCTTCTAGATACCACAGTAGTCTGTTGCTTACCATTTTCTCCAGAATTTTACATATAGAACATGTCAGCGAGATCGGTCGATAGGACTCAGGGTCTGATTTACTTTTCCCATGCTTAATGACTGGAATAATAATTGACTGGTACCAACTATCTGGAAATACATTTTTTGTCCAGATAAAATTGTAAATTTTTAGTAAGTATTGTTTACCTTCTTCTGGTAATGATTTTAAAAATGTAACTGGAATGTTATCAGGTCCAGGACTGGTATCTTTTGTACAGTTTAATGAATATAGTAACTCATCCATTGAGAGTATGGCATTAAGAGGAGAATCTGTATGATCCTCTAAATCTATGTAAGTGTTCTCTAAATTTTGTTTGTGTATTATGGACTTAGTAGAGATACTGTCATTACTGGAGTGTCTTAGATATGTATCAGCTAGTAGAGCGGTTATTTGTTCTTTCGTCGAGCAAGTAAGATTGTTATATTCTAAATAATGGATTGTATTGAAGGATTTTTTACCATTCATTTTATTAATCATTTTCCAAACTTCGGAAATAGGAGTAGATGAATTTAAGGACGAGACATATGTTTTCCACGCTTCTCGCCTACTTTTCTTCAATATATATCTACAGTAGGCTCTCTTTTGCTTATATTCGAGTTGGTTTTGAAGTGTAGGAAATTTTTTAAATTTGTAAAAAGAACTTTTGGACTCTCTGATTGCTACTTTACATTCTTGATTCCACCAAGGGACTGGAGGGTGTTTTTTTGAAAATTTTATAAAACCTACGGATAATTCTGCAGCTGTTGTTATAAGCTGAATAAAACTGGAAACTATATGATTAATACTTGCATGGTCATCGCTGGGAGGAGTTAGCTCAGATACGGATCGAGATATTAAAGAAGAATATAAAGACCAGTCGGCATGCTTTAGATTCCATTTATTAGACGGGATAGAAGAGGGAGTTACATTATTATTTGTTATTAATATTGGGAAGTGATCGCTTCCATGTAGATAAGGTGTTACTTGCCAAGACAGTCCAGGTTGTAAAACAGGGTCACATAGAGTTAAATCAATCGCTGAACCGCCACCTGTAGAGACATTAAATCTTGTAATACTACCGTCATTAAGTAAGTTGACATTAAGGTTAGTTATAATTTGTTCAATTTTACGCCCTAGACTATCTGATTTACTTGAGCCCCATAGGACATGATGTGCATTGAAGTCGCCTAAAATAATTCGTGGTTGAGGAATTTGATTAAAAAGGTCTGATAATTCGCGAGCTGAAGGATCAGTACCGGGAGGAATGTATATATTGCAGATGTTTATTTTTTGAGGTCCTTTCAGAGATATTGCTATAGCCTCTAATTGTGTATTTAAATCTATTATTTCAGTATTATATTGGTTATGTACATAAATAGCTGTCCCTCCACTAGCCTGGTTTGCATTAAGTCTATTTTTAATATATGATGTATAGTTTTTTAGTTTATAAAATTTCTGCTGTTTAAAGTGTGTTTCTTGTAGACAAATGATGGACGGTGTGAATTTTGACATTAGTAATTTGAATTCTTCTAGACGGGTGTAAAACCCGTTCAGATTCCATTGAATTATGGAGTTGAATGTTTTTAATTAGTGGGTGTGTCGCTAAAATCTGTAGAAGAATAGTCATCCTGTAGTTTGCTAAGCTTATTCCTCAGTCTTGTACATCGAGATTTCAAGTATCTATGTGATAGCACTGGATAAAGCTTTTTTAAGAGATCTATTAACCCTTCGATATCTTCCGTGTATATTTTAGCAATACTAAGTGCATCTGGAGATCCGTGAGCGTTTTCAAATAAATCTATTAGCTCCTCTTGACTTAAACAGCTACTGTTCGACTTATCTTGGAAAAAATTCACTGTACAGGTCGTAAGATCTTCAGCTACGTTATGATGGGTTTGGAGATCTGTTTTTGTTCTTTTGTGTTTTGTAATAGGTTCTTTAAAAGGACTTCCACTCTCTGTTTCAGGAGAAGTTAGATCAGAAGCATTTCTTTTAGGTGTTTGCCCTTCTGTTTGAGTTGCTGTTATAGTTTCATTTGTTTCAGCCGGTTCCGTCACCATTGTTTGGGAGTTATCGAAAGGTGTAGAGTTTTTTGGTGCGGGTGAAGTGATTGTTGCAGTGGAGGTTTGTGGTGCGAGTGCAGTGAGTGTTTCAGTAGAGTTTTGTGGTGCGGGTGAAGTGATTGTTTCAGTAGAGTTTTGTTGTGCGGTTGAAGTGGTTGTTTCAGTAGGTTGTGAATTACTGATATGTTTAGTAAGTACAGGAGAATTTGCTGTTGGTTGAGTTTTATTTTGTTGTGAACTAATAGATTGATCACATTGTGATTGGGAAATGTTTGTTGTATTGTCATCGGTGGATTGATTATTAGAATTTGGGCATCGAGATGCTAAATGATTAGTTTGTTTACAAATAAAGCACGTTTGTTTTTCTAGTGAGAAATATATTCGGTGGTTCGATTGATCGTGGTTAATTAATATTGAATCGGGAAGATTTTCAAGATTTTTAGGGGCTATATAAGTAAAACGTCGAAAACTAATGATATGCCTAAAACTAGGATTTGATGTTCCGATCCGTAGAAAATCTACTGGTGTTATTTGATAGATTCCTATCTTCTTGAGTTCATTTTCTATGACGTTATGTGGTATGGAAGGAGGTACATTAGAAATTATTAGTTTTTCATTTGGAGTAATTAGCTTTCTAGCTTGAATGCGATGTTGATTTACTATTATTATCCCATTGTCTGTTTTCAAAAATGTTTCAACAATATTTTCTGGAGTGAAGTAGATGCATATACGATCATTAACAATTCGGGATATTGCAAGTATATTTTTGGGGTCAACTGAGTTGGCTACAGCATTCAGGTAATCCTCGATTTTTGAATTTGGAACTGAATTTAATACAACCGCTTGTTTTTTGGAAGGGAATAATATACTGGTAGGTTCATTTAAAACTGTTGAATATAACTTTGGTGAAGTAGTATCATTTTTGGGAATTTCTCGTTGAGGAAAAACATTTGATGATGAAGCTTCGTTCATATTGATCTACGGAACCTGAGTACGGTCCTTACACCAACACGCAATCATTGGTAATAAGTCGATTTAATTAAATAAATTAAATAACTTACAGTAAATGTCCAAGTATCGGTAATTTTTGTCGATAATTTACACTTTTCACTTTTAGTACTCAACGTTTATAAACAAACCGCAAAAACTAGTTGTGATTAAACTAATTAGGTGTTGCTTCGTTGAACGCTCGAAGACGAATTGGTTATAAAGATTCTAAAGTTATAAATTTTAAACTATTTATTAAAGTATATTTCATAACCAGGTTTAAAATAAATATTAGGTTTATATGGAATTTAGCCACAATTATTGTTTTAATGAAAATTGCATTTTGTAATTAACTAATGTTCTCAAAATCGTTCTCAAAAGAAAAAAAAATAATTGTGAAAATTCCACACCTGTACTTTTGAACCAATCAAAATACGTTATTTTGACAGATCACCATGGCAACCGAGGTATTTTATCGGAAATTTTTTGCTCGTTGGGTACCCAACAGCGAATTATAGTGGAAATTTTTTGACGTTTACAATAACAGAACATTTTTGACAGACTGGTTTTTATTTGTTTACATAATTTAAAATAAAACGCCAAAAAATAATTTTCTATCACTTGTAGTTACTCAAAACTTATGTAAAATTGAAGAATATACTATTTTCTATCTTGAAATGGTATTCCCATGCAACTACAATGAGTAGAAATTACGAATTTGAAAGCCTAAATAATTGCTGACAAAGCTATGGCGCGCTATTAATCTGTTCATGCAGCTTTGGATTTTCAAATGCAAATTTGGTGTGGAATTTTCTTACCAAATACCACGCGAAGTCAAATTAATATCCGGAAATTTTTTTTTGATCATGAATATTTTTAGAAAATTTCCCTCGTCTGCGACTCGGGAAATTTTCAAAATATTCATGATCTCAAAAAAATTTCCGGAAATAATTTGACCTCTAGTGGTATTACTAGTGAAAATTCCACACCTGTAATTTTGAACCAATCAAAATACGTTATTTTGACAGATTACCATGGCAACGGAGGTATTTTATCGGAAATTTTTTGCTCGTGGGGTACCCAACAGCGAATTATAGTGGAAATTTTTTGACGTTTACAATAACAGAACATTTTTGACAGACGGGTTTTTATTTGTTTACATAATTTAGTTTTGATTCATTTTCTATCACTTGTAGTTACTCAAAACTTATGTAAAATTGAAGAATATACTATTTTCTATCTTGAAATGGTATTCCCATGCAACTACAATGAGTAGAAATTACGAATTTGAAAGCCTAAATAATTGCTGACAAAGCTATGGCGCGCTATTAATCTGTTCATGCAGCTTTGGATTTTCAAATGCAAATTTGGTGTGGAATTTTCTTACCGAATACCACGCGAAGTCAAATTAATATCCGGAAATTTTTTTTGATCATGAATATTTTTAGAAAATTTCCCTCGTCTGCGACTCGGGAAATTTTCAAAATATTCATGATCTCAAAAAAATTTCCGGAAATAATTTGACCGCTAGTAGTATTACTAGTGAAAATTTTGGGGAGTTTTTTTAACCTGGTTTTTTTAGGGTATGCAATCATTTCTAATAATCAGTATTCATTTACGAGGATCCTAAGTAGGTACAATAGTTGTCGAAATTTGTCCTAGAAGATTCATCTGCTTCTTTTATGTCTACTGATCCTTTAATTTGTGCTACATATTTCGCCACTGCCATTTTATCGCAAATCTAAGTTTTTCCCTTTAGTGCTATAAGTACTATTGAAATCAAAAAATCTTCTCTCGTCATTGACGTTCTTGTCTTGACATACAGGGTGTCCCAGACTAATTTACCTACGCTATATCTCTTAAACGAATAGAGATTTTCGAATGGGACAAAAGGTGATATATTCTACTTGTAATACACTTTAATATGGCGTAAAAAAAATCATCCCCTAAATAATCATCCCTTAGTTACAATCCCTAACTTTAATTTTTTTAATAGCACCCTGTATATTTTTTTATAGTTTTGGATGTGGTCTTTTATCGTCTATTCAACACATTTTAAACATAAAATCGGTTCGTAAATAACCTAGAAACTATCAGTTTATTTTTGTTAAATTGTGTGTCCCAGACTAATTTATCCAGGCTATATTTCTTAAACGAATAGAGATTTTCGAATGGCACAAAAACTGATCTATTCCATTTGTAATACACTTTCATAAGGCTAGAAAAAAATGCACCCCCTAAATATTCATCCCTAACTTACAGGGTGCTATTTAAAAAAAATAAAGTTAGGAGTTGTAACTAAGGGATGAATATTTAGGGGATTTTTTTATACGCCATATTAAAGTGTATTACAAATGTAATAGATCAGTTTTTGTCCCATTCGAAAATCTCTATTCGTTTATGAAATATAGCCTTGATAAATTAGTCTGGGGCACATAATTAACAAAACTAAACTTATATTTTCTTGGTTATTTACGAACCGATTTTATTTTCAAAAAATGTGTTGAATAGACGATAGAAGACCACATCCAAAACTATAAAAAAATATACAGGGTGCTATTAAAAAAATTAATGTTAGGGGTTGTAACTAAGGGATGATTATTTAGGGGATGATTTTTTGTACGTCATATTAAAGTGTATTACAAGTAGAATCTATTACCTTTTGTCCCATTCGAAAATCTCTATTCGTTTAAGAGATATAGCGTGGGTAAATTAGTCTGGGACACCCTGTATATGCTGTTTCTCCATACTTTTTAGGTGTGACTCAATATTAGCAACGTACAAGAGCGACAAAATCAAATTTTACATAAACATTCTGACTTAGTATAAGTCATATAAAATTATATGACAATATAGTATTTCTCAGTGAGAAAGTCGAGCCATCTTTGTTTATTATCGTTGACAAATGTTTTTTCGTCTCTCTATATGGTGGAAAGAAAAATGGTTCTCTGGACAGCATGGGATACAAGCCTACAAGCGATTGGTCAAGACAGATTGGCAAATACATTTAGTAGCAGTGGTCAAAAATATTTAGGATACAGCCAGTTTCCACATCGAGTTTACCACCAGGTTCTGGTGATCCTGAAAATGGGCGCTAGAGAAAGCATGGAGCAATTTGAACACCAATCCAAATCTCCAGCACTCCCGAACTTCTGAAATTAATTTTCTGTAGATGCAAGGGAAACCGTGGAAGTACCTCTGTGTGTTTGTCGAAAATCAGGTCTCAGATGTTCTGCAGTTTACTTCAATTATTATTCTGATGAACTCTGCATTTACACTGTGGAATTATTAATATTAATTAAAGAAAATGAATTCGAAGATGACTTATCCAAAACGACGACAATATTTGTGGAGTAACTCCCGTTATTCCGCAAATATTTATCTCAGATAATAAATTAGATCTTGAACCGTAGCTTGTGTGTTGCACTAGGTTAAGCAACCCGACACCTACAAGGATAATAATTGACGACCTAGAACTGGAAGGTGTCGACACCTTCATATATAGACTATAGTTATATCTGTTAACTAAAGATAGTTAACTACCAATGCCAGTGAAGAAATTAAAAGAAGAATAGTGCTCGCCAATAAGTGTTACTATGGCATACGAAGATAGATGGCCTCAAAAACAACCTACAAAAACTAAATTGGCTGTCTACAAAACACTAATAAGACCAGTACTAATATACGGTTCAGAAACTTGGTCAGTTACACAGAATGATAAAGAATTGCTCAAACTTTTTGAGCGAAAAATTCTAAGCTGAATATATGGAGAGATAAAAGAACAATGTTTGTAGCGTAGACGTTACAACTTTGAGTTGTACAGAAGTTGGAGAACCTGACGTTTAAAATTCATTAAGGTGGCACGTCTTAGATGAATAGGTAGTGTAATCAGGCGAGAGGAAGATACCATAGTCAGAAAAGTTTTTGACCAAAGAGGGTCGATAGGACAATGAACAAGAGAAAGACCGATACTTAGGTACCAAGACATCTCAGAATATGATTTAAAATCTATTGGAATTAGAGCATGGAGAAGAGTTACCAGAGACAGGTTCATCATCATCATCATGACTGATGATGATGATGATAAATCTTAGCCTGAACTATTAAATATTATAAAAAAAACCAATAGCTGGAAACACCTTTAATATAAAATAAATATGCTCAATATTATCGCGCCTGGAAATTTTACGTGGTTGGTTCTTCTGGGGATACCCTCTGAATAAAAGCACCTCCAAACTCTACCTCATACGTGATGGTGAAAAGGGTCGATAAATAAGTAAAATAACAAACGAGTGCTAAGAAAATGTGTCATATTCTTACAAGTATTCACGAACGGGCCAATTTCAAAGCGCTGTAAATCCCAGATAAATTAATGAAATCAAACAAATTTGCAGAAAAAATTATTCGTTGAAAAACCTTGTACAATATTGCTTTAATATAATTGTATTGTAAAATGAACGAAAAAAAATTATAATAGGTATCTGTCCATAAGAAAAATTTTTCATCAAAAATGCCCTATTATATTTCTCTGTTTTCCTACTGTCTTACTAATATTTAAATCTACAAAATTAGCCAAATTAACTGAAGTACCTAAACTTAATTCTACCTTTATCAGAAATCAATTTTTGCCTGATTTTCTTATTTTGCAACTAAATCCACTTGTTGTGCTAATAAATGCCTCTGGAATTTTCCGCAGAAGGTAGTTGAGTTTAAAACGATGTTTCTCATAATAATGAATACCTTAATAATTAGCGTTTTTAATTAGTTCTAACAGAACCGTATTTAAAACAAATTCTTAGAAAAAAATATTTTTATTGATTTTAATTAAGATTTTAATGAAGATTAAAAAAATTAAATCGAAATGTATATGATAGAATTAAAAACTGAACAAATAAAACATTCATGTCAAATTTTGCCAACATTTTTCGACATTTTTGTTCGGAGAGTCCAATATTGGTAATGTACAGTATAGGTATAAATGAGAAAAAATTATTGGCAAAGGTTACAACGTGGAAGAAAGTTTGCACAAAAAAATATAAAAAAAAATGAAATGCAAACGTAGATATGTATTTCTGACTAGATGGTTAATTTCCCAAGTTAATTTCCTCATATTTTAACTTGGCTACACCGTACTGGTTGCACTTATCATTTTATACAGTGATAAGCGCGCTAATAACCGGCAAAATAGCACAAAAGATGGAAAGCGTATAAGTTGTGAGTTAAAAAGAAATGAAACTAGTCGAGCTGGGAAATTTGGCGATATTAACGTATGCATTTACACTATTATATTGATTGTTTCCCACCTTTACACGTATCAGATAAGTATGTAACATAATGTAAATTCATAGGTTAATATCGATCAATTTCCCAACTCGACTAGTTTCATTTCTTTTTACCTCACAACTTAAGTAAGTTTTCCATCTTTTGTGCTATTTTACCGGTTATTATCACGCTCATCACTGTATATTTTTTTGCATTTCTTCCACTTTCTAAGTCAAAGACAATATCACAAATGAACAACACGGAGTTTAATTCCCTCTTCAGACGGACTCAATCTTATAGAGGCCAAACCATCCGTAGAATCCAAAATAGACTTTATGAACATTCCATATCTATTCGCAATTCCGATTCACTTTCAGCTCCAGGCCAACACCATCTTCATACAGGTCACAAAATTGAGTTTGAACACTCCAGAACCATGTCTTCCATGTACTTCTGTAAACCAAAAATTATCTCAGAAGCCATAGAGATCAAAAAACGACCAAATTGTCTAAAAATAAAAGAGACAATGACATCTGGTTGCGTTCGACATAAAGACCTCTCCCAAGGAAAACATGCTCCACCTACCAATTAAAATCCAACCGTGAAGAAAAATCTCCGGGCCAACCCCCACCCAAGCGCCAATCCAAATCCACTATCAAAAATCTTCGTGCTAGCGCTCACTCACAAGTCCCACTCCAGGGAACCTCGGTACAAATTGATGCTCCAACAGTATAGCATTGGCCAGCGTGAAATGTAGTAGTGTCTGGGGACTCGAGAGACTGAGGCCCCGGAAGCCCCAAAGATGACGCCAAAAGATGTCGAAAGCTCGGCCAAGAAAGTATCAACGCAGTTTAACCAGGAAGCTAGTTTGATAATTTTTATATCAATTCTTATAATGATATTGATTTAAGCTTTAATTTTTTATATAACATAAATAAAGGGAGTCCAGAAACTCTACCGACAAACAAAAACAGAAGATTCTTCAGATAATTTTAAGACAATTTAACCCAATTCACTTAGTCCGAAAATGCTTCCTAAGGGAGCTAGATCTCTTTGAATATGGCGTCTTGTAATGAGTTTTTCTTAAATACCTCCAGAACTCTTCTATTTAGAAAAACAAAAATTGGTACGCATATTTATCTTCCAGAGATAAAACTATTAATCGATTGCGAATTTTTAGTACCGATCATAGGCGTCCGTTTTGGGTAGGGCAGCGGTTATTTTATCGCATAACTTTTTTGTCTTTAATTTTTAAGCATTTTTGACTCTGAATTATTAAATTGTGTGGTATTCTAGTACTTCTATTACCGTTTTCTAGAAAAATCGATTTTAAAATTTTTCATTCTTTGAATTTCAAAAAAAAAAATTTCAAACAAAACCTATTTAGAAAGACGAAAACTGGTACATTTATTTATATTCCAGAGATGAATCGATTTCATTAATTGCGAATTTCTATTACCGGTCATAGGCGTCCGTTTTGGGTAGGTAAACAGTTATTTTAATTTTAATAGCATAACTTTTTTGTCATTCATTTTAGGCATTTTTGACAATAGATTATTAAATTATGAGGTATTCGAGCACTAAAAGTTACTCTTGCTTTAAGTTAGTAAAATACATCGTTTTTTTTTGAAAATTTTTTTTTTAATTTTTCTTCGAATTCCAATAATGAAAAACTGTGAAATCGATTTTTCTAGAAAACGGTGTGTCCTACCGACTTAAAGCAAGAGTACATGTTAGTACTAGAATACTTCACAATTTAATAATCAAGTGTCAAAGATGCTTAAAAGTTAAAGACACAAAAGTTAAGCGATAAAATAACCGTTTTCCTACCCAAAACGGATAACCGTTTTCCTACCCAAAACGGACGCCTATGACCGGTACTAGAAATTCACAATGGATGAAATCGATTCATTTCTGGAAAGTAAATATGCATACCAATTTTCGTTTCTCTAAATAGAAGCGTTCTGGAGGTATTTAAGAAAAAATAATTACAAGACGCCATCTTCAAAGAGCTCTGGCTCCCTTAGGAAGCATTTTCGGACTAGGTGAATTGGGTTAAATTATCTTAAAATTATCTGAGAAATCTCCTGTCTTCTTTTGTTGGTAGAGTTTCTGGACACCCTGTAAAATATTAGGCTTTTTAACGTTACATTTTTGCGTTAGTGTGTTTTTTTATGTTTGGTAAATTATGTTTAAAAGACACTATAAAGATTAGTCCTCTCTATAGTCATATTTAGCCTTTTTTCCAGCTTTTCATTTCTAATAATCTTGTTATGGTTCGTAACTTTAGTTTTTCTTATTACAGGTCTGTAAAACGAGAAAAGTTAGCGCAATATCTCGCAAAATGAAATAAATATTGAATTAAAAGAAAATCCACTTTTAATTTTCCTTGAAAGATCCGTTGCCGAGAAATGAAAAGTGGTTGACTTGAAAATCACACCAACTCGGACTAATCTGGTAAGTGGAAAATGGCGTATTTTTATTTGAAATGTTTATTTGAGAAAATTCAAATAAAAAGAAGGAAAGGTAAAAGTTTTTTTCTTTGGTGTATATTGAGTTACCTGATTTATATGGAGGAGTTTATATAAATATTTTTTCTACATTATCTGAGGGATGGAGTTGATCTCCATTTTTATTCAGTTATTCATTTTTATTTACTATTTTATTTAGAATAAACCACAATTTTACTTTAAAATAAGTACAACTATTCATATTAATAAGAAAAAACAATAATGCAAAAGAAAAAATGCTACAGAGAGTCAAAGAGATGTCTCTTTCAATTCACAATGGGCATTGTTAAAAGTGTCCAAAAATGAAGCTCAGCAATGGACCGCCGCAGGGATCTGTTTTGGCACCCTTATTGTTTATAAGTATAATATTGTAACACTCTGTATAAAATATGTTTTAAGTTTAATTTTATATAACCTTATAAGATTTATAAGTTTGATTAACATTGAACCGTAATGAACTCGGTAGACGTGTTGAGTGAGTTAACAATTATAATATAAAAAGACGACAACAACAAACATGGTTAATTATAATTATATTTATTGTACGTAGTATTACGTACCCGGAGGCAGGTTGATTCATTGTTATTGTTTGTATTAAATGATCGAAGACCAGATAAATAAAGTATAATGTTATCAGATGGAGTAATATTTATTATAATTAATTAAATAAGGACTATACGGGCTATTTGAAAACCAACCCTTCAGTTCTTTGTGACACTATGACAAGTTGGGAGAAATTTCAATTGTACAGAAATACGCTGATGACTGTACCTAGATGGACTGGATGCATGAGGCTATGGTCTAATGCAAAAAAGACCGAAGTGTGTTGTTTCCATCTACATATAGTCCAAGTAATGAAGCTTACAATAAAACAAAATCTCGAAATTTTTACAGAATGGATCGATTTGCTTGGAAATTTGAGAATAAGTAGTGCATATTCCAAGAATCAAAATCTATATGATGTCGAAATGCGCTATTACCATGGGAGTGGAAATTTTTTATTATATTTAGACCGCAAAAGTTGGTAAAAGTTGGTAAAAATATTTATTCTAAGCAAAAAACGTTCTATACATTTTTTTGATAAAATAAATACTTTTCCATTTATTCGCTATCGAAAGTGTTAGTTTTATATCGAAAAAATCAATGTTTTAATCAGTTTTCTGCTAATAACTCAAAAAGTTTTCGTTTTATCAAAATAACTTTGCTAAATAAAAATGTACCTTTTAAAAAAATAAACAAATCTGCTTTTTTTCATTTTTTTAAACCAATAGTAATCGAACTATACTTTTTTATATGTTAGCTCTTCTTCTTCAAATGCTAAATATTGTAGATTCAAAGTCAAACGACGGGAAAACTATGCATTTTTCAAGGATAACTCATTGAAACATTTAAAATATTTAAAAATATCTATCTCTAGAAATAAAAAAAGTCTCTAGCTCAAAAATTAAGTAACTTATAATGAAAAGACTGTCAGTCCCTATTTCAGCAAAAAAATTATCGGAAACAACCCCTTTATCACCAGCCTAATTAACATTAGTTATTGACCCTATTTGGCCTTTTTTATTTATGTATTATTAATAGCTAAAAGTTGGACCGGCTTAAAATTATTAGTTTATAATAAAATGGAGTTAAAACCGAATAATTAATTTTTGTAGTTGGGTAAAAAATTCAATTTTCTTCGGAATAGAGAGATTAGTATCAGAGATACGAAAAAATGTTTAAATATGAAATTGTAGTTTATTTAATTCCCAAGAAAATGGTTTGCAAAAATTTTTCCTACGTCAAAAATTGAGTGAGCTATTGACAATTAAATCTTGTTATAACATGCAAAAACCACCTTTAACAACCCTTTCAAAGGCACCTCTTTTTGAGACTGATGATTTTAAAAAGATTTAATGTTAATAGCCTTCTATATCTCATAAAAACCTATTAAATTCTTTAGCACTAAACTTTCTAAATAAAAAATAAAAAAAGTTACGGTTAAAAAATCAATATATTTAAAAAAAAAAGAGAAATCCAATTGGAAGCATCATAATGTAAGTTAACGTTGTTTTTAGTCATTGGTCTTTTTCATTCTTCTTTATTTATGTATTATTAATATATTTTAGACAACTGGCTTATAATGATTATTTTTTAATAAAATGGAGTTAAAAGCGAATAACGATTTTCTGTAGTTTGGCAAAAATGGTATTTTCTTCAGAATAGAAAGACTAGCATCTGATCAGAGATACGAAAAATGGATTCAATATGAAATTGTAGATTATTTAATTTCCAAGAACTTGGTTTAAAAAATAATTCTGCGGCACAAATTGAGTGAATTGTAAATGAGTGCCTATACCGAAAAACATTGATTTCTTAGATATAAAACTAACACTTTCGATAGCGAATAAATTGAAAACTATTATTTTTATCAAAAAAATGTATAGAGCATTTTTTGCTTAGGCTGAACGTTTTTATCAACTTTTGCAGTCAAAATATAATAACAAATTTCCACATCCCAGATGGGGTGGCAACCACCCTCATGGTAAAAGCGCCATTCGGCATCATATGATTTTGATCCTTGGACTATCCACTACCTATTCTCAAATTTTCAAGGAAATCGATCCATTCTGTAAAAATTGCGAGTTGATAAGCTTCAGTTCCTGAACTAATAATGTCAAGTCAAAGGCAACATAGAACTCTCCTATCCGTTCACTTTGAAAAGAGACTACTCACTTACAACTAAGCACCACAATATCTTGAAATAACTCTTAATAAGAGTAACAGAACTTAATATTTTAAGTTTTTTAAATAACACCAAAGAACGGCAGTAAAACTAAAAACTCGAAATAATAACATCTCAACCTCCGTAATCAGATCATCTTATATAGAAAAATTCAAGTTAACCATCAACTAAACATCCACCATTATTATGGAAATGATTAGACTGCGTTCCAGATATCCTCGATTGTTAATGGCCAACTCATTACATCAGAAACATTTTAGTCTCACCAACGCCTGAAAAAGACAATGGAAGAGACAGACTCGTATAATATGTATTGATGTACCATATGGAAATGGTCTGTATTGATCATAAACCGTCAAGCTTTCTACTGTCCTGCAATATATGGACAACACTGAACATAATAAGAACAAGCAACGATAGATGTGTTAAGAGATTACGTAGATGGGAAAAACGCTGTTACTTCTGAGTGTGACTATGGTGTGCAAAGACAGATTGCCCGTCGTTGAAGAATGCCCCCGAAGGAACTTTTGATGAGTTCGTGAATGCGATCGAAAATGTTTTGTATTATATTGATAAATTAGATGTTGATTTATAATACTCCATGGTACGTTTCCTATGGTTTTTTAGTATGTGTTGTTATTGTATGTTATACGCTAAATAAACAAGTAAGGCTTTATTTAAAATATTTCCCTTTTTAGTTTCTTACATGAGTAAGGTATCACTGATAAAGGTCGCGAAAACTGTAATTTGGTGGATATGCAAGGAGAATTAACATCTACGCCTCCACCAAAATCTAAAGTCCATTATGGTAATATTTGACACTGTTTGTGGTGGGGATAGGTTCGTCGGATGGTGAGGTATGAGACCTCGTGGGAAAGAAGAATCGGGGACCGAAGGTACCTTAGGGATGTAGCGCCCAAACCGCGTAAGATATGTGAATGTACGACGGCTTGTTGAAAAGCAGAAAAGTCGAGAGATACAATGACATAGCAAAATCAAACATAGTAACTGTGACAAAAATGCATCAGGGTTATAATGTCTACAGCCGGAAAAATGAAAGAATACCTATAAACGATCACATCAATCACTTATTTTGTATTTTCTGTCTTTTTTTATAACAAACGTTTGTTATTTATAGAAAAAGACAGCAAATTCAGAATAAGTGATTGATGTGATTGCTAAGTATGGCGGTTGTTGATAAAACACCGGTTTTCGGTTATACCGGTTTTTTAACTTGCGGTTTTACCTGGCAGTTATAACCGGTCAAAAAAACCGGTTACTCCAAAAACCGGTTTTCGGTTTTTTGAATCAATATTCAATACCCAATAGTTACATTGTCCTACGTTAAATTTACATTGTCCTTTAGTTTGTGATACTCCACATGCCTATTTTCAATATAAAATTTCACAGTTTTCGATAGATTGAAAGAAATCAATTTTCATTGGGTAACTTCAAAGGGCTGTAACTTTTTTAAAAGTGTACATTTCTACTAAGGTAGGTTAGGTTCATTCGAACTATTTTTGGTCCCAGAATATCTGATTCAATTTATGGCCCACCTTTTTGTTACATCCTTTATAATAATCTAACGCCATGAAAATTTCGGGTCCAAGTAATAATACCAAATAATTAAAAAATTCAAAAGTAGTAAAATTAGGAACCTATATAAGACTATAATAAACGTAATATGAAGTAAATGAGACTAAAACGTGTATGTACATGTATATGAATTATAAAACAAAAACAAAAATGGAACATCAAAAATAGCAAAAACAAATAATGAATCATTTTCATTTTTCTAAGTGATTCCATATTCCACACTCCACTGACTCATTTGTGTAGGTATAATTTATTATAATACAACCATGACTGCACAGCTGATTGATACTAATATGTGTTTTTAAAAGGATTCCCGAATTGAGCAAACAAGACGTGCTTATTCTCAAGTTCATCAAAATAGTCAATTCAGCTTATCACATTTCTCAGTGAGTGTTTAACGAATATAAATATTAAAAAAATTAACAATTATTGATGAATTTAAGCAAATAATCTTTTTCCTCCAAATTCCGTATTTTTTTCGAAGGTAATTTTTATCCGGTTTTTCACCGGTTATTACTTTAATAAGAAAAAACCGGTTATAACCGGAACCAAAAAAAGCGTTAAAACCGGTTATTGCGAAGTAAAAAATCGGTTTTAGGTTATAACCGGTAGGTTTTTCCCATCCCTAGTGATTGCTCATGGGTATTCTTTCATTTTTCCGACTGTAAGCGACTTAACTTATAGACCAATCAAGTTAGTAAAAAATAAGCCGTTTTTCGACATAATTGAAAAGACGAGGTTTGACAGTTGAAATGTGTAGTATGAGATATTACAAAAGGGCTACCATCTTGGGATTCATCAATTTTTTAGTGGAACAATTTTTAAATAAACAATCAAAACGTCAAACTTAGTTTTGTGCTCATAACTTAAAAACTTGTTTATTTAGAGATTTGACGTTCACAGGTAACTTTTTTAGAATAAAAAGATACATCGAATGAGATACGCTAAATGAAAATCGGTTAATAAACAAAAAAGTTATTGCAAAACAGACGACAAAATCATTGTTTTTTAATATTGTTAATAACAATTTTATTGTTTATTAGAATATGTTTAAATATACATAAACTTGAGGGCATTATGGTGTTTGAATGGTTTGAAAAAATGGTCCAGATCTGTTCAATAGTTTTCGCAAAATTGAATTTGTTTATAAATTTTTTTGAAAAACGAGCTAATTTCTGAGGCTGGTCCAGTTAATATAGCTGAATGTATCTCAATAATCCGGAGCTCATTTCCTTCGTTAAGATGTATACTAACAGCCTATGAAAAATAAGTAAAAAAAAATACATATACGTACACAAAATTATTTGTTAATAAATAGCAGTTTTTAAGCTTATAAACAATTACAATAATTTCGTAGAAATTAGATCAAATTAAATGGCAATAAAAAATACGGAAAGCTGGTTAAAATACACAACTTCTAAAAATAAATTTTAGGTCGTACGACCCTTGGGGTCTGAGATAGCCCCTTTTTTTGAAAAAATCACTGATACGTTAATTAACAACACTAAGATCTGAAATTAACCAATATTTTATAAGAAAATTCAAAGTTTTTAACAAAGTTTTTAGCAAGAAAAAATGTTAAAAATTGTTTAAACAGTAGTGTTATAAACAAAAAGTATTTTGCGTTCCGACTAAAGTAAAAAATAGCGGGCGTAGTCGACTGACTGAATAGTGCACGCGGTTGACGACCGGCAGCAACTCCTAAAATTACGTTATACCGACCACAAAAATCAACTTAAAAGTGAATAACAAATTTTCGTCATTCCTTATGTTTTCGAGGTCTCCAAATCCGAATATGGAGTTTATTTTTTTCTAGAATTAGTGGAACATGTTCAAAAATCAAATTTTATGCCAAAATGCGATAAATCAATTTTGATGATTTTTCAGTTTTAACTCACTGTATTTTTGGTCGCTGTAAATATTTCCTTTTGAAAATTTTACTGTGCTATCTTTGAAGCATTTAGATAACAATGAGATTTGTCCATAATGATTAAACACATTAAAAGAGAAGTTGTTAATTTTTAAACATTTTGTCGTCAGATTTCGTTAGCTTCATGCTTACTTAAAAAAGTTGAGTGACAAACTTTTAAGTTTATAATTTTAACTAACACAGAAATAAAATATAATTCATGAAGAAGGTTTCCAAAAAAATTTAATTTAAAATATGCAATAAGAAAAATGTTATGTGACTTTATAGACGAGCGGCACACTGGCACACCCCAAAAAAAGCTTATTTCTCGAGATACTGATACTAATTTTGGTAATACTTTATATTTTTGATGGTGCTGAAAACGAAAATTAGGGTTGTTTTGAAAAAATGCCCCTTTTTTGAAAAAAATCACTGTTAGGTTAATTAACAACACTAAGATCTGAAATTAACCAATATTTTATAAGAAAAGTCAAAGTTTTTAACAAAGTTTTTAGCAAGAAAAAATGTTAAAAATTGTTAAAACGTTAGTGTTATAAACAAAAAGTATTTTGCGTTGCGACTAAAGTAAAAAAAAATAATGGGCGTAGCACATTTTTAACATTGACAGTATACCGGATTTGAAGCTTAATATTATATTTATATATTTTGGTAGAAACTTACATTTTATGAATATTATTATCTTGCACATTTATTTAGTAAAATTATATTTTAAATAAATAAATTTAAAAAATGACAATAAAAAGGCCACTTAAAAAAGGTTTATACATCCCATTAGCTGCTTTATTTTGGATAATTTTGCAATGAAAATAAGATAACCATTATTATTTTAATGTGGTACCATAGATAAAAAAAAATAGTAAACTTGGTACAGTAGAACCCGATTGGTAGGTATAGGCCATTTTTTATTCTCTATTTTGAATCCGTGTGTAGTCCAGGCTGTATCGTCGACCCCGTTAGGTAAATTATTCCGATTCTTATTTTTTGCACAAACTTACTCAAAAAAAAGTTCCTTATAACAAATCCAAAGGGTACCAAGAGCTACCGCGGCGGGAAAATTGTTTAAACAATTTTTTCATTAGTTTTCTGTCAACTTATAAAAGTTGGGTTACAAACTGTTTAGTTTATAATTTTAATCAACGCAGCATTAAAACATAGGTCCTGAAGAAGTTTTCTGGAAAATGTCAAGTCAAAATATGCAACAGAAAAAAAGTTACGCGACCTTATAGACGAGTGGTACTCCCCAAAAAAAACGCTCATTTCTCGAGATATCAACCACACCGTGGTGAACGGCTAATTTTGGTCTTACTTTATGTTTTTGATGGTGCTGAAAACGAAAATGAGTTTTATTTTGAATTTTAGATGGGGAAACATTGTCAAAATCGAAATTTTACCCTAAAAATAAAAAAAAATGAAATCACGTTTTTCTTAAAATTAAAAGTTACACCACCTTTTTTCTATAAAACATTTTGTTCTCTGTACTCTAGATTTTAACATAAAATTAATTGAACAGCTAAATTTCAAATTTTGTCACTCAACTTTTGCGATTAAACTTTGCAGTTCAAGAATCTGCACCTTTTACTTCAAACAATTTATAACTTTCTTTATAGCAAGACAGAAATATTGAAGCAGGTCCCATTGTCTTCAGAATGGTGAGAAATATATACTGTAAAAATTTCAGAAAAAAATATTACAATGGAACTGAGTTGTAGCAAGTTAAACGCAAAAAACGTGATTTTTATTTTTAGGGTAAACTTACGATTTTGATAATGTTCCCCACGTAAAATTCAAAAAAAACCCTAATTTTCGTTTTCAGCACCATCAAAAATATAAACTACCTCTTTTTGGGGTGTGCCAGTATGCCGCTCGTCTATAAAGTCACATAACATTTTTCCTATTGCATATTATAAATTAAATTTTTTTGGAAAACTTCTTCATGAATTATATTTTATTTCTGTGTTATAGGTCTGGATCCCGCGTATGAAAAAAAAGTTGATTAATAGCAAGCTGAAAATTTGTTAATAGCTTAAGGGTGTCTCGTCGGATAAACTTTGATATATGGGAACACTGGAACAGGGGCAGTTTTAATTGGGGAACAGGTTAAAAATTTGGAACGGCCAGACCACGAAAACGGCACATTTATTTTGTCCGACAGAACAGACTTAAACTCTCCGAACAGAGGTTAATCTCTCATGCAAAAATCAGACTGCTATTTATCACCTGTCATAATTCCTGTCGTTTGACATATTCTACATGTTCCACTCATTAAAACGCCCATTTGGTGATAAATAGCAGTCTGATTTTTGCATGAGAGTTTAATCTCTGTTCGGAGAGTTTAAGTCTGTTCTGTCGGACAAAATACATGTGCCGTTTTCGTGGTCTGACCGTTCCAAATTTTTAACCTGTTCCACAATTAAAACTGCCCCTGTTCCAGTGTTCCCATATATCAATGTCTGTCCGACTAGACACCCTTAAGCTATTAACAAATTTTCAGCTTGCTATTAATCAACTTTTTTTTCATACGCGGGATCCAGACCTATTAGTTAAAATTATAAACTAAAAAGTTTGTCACTCAACTTTTTTAAGCAAGCATGAAACTAACGAAACCTGACGACAAAATGTTTAAAAATTAACAACTTCTCTTTTAATGTGTTTAATCATTTTGGACAAATCTCATTGTTATCTAAATGCTTCAAAGATAGCACAGTAAAATTTTCAAAAGGAAATATTTACAGCGACCAAAAATACAGTGAGTTAAAATTGAAAAATCATCAAAATTGATTTATCGCATTTTGGCATAAAATTTGATTTTTGAACATGTTCCACTAATTCTAGAAAAAAATAAACTCCATATTCGGATTTGGAGACCTCGAAAACATAAGGAATGACGAAAATTTGTTATTCACTTTTAAGTTGATTTTTGTGGTCGGTATAACGTAATTTTAGGAGTTGCTGCCGGTCGTCAACCGCGTGCACTATTCAGTCAGTCGACTACGCCCGCTATTTTTTACTTTAGTCGGAACGCAAAATACTTTTTGTTTATAACACTACTGTTTAAACAATTTTTAACATTTTTTCTTGCTAAAAACTTTGTTAAAAACTTTGACTTTTCTTATAATATATTGGTTAATTTCAGATCTTAGTGTTGTTAATTAACGTATCAGTGATTTTTTCAAAAAAAGGAGCTATCTCAGACCCCAAGGGTCGTACGACCTAAAATTTTTTTTTAGAAGTTGTGTATTTTAACCAGCTTTCCGTATTTTTTATTGCCATTTAATTTGATCTAATTTCTACGCAATTATTGTAATTGTTTATAAGCTTAAAAACTGCTATTTATTAACAAATAATTTTGTGACCGTATATTTAATTTTTTTTTACTTTCTTTTTCATAGGCTGTTAGTATACATCTTAACGAAGGAAATGAGCTCCGGATTATTGAGATACATTCAGCTATATTAACTGGACCAGCCTCAGAAATTAGCTCGTTTTTCAAAAAAATTTATAAACAAATTCAATTTTGCGAAAACTATTAAACAGATCTGGACCATTTTTTGCACACTATTCAAACACCATAATGCCCTCAATTTTAGTTATATTAAAACATATTCTAATAAACAATAAAATTGTTATTAACAATATTCAAAAACAGTGATTTTGTCTTCCGTTTTGCAATAACTTTTTTGTTTATTAACCGATTTTCATTTAGCGTATCTCATTCGATGTATCTTTTTTTTCTGAAAAAGTTATCTGTGGACGTCAAATTTCTAAATAAACAAGTTTTTAAGTTATGAGCAAAAAACTAAGTTTGACGTTTTGATTGTTTATTTAAAAAATGTTCCACTAAAAAATTGATGAATCCCAAGATGGTAGTCTTTTTGTAATATCTCATACTACACATTTCAACTGTCAAACCTCGTCTTTTCCGTTATGTCTAGAAAAAACCTAACTTGATTGGCCTATTACAGGGATGTGCTAGATCTCACGTGACAGTATTCAATAAATAGAATAAAACGATATAGAACAATCAATGATACCAGCATGCAATAAGGGTACTATACGCGTATATTTGGTCAGATTACACCGTTTGAGGTGTCATTTGAGAGGGTTTACCGAATATAATAATTATAGTACGATAACATAAGAAACTTCATAATAGTGTGCTAAAGGAGCCTTATCCGAACATATAAGAAAATACAATGATACAAAAAATGGTGTCATGTTTTATAATCAGTTATCAAGTAGTGGACTGACATAGTAAATAAGATATTATGTAAAAGACTAAGTTTTCAATCCAATAGCACATAAAACAACACCAGAAAATGTTGTTTCACATCCTACCAGGCTAAAACAATGGGAACCTTCTCTGGAAACTCCTACGAGGCTTCTACAATTTTCAAGCCTTAACGGATGCTAAGACTAAAGAAGGTGAGGAAATTTTACAATTTATAGCTCACGTCATATCTGCTCAGCGCGGTAAAGTTCCAACGAGAATGGTTCCCTTCCTACTCCAATCAGAGTAAACATGTAAATCAAAAATGAATAGCCATTTTCAATTTCGTTGCAACACGAAACCACAGCCGCATCATTGTTCCAGTTCAATCAGAGAGTGCAGCAAGCACCTCTACCGGTTTCGAAACTTATTAATCTCTTATCAGGAGACAGATATGCTGCTCTCTCTGACCCAACTAGGACAAATCCTGGCGTGCAGTCACGGATTGCAACGAACGAAATGGCAGGGATGCCCTAGCGGCAACTGCTAGCAAAAGACTAAGTTTTCAATCTAATAGCACATAAAATAACACCAGAAAATATTGTTCCACTTCCTACCAGACTGAAACAATGGGAGCCTTCTCTGGTAACACCTCCGAGGCACCTACAATTTGCAAGCCATAACGGATGCTTAGACTAAGGAAGATGAGGGAATTAAGGGAAGACGAGGCGCGATAAAGTTCCAACGAGAATGGTTCCCTTCGTACTCCTATCAGAGTAAACATAGAAAATGGTTATTCACTTTTTATTTACATGTTTACTCTGATTGGAGTCAGTGGCGGCTCGTGGTAATTTAAGGAGGGTGTTCAATTAAAGAATGTAATTATACGAACGGTAAATACGCGCCGCGCCGCAGGCGAAAAATTTTTGGGGCCTCGCCAAAAGATGTTCTGTAAAATGAAACCTATCTTTGACCCGATTAGTCAGGATGTAACACACTTTTTTTGTTTTGTGCAGAATATGATACCTACTGAATGATGGCACTTCTTCGGGGTGAAGGTGGAGACAGAAGTTACGAGTAATGAAATGGCTTTGTCAAAACTGTTTAAAAATCCGTTTATTTTAACGGCATCCAAAGACCGAGATTGAAATTATAGGTAGTTTTATTCTTTGAAAATACTAAACATGGAAAACAAGATAAAGAATGTAGTTTATCACACCCACATAATCACTAAGTTTTTCTATATTGTTCAACTTTAAAACAATGTTTAAACTTTTTGTTTCTTATTGCACATTCTTGTAATACCAAGTTTATCTCCGGCCAATTAGTCCATTCTTTTTATAAGAAGTCGATTTTCAAAACTATTTGCATTTTCTTTTATAAACTTCACTGAATAAGGCTCCACCATCCTAAAAAAACTACCTACCAATATTGTATTTAATAAAATCCCACAACAGAAAATGCCAAACTGTGAATCGAAACGCTTCGCCCCGGTCTCTGTGTGTGTGCAGTGCACAAATGGTCAATGTTTTAAGATAGGAGAATCCCTGGTTCACGGATTTAAGAGCTCTCGTTCTTCTATAGGGTTACTGTATAGTGGCTGGGTTCAATTTGAATTCTGCACTTAAAACGTGCATCTAGCGTAGCGGTGTTGTGCAAACAAATTATGTGATTAATAAATACAGTTATATTTTAATGATACTATGATATTTATGATATTTATGAGATTTAGGAAAAATATTTTAATGACATTTATGAGATTTTAAAAAATATGTATTTTAATGAAATTTCATTGGGTGTTCACTGCACAAGTGAACCAATGGAGAAACCGCCCCTGATTGGAGTACGAAGGGAACCATTCTCGTTGGAATTTGACCGCGCTGAGCAGATGGGACGTGAATTATAAATTGTAAAATTTCCTCATCTTCCTTAGTCTCAGCATCCGGTATGGCTTGCAAATTGAAGGGTTCAGGCAAAGAAGGTCCTATGTCAAAATAATAAGTTTCGGGAAAAACGGTTTTAACGGTTAAAACTCTCTGGTGTTTATTTATTATTTATGCATTGACCAAAACTCGTTTATTTACTAAATTTGCTGGAATTATGGCTAAAAATGGCATTAGCCTACGTGTAAAACATGACATAGCACTTTTTTCGCCGGGACAGCACGGACTTGCTACCTTCGTAGCCTAATTAGAGAAATATAAAATATGTTGTTATTCCTGACTGAACACGTTCATAGCGGTGATTTATTTATAGAATGGTAGTCGACATCGCTGGTTAACAGAGGGGACCAGAAACTCATTTTCTGCAAAAATTGACATAGCACCCTTTTTTGCCTGTACCCTTCAATTGTAAAAGCCTCGGAGGTGTTACTAGAGAAGGTTCCCATTGTTTTTAGTCTGGTAGGATGTGGAACAACATTTTCTGGTGTTGTTTTATGTGCTATTAGATTGAAAACTTAGTCTTTTGTTGGCAGTTGCCGCTAGGGCATCCCTGCCATTTCATTGGTTACAATCCGTGACTGCACGTCCAACGTCACGTTGGATCAGAGAGAGCAGCATATATGTCTCCTGATGAGAGACTAATAAGTTTCGAATCGGTAGAGGTGCTTGCTGCACTCTCTGATTGAACCGGAATAATGATGCGGCTGTGTTTTCGTGTTGCAACTAAATTGAAAATGATTATTCATTTAAGATTTTATGTGTAAATTTCATTACAATGCTGCCAGTTGTTTCGAAAAATTGTAAAAAATTAGAATTTTTTTTCCTTTAATGCACTCTATCTTGAACACGGTTGACAACAAGCCCTAATTATTTTTCAGTTTTGTACCTATCCTAGAGAGGGTGTTACATTTTTTAAACACCCTGTATACGATCGAAATAGAATTGTTATGGGATTTTTAAGCGTCAAATAACGTTAGTATAGTTTCGACTAGTTTCGCAAATAACATTTTATATGTATAAACATTTTCAATTTCTTTGCAATCCGAAAAAGCAGTAGCATTATACTCTAGTTAAATCGGAGAGTGCAGGAAGAGTCTATACCGGTTTCGGGGATTTTTTCCCCTCATCAGTAGTTCCATGTCCTCTTCTCTCCAATTCAACCAGGCACGTCGCTTTGGGTTTTTCCGGATTGCAAAGAAAGAAATGGGAAAAATAAATTTCGACTCAATTCAAGCTTTCTGCTTAACCCAGGTATAAACATACCAAAAGGCACTGCCAGGAAAACATTCCACTTTGCGGTTCAGAGAGCCCATATGAAACGAGTCTTTGTACTCTATGCAGAGTATGGCATTAACAAAATAAGAAAATCTACGGTTTCGTTTTGAATAAAATTTGTCTTCCTCCATCCCCCGATAGTACTATTTCTAGGTCTACCTGTTGTCAAGAAGGCTCTAAGGAAGACAGATTTTTACCATTCCGACCGTAGATTGTCGATATAAATTAAAATAATTTATATCGCAGTATGGATAGAACGCCCTCTAACGGGGAATAAGCGAAACGAATTTCGACTCAATTCAAGCTTTCTGCTTAACCCAGGTATAAACTTACCAAAAGGCACCGCCAGGAAAACATTCCACTTTGCGGTTCAGAGAGCCCATATGAAACGAAACCGTAGATTTTCTTATTTTGTTAATGCCATACTCTGCATAGAGTACAAAGACACGTTTCATATGGGCTCTCTGAACCTCAAAGTGGAATGTTTTCCTGGCGGTGTCTTTTGGTATGTTTATACCTGGGTTAAGCAGAAAGCTTGAATTGAGTCGAAATTAATTTCGCTTATTCCCCGTTAGAGGGCGTTCTATCCATACTGCGATATAAATTATTTTAATTTATATCGACAATCTACAGTCGGAATGGTAAAAATATGTCTTCCTTAGAGCCTCCTTGATCACAGGTAGACCTAGAAATAGTACTATCGGGGGATGGAGGAAGACAGATTTTAATCAAAACGAAACCGTAGATTTTCTTATTTTTTTAAAGAAAGAAATGCCGCGGATATCGTAGAGACATCTATCAAGTAACAAAATAAGTTGTCAATAAAGTAGTACAAAAAAACGACAATAAATATCGTTCTCGTACCACCAGATTGACAAGAGGTGGCACTTTTCTGGTTACTACCCCCGTGATTTTCACAAATTATAAATCATACGGGTGCCGAGACGAAATTAAGATTAGGGAATTTTTAAATAATTCACGTCCCATCTGCTCAGCGTGGTAAAAGTTCCAACGAGAAAGATACCTTAGTACTTCACAAAAGAATAAATGAATTGAAAATGTTTGTACATTTTCAATGTATAAACATTTTCAATTTCTTTGCAATCCGCAAAAAGCAGCAGCAGTATATGTACTCTGGTTAAATCGGAGAGTACAGGAAGAGTCTACACCGGTTTCGGGGATTTTCCCCCTCATTAGTAGTCCCATGTCCTCTTCTCTACAATTCAACCAGGCACCTCGCTTTGGGTTTTTCCAGATTTATCCGTATGATTTATAATTTTTGAAAATCACGGGGGTAGTAACCAGAGAACTTCTACCTGTTGTCAATCTGTTGGTACGAGAACGATATTTATTGTCGTTTTCTGTGCTACTTCATTGATAACTGATTTTGTTAACATTTTATATTTTTGCCTGTAAATAATTCCAGCAATTTCTAGCGCCATTGGAATTAA
This sequence comes from Diabrotica virgifera virgifera, assembly GCF_917563875.1. NCBI lineage: Eukaryota > Metazoa > Arthropoda > Insecta > Coleoptera > Chrysomelidae > Diabrotica > Diabrotica virgifera. The sequence goes on along the minus strand of NC_065448.1, from coordinate 218,762,128 downwards.
ATTTCAACGCAAAATACTTTTTTCCCTAATTCCGTAAAATTTTCCGCTCGTACTATCTAGTTAAATAAAATACATTTTCCGAACTGAAAACTAATTACTCCTTTACTTACCGTAGCAGCTGTACCCATCTTCTCTTAAAATAAACCTTTCTTTACAGTCACATTCATACATTCCGTCATGCAATTCGTAGCAGAGCTGCTCACAGGGGCTGCTTTCGTCGCATTTTCCTGAAAACAAATAATAAACTTGAAACTTTTAATCGACTAACAAAATAAAAGTTGTTTTTCTCCTTTTTATACAACTACTGTTTAAATGGAACTTGCTATGCACCGGTTTATATTCATTTAAAACAGAACTTTTTAGAAATACGAAAAATAAGAGGAAAAAATACATATTTTTCCGTCGTGTTTAGTTTCCTTATATTTTAATTGATTTTACTATTTAATTTTTAAATGTGTAATTTTTAATATTCGTTCGGTAATTTTTTTTTTATTTTTTTTATTTAGCTAATGCCTTGACAATTAATGGCCATTGGCATGATAGGTACGGTAATTTTGAACAGTTAGGTACCAAGTGTCATGTTTAGTGTGTGTGTTGAGTAAGTGTCTTGTTACTTTGCAAAGTCGACGTCATTGTCTTTGCAAATAGACGCTAATTGTATCCGAACGTCTGCGGTCCCTCCGGTGAGTACCGATCCCACAAGGACAGAAACTATATTCATTTATTAATTTATAATAAATGAAAAATTTCTGACCCTGGTGAGATACGAACCCACAACCTTTCGGATTTTTTCATTCCAAAGGCAGGCACTCTTACCACTAAGACATGGAGGGGGTAAATTTATTTACCCGAAAATCTCTTAAAAAGATTAAAATACACACACCGGCAAAATAAAAGGAACACCTTAAAAATGGGACATGTCTTACGCAGTCATACTGTGTTTTTTCCTTAATGTTCGGAGTACCCTGTGGAATATTCTCTAGCCTATATAAAATATTAAAATTAAAACTCAATTGTAGCCTTAGGCTTTTTTAACATTCTTTTTTTTTAGATTAATTTGCTTATGTTGCATAACAAAAAAAGTTAGGTACTTTAACAGCTAGCCATGTTCTTCATCAGTACAGGGTGTTTTTAAATAGGTGAGACAAACGTTAAGGGGTATTTCTGCATGAAAAAACAATGACAGTTTAATTTATAAACATATGTCCTCAAATGCTTCTTTTCCGAGATGCTCTAAAACCGGTTGAGATATGCAAATGAAATTTGGTAGGTTGTAAGAGGTAGTTATTGTGCATTTTCTGACATACAACTAAGAATTTTTTATTCACCATTGGCGTGCATACGGGTATAAACATTTTAGATATATCCCGTATTCACGCCAATGAAGAAAATAAAATTTGTAATTGTATGTCAAAGAATGCGCAATAGCTACTTCTTAAAACCGACCAAATTTCATTTGCATATCTCAACCGGTTTTAGATCAATAAATCGTCAGTTTGCAAGAAAAAATACAACATCCCGTATCTCGGAAATGAAGCATTTGCCGGCATGCGTTTATAAAGTAAACTAACATAATTTTTTCATGCAGAATTACCACTTAAAGTTTGTCGCATTTATTTAAAAACACCCTGTATTGATGAAGAGCATGGCTAGTTATTAAAGTGCCTAACTTTTTTATTATCCAACAGAAGCAAATTAATCAAAAAGGAAAATATTAAAAAAGTCTAATAGTCCAGGGTAACAAGGTTTTTTCCATGACACTTGAACAGCCAGGGTACTGAAGCGTTTTTTCGATAGGTAATACCTATAAGAGCAAATTGTAACTATTTCTTGCGTAGGATCTGGCGGCCATTTTTATTTATAAACAATTAAGTGTCAAAAAATGGCATTTTTCAGTTTTTTTTTTCAAATCAATGGAAAACAGGGAAACTTATGGTTTTTTTAGTACAAATACCTTCGATATTATGGAAAAATCTTTGAAATGACGTATTACAAAGTTTGATATACTCATTTACTGTTACTATAATTGCAAAAAAGTTCGGAATTGCAAAAAAAATTATTTTCGCAATAACTGTTGTAAAAATCAGTGTATAGCTTTTAAATTTTTGTCAAATAAAGATTCTTTGGTGTTTAATATGTTATAAAAATTCCAAAGCGATTAATTCAATTTTTTAAATTTTAATCAAATTGTTTATCCCAGAGTGCATTTTTTTTTCAATAATATAAGTCAGAAAAAAATAACGTTAGAACCATTCCACAGGTGTCAAATGAAATAGCATGAGCTGTTTTCAAATTGGTTTAAAAAAAGTGAATAAAAAATGCATTTATTAGTATTAAATAATTATGCAAAAGATCGTAAATCTTTCATTATCAACTTTTTATTTTGTTATATAAGAAATTATACATATTTATTACAATTTTTTTTTCAATTATGATATAGATAACATTACTTGGTAGTTGTACACTTAAAACGGGGTAAAAAAGTTAATTTTTTTGGAAAAGGTTATTCAAAAAGTTTAAAAAGAAAAATTGACGATAATTTTGCATAATTATTTATTACTAATAAATGCATTTTTATTCGCTTTTTTGAACCACGTTGAAAACGTAGCTCATGCTCTTTCATTTGACACCTGTGAAATGGTTCTAAGGCCATTTTTTTCTGACTTATGTTATTGCAAAAAAAATTCTTTCTGGAAAAAACAATTTAAATAAAATTTAAACAATTGAATAAATCGCTCTGAAATTTTTATCACATTTAAACACCAAAGAACCCCCATTTGACAAAATGTTCAAAGCTGTACACTAAGTTTTCCAACAGTTATGGAGAAAATATTTTTTTTGCAATTCCGACTTTTCTCGCAATTATATTAACAATAAATGAGTATATCAAAATTTGTAATACGTCATTTTAAAGCTTTTTCCATAATCTCGAAGATATTTGTACTAAAAAAATCATAAGTTTCACTGTTTTCCGTTGATTTGAAAAAAAAAAGGGAAAATGCCATTTTTTGACAGTTAATTGTTTATAAATAAAAATAGCCGCCAGATCCTACGCAGGAAATAGTTATAATTTGTTCCTATAGGTATTATCTGTCGAAAAAACGCTTCAGTACCCTGGCTGCTGAAGTGTCACGAACAGGGTATATTTTTGTCTTATTACCCTGGCCTATAAGGCACCAATCGAGTTTTAACTTAAATATTTTATATAGACTAAAATTTTCCACAAGGTGTTCCTGATTTTAAGGAAAAAACACAGTATGATTCTTTCACCCGGTATAAAATGACATTTACATGTCTAGCAAAAATATTATTACACCGATATTCTTAAATAATAAGGCTACAATATGCTGGAAAAATCACCCAAATCCGACTGCTTTAGGAGATTCGAGACATCAAACATGTCCCATTTTTAAGATGTATCTTTAATTTTGCCGGTGTGTATCATTTTTAATACATATTTATATACGTTTTAATAATTTGTTAAAATTCGACAATTATTGTAATTTTTATTGTTAGGAATGGCTATAAAATTTACCGTTTTGTAAGGAATAAGTTGTTTAATATTTGTGAATATCGAAAAAAGGCATTCATGAAAGATTCGTGTAGGCATAGGTAATTTACACAAAATTTAAAATGTATATTTTTATAAGACTGTTTTTACTACCCCTCCGCTATCTAGATTATATTAACCATTTTGTAACTTGATATATTATTTTAAATTAATAAAATAATATTTTTGCAGTTATTATAACTCCCGGCAAACTGGTCGTGGTTCAAGACACGCCGGTTCCTGATTTTCTTTTATTTAGCTCCTGAAGGAATCATTCAAGGGACAGATTCATAAATGAAGAAATAATTCAAATCTTGGGTGTTTCGAAGGAACTGCTAAAAACTTACGGAGCAATCGGTAGGGATGGCAACGATGTATCAATACAGTCAATATATCGATATATTTAAAAACTGTATCGATATTTTTATATCGATATTTTATTTTCGATATATCGACACATATATCGATATTTGGGATTCAATGTATCGTCACACGGGATTAATAGATTATGTTAGTGCCTATTTAATATTACAAAAAAAATATATATAAAAAGTAATCTAATGACGTTTGCTATTTGTTTAAAGCTCTATCAAGAAAGCTCTGTCTAATAGACAGAGTCGTAAATAGAGAAATTCTACTATTGGACGTACTTAAACAAACGCCTAAACTAAAAGAGCACTGTGTAAGGATGGCAATGATGTATCAATACATTTAATATAGCTATGTGTTTGAAAATTGTATCGATATTTTTATATTTTCACACAGGCACGTATTTAATATTATACAAAAAAATATATATTGTATATAAAAAAAATTAATCTACTGACGTTGGCTAATTTTATAAAACTATTTCAAGAAAATAACAAATAAATAAAAGTTCACTGTATGATTAGATAGCATGACAGCTGTGTATCTGCTCAGCTGTCAACCTCCATTTAGGCTTGCCAGCTGTTAACAACGCGAGCTATCAGAGATACACAGATAGTGAAAGAAAGCTAGCGCGCATGCCACTGGTATAACAAGATAACTGCTTTAACAACTCGCATTCGCTATCAAACATTGTTAAACAAGGGAAACGCAAATATTTCATAACTTGTAAGTACCTGCGTCATGACATTTTTTTGCCAAAAATTGATAAGTACAATGAGGATATTGACTATCTTCAGTAAAAATTTTGCTATAGATTTTACATTATGTACAAATTTGACCCATCTCTTTTTATTTTTGGCCAGCGTCCTTGCTTCTATCCATGTTGTTCCCATTGTTTCGAATATTTTTCCTAGGGTTCTATCACATGTTATCACTATCTATCACATGTCAAACTTTCTTCTTCCTTCTTTGTGTTTTTGCCTGCCTAACTTCTTTCACATGTTTTTTATAATCCATAAAAATCCACAAGGAAAAATTTCCTGTAGCTGGCTGTATACCATTAATTACAAGTAAAATTTAGTAAAAAATTTTTGGCTTGATAAAAGGTATATTAGTTTAAAAAGCCCCTATAGGGCTACAAACATAGAAACGAAACGTTCTCGCTCTATAACAAGAGCATCATCAGTGTTACAAGAACATGGTGAGTCAACCAAAAAATACAAAGGCCAAAGCCTTTAAAAAACAGACTAAAAGTCTTATATAGATGCCAACATGGCAAAATCCAAAGGATGGATAAAATTCCTACGGCTACGGCCCGAGTTGCTGTCACCTCTTGTAACATAATGACCTAATGATACCTATTGACCCACTTACCACGTGTGGGAGTCATATGTTGCCCAGGGCCGTAGCCATAGGAAGTTTATCCATCCTTTGGATTTTACCATGTTGGCATCTATGTATATAAGACTTTTAGTCTGTTTTTGAAAGGCTTTGACCTTTGTATTTTTTGGTTGGCTTACCATGTTCTTTTAACACTGATGCTCTTGTTATAGAGCAAAAACGTTTTGCCTCTATGTTTGTAGCCCTATTGGGCCTTTAGACTAATATACCTTTTACCAAGCCAAACATTTTTTATAAAATTTTACTTTTTATAGTCCATTCTCTGAAGATGACACCAGTAACTGAGTTGCCCGTTTTCTATAAATTCTAAGGTTAATTCTATTTCCAAATCTCTTATTTGAGTGTTCCGTAGTCTATCTCGTTTGGTAATTGCTCGAACTCGTCCAAGAAATCTCATTTCTACTGCCTGTATTTTACCCTTTTGTCGTTGTGTTAGAACCTACGACTCGCAACCAAAAGTTAATACAGGCCTATATATTGACGACTTGAACCCATTAATTTTTATTTTTCTTGAAATTTCTTTATTATTTCTGAACTTATTACTCATTGTAATATAGGTTCAGCATTTTTTAAATTCTATTATTAATTTCTGTTTCCTGTTTTCCGCTGTCTTCTCATTCTACTCCTAATTGATCTATATTTACTTCTATTTTTATGTTTATCTTTTCTTTTCTTTATTTTTTCCCATGACCATAACTTTTGTTTTATTTTTATTAATTGTCATGACATATTTTTTTAGTATTTCGTTCCATATTTCTATTATTTTTTGTAGTTGTTTCTCATTTTCGACCAATATGACGACGTCGTCAGCGAATTCTCCTTCTGAAAGGTCTACTCTTCTTATATTTCTACAACCCACATGCATTTTTTTACAGTTATACGTTACATTCTTTAATTATCTCGTCCATGTAAATTATAAATAGTGTTGGACTTAATCCTCCACCTTGCCTCAGACCGTCATTTGTAGTAAATGGTTTTGAAGTAAGTACTTTAAGCAGAGATATTTAACACATTTTAAAACAGCTATTAACCTCACGAACGTTAAAAAGGTCACAATGTTATAATTCTTAGTCACGTTTTTTAAATGGAGCTCCTGCTTCGAAGTTTCATTCTCGGAAATGACCTTCTTTCTTTCGTACTTAAAAAAAATGCCAAATTGTCGTCTGACATGCGGCACAATGTCAACAGTTACGGTATTATAAATTGGAGTTTCACAAGTTGAGAGATTTAAAGGTAGAGTTTTAATGGTCCCTGTGTTTTAATGGGCATTTTTTTCGCATAAGGAACTGCGCCGTATTCTCGGAAGCACTTATTTCCGTACTTAGCAGAAACTGGCGCTCTATTTTTTATCATTCGTGTAAATTAATGGGCTTTTGGATAATTTGAATAATATGTAAGTTACTTTGTTACTGTTTTAAAAAAAAAATTGTTCACAGTTTAAAAATTCTTACTGAAATGTATTCAGTTTTATTTAGCGTATGGCTTAAGTAAATCACAGAATATATTTAGATTTATGCATTATACAATGCATCACAAACAGATGTCCAGCCTTTTTATATATTCGATTGACCCTTCGGTTGCCATGACAAAGTCTATAGGGTCGCCTGTGTATGCTCTGCGTCGGCAGTCCTGAACAATGTGACTGATCGTCTGTCTTGCGGTGCCGCAGTAACAAGAATGCGAAGGAAGTTTACCCCATCTGTAGAGGGAGTCGGCGCATCTTCCACAGTTTGTTCGAATTCGATTAAGGGCTGCCCAAATCTTACGGGGACGTTCAAATTCGCCAGGTTTTGCTATAATGTCCGGTAGACTATGGTAATGCGGATCTGTCCTACTTTCCCAACCTTCTTTCCATCGGGTATTTAAGTCAAAGTTGGATTGCTGCAGCGCTTGAGCAGATTGTAGAGGGGTAACCTGGATCGAAGACGGTTTCCAAGTATATCGGGGATGTCGCTGTGGACTAGAAGCTGGCGACTGTCCATTATTTTGTTATATTCTTTAACCAATGCATGTTCGCGGCGTAGGTTGGGTGGTGCTGTATTACTAAGGGTAGGTAGCCACATTGTAGGGGTGGGCTTAATTGTGCCTGTTATCATACGCATAGCACAGTTTAGTTGGGTGTCGACCAGGTGGGTATGCCTGCTATTTAGCCACACTGGTGCACAGTATTCTACCACCGGATATATCAGGCCAAGAGCAGAGGATCTTAAAGTTGATGATGTGGACCCCCATGTAGTGCCGCAGAATTTCTGTATTATATTGTTGCGTGTTTTCAATTTTGCTGCTGTTTTCGTCAGGTGTTCTCTGAATGTGAGCGTTCTGTCTAGAGAAACCCCAAGGTCTTTAGGGTATTTATTGTGTTTTAACAGCTTGTTATTAAAATACACTCGCAATTCTCTGTTTGCCAGCTTGTTGTTGAGATGAAAAGCTGATACTTCAGTTTTTTTAGTACTTGGTTATAGTCTCCATTTCTTAAGGTATTCGCTGAGGATGGATAAGTAATTCGTGAGAGTGATTTCTGTAGTTTCTAAAGATTGGTGGCTTGTTGCAAGAGTCCAGTCGTCAGCATATCCACACTTCCGAGATTTGGTTTCAGGCATGTCAGAAATATAGAGGATGAAAAGTAAAGGGGCAAGAACAGAACCATGTGGAAGACCATTGTTAAGTTTCATCTGTCTACTCGTCTCCTTTCCCATTATAACCTGGAAGGCTCTGTTTGTCAGAATGTTGTCAATGAGGTTAATTATCTTTCTGCAGGGGATAATACGTGCGAGTTTATATATTAATCCCTGTCTCCAAACAGTATCATATGCTGGTGTTAGATCTATAAATACTGTTGCTGTCTTTTGTTTCTTTTGTTTCTTTTGAAAACTAGCTTCTATAAAAATTGTTAATGACATTGTTGTTCAATGGGGACATTTTCTAGTATTCTGTGACTAATTCTGTTAAGGAGAAGCTTTTCTAATAGTTTATATACCATGCTGAGTAGAGCTATGGAGCGGTAGTTTTCTGGCTTATCGTTTCATGTAGTATGTATTCAGTGAAATATTATTACAGGCCAGGGATCTTTCGTGACCGATCAAAATTTACGGAGTTTCAGAGCTTATTTTGACCTGCTAAATTTAAATTTCATACTTGCTTTTACGTCAGCAAATGCAATTAAACAATTTAATTGTGTAAATGTGAATAAAAGTTTAGACATAAGGACATAAAGCTAAACACAAAAATGAATATCTACAAAACGAGCATAAGATCAAGAATGGTGTATTCTAGATATATTTACATTCTCAGCAAGACAAGACATTTACATTCTCAATGGTTTGGACACATAATGATGAGAGAGAAGAGCAATCCGTTAAGAGATATAACCGAATGAATACCACCAGATAAAAGAACCAATAGCAGAACTAAACGGAGATGGAGACAACTAGTTGAAGAATCCTTAAAGAGTATGGAATTTAGAAATAGAAGAAGGACAATCAAAGAGAAAGAGAAGAATGGTGAAAAGTAGTGAAAACAACGAAGTTACACCAGAAACTGTAAAACCAAATCCAGAATGGGATGATTCCCCACACAAAAGGATCTTCAAATGAAAATAATGTCAGCTTCCTCAGTAGCTTATAGCTTTTATAGTTATATCCATCCATCTAATGGCACCACAGCCCAAATCGAGCCTTGCCCGCCTTCAACAAGTTTCTCCAATCATTGCGATTTACCGCTGTTCTTTTCCATAAACGCGTTCCCAGGAAGTTCCTGGCATCCTCATCGACTTCGCCGTCCCATCTCTTTTTAGGTCTTTCAACAGGTCTTTTTCCCTGCATTCTTGCATTTAGCAATTTTCTGGGGATTCTATTCTCATGCATGCGGACCACGTGCCCTGCCCACCGTAATCTCTGCAGTTTAGTGTATTGTGCTAGAGTTGGTTCGCTATATTGCTCGTATATTTCTCTATTATACCTAATTCGCCAGTTGTTATTTTCACTTATTGGACACAGTATCCTACGTAATATTTTTCTTTTAAACACATCTATTGCATTGGCAGATTTCTGTGTCACCACCCATGTTTCACAACCATAACTTACTATGGGCCTGATTATTGTTTTATAGACCCGGTGTTTTGTTTTCCGGTGTACGTCTCGCGATTTGAATATGTGGCCAATCGTGAAATATGCTTTATTTGTCAACACAAGCCTTTTATTTATTTCCAGTTCTTCTTCATTTCTTGCGACCAGATCCATTCCTAGGTACGTGAATCTATTCACATGTTCTATATCGTCAATAAAGTGTTGTTGCGCCGGTCTATTTGATCTGGTTTGTATGAGTAGTTTTGTTTTATTTGTATTTCCCTACTGCTTCTGCACTCTGTTTCAACTGAACGTTGGTTTCTTCCGCTGCATTCATTCTTCTGCTCATTATGTTTATATCATCTGCGTATGCTGCTAATTGGGTAGATTTGTTTGTAAGTATGTTATTTCCGCTCACCGTCAACCGTCTAATTACATATTCAAGAACAAGATTAAAAAGCGTTGGAGCCAGTCCGTCGCCTTGTTTCAGTCCTTGCGTTATCGTAAACGCATCAGTGATCTGTCCTTGAATACATACCTGTGCTTCTGTTTCTGTCATTGTCATTTGCACTAGTCGTATTAATTTTGATGGTATGCCAGATTCTTCCAATATATTAGGTAGATTTGTTCTATCTATTGAATCATAGGCTTGTTTAAAATCTACAAAGAGATTGTAAACGTCCATGTCATATTCCCATGCTTTGGCTAGTATTTGTTTAACTGTAAATAGTTGGTCAATGGTAGATCTATTTTGCCTAAACCCTGCTTGATATTCCCCGATGATTTTTTTCGTGAGACGTTGAAGTCTTCGATTAAGGATGTTTGTGAATATTTTGTATCCCGAACAAAGTAAAGAGATGCCTCTATAATTCTGACACAACAGTTTTTCTCTTTTTTATAAATAGGGCAGATTATATTTTTCTTCTATTGTTGGGGGATTTCTTCTTCTATCCATATCTCTCGTATTAGCTGGCACATCTGTTGTGTCGAATTCCTTCCTCCTTGCTTGACCGATCAAAATTTACGGAGTTTCAGAGCGTATTTTGACGAGCTAAATTTAAATTTAATACTTGCTTTTGCGTCGGAAGTCACAGGCAATGGGAATTTGTTATAAACAATTTAATTGTGTAAATGAAAAAAAAATGTTTAGACCTCAGAAGATAAACCTAAACACATAAATGAAAATCTACAAAACGAGCATAAGACCAATAATGGTGTATGCTAGATACATTTACATTCTCAGCAAGAAAAGACATTTACATTCTCAATGGTTTGGACACATACTAATAAGAGAAAGAGCAGTCCGTTAAAAGATATAACCGAATGAATACCACCAGGTAAAAGAACCAATAGCAGAACTAAACGGAGATGGAGACAACTAGTTGAAGAATCCTTAAAGAGTATGGAATTTAGAAATAGAAGGACAATCAAAGGGAGAGAGAAGAATGGGGAAAAGTAGTGAAAACAACGAAGTCACACCAGAAACTGTAAAAACAAATCCAGAATAGGATGATTCCCCACACAAAAGGATCTTCAAGTGAAAGTAACGTCAGCTTCCTCAGTAGCGTATAGCTTTTATATTTATATATGTATCTATAATTGTGTAAATGATTATAATTCGTAAACTAAGAAACAAAAATTATTTTTACTGAATGACATTCGTTCCTTAATAAAAACCCATAAAATGATATAAGGTAAACCTTGATCCAATAATTAGAACTGGAGATATTGCAAGATTAGTGCAAGAACATTGCAAAATTACGTCATTAAGGTGATTTCTCACTTGAAACTCGATTGCATTTTGAGTAAAGTACCTTGATAATAGCTCAAATTAAACGAAAAAATACCAGCTTTAAAACTAAACCTTAATTATAATCGAAATGTTAATTATTCATTATTTGTTTGTAATGATTTTTAACTACTAAAACTTTACCTAGATTATAACAAAATAAGCTATATGCTTGTACAATCCAAGACAGAGAATGTTATTTATTATAAGTATGTCCAAATATATTTTTTAATGGCCTAAAGCGGTTTTTAAGTGTGTTTTAACCGTATAACTATGAGAGTTTTCGCGCTGTGCATGACTGACGCGAGACCAAGCGTCGTCACCTGACATTTGTGGTGACATATTCTGAAGTTATAAATGATTGATAGTCAGTTTTTTAACGATACTTTTAAAATCTATGTATAAAATATATCTAGTATTAAGAACTGGGTTTCTAAAAATTCACCACAATTTATCTTTTCAACCCCATACGAAACAAAAAGGGAAAAATCTCGCCTCGTTTTTAAACTGGGAGGAGTAATTTAAATTTACCACGCTGTAATGCTTGTTTGTAATTGGTCCAACCGCAGCCGAGTTTACTCCACTAAATTATGAAACTTTGACACTACATAATATTTATGCAATTTTGACACTAATGACTTTTAAATTTCTTAGGTTAATTAATATGTATATCGGCGATTTTTGGTTTTCTGAGTTGTTTTTTTAATTTTTACATTTTTGTCTGCATCTGTATAAAAAACTGTTGTTTTTAGTACTCTTTAGCAAATTGATATTAGTGTTAGTAAGGGCCGGTTGTTCGAACGCTAATCAACAATGATTATTATCAAATATTTAATTACTGTCACCAACTGTGAATGTCAACTTTGTTTGGGTTGCTGAAAACATAATTGATTACAATTATGAGACTAGTTAATCAATTAACATAACAATTATTAACATAATCGATTAATAAATCTCATAATTATTGTAATTAATTATGTTTTCAGCAACCCAAACAAAGTTGACATTGACAGTTGGTGACAGTAATTAAATATTTGATAATGATCATTGTTGATTAACGTTCGAACAACCGGCCCTTATAATAATAAATTGTCCGATACTGATTACTGGATTACCGTCGAAGGCCCACAGGATCAACCAAAAAAGATGATGAATCTGGTGTATCCATCGAGCACTGGTTAAAATTTTCTACAGCGAGAAAGTACTAATATACAGCTCTATATCTTATTGTTTTCACCCAATTTTGAAAAAATTTGAAAACTTTGAATTATTCGTGTCCGTCTGTCCGTCCGTCTGTCTGTCTGTGAACACAACTCCTACGTCATTATACCAGGTAGAATGACAAATGAGGTGTCAAATGAAAGCTGATAGTCCAAGGATGGTACTAAAGGTGAGAAATTTGACACAGGATTTCCGGTATCAGAAATACAACCGGAAGTACTGTTTTAAAGTCACCGGAATAGTACAAGTGATATATTATTAGACGTGTCTTAGCAAGACGAGAACCAGTGGCGTAGCTGAAGATTTCGGGGGCCCCGCGACAATTTTTGTGGGTCCCCGTATTATAAACATAACGACAACTAATAACAGTATAATTACTAAAATAGATGTAAATAACAATATTTGGCCTTTCTTTAATAAGTCTTCATTAGTTACATAGGGTTAGGTAATAGATTTTTTTGGGAATAGACATGAAAACCTATTATACATGTATCTTTTCCGACAAACCTGTTAGTAAGTTGTTGCAATATTATATCTAAATTTCCATTGAAAACATTAACTACAAAACTTTTTTTGTTAAAATTTATTTTTTCGTCGCAGCTGAGCTCATCGTAAAATTTTTTTATAAGTTTTATCTGTTTATTTTTAAATTCCGGTATAAAACCCCACTATTCTGCTATTCCTGCTGCTTTTGCTAAAGTTTCGGAAAACGAATTTCTCATTTTTAGAAGATTATCACGAGTTTTTCTAAAACGTTGAAGGGCGACCGTTAACTCTGCCGTATCAGATTGCAAAAGTGTTGATGTTAGATTAATAAAGTTAAGTATTTTAGATTGAATAGTATATAACGACAAATTCAAAATTATTCATATGCTCTAATAATTAACTTGTAATTTATAATTTTTCATCATTATTTAGTTAGCAATGAAATTTTCGTTAAAGTTTTCATTACTTGTCGGAAAGCTCGAAGCAAAGTCATAACAGCATCATGTCTGGATGACCACCGGGTTTCACATCACCTTTTAAGTGTTGGCAAACGCGATGGATCCAAAGTCATAACAGTACATAGTACATCAATCTTATCTTTTAATACTTGCACTAAAAAAATAATCTTTTTAATTATATCCTAAAGCAACCAACTCCTGAACACCAACAACTGCATCATTCAACACTAGGTTTTTCAATATCAGTTAATACGCCTTTGTACACCTGAATATACACATACACCACTCATAACGCTTGTCCCATCATACCCCTTTCCTCCGCAGTTGTGTACGGTAAGGTGCTTTGATTGTATAAATTTTAAAATTTTATTTATAAGACCTTCTGCACTTTGGTCTAATGCGAATAAATCCCAAAAAACTTTTGGGATTTATTCGCATTATGGGAACAATTATTTCTGGTTTAGAAGATAAATTATTTTCATCGCAAGTTACATACCAGAAAATAAAATTAAGCTGATCGTGTTTCGAAATATCTTGAGTGGTATCAAGAATTATTGAATAAAAACATTTTTTTTAATTAAATTAATCAATTTGTTTTCAGTTTCTTGAGCCAGCAAATTTATAACTTCGTTTTGTATTTGGGGGCTCAAGTAATTTGTTTTTTTTTAAGTTATTGTTTTTATCGATTAATTTAGCTAAAACAGGATCATATTTAGCAAGTAAAAGAACCACCGACAAAAATTACCTTTTTGGAATTCACTTTCATCTAAACTACCAACATGTCCACGAAAGTACGAAACGCTAAATTGCACCCGCAAAGAGTTACGTCAATTACCCGCTTCATTATTTCCTTACAAATTCCCTATTTTGATGCTTATTAGGAAAATATGTTTTGGTCCCCAATTTAAAGAAAGTAGAAGTATTAGGCTTTATGGTGGCCCCTCCTAACGTCAGAGCCCCCCGCCTTGCGGGCCCTGCGAGCCTGTCAGCTACGCCACTGACGAGAACAAATATATTCTTCCGGTTTCATAACTGCCTGTCCGTCTGTCAGTCCGTCTGCGAATACAACTTCCCTATTATTAATAAAGATAGAATGACAAGTGAGGTGTCGAATGAAAACCTATAACCCAAAGATGATACTAAAGGTGAGAAATTTGACATAGGACTTCCGGTTTCAGAAATACAACCAGAAGTACTGTTTTAAAGTCACCGGAATAGTACAAGTGATATATTATTCGATGTGCCTTAGCAAGACGAGAACAAAAATATGTTCTTCTGGTTTCATGACTGTCCGTCCGTCCGTCCGCGAATTTAACTCCTCTGTTATTAATACAGATATAATGACAAATGAGGTGTTGAATGAAAGCTTATAACCCAAGGATGGTATTAGAGATGAGAAATTTGAGCGCGGGTTTCTGGTTTTAGAGTTGAAACCGGAAGTACCGTTTTAAAGTCACCGAAATAGTATAAGCGATGTATTACTCGACGTGCCTTAGCAAGATGAGAACAAGTGTATAATTTTGGTTTTTATATAATTTCCTGTTAACAAGTTCTAACCGGAAGTGCCACATTATATTCGCAGAAATAGTACATGTGACATATCAATAGAAGTGTATCTATAGGGCTTTTCATCGACTGTCAATGTCCAAAATCCAAATACTTACTCTTTGAACTATTTGCGAAAAATCGCCTAAAAACGTGGTTTTTTGTTGAACAATAAATATTTTTACTTATAAATAACTCGAAAAGTCTTGAGTTGACCACTTCGGTGGTGACATTGAAAATTACACGGTATTGCCATATTTTACGTTCATTTACTGAGCTGTAACACATACAGTCGGAAAAATGAAAGAATATGTTTTTCTCATGAGGATCTTTCAGTGCGTCACAGTTTTTCGATTTCTTTCTAACGCATTAAATTGTATGTGACAGAAAAAAACGCACTTCGGTGATTACATTTCGTCGGTGACATTTATAACATTTATTCTAGTTGTCAATAGATGACGCTATAATCAAAAAAAATTATTTACTAATTATATAATATATATCTACGAATATAACCTGTACAATTTATAAGACTATACAAATCAAAGAAAATACCATTTTATAAATGCAATAAACAATTGATTTGTTTTTATGCCAAATTGCAAATAAAATAGGACAACTGTCAGATTTAACTAAAATGTCATGTTAGAATAAAAGTCATAAATGTGTATTATCATCACGGACTTACCTTTTTTTCTATTGGTCCAAGAGCTGTGAGACATTTTTGAGTAGGTATTTTAGGCAACCTGAAAATTTTTCAGGTGACTCTTCCATGATAGCCTAATACAAAAATGCCGGTCTGGCTGGAGGGTAGCGGTTATTTTCCCCAAAAATCCCCCCCAAAGTTAAAAAAAGGGCAAAAATTGTTATTACAAAAAAAATCATTGACGTGACTTTAAAGTACATTTAAGTATTCAAATATAAAGAAAATAAACAAGCCAGGCGATTTGAGGGCGATTTTAACTCTGCAAGATACTTGCATGGGCGTCCCAGGATTATTTTCAGGGGATGCATCTGAACTTCAGAAGATTTCATCTGAATCTGTACATACTATTAACGAGTATAAAATATACAACTATACATACATAGCTATGTATATTCTATCCGGACAGGGCGATGCAATTGTTATTTTGACAGGGTATTTTTTAATATTAAAAATAAATATTCTAAAGACAGGTTTTTTGGTGAAATTTTCCAACTGCCATGTCATCAAACAAATTACGCGTGCATATAAATGAAAAGCGCTATAGGTAAGCAGCAGTGTGAGAAAGGGCGTATACCGATAGCTGTTTGTGTCCTCTGTTCTAGCGGAGCGAGTCCGTTCGCTGGAGAAAAATCACGTGACCTGGCGATACCCATGTTGTTGTGCCTCGAAACGTTAGAGTAATTATTATATATTATAGTTTTTTAAGTAACTTTTTGTTAATTAAAGGAAAATAATACGTACTATACAATAGATTTTGCAAATATGATAGAAAAAGACAAATTTATTATTATAAATATATAGGTAGAAAAGTATAAAACGATAAGCTAAATAAATTCGGTGTCCGAATCTTGTACATCTTCTTCAAACCCCTCATCTGAGCTTAAATATTCATTCTCTTCTTCTTCGTCAGACTCGTCAGTCGAAGCCTGCACAATCACGGGCGCATCTGAAGAAAGACTTGCCATTGGTGAGATGTGGTGTTATCGAATAATGTAAAAAATATCATGGACACAACACATAGCAAACACGGAAACATTAAGAAAGATGAAGAAGGAAAAAGAAATACTCAACACTATGAAGGAAAAAAATGAGCTACTTTGGTCTTATACTAAGAAATAAAAAACCTGATGTGATTGGTTATATAAGGAAAAGTATTAAGTATTGGTTATATAAGTAAGAATACGTAGCAACTCAATTAATTAATCACTAATTAATTTTTAATTAACTCTAAATACATATTACAACTATTTACAGATCAGGTAGAAGAGGAATCTGAGTCTCGAGTGGAGTCTGACGAAGAAAAAGAGAATGAATATTTAAGCTCAGATGAGGAGTTTGAAGAAGAAGTACAAGATTCGGACACAGGATTAATTTAGTTTGTAGTTTTATACTTTTCTACCTATATATTTATAATAATAAATTTGTCTTTTTCTATCATATTTGCAAAATTTATTGTATAGTCCGTATTATTTTCCTTTAATAAAAAAAAGTTACTTACAACAACATGGGTATCGCCAGGTCACGTGATTTTTCTCGAGCGAACGGACTCGCTCAGTTACAACAGAAGACCCAAACAGCTATCGGTATAAGATCTTTCTCACACTGGTGCTTACCTATAGCGCTTTTCATTTATATGCACGCGTGATTTGTTTGATCACATGGCAGTTGGAAAATTTCACCAAAAAACCTGTCTTTTTTAGAATATTTATTTTTAATATTAAAAAATACCCTGTCAAAATAACAATTGCACCCCCCTGTCCGGAAGGAATGTACATAGCTATGCATGTATAAATGTATATTTTATACTCGTTAATAGTATGTACAGATTCAGATGAAATCTTCTGAAGTTCAGATGCATCCCCTGAAAATAATGCTGGGACGCCCATGCAAGTATCTTGCAGAGTTAAAATCGCCCTCAAATCGCCTGGCCTGTTTATTTTCTTTATATTTGAATATTTAAATTTACTTTAAAGTCACGTCAATGATATTTTTTGTAATAACAATTTTTGCCCTTTTTTTAACTTTGGGGGGGATTTTTGGGGAAATAACCGCTACCCTCCAGCCAGACCGGCATTTTTGTATTAGTCTATCATGGAAAAGTCACCTGAAAAATTTTCAGGTTGCCTAAAATACCTACTCAAAAATGTCTCACAGCTCTTATACTATATCATTTGTGACGCACTGAAAAATGCTCATGAAAAGAAGCATACCCATGAACGATCATATCCATCACATATTATTAAGATAATTAATAATCAATCTCTCGCGTTTGTTATTTACAGAAGAAAAAAACAGCAAATACAAAATATGTGATTGTATGTGACTGATATGATCGTTCATGGGTATTCTCTCATTTTTCCGACTGTATAGGTATTTGTTACACATGTCGCATTTAGTAATTTTTTAAAGGAGGCCCCATTCCCAATTTTGCGGGGGTCCAGACGGAGTTTGTTACGCCACTGGACAAGTGAGGTGTCGAATGAAATCCTATAACCCAAGGATGGTACTAAAGGTGAGAAATGTGACATAGGACTTCCGGTTTCAGAAATACAACCGGAAGTACTGTTTTAAAGTAATCGAAATAGTACAAGTGATAAATTATTCGACGTGCCTTAGCAAGACGAGAACAAATATACAGGGTGTCCCAGACTAATTTAGCCAGGCTATATCTCTTAACCGAATAGAGATTTTCGAATGGGACAAAAACTTATCTATTCCATTTGTAATACACTGTAATATGGCGTAGAAAAAATCATCCCCTAAATATTCATCCCTTAGTTACAACTCCTAACTTTAATTTTTTTAATAGCACCCTCTACATTTTTTTATAGTTTTGGATGTGGTCTTCGATCGTCTATTCAACAAATTTGCTAAAAATAAAATCGGTTCGTAAATAATCAAGAAAATATCAGTTTATTTTTGTTAATTATGTGTCCCAGACTAATTTATCCAGGCTATATTTCTTAAACGAATAAAGATTTTCGAATGGAACAAAAACTGATCTATTCCATTTGTAATACACTTTAATATGGTGTAGAAAAAAATCATCCCTTACATGTTCATCCCTTAGTTACAGGGTGCTATAAAAAAAATTAAAGTTAGGTATTGTAACTAAGGGATAAATATTTAGGGGATGATTTTTTTCTACGCCATATTAAAGTGTATTACAAATGGAATAGGCTAGTTTTTGTCTCATTCGAAAATCTTTATTCGTTTAAGAAATATAGCCTGGATAAATTAGTCTGGGACACATAAAAATCAAAAATAAACTGATATTTTTCTTGATTACTTACTAACCGATTTTATTTTAAAAAAATGTCTTGAACAGACGATCGAAGACCACATCCAAAACTATAAAAAAATGTACAGGGTGCGATTAAAAAAATTAAAGTTAGGGGTTGTAACTAAGGGATTAATATTTAGAGGATGATTTTTTCTACGCCATATTACAGTGTATTACAAATGGAATAGATAAGTTTTTGTCCCATTCAAAAATCTCTATTCGTTTAAGAGATATAGCCTGGCTAAATTAGTCTGGGACACCCTGTATACTTCCGGTTTCATGACTTTCCGTCCGTCCGTCCGCGAATTTAACTCCTCTCTTATTAATACAGATATTGACAAATGAGGTGTTGAATGAAAGCTTATAACCCAAGGATGGTATTAAAGATGAGAAATTTGACCGCGGATTTCTGGTTTTAGAGTTGAAACCGGAAGTACAACAAGATGAGAACAAGTGTATAATTTTGGTTTTTATATAATTTCCGGTTAAAAAGTTCTAACCGGAAGTGCCAAATTATATTCGCAGAAATAGTACATGTGACATATCAATCGAAGTGTATCTATTGAAAAGTCAAGCTTGAATCTTTAGTTCCGGTTTTGAAGTCATTTCCGTTTAAACAATTATGACCGAAAGTTTAGTAAAATGACTCAAAATTAGTGAAATAATATATCCATCGACGCAAAGTTAAACGAAGAGTTCAAATATCGACTTCCGGTTATACTTTCTGTCACTTTGGGTGAAAACCTAGGACTTACGGAGTCCAATTACTTGTTTTGTAAGTAATTGCATTATATTGGCATTGCTTTTTAATTAGTATATTTTTTTCACTTAATTACTGTATCATTAAAAACTTTAGCTCAACATTCAAATTCTACAACGTAAACACTTCTACAAACATCATATCGATTTCTCATAAATATTTAAGAGCAGTTACTGTAGTACACAACATGAAAACACTATTTTAAATTAAGTGGAAACTGGAAAACCATACATAGTGCGGCAGATTCGTGCAATATATTATAAGAATTGCACATTTAATGATACAAGCGTATAATTTGGTCCACATATACTGCATAAATAAAGGTTCAAATTTAGATATGAGGCCATCTCAGATTTTGCCTTTTACAAAAATGGCGGTCATTCAAAATGGGCGACTATACATATATGACTAATAGCACGATATCTTTTGAATGAAAAGTCCGATTTCAACCAAATTTGGTACGTAGGTTCGTTTTGTGATTTACAAGATCGATGCCATAAACTAGAAGAATCGTTTTACCAGAAGTTTTGTTTTTCCTGGTTTTTTATGTAAAACTATTTTATATTATGTAAATAATTTATTTTCAATTTTTTCACCCTGTATATATTAATTTTTTAAAATGGTAATACCACTATTGAAAAGAGCGTAGGAATATGTTTTAGGAAATATTTTGAACTTTGTAGTTATGTTAATTATAATTACCATTTAATAAATGCATAACGTATCTTCACATGTACCTACCTATATGTGGCAGATTCGTGCAAATATTATAAGAATTATTGTACATTTAATGGTAGAGTCATATAATTTGGACAACATATACCACACATACAAAAGTTCAAATTTAGATATGAGGCTATCTTAGATTTTGCCTTTTACAAAAATGGCGAGCATTCAAAATGGCGGCTATACATATGTGACTAATAGCACGATAACTTTTGAACGAAAAGTCCGATTTTAGCCAAATTTGGTATCAAGTTTCTTTTTTTGATGAATAAGATCGAGGTCTTGAACCGGAAGAATCGATTTACCAGAAGTTGTGTTTTTACTGTTTTTTATGTAAAAATATGTTGTTGATTTTTCAATTCTTTCACCCTGTATATATTAATTTTTCAAAAAGGTAATACCGCCATTGAAAATAGTGTAAAAATATTTTTTAGGAAAGATTTTGAACTTTTTAGTTGTGTTAATTACCATTTAATAAATGCATAACGTATCTTCACATGTACCTATGTGCGGTAGATTCATTTTGAATGCCTGCCATTTTGGTAAAAGACGAAATCTGAGATGGTCTCATATCTAAATTTGAATCTTTGTATGTGTAGTATGTGTGGTCCAAATTATGTGCTTTTACCATTAAATGTACAATAATTCTTATATTATTTGCACGAACGCGCCGCACATAGGTTCATAGGTACATGTTAAGATACGTTATGCATTTATTAATTGGTAATTAATATAACTAAAGAGTTCAAAATATTTCCTAGAAAATATTTTTACGCTCTTTTCAACGTCGGTATTAGCTTTTTGAAAAATTAATATATACAGGGTGAAAGAATTGGTAAAGAAACAACATGTTTTTACATAAAAATCAGGAAAAACACAACTTCTGGTAAATCGATTCTTCCGGTTCAAGACCTTGGTCTAACACATCAAAATAAGAATCTATATAACAAATTTGGTTGAAATCGGACTTTTCGTTCAAAAGTTATCGTGCTATAAGTCACATATGTATAGGCGCCATTTTGCATGCCCGCCATTTTTGTAAAAGGTAAAATCTGAGATGGCCTTATATCTAAATTTGAACCTTGATATGTGTAGTATATGTGGTCCAAATTATATGCTTCTACCATTAAATGCACAATAATTCTTAAAATGTTTGCACGAATTTGCCACACATAGGTACTTGTGATGATACGTTATGCATTTATTAAATGATAATTAACATAACTAAAAAGTTCAAAATATTTTCTACAAAATATTTTTACGCTCTTTTCAATTGCGATATTACCTTTTTGAAAAATTAATATATACAGAGGGAAAACATTGGAAAAAAACATATTTTTACATAAACAACCAGTAAAAACACAACTTCTGGTAAACCGATTCTTCCGGTTCACCATATCCCTCTTGTAAATCAAAAAGAAAACCTATATACCAAATTTGGTTGAAATCGGACTTTTCGTTCAAAAGTTATGGTACTATTAAACACATAAGTATAGCCGCCATTTTGAACGCCCGCCATTTTTGTAAAAGACAAAATATGAGATGGCCTCATATCTAAATTTGAACCTTTATATGTGTAGTATATGTGGTGCAAATTATATGCTTGTATCATTAAATGTGCAATTGTTTCACATATCGGCCACACTAACATACAATTTATAATTCTATTACCGTTCACAAGCAGAGTGTCAGGTGGACAAGATTCCTATCAGCCCGTATGTTGTACAAAACAGACATGAGGCATTAGTTACAATGAACAATGTCCGAAATTTCGATCTGAAATCAACATAAAGGCGCAACAAATTGGGTTCGTGACTGGTGACGTTGATTGAGTAAAATACATACGAGATATGTAGAAACTATCTTTGGAATACATGAATGAATAAAGGTATGGCATTTATACCTCATTTAGACTTACGCCTGCACCGGTTCAAATTATCTCCCGTTTTTATGGGGAACATTAGATTGGTACTTGCAAGAGTATTGCAGGGTGGAGTAGAAAATACTGCCAGTGAAGCGGAGGGTTTTGAAAGTGGTTAACTGTAGCTTAGAAGCTATAAGTGTATGTAAGGTAAAATGATATTTGCAATAAAACCAACCGGAAGCAAAGGGTACTTCTGATGTTGCCAACATACATTGGAATCGCCTCTAGATCAGCGTTTGTGGGATTCAGATTATGTTATCTGCGATATTTAAGGAGGATTTATTTTAGGATGTTGTAGTATTCATGAGGAAAATAGTTTCTGCATGGTCAATTGTAGACGATTGGTTGAAGAGAAGGGAACTTGGTTTCTGGAACGCCTGGTTAGTGTTTGACTTAGTCGGTGGAATAGTGTTTTAGAGGTTTCTATAGCTATGGTGTTAGAGCTGCTTATCGTACGGAGTACATATTTATTGCTGAGAGAATGAATTCTCTCTTGTATGCTGGGTAGCTTAGCGACTGGATATTCCAATGATACTGGGTGCCACTAACGCTTTCTCAAACACTTTCTTAGGATTTTTCTTTGCGTTGCCATGATAATATCGTGGCGTATGTTTAGTTTAGAGACATGCCTTGTATTCGATAATTGGCCTAATGAAAGTTTTTGACATCCAAGGCTCTGTGCTTAGTCCGTATTTATTCTCATTAGTTTTGGACCAGATAACAGCGAAACTACAGGGTAACATTCCATGTTGCTTAATGTATACTGATGATGTCGTGTTAGTAGGAAATAGTAAAAGAGACTTAGAAAAAAAACTGGAACAATGGAAGCAAGCTCTGAGGGAAAAAGATTTGAAACTTAGTGGGACAAAAACAGAGTATTTGGAATGTTCATTTAAAGATGGAGTTACTACAAATAAAATGGTATCTTTGGATGGTGAACTGATTGTAAAAAGCAATAGTTTTAAGTACCTGGGATCGGTATTACAGAGTAATGGAGAAATAGATGGAGATGCATGCAGTAGAATTAGGGCTGGACGGATGAATTGGAAAGAAGCGAGTGGTGTGTTGTGTGAAAGAAAAATTCCAATGAAGCTGAAGGGAAAATTCTATAAAACAGCTATAAGACCGGCTATAATGTACGGAACTGAATGTTTGGCAGTGAAGAAGAAAGAGGAATAACGAATGCATATGGCGGAAATGAGAGTGCTTAGATGGATGAGTGGAGTGACAAAGAAGCATAAAATTAGAAATGAGTATATTAGGGGAAGTCTAGGTGTGGCACCAATTGATGCCAAAATGAGAGAGCATAGGTTAAGATGGTTTGGTCATGTTCAACGTCGAGACGTTAATCACCCAATACGAAGAATTGCTGAAGTGCAGATTTCTGGAAAAAGTAGGAGAGGAAGACCTGGGGGAGACCATAAGGCAGGGCATGTTGGTGAAGGGGATTGACATTGATATGACCCAAGAGAGAATTGTGTGGATAAATGCAATTAGGAAAGCCTACCCCGCATAGTAATAAGGCAAAGATAATGATGATGATGAAAGTGTTTGACATCAATGTTCCAAGTTCCAATGTTCAATGTTCCGGTGAGAGTCCTGCTAAAATGAATTTTCAAATAGACCATTTGGAATACATAACAAATGCTTACAGACATTATAATGTATGATCAGTCAATCATATTTAAGTCACTGTTTCAGATTCTATGAGTTACAGTACAATGACAACTATGATCTAACATATTCAATCTGCAATAAGAAGTTACTATCCTGCCAGTACCAAATATTCTGAACAATTTTAACACAAACTTCTACGTACTGGAGCAGCAAATTCAGCACTCGCATTAATGCAAAAAAAAACGTATGGCAAAACCACCATTTTTTAGTCTTATTATAATATTTTAAATTGTAACTAAAATCTTGACTAGCGTTAATAAAAGTTTTATTTGAGTGTCTCTGCTTTTTAAAAGTGAGTTTCAAAAGAACATTTATAATTGGCGCAGTCAGTAGAATGTGAAAGAGACTTGGAAGATGCTCGTCGTTGTTTAAGTGTCTGTCCACTATTCCAAAAACCAGCCCTATGGAAACCGCCTGCAGAGATTTTGCCCGATGTAATTAAAAATTAAAATTCTTCAAAATCGAAATAAAGAACACTAGCACCATCTTCATCCTCTAAATGAATTTTATTTCTCAAAATCAAGAAGATTTATTTTTCTTGAAAATGATTTTTATGCCAGACTCCTCCGAGTCCTTAGATTTTGACATAAAGTTTTAGTTAAAATTCAAAGGCTAATTTAAACAAGTTTGTAGCTTGTTTTTATGAGGGAATCTCATTGCGTCCAGGTTCAATAACAGTATTCTGTAAGAGATCATCGTTTAAAAATAATATGTAAGCTTCTAAAGGATTTTTTATTTCGGTAATGTTAAAATTTAATATAGATAAGTCTTGATATTATTTATATATAAACAATGTATCTTGGAAAATAATAGATGGGAAAAGGTCTGTACAACGGCCCAGAAAAAGGAGAAAATGGTAGATCATAAAAGATCTGGAGAAAATGGGAGTAAGTCTTGATATACTCTCATCTATATTATGTTACTCGTTTTCCATCATTTTCAGATTCACATAATTTTTCATTTTCAATTTCTACCTAACTATTATCATCAAATAAATCACTTATACTTACATCACTGTACGATTGATCTGAAGAATGAACATAGTTTTTGTCGACTACAGAATCATCCGAATCAAGAGGATTGTCCCGTTTATTTTCACTGTCACTATTTGGCAACTCTGTAAGCACATTATCTTCGTTTTCTTCATTATGTTTTTTATTTTTAACTTACTACACAGTTCGTTACACTCTACAGTTGTTTTTGCAGCATGTTTTTAATGCTAGATCAGGGCTTCCCAAACTTATTCGTATTGTGACGCCCTTGGGACTTTGCTATTTTTTTGCGACGCCCCTCAACTCAACCTCAATAATACTTACCAATTTTAGTACTAGC
Source organism: Diabrotica virgifera virgifera (assembly GCF_917563875.1). NCBI lineage: Eukaryota > Metazoa > Arthropoda > Insecta > Coleoptera > Chrysomelidae > Diabrotica > Diabrotica virgifera. Next base: position 218,736,837 of record NC_065448.1, on the reverse strand, counting down.
CTAGTAACATGTTATTGTTATAACAAAAACACTATTTGAACATTTTAAAATTTCTATTAGAAATTAAGAACGAAATCAAAACATATGCACAAAAATAAAAAGGGATATTTATTTATGTAACTGGCTGGTTAATGTGAGGGATGTGCTTGCTATTTTGAGCACAGCTTATGAAACCGGGGCTTCAGTTAGGAAATTGCCACTCTAATTTCTTGTTCTACGTTTATGTTTGACTTGTACTTGTTTTTAATTACTACTGCTACTGCAGAAACGTCCGTTTCGCACAAGTACGAAGTCGCAAATGGTAATAAAAACTTTGATGCAGAAGTACTGACGGCATGATATTCATGAGAAACTGAGCTCCAAATTTCAAACAGTTTGTCCTTGTCGTATTGAAGCTTTAGGCTGGAATCGCAGGACAATTCTGTCAGTTGTTCTTCTTCCTCTGTTGAAAGTGTCGATTGTGTGGATGACTAGAAAGGGTTTCTGACCCAGTCGTATTGATCCAGATCTTCGGGAAAATATTTCTCAAAGTATTCGCTCAATGATAACATGTGTTGTGTAAACACATTTTTTAAAGAGAGATCGAGGATTTTTATCGATTGTTCTTTTGGAATACCTTATAAAGCAGGAAACAGTCAATTTCTTAATCTTCTAATTTTCTCTTCCATAAGAGCAACTTCTTCTGAAACCCAGTAATTTTATCTGCCAATTACAGGATATGAGTATTGTTTCCCTGCAAAGACTTATTACGATCTTTTAATTTGTTAAATATGTTTAATTTGATTATAAACACTGAATTAATAAAGTTTTGCGCATCATTATGTCATTCTGTATGTAGATACGTATAAAATTCCTTTCTTAAGTCGTATATATATGTAAGTACGTTGCCGTTGGACAGCCAACGAAAATTGCAATTATTATAAATTAAAGAGGTGTGGTCGGCCCCCATTTCTTCACAAAGTTCTTGAAAAGTCCTGATTTCACGGGTCATGTGTAGTTCACCACTTAAATAATGCTATTCATCACAACACTTAATTAAGGTGTAATTTCTTTGCTGTTAAGGCCTCTGTATGTATGACACAATGTGTCCATTTTACACGTAAAATCTTGGTTTTGATGAGAGCTTGTAGTCCTCCATACTGTCCAGGCATCGCTTGGGCAACATCCGTACACACGCCTACACAATTATTTAAGTTAAGAGCACACAGTAGCGATCAACAGGTAACAACAAACGTGGTCCAAGATTGCGAAAGTTCTGCGAACTTTCAAAAGTAAGGCAACAGTGCGTTGGTAATTCGACACTGACAGTGACGTTTATACTATCAAAAACAATAATTTTTATACACATAGGCGCGAAATGTTGCTAAGTCAGTGACGTTCGATTTCTTGTTATAAAAAAATCGATTTTTAGTATTTCCAATGTGACACAAAATCTAGGCACGGGATTAAAACGTTTATTTGAAGAAAGTGTATTTTTTTGTCTTTCTTAATTGCGGTACAGGCTCCTTTTTTTTTCTATATTTTATTTAGTTATAGAGTAATTCCCACCTACTAACATATTTCTGAAATTGGGCTCTGTATCGCCATTCTTTACTATATTACGAATATGTGTGCCAAATATCTCGACAAAATATTCAAAATTAGAGCCGCAATCTTGGAACGCGTTTGTTGCTACCTGTTGATCGCTACTGTTTGCTCTTATTATTTTCAGTCATAATAGGAGTTTATTACACAGTGCTACTCAAAAGTCCGTACCCCCCCTCGTATCTTTTTAACGGTTATACCTATAATAGTGAAATTTGGAGGGAGGAAATAAACGAATGTAAGCTCCTTAACTAGTCATGACAGGTGACGTAGTAGTGACAGATGACGTTACAGAGCCACTGTGACCGATAATTTTAAATGGGACCTTATGGCAAGTGATACCTCGTTTGAACGGTATTCAAAATACCTATTCAGTCATACTAATTTTTTTGGGTTTAAGTTGATTTTGATTTTGGTGAATACATTAAATAAATATAATATTATAGTTTCGCATTTCATTAATAAAAATTCAAATGGCCGCCTATGGTTTTTTTGTCAAAAAAGTTTTTACGTCAACGTCAACCTTTTTGACAAGTAATCATAGGCAGAATTTTGAATTTTTATTAATTAAATGCGAAACTACAATTTTATATTTATTTCATTTATTCATCAAAATTAGCTTAAACTCAAACAAAATTAGTATGACCGAATAGGTATTTTCAATACCTTTCAAAAGAGGTATCACTTGCCATAAGGTCCCATTTAAAATTATCTGTCACAGTGGCGTTGTAAAGTCATCTGTCACTATTACGTCACCTGACATGACTAGTTAAGAAGCTTACGTCCGTTTATTTCCTTCCTCCAAATTTCACTATTATAGGTATAACCGTTCAAAGATACGAGAGGTGGTACGAGACTTTTGACTAGCACTGTATAAGTATATTTGTATAAGTTTAAATATTGTTGCACATAAGACTATTGGATAAATGAGAAACGAGCGGATAAGAGAGAAACCCAAAGTTACGGATGTTAGACAAGAAGTTGCAAAATAGAAATGGAGATTTGTCGGACACACTATAAGATAAAAAGAAGACCGATGGAACAAAATTCTTATAAATTGGAGACCGTGCGAATATAAACGAAGCAGAGGGCGCCAAATGTTATGGGCAGAAGATATCAAGAAGCACGTGGGCCCTAGGTGGATAACTGTAGCGACAGACAGAGAAAAATGGAAAAGGATTGGGGAGGCCTCTGTCCAAAGATGGACCGAGGAAGGCTAATTAGATAGATAGATGTATGAGTATAAAATCGCGAATAAAATTCCGCGCTGACACGCGACGCCCCTGGAACAACGCCGCGACGCCCCAGGGCGTCGCGACGCACAGTTTAAGAAGACCTGTGCTAGATGATATTTTTTGAGTAGTAAAACACAGGCGTAAGAAAACAATAGCAGAGTAGAGCAAACGCTACAATTGTATCACACAATAAAAAAAATTAATATTAGCAACGAATCATGGGTGCTAAATAACTGTACGGCAAAAGAACAGACTATAAAGATGAAGTTTTTAAAAAGAGTTAAAAGTGCTAATAAAATAGTGAACACAAACTAAGACAGAGACAGCTTAGTTGGTGGGGTCTTTCACCGAATGAAGTGAGAAGGGCGTGAAAAGCAAAAATATTAAAAAATAAAAAATAGGGAGACCAAGACAGATATAGGATGAAGTAATCTAGGAAGATATTGCAGAATAGAGGAATGACTTGACACACGCAAGGATGTTGACTGTTGACGCGAAACCGCATAGAATAGAAGAAATTTGTTAAGAAGTAAATTAAACCCTACACTATTATATTATGGTAGAAAGTATTTTAATTATATGAATAAATATATTTTTTTTTATTAAGAAGAAGTCGCATCCACCTAATGGTTATTAGCGACAATATTGAACAATAATGAACAATACATCGGTTAAAAAAAATGTGGTACAATATAAGTATAGTACAGAGGTAAGGTTACATGCATTATCTACAAAAACTTGTTGTTAGATTTTATTTAATACACCAATTGTTTTTAAAAAGTCAATTAAATTTTTTGGTAATAAATATATTATTCAATCAATCAGCTCATTTTTTTGCTTCGTAAACTTCATTAAAATAGAAAATTAAACGTATGTATATTGTGTGTACATATGTGTTCATCGTCGCTGATTTGCAAAAAGGAGCCATGTAAACTAAACTCCTTTTTACACAACCATTTAAAAAAATATTACTTGGCACCAAAAAATTATGAGACTATCTCAACAACAATAAGTAATACACTTGACCCCTTTTTACAGAATAAGTAGAACCTTTGTAGCTATCCTTTTTGCACATTAGCCCTCTTTTGAATAAAATGTCACTTGGCACCTTTTTTGGAAATCAGCGACATGTGTATTTTCTGCAATGATATTATAAATTTATGTATTTTGTTTTACTTATATATTTTTTAAAGAGCAGTATAAAAACATTATTGTTCATTGCCTTTAAAGCGAATAAATTTCACGGTTAAGGCACATCAAAAGTAAATAACATTTCCAGGTCCAGGTAGGGGATGCTGGAACAATATCTACACTACAAACGCTGTCACGACGTGGTAATTTGATGGAGAGTTTATGTAATTACCTCCCGGTGACATTAAGAGCCCCAGCTCGGACATTTGCCAAATTGGATGTAACACAAAATTGATGTAAAATTCAAATCACGTTTGACAAAACCGAATCATGCCTCTATTTGCATAACAAACCTGTTTTTATATAGCTGAGGTTACAGTTTAGCAAACTGGGATTTATGGATCGGAGATTTTGATTTGCAATTACTTTGTTTTTGGGATAGGTCAAAAGCAGAGGTAATCGGATTTTGGAATTTTTGGGAAACCAATTTAGTTTATTGAGTATTTTAGAGGTCCACCGAAAAATTATTTAATTTAATGATTTCAAATCATTAATAAAAATTAATAAAAAGCTCAAGAGACCTTAAAGACTCGTGGATTTGAATTTTTCAACTGTTTTCCATCACTTCCTTCTGTTCATGGCCGCAGTTCTCTAATTTGATATCCTGATTGCTTCAAGGTCTTCCTTACATGATTCTAGCTACTTTTTCCGTGGTCGCCTTCTCCTCTTCTTTCCTTCTTTTCTCCCACCTTCCATCAGCCATTCTCGCAAGATCACCTAACCTTCTAAGTCTCTTTGCTCTAACTATCTGGCTAATTTCTGCATTTGTTCGTCTCCTCCAAACGTTTTCATAGTCTTTTACTCTCCGGAATATCTTACTTAGAACACGTCGCTTCCAAATGTTCAGCATATTTTCTTAATTTTTGTTTATGACCGATGTTTCGCTTCTCTAAAAGACTGTGGACTGGATTACTGTTCGGTATAGTCTCAATTTTGCTCTCTGGAGCTGTTTTTTCTTCTTTCAAAATTTTACAAATCTTCTAAATTGGATATAACACAAAATTGATGTAAAATTCAAATCACACTTGACAAAATCGAATCATGCCTCTATTTGCATAACAAACCTGTTTTTATATAGCTGAGGTTACAGTTTAGCAAACTGGGATTTATGGATAGGAGATTTTGATTTGCAATTACTTTGTTTTGGGGATAGGGCAAAAGCAGGCCTAATCGGATTTTTGAATTTTTGGGAAAACAATTTAGATTATTAGTCCAACGAAATATTTTAAAATAATCGAGCACATTGTAGCGTTACAAACGTCACATCTTTGCTATTTTATTTTTGAATAATTATTCTATTTTCTTTTCTTTAATATTTCATTAGTATTAACTTTCTTCTATTTGTTTTACCTGTTTTCTTCGTTAAAAACTCGTTTGCGCCTTCTTTTAATAACTTCTATTTACTATCTCTTTTTACTTAAATCATCAACTGAACATACTGAACGTCCCCCGTATATCCTTACTCTATAGATATCTGGCTTTTAGTACGGAACATGCCTGCCACCTCCTACGTCCCACTGTCATGGCAGTGACACTTCGTCTCTCAATTCTCAGTATGGAAAATTAATTTCGGTTTAAAAGCCGAAGAAGCTTCAAAATTAAAACATTTTCCATTAACACTACGTATTCTCTTGGGGTGAGTTGTAAGCTTTTTATAGTCTACTTTTAATTTTTATAAACATTTTTTCTTATACCTAACCTCCAAATGTTCAACCATGTTTTTGGTTTCTATATTTCATTTCATCTATTGATATGCTTTTAGTAATCAGATAGTTTAACTATTAGTAATTGATTCCATTTAATTTACCCTTGCCCTTGCCCTTAACTTGAGAGTTCGAGTTTGGCAAGCGAGGCGAGAGGTCGTGTGGCAGGTGTATTGGCGATAAGGTAATTTCGAATTCGAAACCTATCACAATAAAAACACCGGTTTTTTAAAAGACCTATCGTTATCGATAATCGTTAAACTTAAAAAGCGTTCTTGTGCGAAATAAAAATAAACTTCTAAGTGTATAATAATAATATTTATATTAGTGCTGAGGTTAACATTTAATTTAAAATGGCCAGTGGCGGAACAGGAACAATCCGAAAGGAAACCTATAGAAAGAATGAAGAACTATCTGATAGTGGCGACGAAGAATCTAAGAAGAAAAAATATAAAGAAGATAAATTATATTTTGAAAAGAGTAACCTGACGAGACGAACACCGAATAAAAGCAACGACACAAATGAAGAGATGATAAAAATGATGCGGGAAGTTATGTGGAAAAATGATGAAATGATGGCAGAAATAAGAACCATACGGAAAGACCAAAAAGAAACGATGGAATATATTAAGGAGCTGAAAGAAAAAAACGAAAAATTGGAAGAAGGTTTAAAAATGGCAAACAATAGAATAGAACAATTGGAAAAAGATAGACGGAGAAATAATATAGTATTAAAAGGCCTAACACTAGATGCTACCGACGGAAAGCCTGTAAAGGAGTCAGTAGAACACTTCATAGGAAGAAATCTGAAATTAGAGGTCAGACTGAGAGGAGCGGTGAAGATCGGCGACCAAATCTTTGTAGCAGAAATGGAAAACCTAACGGATAAGATGAGTGTACTAAAAAACAAAGGAAAACTGAAAAATCTACAGGGACAAAAGGTGTATATAGAATCAGATTTAACAAGAAAGGAAAGGGAAATACAAGCAAAAATTAGGAAAATGGCAAAAGAAGAAAAAGACAAAGGTAATACTACGAAGATAGGATATATGAAACTGGAGATTAATGGAAAGGAGTGGAAATGGGAACATAATAAAGAGAAACTTATACTAACTCACAGAAATATCGGGGAAGGGACTTCAAAAAACTAAAAGAAAATAATGAGACCGGACCCACAACAATGACAACCAAGGCAATGAATGGGAAAAGCGATAGGGAAAAAGATGATGCAAAGGTAAACAAGGATGAAAATAGGAAAAAGGGGAAAGCTAGATTGCAGAAAAAAGGAGAGATAAAAATGGGAACATGGAATGTGAGAAGCATCAATGGAAAAGAGGAAGAACTGGTAGAAGATATGATAAGACAAAAAATAGAAATACTAGGAATAACAGAAACGAAGATGAAAGGAAAAGGTCTTAAGAAAATACACAAAGGATATTGGTTACTTTGGGTAGGAGCGGATACAAAAGAGAGAGCAAAAGAAGGAGTCGGGATAATAATTGCACCGAATAGACTACAACACGTTATAGAAGAAACATATGTTAACCAGAGAATATTATCGGTGAAAATTAAACTGATGGACGAAGAAATATGGACAATAATAACAGCCTACGGAGTAAATGAAGATGCAAGAAAGGAAGAGAAAGATAAATTTTTCGAGGAGCTCCAAATGCAAATTGATAATGGGGAAGAAAACATAATTGTAATGGGAGATCTAAACGGTAGAGTCGGAAACAACAACAGCGGAATAGAGGAGTGCATGGGAAAAGAAGGAGAAGAAATGCTAAACAGAAATGGTGAAAGAATAATAGAAATATGTATGGAGAATAAACTAGTTATAACAAATACAAAATTTAAACATAAAGAAGTACACAAATACACGAGAGTACAAGACAGCAGAAACGAAAAATCAATCATAGATTACTTTTTGGTAAGCAGCAACAAATGGAAAAGAGTACAGGATACGAAAGTGAAAAGAGGCTCGGAGATTGGCAGTGACCACCATCTAGTAATAATGAGAATGAGAACAACAGAGGAAAAAGAAGAAAAGAGAAGAAAGGTAGTAAATGAAAAAATAAAAAGTTACAAATTAAAAGAGGAAATATATAAGAAGAAATTCCAAGAAAAATTAGATAATACTTTGAAAGGTAGGGCAAAAAATACAAATATAGAAAAAAAATGGGAATATCTAAAAACCAGCATAATCAAAGCAGCTGAGGAAACTTGCGGGAAAGCAAAAATAGCAAACACTAACATGAGGAGAACAGAATGGTGGACGGAAGAAATACGAGAGAAAATAAAGAACAAAAAAGACAAATGGAAAAGATACCTAAGCACAAAACACCCGGAAGATTACGAAGCATATAAAGAAAAAAGGAAAGAGGTTAAAATAGCGGTGAAAGCAGGAAAGGAAAGGTCATGGGAGAGATTTGGACAAAAAATGACAAAAAATTATAGGGAAAACCAAAAACTCTTCTACGGCGCATTAAAACAACTCAGACAAAAGAAAGAGCACACGATGCCGAATATAAAAGACAAGAATGGAAACGTACTAACAGAAGAAAAACAAATAATGGAAAGATGGAGAGAACATTTCAAAGAGCTAACTCATGTAGACAAGGACAACATAGGGGAGATACAAGAAAGGAATGAAGAACAACAAGTGGAATCCATAACAAGAGAGGAATTAGAGAAAGCAATAGAAAGAGTAAAACTGGGCAAAGCACCAGGCAAGGATCATATCACCCCGGAAATGATAAAATTCATGGGGACAGAGGGAATGGATAGCATGAAAGAACTAATGAATGATATCATAAATAGAGCAGAATTACCAAAGGACTGGAAGAAAGACATTATATTACCAATACACAAAAAGGGAGACAAGAGAAACTGTAATAATTACCGAGGTATCACCATATCAAGTATCCCTGGGAAGGTATTAGCAAGAATACTAGAGACAAGAATAAAAACACAAATAGAAACAACTATGGAAGACACACAGTGTGGATTCAGGAAGGACAGAAGCACGCAAGACCTAATATTCACATTAAGACAAGTAAGTGAGAAGGTAATCAAGAAAAATAGAGAGATACATATGTGCTTCATTGACCTGGAAAAGGCGTTTGACAGAATCCGAAGAAAGGACGTTTGGAAGACACTAACAGAAAGGGGAGTCGACAGACACATAATAGAAGTAATAAAGGATATGTACAAAAATAATACAAATACAGTAAGAACCAATAACGAGGAATCCAGAGAATTTTCTACAAGTCAAGGCGTCAAACAGGGATGCGTGCTGAGTCCACTGCTATTCTCAGTGGTACTGGATGAAGCGATAAAGAAAGCCAAGAGAAGAATGCGAAAACTAACATTAGGATACTGGCAAATGAAACAGACTCAACTATCGGAGCTACTATTTGCAGACGACATTGGTATTGATAGCAGAAAACAGAGAAGACTTACAGAACAATCTTGAAATCCTAGAAGAAGAACTATCAAACATAAATATGAAAATTAATACAGAGAAAACAAAAACAATGATAATTTCAAATACGAGGAAGACACACGCAATAGAATTAGACGGGAAACAACTAGAGCAAGTGGAATATTTTAAATACCTAGGAGTAATAATCGAATCAAATGGTAAACAAGACATGGAAATAAACGAGAGAATGGGACGAGCAGGAAGCTTATTTAACACTATGAAAACAACATTTTTTGGGAAAAAAGGGATACCGGAAAAAGTAAAAACGGCAGTCGTTAAATCAGTAGTTAGACCAACAATCATGTATAGCAGCGAGACATGGACATTGACGGGGAGACAAAAATCCAGAGTCAATGCTATGGAAATGAGGTTCCTGAGGAAAATAGCAAACAGAAAGAGGACAGACAAAATACGAAACGAAACAATTAGACAAAACCTAAAACTAGAACCAATCAATGAAAAAATAGTAGAAGGACAACTTAGATGGTTCGGGCACGTGTGTAGAATGTCGAACGAGAGGCTAACAAAACGAGTGTTCGAAACGAGAGTGCAGGGGAAAAACAAAAGAGGGAGACCAAGAGTTATGTGGGTAGATGAAATCAGGAAAGAAGTCGAGAAGAAGGGATTGACATTGGAAAGTGCAAGAAACCTAGCGCAAGATCGGAAAGCATGGAGACTACAATGCCAAACTCAACTCCACCAGCCTTACACCTAAAGGTAGAAAGGCTTAGGACTAAGTAAGTAAGTAGTATTAACTTTCTTCTATTTGTTTTACCTGTTTTCTTCGTTAAAAACTCGTTTGCGCCTTCTTTTAATAACTTCTATTTACTATCTCTTTTTACTTAAATCATCAACTGAACATACTGAACGTCCCCCGTATATCCTTACTCTATAGATATCTGGCTTTTAGTACGGAACATGCCTGCCACCTCCTACGTCCCACTGTCATGGCAGTGACACTTCGTCTCTCAATTCTCAGTATGGAAAATTAATTTCGGTTTAAAAGCCGAAGAAGCTTCAAAATTAAAACATTTTCCATTAACACTACGTATTCTCTTGGGGTGAGTTGTAAGCTTTTTATAGTCTACTTTTAATTTTTATAAACATTTTTTCTTATACCTAACCTCCAAATGTTCAACCATGTTTTTGGTTTCTATATTTCATTTCATCTATTGATATGCTTTTAGTAATCAGATAGTTTAACTATTAGTAATTGATTCCATTTAATTTACCCTTGCCATCTACTACTTTCTGAATACTATTTGGCAAAGGTACAATTTGGTTTTTTTAACTTCTTGATTGTCACTTATACGCATTATTCTTCTAGTTTTTGGAAAGAAATCAACTCTTTCTCCCTTCGGGAGCCTCCAGCATAAAGCTTATCACCGGTGATGACACTAAGGCTGACAGCAATGAGACCATGACATCTAGACTGCAACGGCTACCATCTCCAGCTGCAGGGGCTTAGAGCCGAACATCTGCCCAGGTCTACAAGAAGTCTACAGCAGTACCATTCGACATCAAGAAGTTACCAGCGAACCAGATTCCAAAAGCCATAAGTATAATCCAAAAATTGTTAGTTTTTGGCAAGAATTTGAATATATTTGTTAATGCATTTGATAAATCATATTTTTATTATATCTTTATTGAATAATAAACATGATTAGTTAAAAATACTGTTTTGTTTGCTTCCATTCTAAATTTTCAGAGTTCATATTCCAAGATTAGAATAAGACGAACACACACCCTGAGAGACTGAGCTAGGCTGGGGTGAACGATAGCTATCTAGGTTGGTTGAAATATTATTTTCGAATATTATTTTCAATTAGTTGGTGTAGTCTATAGTCGTTTTTGTTTCAACATCAAATGGACAAATAGACCCGTTTATTACAGAGAATGTAAAAATAAAACAGCAAATGTAAAGAGATTAAAATTAATAAAGAAGAAATAAAAAATATATATGTTACAGTTCAAGTTGATTATCCAGTTGGAGTTGACTCCAACTAGTTGGAGTCAACTCTAACGGCTGGTTTCAGTAAAAGTTGATTATAAATATAAAATGAAGATTTATATTCAACATTTACTAGTAAAAGTAGACTCCAACTAGGAAAAGTATACTCTTCCCAATGCCATTTAGTAAAAGTTGATTCTGATTCACACAAACAGTCGATTCTAGAAATTAAATGTTACTGAATATGTTCAAATTAGTCTAGGCTGTATCGTCGCCCCCGTTAGGTAAATTACTCCGATTCGAATTTTTTGCACAAACTTACTCAAAAAGAGGTCCTTATAACAAATCTACTAGGTGCCAGGCAGTACCTTGATCGATAAATTGTTTTTTAAACAATGTTTTTAGACAAATTCACAAAAATAATTTTTTCACTTCGAACAATTTTTTTTTAGCATTCTGAGCAAAAAAAGGTATTTTGTGATTTTTCTCTAAAATTGATTGTTGTCGAGTTATACGCGATTTAAAATTTGAAAAATGCGAAAATATCCATTTTCAAGGCTTAATAACTCGGTTAAAAACCATTATTATGAAAGTCAGAAAGTTACCAAATCAAAGTTTATAGCCCCCTCTACAAGATCCAGCAGAAATTTTTGTCACTATTTTATTACTAAGCTTTATCTTTAATTATTAACAATGGGCGCTAAGTGCGTATTAGGCGGCCGTCAATGGTGAGTGCTAAAGAGATGCACCATTCCAGCCATCCAATGGTGAATCTCACTAGCACTCACATTGACGGCCGCCTCAATACACGGTTAGCGCTTATTGTTGATAATTAAAAATAATATCTTATTAATGAAATAATGACAAAAATTTCTTCAGGGTCTTATAGAGGTAGCTTTAATCTTTGATTTTTTTTAGTTTCTGACTTTCATAATATATAATATCGTATGGCATTTTTGCCTTTTGGACAGTTCCGGCGCCAATTACATCTTTAACCCTGTTTCAAGTAACTAATGTCGATGTACACTAGCCCAGGGAGACCGACTGCTTAACGTGCTCTCCGAGGCACGGTGAGACGGCTCGTGTCATTATTGAAAATGAAAATGGTTTGTTTTTAGCAGGGCTCGAACCCACGTGCACTGGCGTATGAGGCCAGCGATTATGCCGTTACTCCACGGCCGCTCGCTCGACTTTCACAATAATTATCTTTAACCGAGTTATTAAACCTTGAAAATGGTTATTTTGGCGTTTTTCAAATTTTAAGTCGTTTATAACTCGACAACAGTCAATTTTACAGAAAAAAAGGCCCAACGGATCTAAAAAAAATTTGTACGAAGTGAAAAAATTATGTATTTTGCGAATTTGTTTAAAATCAATGGTTATCGCCAAACTTCACTAAAATCATTCATTATTGTACTCATTTGCCCTCATTTTCGGCAGTAAAGTAACACTTTGTTGTATTGAAAGAAGAATGTTACTTTACCTGCCGCGATAATTAATCAAATTAACAGAGATTGAATGTAAGTGGTCAATGGCAGCAATCGATTATTTATTTGAGTAAAATTAAAATTAATTTACTTTAATTATTAAAAATATTGTACAAAATTTATCTTATTATTAATAAAATTTATGTCAAAAAGTAAAATGCTGTAGTGTTTCGCAATTATATTCATACAAAACGAATCAAAACTTTACAGATTTAGTAATTAGGTAGGTATAAAATATTGATAACTATCGATTAAACATCAAAACCGGCCATCATGCAAAAGTCATCTGTCATTACTGTCATTACCGTCATACGAATTTTTTATTTCGTCTAAAATTAAAAAAAAATCCTCAAAGTTGTAAGTAAGTGTTAATTTTTTTTATGATTAACGATACAATTTTGTACGCACCACCTCAATACTCTTTATCGAACGCGTCTGTTCCTCTGCTCGTAATATCAGACTCGTTCGATAAAGAGTCACTTTACTGACTGACTTTACTGAAATTGGTTAAACAATTTTTCGACCGCGGTACCGCGTGACACCCTGTGTATTTGTTATAAGGATTGTTATACGGATGTATTTCTTTGAGTAAGTTTGTGCAAAAAATCGAATCAGAATAATTTACCTAACGGGGGCGACGTTACAGACTATACTAATAAGTAGTTGAAACGGTCAAAACAAAGAAATGCACACTCATTAAAAATGCACTTGAGATTCTCGTATAATCAACATTTACTGAATCGATCCAGGAAGAGTCAACTCCAACTAGTAAAAGTTGATTTAAATTTTTAAAATCAACTTTTACTGATCGTTTCAGTTGGAGTTGACTCCAACTAGTTGGAGTCAACTCTAACTGAGAATCAACTTGAACTGTAACATATACAAGGATCTGAAACAACTTTCTTGTAGCACATCTATTAAATACATACTAAGTTTATGTGATATTAAGCAACAGATATTATATCTCGAGTGTCTTGCAGTACTCAACATTATTTCTTCAGCTCTCCTGATGACTTTTCTACTTATCACTCCTCGTATACATTCTGTGACTTGATCGATATTCCTGCGCAGAAATTCAATCTCCACGAGCAGTCTTTTTTCCCAAGGAGCTATTCTGTCACTTTGATCTTAATGCCCATTACATTAGCAATTGCGCAGTAGATAAGCATATGCAAACATTCTAACGTGTAAGCTTCTACGATAGTAATTGTTCACAATTTGTAACAACGCACCTAATTTCTTACAAGAGTTTCTTTTTGGTAGTGGTGGTCTGCTGGATTTGTTCCATTAAACTATTATAAGGCACCAGCCATTTCGTTTACTATGCTATCGTGCAACTCGATGTTTTCTTGCTGTGTATTAACAGGTTGAGTTTCCTTTATGAGAAGCTCAGGAATCTGCTTATCAGGGATTTCATTAGGGACTAGCCCTTGGTTCTGAATCTCACGTTCGAGTTAACTTTTGATGATATCGCTTCTAGTCTCCGGGATAATAAGAGAAAGATCCGAGTAAGATCCTGTTACTCGTTGTTCAGTTACTTGAATATTTGGGTACTCCCTGTAAAATTTTGGCATACAGTTTTTATCGGTAGCCGATCGTTTCTTGACCAAGGTTTGTCACCTTGCAATAAAAGCGCAAAAGGTTTTCGTTTATGGACAGAGCACATTTCATGCGTTGCCTCGGTCGTCCCGCTTGCGGAATGGGACGTTTCGGCGTCGCCGTTTCGGCGTGGCCATTTCGGCGTGGCCGTTTGGGCGTAGAGCCGTTTCGGCGTAGGCCGTTTCGGCGTAGGCCGTTTCGGCGTCGGCCATTTCGGCGTCAGAAATTTTATTTTAGTTGACTAAATACCTACATTGAGGTTTATTGGTCAGGCAATTTTTTGGAAAAAAATCTTTTAATATAGTTATTTAAAATACATTGGAGTTCATTGGTCACACAATTTTAACATTAATGGTCAAGTAGAAAAATAAACTAAAATATATTTCTTTTATAAACATTTTGTTATATTTTATTCTGCAAATACCTATATTGGATTTTTTATTAATGCATATTAATAATAATTGCTGTTCTCTTAATTGTCCCAGAGCTAATTAGATGATAACTGACATTTTTCAACTTTAATTAGACATACATTATATGGTATATAGACGGAGAATTTTAATATTGTTAAAATATCTTTTTTAAGCAAAAATATTTGCAGAATGTATATTTTTAAAAAAAATTAAATTATACAATATTTTCTTGAAAGGAATCTGCTTTTAAAATATTTACCATTAGTTAGTATAATAATAGTTATCCCTATATTTATTGCAGTTTCTTCGAAAATTTAAATACAAAATTCTATAAATCACATAATAATGTTATTAACATTTCCTCGAAAACTAAATTACCTGTTAATTCCAAATGACATTATCATGTATCAATTAGTTGTTGATTTCAAAAATTACATTATAATGTCATTAACGAGAGATGCAAGTTATTTGTTGATTTTAAATATTCGAAAACTAAATTAGTTGTTGATTTCAAAAATTACATTATAATGTCATTAACGAGAGATGCAAGTAATTTGTTGATTTTTTAATCTTAAGGGAAATTTTAAGTAGGTACCTACCTATTATTGATTTGATTGGTTGGATTATTGAGGGTACAGCTATATAAACAGAGATCAGTTTAAGAGTTTATGTAGTGTCTTATAATATTTCATAGTAGTATTTATACGATATACAGACGAAGAATTTTTAAGCTATGGAACGAAAAATTTTATCGACCAGAGGAAGAGAGAAATTTACCACTGATGGTTTCATGTATGTTTTTGACGCTGTTAGTAAAAGCGATGAATCCCTAAAATTTTGGAGGTGTGAGAGGAAACAAACGTGCAAAGCAAGAATACATACAAGAGATGGTGAAGTCATCAAGAAAGTAAATGTTCACACTCACGACTCCTCGGCGATGGACGTGGAAGTAGCACAAGTTGTTACAAAAATGAAAAA